>NC_140598.1:15599970-16199970 GCF_057381915.1 Diplotaxodon limnothrissa | reverse complement strand
TGCACCTCTCTCTGACAGCTGAAGGGGTCCACTTCCTTAGGCACATATGGTCGGGGAAGAGTAATTTCAGGTAGAAATTGCAGCTCTTCCTCCCAGGCTGTCCACTGCTGCATAAGCTCCTGAGGTAGGTGTGGGTCATCCCAACCCCTTTGCTTGTCCCAAAGATGGCGGATGATTACCTTCGCTCTGGTTGTGTAGGGTAAGATGAACCCTAGGGGGTCGTACTGGCTGGCCAAGACCTTGTAGATATTGCGCATCGTGGGGACTGCATATGGAACTTGACGATGCTTGTAGCCTAGGACATCTGTGTGGAATAGCCAGCTCAATCCCAGGGTAGATTCTGGGGTATCTACCTTGTTCTGGGCCAGCCATAGCTCCACACTAGCGGAGCAGCTCTCTTGTGGTAAGTGACTGATGACGTCACGTTCATTGCTGGCCCACTGACGTAGGTCAAAACCTGCTGAGGCTAGGATGGCCCGTAACCTGTCGACAAGTTTCCTTGCCTCTTCCACGGTGGGGAAACTCTGAAGGCAGTTGTCCACATAAAAACACCTTTCGACCGAGAGTCTCACGTCATCATCTGGCTGGCTGTTATCCATGACATGACGCTGCAGGGCAAATGTGGCACAGCAGGGGCTACACGTGGTTCCGAACGGGAGCACCCGCCACTCGTAGACTGCTGGAGGGCTCGCCAGACGAATCTGAGCAGGGCACGATCTTCTGGTAAGAGATGAACCTGGTGGAACATGCCTTTAATGTCCCCACTCACTGCAACTGCATGCTCTCTGAAGCGCAATAGGACTCCCAGAAGCGACGCACCTAAGGTGGGCCCAGGCAGCAGGTAGTCGTTCAAGTTCTGTCCTCTGTACTGAAATGAGCAGTTGAAAACCAATCGGTTCTTGCCATTATGGCTCACCATGTGATGAGGGATGTACCACGCCTCCTGACCTTCTGTCACAGGTGTCCCAGAGCCACACTTAATGATGGAGCCAGCCTTGATAAGCTTCTCCATCTCCACTTTGTAGGCCTCAGCTCGTTCTGGGTCTTTGGCCAGCCTTCTCTCTACACCCCGTAGACTTGGCATGACGGCGTCTTTAGTTGCCTGCAGTAGAGGCATCCCCTTCCGGCGAAGCAGTGGGGTGGCATAGCGACGTATGCCTTCAACCTCTATTCGGACAGTTCTGGTCTCCAGAATGCATATGGCCTCTTGGTCTTGCCTTGAACGAGTAACAAGCTTCTCGTTTCGGAATGGAACGATGTCGACCTGCCACAGTTTCTCCACATGTTTCATTAACTCACTGACCTGAGGTGCAACAGAAGTCAGCAAGCACTGCTGCGGTTGGGTAAGCTGGCCAACTATACTTGCTGGCCCTTGTAGCGCCCAACCTAGCCTGGTACGAATAGCAGCAGGCCCTCCTGGAGGTCCCAGCCTGACTGGTTCAACGGGGGTAACCAGATGGGGATGGTCACTGCCAATGAGTAGCAAAGGTTTCACATTTAACAAGGTGTGGATCGGAAGACCAATCAGGTGCTTGTACCTTTCCCTGAGTTGCTCCATGGGATAAGTGTGGCCTGCAAGTCCGATGCGTGCAGCAGTGAAGGCCCCAGCAATCTTGAACCTGGTCCTGGGCCTTGATGGAGAAGAAACAGAGAACGACACTGACTCACCTCTGAGAGTCTGCACGTCCTGCCTAATCGTGCGCAGTGGGACGTCCTCTGCAATCCCTTGCATGCCTAACTTCTCGGCAGCCTCCGGCAGAAGCATTGTCCTCTCTGACCCGTCATCCAGTACAGCATAAGTGCTGATTGTTCGCTTGCCATAATGAATGCAGACTTTGACAATCTTTAGAAGGACTTTGCAGCCTTCAGTGGGTCTGTCTAGATACAGGACGTCGGTTGCTGCCTTCGAGTCACCGCTCACCACCGCTGTTGTTAGCGACCCTTTAGGTGTTCTAACATTGACATCATGCAGTACCTGCAGGTGCTTCCCTTGGCAGAGGCTGCAAGTCTTCCTCAGATTGCACTGGGCTGCCTGGTGTGACCGTGCGCAGCGCCAGCACCTCTTGTTACTCTTTATCCACTCTGTTAGCTGGTCCTTTGTCAACTTGGATACCATTGTGCACTGACTGAGATAGTGCTCTTCCGTGTTACAGAATGGACAGTATGGCTTGTTCTTGCTGGCCACACCACCTGGCCTCAAAGCCTGTGGGTTCGTCATTACCTCCTTTGCACCATGAAGGACTGTGATGGATCTCTTACCCTGGCGCACCTCAGGCCTGGACCACTGTTTCTCCTTTGTCCCTTTCACTGCTAGCTGCCCTTCAGAGTCTTGGCACCAGGACTCATACTTAAGCCACCCTGCGAGATCTGCCAAGGTATGCATTCTCACACCTTGTTGAAACATGCAGCGGCGGAACTCTGCTCTCTGCTCGGGGGGTAGTTTACTAAGCAGACGAGAAACATGTGAACCACAGTGTAGTTCCACTTCTCCTTCTGGGCCTAGTGTCCTTAACATCCCCACCAGTGACTGTATCTGGAGGGCAAATCTCTCAAATGCCGAGACGTCTCCACGTCTGATGTCAGGTGAGTCCATCATCGCAGCAATACGCCTCAGCACTATCTGATGTGGTTGGCCGAATTTGTCATTGAGGGCCTCCATCGTATCAGTGAAGGGTGTGGCAGAGTTGAGGTAAGCATCGGCTATTAATCTGGCCTCCTCTAAGTGCAGGTGATCAACCAACACTTGATACTTGAACAGCTCAGTCGTGTCCTCAGGTAGAAGATTCCCCAATGCCATCTTAAGCCTAGCAAACTCACTAGGGTCTCGACTGGAGAAGTTGGGGATTGTTGGGCGGGGACCACGGTAAACTGTCTCTGAGGTGATAGGAGTCCTGCCCGGATTCGGTCTGTCCGGCAGTGGCTGTGGAGAGGACAGATTGAACTGCTGCTCAGGGGATGCTGGATTACAGCCATGCTCAGTCTTACTGTCCCCATAGGCGGCGCGCGGATGCTTGGACCCACCCAGTGGGAAACTGCCTGGGCGAGGTGGGAGATGAACCGGCTTGAACCAGGGAGGTGGATTATGGGAGGCTTTATCTGGAAACCTGAGAGCTGGTGGAGGATCTGATGACAGACTCTGTCCTGGGTGGTCCACGACCATATTAGCAGGTGGGATTGCCATTGCCTCTGTCTTAATGGCTGGAAACATACATGCATCTTGGCGATGGGGGTTCAACACTGGTGGGTCACTAGGCAGTGGCGCTTCCTCAATTGGATCTGGCCACGGTGGTGGGGCAGGCCAGTCATCATCCTCCTCAATCTCTGGTGCATCACCCGGTAGCGGTGACTGCATTGACTTACTGGTTTGGAGAGAAGATGGGCCCTGCATGCTCTGGACAGCTTCCACTAACTGTCTCATTTCTGCCCGCAGTGCCTTGAGTTCGACCAGATCTGATGACATACGTTGCTGGCTCTGCTGGATGAGGTGGCGCTCCTGACGGATATCCTCTAACTCTGCACTTATTTCCTTATTTGGATGTGTATAGGGGAGCACGAAGGGTAGAGGAGTAGAGTGATCATAGGCTTGTTCCCCATGCCATCTCTCTGGATACAGCTGGGGGGCTAGCTGATTCTCCTGAATGTGCTGTTGGCTCTGAGCTCCATAGCGCGAGGCCGTCTCATGGAGAATAGCATCCCGCCTCCACTGAGGGCTGGCTAGGTTGCAGCTAAAGGGGGAAGCGAGGGAGGTCATCCTGGCCTTGTCCTCTTGGTGTCTGAGCTCTACATCCTCTCTATATGCCTGGCTAATGTAGCCTGGGTACTCCACCTCATAATCTGCGTAGCGCACAGGTGGGCGAGCATGTCGTTTGGGGCGTGCGCCACGAGCCTCGTACTCTGGGCCTGGTTCCATCTCTGAGGCGAACCTAGTGCCTCCGGCTCGAAGGACCAATTAATGTAGTGGAGATGTCAAAGATAGGCACGGCTGTGGCACTGATTCAGTCTTTGAGCACTACGGTCACCCCGGTGTGTCGGCCAGAACACCACTTAAGGCCAAATTGTCCCAGAGTACGAAAGAAGGAGGGAGCTTGAGGTTCCGTTTGAGGCACTTTATTGTCACCACTTAATTTCTGGGGCTGTAAACACAGCGGGTGTACATAAGTGTATGTCTGGGTGTGTGTGTGTGTGGTTTCCTACAAGGAAATAAACAAGGGAAATAACAATCAATAAAGATAATAGACAAGTCAAATACTCAAATATAAACATAATACAACATAGTTAACATTATCAAATATAAAGATCAGAAAAATATAATACACTTCAAACTGCTCACACTATGCAACTAAATAGCATCAGTGCGAGGTTAAGCAACCGTCAGTACACAGGAACTACTTCCGGTAGTTATACAAAATAAAAGCATCCCCCGTTATAATCCGCTATAATGCTCTTATTGTGAAGGGCAAGCGGGACGCTATACTTCCGGTCAAACTACGTTCGCTATTTTATTAATCCACATACCTAATTGTTCGCTACTTCAAAGTAAACAATCACAAGCATCACATACAACATACAGAGAAGGTCTGATAACACAGGAACGACATTATGGACATACGAACGACCGTACATGCGTCAACAAAGCTAAACCGGGGCCAAGCTAACAACACAAGTTAGCATATGAAATGAGGGTGAACTCACGCGTTGCATGCGTGGCCTACAGCTCCAACTATGGACTACATTAGCTCCTAAATGGTAACATACTACAGTACTGACACAACAAAGGCAAAATACGACACAGGTCACTACTTACTTGTCATTTACGCACACCTAACATGCCCCAGGAATCAGTGCACCCCCTCCGGACCAACACTGCTCAGCCGCCATTAAACTGCCCACCTTACTAACCGGATGATGTCACTAGAAGGTGGGCTGGCCCAAACTGACAGAAGATGGAACATTACATGAACTTATATAAACTTATAAACACCAATAAAACTATTATATGAACTTTGGGGCCTTTTATACAATTACCAAAATACAACTGAAGAAACAAACTCAGTTATGAAAAGTTTGTGTTCAGTTTGCAGTCGCTGAAAATAATTACACCTTTGGGAATGACATGGAAATGCTCCCACACTAAAGATTGGGTTTTGTTTTGGGGATTTTCCATCTTAATTTATCTGTCTTATTTGGCTACATCTACGACACTGCTATGCTCTCTCTTGCCTATGTTTTCGTGGCTGCTGCTATCTGTATTTTAATATATATATATATATGCAATGAAAATTCCCGTCTCGCCCCTCCCGGCAGTCTGTATACTTTAAGCTTGGGTAGTTTTTACACAGGATACGGGAGGATTATTGAGAAGAACCTAAGCAAACACGTGACAAGTTTTCAACAGGAATGAATGACAGTAAAAATGTTACCTCACAGATCGTTTTCATGCCATCAGTAATGAGCTGGTTTCAGCTGGACTGGACACACTCAAATGGCAAAGAAGGTTGTGTAGCCTTTGCAGAGAAGATGAAATGCATTCATGTAAATCAAAATGCATCTTTTAATTGAGGTAGAGGTTTGTCAGAGATATTATTCTCATAATGTACCTTTGTCCCAGCTGATTACCTTCATTAAACAGCAGGTTGCAAAAACCTCTTGTGTACCTCTTTTCAACCACTGGGAGGCGCTACAGCTTCATTCCTTTCACACTAAGGCAGCGGTAGGGAACTCCAGGCCGAGAGGGCCGGTGTCCCTGCAGGTTTTAGACGTTCCCTACCCCTGCACTAAGGCCTTTGAAATCTTCATTAACACTGAGCTTGAAATTTCTATCAGTCGAATGCAAAGGAGTCCTGTGGTTGTAGGACAGAGGTAGGGAACGTTAATCTGCCATCATTTAGATTATATGACAACAACCTTCAAATCTGAAGTCTCAGAAATCTGCTTCATGTACAAGTTCCTCCAATAATCAGGGCTAATATCACCAAATTGTACATAAACAGACTTTTACATGTTAAATATTTCTCAAATATGGGGAAAAAAACAATATAAAATACTATATTATTAACAAAATATCTTAAGATACAGCTACAAATTGCTTGAAACATTTGCAATGAAATATATAAAACAGCTTTATTGTCAGTGAGGACAAAGTTATAGTGATGCTGTGCTGGAGTGTTCAAAAGAAGACAGAGACATGAAGTATAAATATTGTATAATATTAAATATAAGAAAGAACAAAGTTATAAAAACATTAATAATTGAAATCTGCAACAATATTCACATAAAGTGTAAAATACAGAGTTAACTGTTTAATAGGTAAAGTTTAGGTCTTGCAGTCGAACAATGATCCCAAACACAGCAGCAAATCTACAGCAGAATAGCTGAAAAGCAAGGTCCAGTCAAAGTCCAGACCTCAACCTGGGACATTCAGAGAGCTGTGCTTAAATAAATGCCCACAAAGCTCAAAGAACTGAAGCAACGTTGTAATGAAGAGTGGGCCAACATTCCTCCACAACAATATGAGAGACTGATAAAGTCAAGCAGAAAACAATTACCTCACATTTGTGCTGCTAAAAGTGTTTCTAGTTATTCACAGGACTGTAGTTTGAATTTAAAGAAATGTGAAAGTGCACTGAAATTAACATAAAGTTATTGCAATTTTTAAAAAAAATCAAGAAATCTAAGAGGAAGAAACAATGTAAACCACACAATTGTTTTCCTTATATTCTCCACACGGCAATGCACATAACAGACATAAAATATTTGCATTTATGAATAGAAAATATACAATTTTTCCATAGTCATAGCCAGGCCCGATTACTGCCAAACCTGTGCTGAATCAATCACTTAAACAGGACCTGTCTGACAAAGTAGAGTAGACCAAAAGATCCTCAAAAACTACACATCATGGCGCAATCCAAGGAAATTCAGAAGCAAATAAGAAACAAAGTAATTGAGATCTCTCAGTCTGGAGATGCAACGTCAAGATGAACAGAATCCAGTTTCTGGGATCCTGAAGGAGAATGTCTGGCCATCTGTTCACGACCACAAGCTGAAGTGCACTTGATCCAAAGCACACCAACAAATCCACCTCTAAGCAGCTTAAGTAAAACAAAATAAAGACTTTGGAATGGCTTAGCCAAAGTTCATACGTGAATCTGATTGAGGAGCTGAGACCTTGGAAAGGTGGTTCATACTCAAAAACCCTCCAGTGTGGCTGAAGTACAACAATTTTGCAAAGATGAGTGGGCAGAAATTCTTCCACCACCTCGTAAAGGACTCATTGCCAGTTATCCCAAACGCTTTATTGCAGATGTTTCTACTCAGGGTGGCCCAACCAGTTATTAGGTTTAGGGGGCAATCACTTTTTCCACACAGGGCCATAATAATGGCCGCCTTAATAATAAATGCCTTGATTTAGGAACTACTTTTAATGTTTACTTGTGCTATTTTGCAAAAAATAAAATCTCTGCAAAAACATCAAAACTGCTGACCATCTGACCTCAATATGAAATTATTAATCTTTTGACAAAAAACATTTAGATTTGTAAAAATAAAGAAACCATAGAGGAACAAACAATGTTGTTTGCTACGTTCTAACATGGCAATCTAAATAACAGTAATGCAAACATATATATTTATCAATAAAAACAGATCGCCTTTTCACTGTTACAAAAGTCAAGTATATCAGTGTTTGTTCAGCTTTCATAAATGTAAGTTTATAAGTACATTGTACATTTTTTGGTCCAACTTCTTTTAATACATGCAACACATTTCAGAACATTTGGGACAGAGACAACAAAAGACTGGAAATACTTCGTAAAAATCTGGTGAAACACTTTAAAGCCAGTGGGATTAAATGGGAGACATAAAATTTAATACTAGACAAAGACCGATTGAATCATGAAGCAAAGAATTAATAACTAAATCACAAGTAGAAAATGTTATGCAGATATTATTGGATAGATTTTGGTGTAGAAAAAAATGACAAGAAATGAAAAATGAAAGTTATCTGGTCTTTTTCTTTAAAGAGTAGCCTACTGCAGAGCAGCAACACTGACAAAGACCATCATCACCAATACTGCAGCTAATACAATGATCCAGGAGGAAACTTGAAAAAGCAGGAAAAATGTGACACTGATCAAAATGAATACATCAATTATTGATCAAAGAGAAAATGCATACTACCACAATGCATTGTTATTGCATCTCAGTTTCTCACCATCACTGATAATCTGACGTCTGCTGGACCTCAGGAATCGTCTCCATCACCTCTCTGTGAGGAGCAGAGAGCACTCGTGCTGCACATCCCACCTGTGTGCTGTGTTTACGTGAACCTGAGAGCACAGCTGTAGTGGTGACAGTGAATGTAGCGTTGGTGTTGGACACACTGACAGTGTTGTACTGTGAGAAGCTGAGGTCTTGTTGTGAGAGTGTTACAGTGGGAGCAGGTCGACCAGTGGCTGAACAGGAAACAACCCACTCTTCAGCAGAGTTTGACTCTCTGACATCAACAACAGGTTCATGCAGCTCTGTGAAGGATCAGGAGATATAAAATAAGGAGTATATTGTTAAAGATACATTGACTTCTAACACATGTAACGCATTAAGGTAAAATTTCTTACCATAAGGATGTGTTACACGATTTATGAACCCCAGTTTGTTAATTATTTGTTCATTATTCATAACTATATACTTAATTTTTTAAAAATTAAGTGTTTTTGGTCAAATGGAATTTCTTTTTGGGTAATTTTAGCCCCTTTTAGCCCTCTGCCAAAATGTTTTAACCTTTCTGTCTCTAACAGTAAAACATCGTTCCTTTATCTTCTGTGTCTGGTGTGTTGGTCAGGATTAGCTAGCTTGGCAAAAAGTTCACATTAAACAAAGTGTGTTACTGTGAGGTGTGTGTTCGTACTATGAGTCACAGCTCGAGTTTTCTTGCGGGTGAAGGTTTTTCACCTCGCTGTCATTCTTGCATAAAAGTGTTTGACCCCTTCAGAAAAAAAACGAAATTTGGGATTATTTTTTGTTTTGTTCATTGTGTGTATTTGTTTCTACTTTTTACTTTTTCTTTTACTGTGTACAGCACTTTGGTCAACCTGTGTTGTTTTTAGACATGGTTATTGATTGATTGATTGATTGATTGATTGATTGATTGATTGATTGATTGATTGATATGTCTTTGATTAAAATACAGCCTACTCCACATCCTCCAAGTTACAGAGAAGAGGAACCATCAGGGGTGAACTTGTGCACTTGGTATTGGCTGTCATGGTCCCTGTGCCTCTCCGGCTCGCTCATGTTGGCCACAGGTTTGTTTTGTTTTCTCTCCTGCTTCCCTGGGTGGAGCTCATTGTGGGCTCTCACCCTTGGCCCACGTATCTGCGGTGATTTCTACACCTGTTGCTGATCAGGCGGCGTCCCCCTTGCCTATTTAACGCTGCGGCACGGAGTATTCGGCACTGGAACGTTGAACCTCCCATGTTCGTGCTCTCAGCTCTCCTAAGACAAACTCTCTCAGTGTTGTGTGGCGTATTGATCTAATTGGACTCTTTGTGTTTAGATCTCCCCGGAACTGGTGGCGGACCCTGACCTGTGATCCCTGTGTGTGTCAACATAAGTGGAAATTGGAGCGAGAGTGGCTGTGGAGAAGCGAGTGTGCGTAAGAAGAGGAGTGGCGGAGTTTGGGCCGAGTGGAGAGCGAGTGTGGATTCCTTCCCCTGGAGCCCTGAAGCCCTGCCCCATTCACTGTATATACACATCACTGTGGTTTCCCTTCTGTGTTAATAAATTGTCAACCCTTTGCTTGCCAGAACGCTGCCTGCGTCTGAATCCATCTGTTAGCCCTGACATTGGATACCTGGAAATCAGTGAAGGGACCATTAATGCTTAAACTTGTACACAGGTTTGAGAGCAACCACCCAAAAGCTTCTGCTAATAAACACTAGTCTGTGTTTGTGATGCAAATGTTTCTGGCTGTGTTCACAAACATTTAGTAAGGTGAGTGAGGAATATTAATACTTATTATTAGATCATTAGCAGACTGTAGAACTTGACTGCACGCCAAGGTGGCAGTTCAGCCATTTGATTCATGTTGCAGCAGCTCATGAGTGAATGAACATCATGCAATAAAAGTACTTCTAGAAGTACATTTTTGCAAAAACGTACATTGTGGAGGAATGTAGGGAAGACACGAGGGAGCCCAATATTTTACTCAAACGTTAATCGCTGCATCACACAACTGAACATTCAAAGCGCCAAAACCTAACCCTCTTACTTCCCGTTACACTGGGTACGAGTGGAGCTACCTGGTGGTATGTACTTACATTTATTTAAATTTACTTGAGTAGGGTAGAGTCATGCTAATGACCTAATAATCTTATTCAGGTGTGTTGCAGCAGAGATACATTTAAAAGCTTCAGGACGCTGGCTCTCAAGGCCTGGAGTTTGACACCCCTGCTTTACACAAAGATGGGTTAAATCACAGTGCAAAGAATGAATGAATAAATGAAATATAAACAATAAATAATTATTAAATAGTCTTACACATCAATGTCATTGGTTGACTTTTGAAGTATTTGAATCCTTATTGGGTTCCCTGAGTGACAGAAGGATTAAAACACTTTAAAATCAGTACTGAAAATATGTGCAGACATTACTGGATAGATTTAGGGTTAGAATCAATAAATCACTATCATGTTAATGAGATAAGACACATTACAAAACGACATACTAGAAAGTGAAAAGGTAACTTTTCTTCAAGCAGCATAGTGGAGCAAGAGAAAAAGACAAACCCCAACACCAGCACTGCTGCAGCTATTACAGTGATTGAGGGAAAATCTGTGAAAAAAACAGAAAAACGTGACGCTGACCAACAATAATACATCACTCATGAAGTACTGAAGTCATTGTTATTAGATCCCAGTCAAATTTACCCAAGTATCATCCGTCTCTAGTCTAGTCTGTGGTATACAGAAAGAGTTTCTCACCACCAACAGATGTTTTTTGGACCTCAGGAATCGTCTCCATCACCTCTCTGTGAGGAGCAGAGAGCACTCGTGCTGCACATCCCACCTGTGTGCTGTGTTTACGTGAACCTGAGAGCACAGCTGTAGTGGTGACAGTGAATGTAGCGTTGGTGTTGGACACACTGACAGTGTTGTACTGTGAGAAGCTGAGGTGTTGTTGTGAGAGTGTTACAGTGGGAGCAGGTCGACCAGTGGCTGAACAGGAAACAACCCACTCTTCAGCAGAGTTTGACTCTCTGACATCAACAACAGGTTCATGCAGCTCTGTGAAGGATCAGGAGATATTGCAAGGAATATGTTGTTGAAAGGAAATCAGTTTCTAGCACATTTAAACACATTAATGCAAAAGTTCTTACCATAGACTTGGAAGCAGGTTCTACCAGTGAAGGAGCCTTCAGGATAAGTGTTAAACAGACAGTGATAGCATCCTTCATCCTGCTCCGTCACATTCCTGATGACTATGGAGCAGTTCTGTAGTCCAGTGTATTTAAACTTGACTTTATCGTTAAAGCCATCATTCACTCTCTGACCATAGTACTTGCTGTAGGTGGCAACATTTGTCTCCACATCACGTGAGATTTTCTGCCATGTGACCTGAAGGACGTCTTTAGTGTCCAAGAGCTGACAGCTGAATTCAGCATCTTCTCCCACTGCTGCCAGCACAGTCTGCTGTGTTTGGACCACTGCTGTTAGAGCTGCATGGAGAATAACATGAGTTAGAGATGTGGAACTGAGAGGTATTGATGGGAAGGATTAAACAATAATTCGGGTCATGGAGTAGTCTGTGTTTTAGGCTCAAACAAATTGACATATGGGTACCACTTAAATGTGATGTAGACTATAAATATAAACCTGACACTCATTGTTTCATACTGTATGTTTCAGGGACATTTTCTTTCATCTATAAAAAAAAAGTAAGACAATTCAGTTAGCTACCAACTAAACAAAGAAAGTCAGATAGATGTACAGATCGTGTCTATATTGGTTCTGTTGGTCCATGACCAATTCTGGAGGTCTGTACTGCATTTGAACTTTTTCAACAATTTGGAGGTCCAACCATGATTTAAGCTGGACATCAATATGGCGTTCAACATTAGAACCTTGGACTTGATGTATATTTGTTGGACATCATGTAGATATCTATGACAAGTGCAGGGAATTTAAAGGTTTAATTGAGGTCATATTTTTTATTTACAAAATATCAATATTGGGGTTACAAAACAATCCCTTCAGTGGACCAAAAATGAATTATAAAACCCATCACTTCAACATAACCAATACCAGGACTGGTATTGACTGGTAACTCGTGCTACTGTAGAAATTCCCATTGATTTTCTACATTTTCCCAGAGGCCTCCCCTTCTGTGGATTACTAGTATGTCATTTATTAATTTGTGCCTCAATTATTTCAGATCAGTTATTTCACTGGGGAAGCCCTATATTGCCCACTTCCTAATTTCAGCACAGTTTGATCTTTCTCTTTAGCATGTATGTAACTTTGGTTTGTTGAGATTTTGGCATTACTTCTGTCATAAACATTCTCTCTCAGACATAACTGACTAAGATTTCTGTGGTTACCCAGAACATTTTAATAGACTTTTTGTAATCAATCAGGTCTTCAACCCCTTCTTTTTAAAATAGTGTATAAACCGTATGTATGTGTGAAAGACTGTTAATGTTTTGATAAATTGTTTATTTTAGAACAATTGGTGAGTGTGTTTAGCCACTTCACACTACTACACTTTGCTCTAAACTACATTCCTTCTCTGAACAGTATATATGTGAATGGACTGACGGATCTTTTCATTTCAAATGTTAAATAATTGTCAGTAAACTACTTATGACCTGAACTCCATCTCTGTCTAATGGAAATGAGTGCCTTCTTGTTTTTAACTACATTGGGGTTGTGAAACGTCTTTTACATTGTAGGCCACATACAACCCAATTTTTGTTAATTTACCAACCATACATACATAACACACAAACATGTGGTTTATCTATTGCTTTCATCGTAATATGAATAGGCATGGGGCAACCTTTAACAAAACAGTCTAAAGCTGTTTTCACACAGCTCTCAAAACAGTCTCATTAATCTGAATGATGAACAACTCATGACACAGAAAGTTGATTTTGTTCTTTTTTATTAGGCTGAGTGTTCAGTGGGAGAAACGTTTTGTCACTCATTCAAACAAAATCTAAACTCTTCAGTAATTGTATCTCCCTCTAATTCTGTCTAAAGACAATCTCTTTGTCACTTCAGAGAAAAGTTCTCACATTTTAGGATCAATTTTTAATTATTACGAGTGAAGGTTCTTGTTTTCTTTTTTTTTTCTCTTGTCACAATAAATAACTTTAAAAAACAAAAACAACAATACGGAATAAAACTTACCTTTTGAAAAGGCCATAAAAAGAAAAAACAAACACAGAATCCCACAGTCTGACATGGTGCACGTGTCACGAGCTGAAAGCAGGGACTCAAGCGCAGAGCAGGTTGATGTCTCAGAACACGATTTATTTACACACCCGTGCAATAATATATACAGTGACGGGAAATTCAGGGTTCCAGGGGATTAGGGGAAGGCTCTCTCTCTCTCACGCTCGCTCACGTCCTCACACACGTTCGTACCGCGGGGAGGTCACAGGTCCGGGAAGATAAGCTGGAACAGGGAAAGGGAGACATCAATCACAAATCACGAAGGCATAAAGGTGTAAGACCACGGGAGCTGGAAAGGTAGACTAACGTCAGTAGCGCAATCATCCCGCGATGAGAGGATCTGTGACCCAGCCTCAAATAGAAGACGGATAATCAGCTGATCGCCAACAGCTGTGAGAGCCAAGGGCGGGAGCCAGCTGTGAGCTCCGCCCAGGCAGAGAGATAGGGGGAGAAAGAGAGAAAAAACACAAGTGTAGCCTTGTGAGGCCGGCTGGGCAGGCACGGGGACCATGACAGTACCCCCCCCTCAACGGGAGCCTCCCAGCGACCCACCAGGCTTACCTGGATGCCTGCGATGGAAGTCCCGAAGCATATTCCTGTCCAGAATAGCCGCCCGAGGCACCCAGGAACGTTCCTCTAGCCCGTAGCCCTCCCAATCCACCAGGTACTGAAAACCCCTGCCGCGGCGCCGGGAGTCCATGATGCGGGAGATGTCATAGACCAGCTGACCACCCACAAGCCGGGGGGGCGGCGGGGGCCTGGCAGGAGGACACAGCGGGCTGGAGAGCACCGGCTTGACCTGGGACACATGGAAAACATTGTGAATCCGCATGGTACGAGGCAGCTTGAGGCGAACGGACACAGGGTTGACAATGGAGTCTATGGGAAAGGGGCCAATGAACTGAGGTGACAGCTTCTTAGACTCCGTCCGCAACGGCACAAAACGGGTAGACAGCCATACCTGTTGACCGATGGAGTATTCAGGGGCCGGCGTCCGGTGACGGTCAGCGAGGGCTTTGTTGCGCTCCTTAGTGCGGAGTAGAGCGGCCCGAGTAGCACGCCAGGCCCGGCGGCACCTGCGGAGGTGAGCCTGAACAGAGGGGACAGAGTGCGCACCTTCGACAGCTGGGAGCAGGGGTGGCTGGTAGCCCAGGGATGCCTCAAAGGGTGACCTGCCCGTGGCGGCGGAGGTGTGGCTGTTGTGGGCGTACTCGATCCATGGCAGCTGTTCACTCCAGGTCGATTGATTGTGGGAGGCAACACACCGGAGGGCAGCTTCCAACTCCTGGTTAGCCCGTTCGGACTGTCCGTTGCTCTGTGGGTGGAAACCAGAAGAGAGGCTGACCTTGGCCCCCAATGCGGTGCAAAACTCCTTCCATACTCGGGAAGTGAACTGTGGTCCCCTGTCCGAGACAATGTCCTCGGGGATCCCATGGAGCCTGAACACATGTGAGGCGAGGAGCCGAGCCGTCTCCAGAGCCGTAGGGAGTTTAGGAAGGGCGACAAAGTGTGCGGCCTTAGAGAAACGGTCGATGATAGTTAGTATGGCGGTGTAACCTGCAGAAGGAGGCAGTCCAGTGATGAAGTCCAGCGCGATGTGTGACCATGGTCGAGCCGGCGTAGGGAGAGGTAGAAGATGGCCCGACGGAGGTTGGTTTGACCGCTTGTTCTGGGCGCAGGCGGGGCAGGCGGTCACAAACTCCCTGGCGTCCCTCGCCATGGTGGGCCACCAGAAGTAGCGTCGAAGGAAGGACAGGGTACGGAAGACCCCGGGGTGGCATGAGAAACGGGCAGTGTGAGCCCACTGGAGTACCTGGGAGCGGACCGCCGAAGGGACGAAGAGGCGGCCCGTTGGGCCGGTCCCAGGATCCGGTTCAGTCTCTTGTGCCTCCTGAATGAGGGATTCAATCTCCCAGGAAACGGCTCCAACCACCCAGGCCGCCGGCAGAACTGGTTCGGGTACCGACTCCTCCTCCGTGGTGGAAAACTGCCGGGACAGGGCATCCGGTTTCACGTTGCGAGATCCGGGCCTGTAGGTGATGGTGAAATCAAAGCGAGCGAAGAACAATGCCCACCTGGCTTGCCGAGAACTGAGGCGTCTGGCTGAACGGATGTACTCCAGGTTCTTGTGATCCGTCCAAACAATGAATGGGTGAGCAGCCCCCTCCAGCCAATGTCTCCATTCCTCCAAGGCGAGTTTTATGGCCAAGAGTTCCCGATCCCCGATGTTGTAATTGCTTTCTACGGGTGAGAGACGGCGAGAGAAGAAAGCACATGGGTGAAGCTTACCGTCCTCCTGTTGTGAGAGAACCGCCCCCACCCCGGAGTCAGAAGCGTCGACCTCCACCACGAACTGCCTTGTGAGGTCCGGCTGCCGGAGGATGGGCGCTGAGGAAAACCTCTCCTTGAGCTGGACGAAGGCTCGCTGAGCGGCAGGGTCCCACAGAAAAGGAACCTTCGGAGAGGTGAGTCTAGTGAGAGGGAGAGAGATCTTACTGAAATCGCGAATGAATCTCCTGTAGAAATTAGCGAATCCCAGAAAACGTTGCAGTTGGCGGCGATTAGGAGGGACTGGCCATTCAACCACCGCACGCACCTTCCCAGGGTCGGTACGTAGACTTCCGTTCTCAACTATATAGCCCAGGAAAGCCACCGCAGGCGCGTGGAACACACAGACTTCTCCCCCTTCACAAACAGCCGGTTCTCCAAGAGGCGTTGCAGGACCTGTCTCACATGCACCTGATGCTCCGCGAGTGACTTAGAAAAAATGAGGATATCATCCAAGTACACAAAGACACAGCGATTAACAAAGTCACGAAGCACCTCGTTCACCATGGTCTGAAAAACAGCGGGAGCGTTGGTGAGGCCGAAGGGCATAACAAGGTACTCAAAGTGCCCCTGGTGAGTATTGAAGGCCGTCTTCCACTCATCCCCCTCCCGGATGCGAACCAGGTGGTAGGCGTTGCGCAGGTCCAGCTTAGAAAAAACAGTCATGCCCTGGAGCAGCTCAAAAGCAGAGGAAAGCAGCGGCAAAGGATACTTGTTCTTGACAGTGATCAGGTTAAGGCCGCGAAAGTCGATACACGGGCGCAACGAACCGTCCTTCTTGTCCACGAAGAAGAACCCAGCCGCAACCGGGGAGGAGGAGGGACGGATCAAGCCCGTAGCGAGCGACTCAGAGATGTAACGCTCCATAGCGACCCGCTCCGGCTGGGAGAGGCTGTACAGGCGGCTAGACGGCAACGGAGCCCCCGGAAGGAGATCGATAGCGCAGTCATACGGGCGGTGGGGGGGAAGGGACCGCGCCCGATCCTTGCAGAACACGCCACGCAAGTCATGATAGACCCGCGGAACCGCCGAAAGATCTGGGGGGTCGGACGGCGAACCAGAGGGCAGAAGCGGAACGGGCGCCGTGGCCGCCCGAAGGCAGGACATGTGACAATTAACACTCCAACCCAGGACGTCACCCTTCTCCCAGTCAATGTGCGGGTTATGGAGCACAAGCCAGGGGTGACCGAGAACCAGCGGAGTGAGTGGAGCCGTGAATGCAAAAAAACAAATCCTCTCCGTGTGATTGCCCGAGAGAGACAACGAAAGGAATTCCGAGACATGAGTGATATCGGGCAGGCGGTGACCAGAGAGCGCGTGCACGTGGAGAGGGCGTGACAAGGGCTCCAAAGCGATGTTCAGCTTGGCGGCGAGCGAGGTGTCAATAAAGTTCTGCTCAGCCCCAGAGTCAATGAGTACTGAAAGCGAGTGAAAAACAGATTGTACTTGAAGTTTGGCCGGTAAGAGAAGTCTGGGGAGAGGGTTTTTACTAGACAGATCGCCCACCAGCACCCTCTCAATCACTGGCGAGCGCGCCCTTTTGCCAGCGTCGGGCACGAGGAGACAGAGTGACCCTTACGGCCACAATAGACGCACTCACCGGCGGCCAGACGGCGCTGGCGCTCTGCAGGCGTTAGCCGCGAGTGTCCAAGCTGCATGGGCTCCTCCTCATCACCGGCGTCAGAGTCGCGCGGCCCGCGGCCGGCTGGAGAGGCCCCGTGATAATCCAGTGATTCCTGTCCCGTCCGTGTGTGCGCGCTCCGGTGTGCACGTACTCTGTCATCCAGCCGAACGCACAGGGTCATAAGCGCGTCTAGGGAAGAAGGCAGTTCACGAAGCATCAGTTCTTTCTTTATGTCTTCGTTAACATTAGAAAGCAAAGTACTTTTTAAAGCCTCCTCCCCCCACTCTGTCTGTTCAGCTAAGGTGAAGAAGTCAATAGAGAAATCAGCCAAACTCCGCTTGCCTTGTTTGAGCGCGAGCAGGCGCTGGCCGGCTGTGAGCGTGGTGGATTTTCTATCGAAGACGCCTTTGAACTTATCCAAAAAGTCAGAATACGTTATGTCAGGGTTGGCGTGAAGCACAGCTTGAGCCCAAATCAGAGCCCGATCCTGGAGTAGTTGAACTATATATGCAATCTTAGCACCATCGTTAGAAAAAGCTTGCGGTTGCTGACGAAACTGAAGGGCACATTGAGTGAGGAAGCCAGCACATTTATCAATTTCTCCGGAGAAAGCTTTCGGTGTGGGTAGAAATCTGTTAGCTTGGGTAAGTGAAGAAGCAGGAGGTGTGGCACTCACTGCTGAGGCCGAGGCTTCCTGGAGAGGAGCGGCGGCAGGTGGAATTGCCGGCAGGGGTGTTCGTTGGGCCACAGCCTGCGTGAGAGCAGCGAGCTCGCCACGGAGATGAACAAACATCTGTTCGTGTCGCTCCAGCATTGCGGCCAGGGTGGCGAGAGTGGGAGTGGAGGCCGCCGAGTCTGCTGAGTCCATTTCCTGGCGGGATGATTCTGTCATGAGCTGAAAGCAGGGACTCAAGCGCAGAGCAGGTTGATGTCTCAGAACACGATTTATTTACACACCCGTGCAATAATATATACAGTGACGGGAAATTCAGGGTTCCAGGGGATTAGGGGAAGGCTCTCTCTCTCTCACGCTCGCTCACGTCCTCACACACGTTCGTACCGCGGGGAGGTCACAGGTCCGGGAAGATAAGCTGGAACAGGGAAAGGGAGACATCAATCACAAATCACGAAGGCATAAAGGTGTAAGACCACGGGAGCTGGAAAGGTAGACTAACGTCAGTAGCGCAATCATCCCGCGATGAGAGGATCTGTGACCCAGCCTCAAATAGAAGACGGATAATCAGCTGATCGCCAACAGCTGTGAGAGCCAAGGGCGGGAGCCAGCTGTGAGCTCCGCCCAGGCAGAGAGATTGTCACGGCGGGGTGCGCCGGTGTGTGTGTGGAAACAGGACCCAAAAGCAGATGACGATGAGGAGTAGTAAGGTTTTAACAGAAGGTGAAGCTTTATTGCGATGCCGGCAGGAAATAAACCAAGAGACCAAAACACTAAACTGGCAAGACACTAAGAAACAAAACACTAAAGGTACTAAGACCAAAAAACTATAACTATGACTGAGGTGAGATTAAACAGACGAAAACTATAACCATGACTGCGGTGATGTAAACAGACGAACCGACAATGGCATGGAGAAAACAAAAGGCTTAAATACAGACATGAGGTGATCAGGGGAAGTGGCGACACATGGGGGAAAACAGCTGACAGACATAAACCTAATGACAGGACCAGGAGAGGAAAGCTAAATACAATAAACAAAGAACACATGACATTGCCAGAATAAAACAGGAAATACTAAAACATGACAACACAACTTAACAGACCTAATACGTGATGAATAATTACAAAACCCCAAAACATAGAAAACCAAGAACAATAACTGCCTAAACTAAAGGAAAATAGGAAATGACACAAAACTGATCACATAACAAAATGAGACAAATACAAAGAAAACTCAGAGTGCTGGGTCGGAGACCCAGCCTGTGACAGAGCCCCCCCCTCAAGGGCGGATTCCAGACGCCCGAAAACACCCAGAAAACAAAACCACAACAACCCACCAAGGGCGGGCGGCGGGGGCCCAGGACGGAGGGCCAGAAACAAGGCCACAAAAAACAAAGAAACGAAAACACACAGAGCAAACACAACAATGGCACAAAAAGTCCGAGACCCGACTTCAGGAGGGCGACCATGAACCCGGCAGAACAGGAGCGAATGGCGAAGCGGTTCAGGTGGCCGCCCCGGAGGCCAACGGTCCAGCAGTCCAAAATCCATGAGCTCAGGGGGCCGACCCGGAGGCCAACGGTCCAAGAGCCCAGAAAACAGGTCAGGAGGCCGGCCAGGTAGAAGGCACCGGTGGCGACGGAGCAGATCAGGAGGCCGACCGGGCGGGAGGCAGCGACGGCGACGGAGCAGATCAGGAGGCCGACCGGGCGGGAGGCAGCGACGGCGACCGAGCAGGTCAGGATGCCGGCCGGGCGGGAGGCACTGGTGGCGTAGCAGTTCAGGGGGCCGTCCATGACGGCGGCGTAGTTCAGAGGGCTGTCCATGACGGCAACGACGTCCAGTCATCGGCCGGACAGAACGTGCAGGACGAGCAGGCCGGACAGGATGTGCAGACCGGACAGGATGAGCAGGCCGAGCAGGCCGGACGGGACGAGCAGGCCGGACGGGACGAGCAGGCCGGACGGGAAGTGCAGGAGCAGACGAAGCTGAACACTCGGAGGCCGGACCAGGCGGAGCTGCAGAGGCTGAGGCCGGACCAGGCGGAGCTGAAGACATGGAGGCCGCAGCAGACGAAGCACAGGCCGAGGCCGCAGCAGACGAGGCACAGGCCGAGGCCGCAGCAGACGAAGCACAGGCCGGAGCCGCAGCAGACGAAGCACAGGCCGGAACTGGACCAGGCGAAGCAGAAGCACAGGCTGAAGCTGGAACAGGCGTAGCACAGGCTGAAGCTGGAACAGGCGTAGCAGAAGCAGAAGGTGGCTGGACGAGCTCCTCGGGCCCGCCAGCAGACGTGGCATGAGGCTGGAGGGGTTCTCCTGAACCCCCAGCAGACGTGGCATGAGGCTGGACGGGCACCTCGGGCCCTCCAGCAGACGAAACTTGAAGCCGGCTGGGTTCAACTGAACCTCCAGCAGACGAAGCACGAAGCTGGCCGGGTTCAACTGAACCTCCAGCAGACGAAGCACGAAGCTGGCCGGATTCTTCTGAAACTCCAGCAGACGAAGCACGTAGCTGGCTGGATTCTCCTGAACCTCCAGCAGACGAAGCATGAAGCTGGCTGGGTTCTTCTGAAACTCCAGCAGACGAAGCACGTAGCTGGCTGGATTCTCCTGAACCTCCAGCAGACGAAGCACGAAGCTGGCCGGATTCTTCTGAAACTCCAGCAGACGAAGCACGTAGCTGGCTGGATTCTCCTGAACCTCCAGCAGACGAAGCATGAAGCTGGCTGGAGTCTTCTGAACCTCCAGCAGACGAAGCATGAAGCTGGCTGGGTTCTTCTGAAACTCCAGCAGACGAAGCATGTAGCTGGCTGGATTCTCCTGAACCTCCAGCAAACGAAGCATGAGGCTGGCTGGAGTCTCCTGAACCTCCAGCAGACGAAGCATGAGGCTGGCTGGGTTCTCCTGAACCTCCAGCAGACGAAACATGAGGCTGGCTGGGTTCTCCTGAACCTCCAGCAGACGAAACATGAGGCTGGCTGGGTTCTCCTGAACCTCCAGCAGACGAAACATGAGGCTGGCTGGGTTCTCCTGAACCTTCAGCAGACGAAACATGAGGCCGGACGGGCTCCCCGGGCCCTCCGACTGACACTGAAATTGGCTGCACCAGCTGTACCTCCGTCTCCAAACCGGCCTGGATAGCAGTCCCACAGCAGCTTAGCTGAGCCTGATGGCTAGCTTTTCCAGGGCAAACAGTCTCTGTATAGCCGGGCTCATTAACCGGAAAAGTAGTGTCAGTTTCCATAACCTCCGGAGAAAAAACATGAGGTGCCAAGATATAGTCACTCACTTGTGTTTGTGTAATGGAGCGTCGGCGGCGCGCACGCCGCTTTTTCTTAGGAGTGGAAGACGGCGGTGAAATAGGTGGAAGTCCCTGGTAACTCCGAGGTCCCCCGAGAGCCAGTCGAGTTCCCCGGAAAGAGTGCTCGTGCTCCGGAATGAGCCACGGCTTCCACCGGAGCTCCTCCTCCAAGAGAGCGCAGAATATAGACTGGCGCTCGTCGTCGTCCAAGTCTATGGTGTCCGGCGCTTCCTCGCGCTGAACTGTGACAGGAGTATGGCGAAACTGTGATGAGGGCGTGGAAACTGGTGAGCTGAGAGGTGGTGACGCTGCGGCGAATCTCAGCGAACCGACACGAACACACTCAGGTTCCGGAGGCAGCAATGGAGATGACTGATTGTGGGGTTGTTGTGACTGGTGGGTGCTGGAAGCCTTTTCCTGACTCGACAATCCCTGGGCCTGCAGCATCTCCTTTATCTTTGTAAAGGCATCCAGTATGGCAGGTGAGTCCGGGAGCTGGAGAAGGCGGGGATCCCTCTCCATGATAGCTTCAGCAACGCTAATCATTACCTGCTTGCTCTTTAAATCGGGCGCTGTAAAGATGCGGTCGAGGATCACTTGGATCCGAGCAGTCTCCTCCAGACACTCGGTGAGAGCAGCATCCGCTGGGTCCATACTGGTCGGTTCGTTCTGTCACGGCGGGGTGCGCCGGTGTGTGTGTGGAAACAGGACCCAAAAGCAGATGACGATGAGGAGTAGTAAGGTTTTAACAGAAGGTGAAGCTTTATTGCGATGCCGGCAGGAAATAAACCAAGAGACCAAAACACTAAACTGGCAAGACACTAAGAAACAAAACACTAAAGGTACTAAGACCAAAAAACTATAACTATGACTGAGGTGAGATTAAACAGACGAAAACTATAACCATGACTGCGGTGATGTAAACAGACGAACCGACAATGGCATGGAGAAAACAAAAGGCTTAAATACAGACATGAGGTGATCAGGGGAAGTGGCGACACATGGGGGAAAACAGCTGACAGACATAAACCTAATGACAGGACCAGGAGAGGAAAGCTAAATACAATAAACAAAGAACACATGACATTGCCAGAATAAAACAGGAAATACTAAAACATGACAACACAACTTAACAGACCTAATACGTGATGAATAATTACAAAACCCCAAAACATAGAAAACCAAGAACAATAACTGCCTAAACTAAAGGAAAATAGGAAATGACACAAAACTGATCACATAACAAAATGAGACAAATACAAAGAAAACTCAGAGTGCTGGGTCGGAGACCCAGCCTGTGACAGAGATAGGGGGAGAAAGAGAGAAAAAACACAAGTGTAGCCTTGTGAGGCCGGCTGGGCAGGCACGGGGACCATGACAGCACGTCTCTGTGTCCCCACTGGCTATTGTACCACGTATTGAAACAACGTCGTACAATAGCCAAATTATTGAAAACTCAAATGTCCCCGAAGGAAGGAAGAATCTCCCTTCCTTGTGGGACATTCCAAGGCATGTTAGAATGATCAGCTGTACCAAGTAAAGTACAAAAACTTCCCAGTGCAGTAGAGTTTCATCAGTGTTTTAATCAGCAAACTCAATCATTTTTTTCTGCATTTTGAAAATTCAGTAAAGCTGTAGGTGTCAACATTTGTCTCCACATCTTGTAAGATTTTCTGTCATGTGACCTGAAGGATGTATTTAGTCTCCGAGAGCTGACAGCTGAATTCAGCATCTTCTCCCACTGCAGCCAGCACAGTCTGCTGTGCTTGTATCACTGTTGTTAGAGCTGCACAAACAAAATAAGAGGCTTTCATAGTCCGTGTTTTATGTTTCATTTAAAAAAAAAAAACAACAACTACATAACAGAATTCACTGAGGTACATACTGAACTTACAGGACAGAAACAAAGTACCAATCCTATTGCAGTAGTATATCTCCAGTAACAATACCAGCATTGGTATCAATACTATTGATAACTGCATCAATCTGCCCACATCTAACTCGTGCTATTGTAGAAATTCCCTGTGAACTTATACATTTTCTCAGAAGCCTTCCCTCCGCGCATTACTGGTATGTTATTTATTATTTTGTGCTCCAAGTTCAGTTATTTCACTGGGGAAGCCCCGTAATGCCCACTTCTTCATTTCAGTACTGTTTGATCTTTCTCTTTAGCATGTATGTAACTTTGGCTTGTTGAGATTTTAGCATTACTTCTGTCACCAACATTTTAATGCTATCTTTACTCTGTTATAATCATCTCTCTATCTCAGGCATAACTGACTGAGATTTCTTTGGAAAAGTTCTCACATTTATGACCTTTTTAGGAGCTTCTTGTTTTGTTTTGTTTTCCTGTCACAATAAATAACTTAAAAAACCAAAAATGACAATATGGAATAAAACTTACCTTTTGAAGAGGCCATTAGAAAAACTAACAAATGTATAATCCCACAGTCTGACATGTTGCACCATTTGCCATGTCTGTCCCCTCACTGGCTATTATACAATGCATAGTGTTAGATTATAATATTATTTTATGCCATGTTATACCCCTAAGTAAAGATTGTGACTTATTAGGTAGTTTTAGTTGGCATTATTTTCCTGAATTAGAAGAAGCTGATAACTATTGCATTAGTTAAACTGATTTGCATTACATTAGACTGCTGATTTATTGTGGATGAATGATATTGTTTTATGATGTTATAAGAAATACTGTTCGCAGAAAGTCATCGCCTTATTTGTCTGATTAGAAGAGAACATGCTGGAGTTTTCTGCCCCATCTCAGCAGGAGCAGATAAACAGGGAGCCAAGGTCGTAGCTTAGGCACTGTGTGAGAGAAAAGCATGTGAATGTTTAGGCTTTTATGATAAGGTGGGGGCACCAGAGGCTATAAGAGTTTGATCAATGCTCCACCATTTTGAGATCTGAGGCTGTCTGCATACAGTGTCCATCTCCCACGCGTGTGATCATTAAAATCATCGTTTGACTTAACCCGGCCGGACCAGTGTTGTTATTGTGGTTTTTTCTCTTGTCTCCATCCCCAATTTTGAACTCGTAACACTCTGTAACTGTTAGCTAGGCAATTTCACATTTTTGTCTTTTTGTGGAATCAGTGTGTTTGAACAGCACAAATTCTGCCTTTTCTAATTTTGAAAGACTGAACATGATATAAACAAAATAAATCTGATCTGTTCCTCTATAAATCTGGACAAATCTCAGATTCTGAAGTTCTCAGCGCTTACATTTTGTCCTCTCCTACACTTCTGCTGAAAACTGACATGTGATGTGTTTGTACAGCTTCCTCTGTCGGTTTTTAACAAACCAACAAATTATCCAACAGAAGAGTATACCTTTGAGACAATGGTGTAGGTCTACTTTCCAAACTGAGAGGATGGATGAGATGATGGTGCAGGTTTCCAGTCTTAATTCAGTCTTGTTGCCACATTGTGGTCACCTGTCACCTTACTTTTGCTGTGGGAATTATGAAATGATAGCTAGACTTTAGCTTGCCTGTAGTGGCATTAAATGATCCTTTAGAAAATAGTTATAAATGTATTAGTTCCCAACATTGTACATTGCTGAATCATTATTTTTACTGAAAGTCTGTTCAGTTTCCAAACTAAAAGTAAAATTGAGTGTGACTCGCCGGCACATTACAGTGAGACTCTCCAGTTTGATCAGCAGAGAAAAAAGATATCTCAAACAAAATATGATGGAATTTCAAAAACCTTAGTGGATCCCAAAGAGCTTACTAAAATTTAATGTTTGCTTTGATTCCTGCTTTGCTCACTCTTGGCGTTCTCTCCATGAGCTTCATGAGGTCATCACCTGAAATGGTTTCCAACAGTCTTGAAGGAGTTCCCAGAGATGCTGAGCACTTGTTGGTCCTTTGCCTTCACTCTGAGCTCCATCTCAACCCAAACCATCTCCACTGGGTTTAGGTCAGGTGACTGTGGAGGCCAGACCATCTGGTCAGCACTCCATCACGCTCCTTCTTGGTCAAACAGCCCTCACACAGCCTGGAGGTGTGTTTGGTGTCATTGTCTTGCAGCAGGAGGAGCAACCACTGCACCAGCGTAGAGTTTGGTAATCAGTCCAGAGGTCCAGAAACTTCATCCTGATGCCTAATTGCAGTCAGGGTGATGCTGCCAGCCCATAGATGTCTGTGCCTCCCTCCACTGATATGCCTCTTGGGTCATTACTGGCCCACTATCAAACTGGCCACGCAGAACGATGTTACAACTTCTCTGGACCCTTTCATATCTGTCATATGTGTTCAGGGTGAAAAACACATCTGCCAGTGGTGGCCTGATAATTCTGGTATTCTATGGCAAATGTCAATCATGCATGGTTCCAGTCAGTGAGTACAGGGCCTGCTAGAGGACATCAGGCCCTCAGGCCACCCTTATAAAATCTGTTTCTGATTGTTTTGTCAGATACAAGTACAGGTTACTGGTCTCTTCTCATACCAGTAGTGACACTGGTATGAGGAGGAAAAATATCAGTGTCCCCCACCTGTAAAACCATCCCATAATGACTGTAAAGAGTCTGTAGGATCTGGTCATGAAACAATCACAAATTAATATTTTTTAGAATAATTTCCAGAGTCATAACACACAGCCAGCAAAACATGGGAAGTAAATTCCAGGAAAAAAATGAAACCTTGCATAAAATGCCAGTTAAAGTCCAAAACTCTGTGACCTGACCCCAACCACAGTGTGGGCTGTGGACTATGTGGAGGTTGAAGTGTGGACCCAGAAGCAGACACGTGGAAACAAAAGTTTAACCAAAAGCAAACCGTTTATTCAAGGCTGGTGAGCAAAACAAAACAAAAGGCAGGAGCAAACTAAAGGAAAACTAACCAAGACTAAAGTGGGGAAACTAAACACTGGGAACATGGAAAACTTGGACATAACTGTCATGGTGGGGTACACCAGTGTTATGATGAAGTGGACCCAAGTGCAGACAGGGAAGGAGGCAGAACTAAGTTTTGAAAAAAAAGGCAAGCTGTTTATTTAGGCTATAAACGCGAATACAAAATGAAAGCATCATGAGCAGTGGCAAAAACTAAACTGAAACCAAACTAGGAAAACTAACTGACTGTGACAAAACTGTGATAACTTTGAATCAACTGTGATAAGACCTGAAGGGAGGCAACGCAGACGACCTGACACTGAATAAAGAAAGACAGAGGACTTAAATACAGACAGGAGGTGATCAGGGGAAGTGGAAACACACGGGGGAACAGCTGACTGAAATGAACATAATGATGCCATGGCTAAAGTGAAACTAAACAATGTAGGGACAATGAACAAAAGGAAAGTCACACAATATATACACAGAGGGATGATAAGGGAAGTGGAAACACATGAGGACACAGCAGGGACAAATTAGATGTGATGAGACAGGAGAAAGCAAAACTGAACACACTGAACACAGGACACGAGACTTTCCAAATAAAACAGGATACAAACTAAGAGACACGGCTCGACACACAGGGACCGACATGGGGACACTGAATGAATCACAAGGAGGGGAAACATCAACAAAACACAATGATGTGACTATGGCGACTATGGAGGAAGACCAAATACAGACGGGAAATTATTTTTGATAAAAGTAATATTAATTTGACTAATGGACAGGCAGTGATAAACAGCAAACAAACTGCTTAGCTTTACAGTCTTTGTTTTATCATCTGCAACTCCTGCAGTGTGAAACAGTCTTGGTATGTCAAACATAAAAACATTTTAGATACCGCTTCATCAGGTTACATATATATACCGTATTTCTTCATCAGAGAATCTATAATGTATTAAACTAAAAGTGTACACCTGGTTTAAAGAGTATTAACTAAATAAGAACGTGACAACTTTCAGTCATTAATGTAGCAGAGACAGAGTCTGACTAAAGGGACATCACAGTGAGACCTGTTTGATCTGCAGACACAGTCTCTCTCTACTAAGAGTGTGTTTGACTTTAATTTTCACACAAATGATTTAGCTCCTCTAAACCCTCCAACAAACATTTACAAATGCTTAGAAACATTTTGTGTTTGTAATTACTAATGTTCCCCAGCCCCAGCATTCCCACAAATCTGTCTGTTTCCTTTTTTAAGTTTCACTGTCTGTCTTCTAAACTTCGCTGATGCAGCTGGTCGTCTTTGTGTGAATCTGCGTGTGAAGGTAATCGAATCAGTATGTATTTTTTTCTGATAATATCAGCTGTGTGCAGCTTCGCTCCAGCACAAACCATAGCATTGTTCATGATGACAGATATCAACGAGGTTGACTTGTAACACCGCAGTTATGTGAGCCGTCATTTGTAAGCCTCTTAAACTTTCTTGCACTTTTACACAAAGTTTTATGGTAGTGCTTCTTCTTCTTTGGGGATTTTTGTTCAACAGACTGAAAAAAGCTGTAATATATTTTTGAAATATATTTAAATTGGTATTTAAAGGACTATAGCATATTCTAATTAGATTTATGATACTGTGTTAAGACAGTAACATTGTGCATGTGTGTGTTTGTGTGTCTGTGTCTGAATTTTGCTGGTACTGCACTGATTGATGATTGTTGATGATCCACCTGACTAGTATAAATTAGAGTTTTATATAACAGAACAAATTTGATATCTGTAAAAATATTTTTTAAATTCTTGCTTACTAGCTGACACTAAATTTTTAACTGATTCCTCTTCTGGGACACCCACACTGTGTGCAGTTTCATCTCAGCCCACTGTGTGATTGCACATTAAAGGACATTTCTCCCCAAATTCAATAAGCTCAGTGGATTATCATAACAGCGTATCAACAATTCATTTAAGAAATCCTTCTTAGTTATTGTCATGAAAATCTCAGTGGATTCTTGACTTTGCTCGTCTACTCTACAGCCTGGATAGTTTCATTTCAAACTGCTGCCGTGTTTCTGCCAAATTAAAAAACAGCTCTACTCAAATTCAACAAGGTTCAGTTAATAAACAATGATTAACAAAAGATTTTGTTCATATTTCATTATATAATTCTGATCCATCAAAAATATTCCTTCTTAGAATAATCCTTTCTCTTATTGAAGATCGATTTATTTTTCTCATTTTGGTCATTCCTATTAACTCAGCCATTTCCTTAATCAATCCCACACCACCGCCCCCAAAACCATGGGAACACAGAGCAAGGAAAGCACAATGTACACAAGAAGACGGGGACAATAAATACACACTGGATAATGAGACGAGAGGCAACGGGTGAGAGACATGATGCAGGAGAAAGCTACAATAGTCACAGGAAGCAACAGTTAAAACAATAAAACAGGAAAACATGGAGCACAAGGCTTAAATTACATAGAGGAGAACAGACTGGACAGGGGAACATGAGATAGATAAATGCAGACGAGACTGAGACACTGATGGGAACAAATCATTAACCAAATGGGGGAAGTAAAACTCAAAGCTAAGTTCACAAGACACGAGACGATAAAAAAGAGGAAATGATACACAGAGACATACGCAGACATGTAGAAAACAGAAAGGAAAATATAAGTGAATGGGAAACATGACAGATGGGGAAATCAGACAATGACAGACAAACAGAGAGACAAGACAGACAAAGGGACATAACTGAAGTACAGAAAGGGATCACAAAAGCAGATATTTAGTGTTACAAAACCAAGAAGACAAACTACAATATGAAAACAGGGTACATGGGATATAGTAAATCCTAAAGCAAACTATTAACCATCCTTATATACAAAGATCCAAACTAAAACACAAAAGACTCTCGAAAACAAAAAGGCATCACAAAACCCTGAGGAAAAAAACAGCGATCCTCCATCAGCTTCAGCTTATCCTTTTCAGGGTCGCGGGGGCGCTGGAGCCTATCCCAGCTGTCATAGGGCGAGAGGCGGGGCACACCCTGGACAGGTTGCCAATCTGTCGCAGGGCCAACACACAGGGATAGTCAACAATTCGCACTCACATTCACTCACACATTCACACCTAGTGGCAATTTGGATTATCCAACTAAATATCCCCACAAGCTGCATGTCTTTGGACGGTGGGAGGAAGCCGGAGTACCCGGAGAGAACAGCGATCCTAACAAATAATATTGCAGTGGTTGGAGATGAAACTTTGCGGACATGTAGTAAATGGACTGATTCTTATATAGTGCTTTTCTACTCTCCTGGAGTTCTCAAAGTGCTCTATACAACAGGCCTCATTCACACAAGCACTTCTAAACACAAGTGCAAACTAATCATCAGAGGGCAACTTGGGGTTAGTATCTTGCCCAAGGATATTTGGCATGCAGGCTGGGGAAGCCAAGGTTCGAGCCACCAACCTTCCAATCAGCAGCTGATCTGCTCTACCACCTGAGCCACAGCCACCCACCCATCACAAGTGGGTGAGGCTGGTTCTGATATGGTGCTTTTCTACTCTGAGCATTCAAAGTGCTTCATACAAATGACTCATTCAAGGACTTTTCCTGTGCAGAAAAGTTTTCTATCTTGGGGTTAGTATCTCGTATCAAACAACCAACCTTCCAGTTACTTCGTGACTTGCTCTAACTCCTGAGCTACAGACAGAAGAGGAGTTTGTTAAGAATTTTATGACAACTGTCAAAGTTTTTTTTCTATTGTTTATTAAATTAATCTTATTAAATTTGAGTAGAACGTTCCTTTTATTTCTCTGAAACCTTGCAGCTTTTGGTGGTTAAACTGCAAATATATAGAGAAGGTAACCCAGAGGAAGAATGCACAGAGACTTTAAGGTCAGCTATCAAGAATCATTTTTACGCATTTTGATGCAATGTTATGATATTTGATGTTGAAATTGATTAGAAACGACTAATTTCATTTCTACAGAATTATGCAGTGTGGGTGTCCAAGAAGATGAATTCAGAATTTCATGTCAACTATCATATATGATTGAATACAGAACCTTCATACACCTACCTGAAACCATTTAAATGACATTATTGAGTTCCTTCAAAGTTTCTCCGTTTGAACAGAGTTGTTCTTTAATTTCTCGTGTCTCAAGCAGCAGTTTGAGGTGAAACTATGGATGCATGAAAGAGCAGCTGAGCCAAATGACAACTGAATTTCAACTATAAGAGATGATTTTCAGAAATATTTTACATTTTTTGAAGTTATTTTAGATTTGAATGAATCATGAATGAAGAAGCATTACCAGAAAAATTAAGAAGAAAAGACAACTTGAGTGAAAAACAAATGACACTGTGGCTTTATTTCTGTTAACTTCCTGAAAACCATGTGTGTTGTTATGTGTGTGATCAGCAAAAAGGGATAAGAAGCAGCACTACCGTAAAACTTAGCGTTGAAGCTCAAGTTTGGCAGATAACGGGTGGCAGGCGTGGCTCACACTTGACCACGGTGTTGGAGAAACTCTGAGCTCCGGGTCTTTATAATCACTCTGCGGAGCTCACAGAGACTGCAGGGAGGACAGGAGGACAGAGCAGACTTTGTGAATTATTTTTTATCTTAGATGTAATATAAATCCAACACAGGCCTCTGAGGAAAAGGATCGTGCTACAAACTTTTGTCTCTTCCAACAGAAAGCAGAGGAGTGGAGTTACTCAGAGACTGACTGGATTAAACACACCAAAGGTTTATATTCCAGTTGGACCGTATCTCTTACCAAGGTCTGCACTACGTATCAGGATGTGATCTTATTCAGGTAATATCAGGGTTCTTATAGGGGTTTCTTCACAATAGTAACTCATGCAGCCATTTTTCAGTCTCACTGACCAAACTTTTTACAACATGCTGCATTTTTAATAGTAAACTTCTGTTCAGTGCTTTTCCTGTCACACACTCATACATGTGTTTTGTCTGCAGCAGCAGCTGTGTTGTTGTTAGCTTGTATTATCTGTTTAATCTCTTCAACATGGTTTTAGTTTTCTTTGTAAAGTCAGCAGCTCTGTCACTTTTCTCTGATTCCTCTTCTGCTCGACACTCAGCTGACACTCAGTTTCATTTCCACATTCATGAAGTTGTTGTCCAAGCGAATCACAGGCTCCATGATCGGTCAGCAAACTGTGTCCAGGCAGACAGGTTGGATAAGAATAACAGATTTATGTTTGATTACGCCCGTTTCCAATTCAGTTCCAGTCATTCCTGGCCCCAGGAGGTTGATGGGGGTGGGAGATGGGGGGCAGTGGATTGTAAGCACAATGTAAATGAGTGGAGGCTTAATGTACTTAAACTTCCAGTCACAGTGAATCAGTGTGTGTCAGTGAATGCATCACGTGTGCTTCATGGCTCCATCTAGTGGACTGATAGTAGAAGTAGAGCAGCTGATGGCAGCTTCCTGTGCCTCACACTGCTGTCTGACTGCATTCAGCTGATATTTGGACAGCACACATGATGGAAAGGAGGATTTTGGTTTATGTGCACATGAATGATTTGTGTTTCCTCTGCAGGTGAAGGTAGAAAGTGTGTGTGAGCTGATGTGAATTGAGCAGCATGGATCAGTGTGAGGACAGAGAGGAGGGAGTCCCTCCCTCTAAAAGCACTCTGTGTGGGGAACATGAGAGCCAGACCAAAGCTCAGAGGTGAGATGACCATCTCTAACTGTCCATGACTCTTCTCCATGTCACAGCTCAGCACTCACATCACTGCTCCATCATTATTCACACTCATACCTCTGTGTGTGTTGTTTTAAAGCCCAGAGCTGTGGGGCGTACCAGGCTCAGCTGGACATAACCCTGAAACTAATCCAGAACCTGGACCTGAACCCAGCTGTGTTTCCTTAAAGAGCAACGAGTCGAAGGATGTTGTTGTAAACTTTAACAAAAGACTGTTATGTGACAAAGAGTAAGTACATTATTTTTATGAGATTGTTCATCATGTCTTTAATTTAATATTTCCAGTTTTTCCTTCCTGTCTCATGAAGCTGTGACATTTATTGTTTTTCTTTTAGGATCAATAAGAGGCCAGAATCTCCTGGACCTGAACCCAGCTGTGTTTCCTTAAAGAGCAACAGGTCGAAGGATGTTGGTGAAGACTTTAAAGGCTGTTCTTCTGCTGCTGAGAGGTAATGTGTGTCTAGATGTTGTTCCTGACTCTGTATTTCTGAATAAATCCTCATGTTTAATATCAGCTCAGCTCTTTTTCACACATTTCTATGTTGGTATGTGAAGCGGTGTGTGTTGGAGTGTTTCCACAAACACAGCAGTCAGAGTGGAAAGAGTGGATGTTGTAGGAGGTGTTTGTGTAGTGAAGAGGCTGAGTGTCTGTAGGACTCCAGCTGCTCCAGCAGGTGTCTCCTTTGTGCTTTGCTTCAAACACAGTGTAGGGAGGAGCTTCCACTCAGGTCTTTCAGGTGTTGCTGGATGGAGGAGGACAAATAGTTTTTCCCTTCAGTGACACTTCAGCAGCTCAATGTTCTGGGAGATGTTTGTCTTTATGAAGGTTTATGGATTCTTGTTCTTACTTTGGTTAAACTGAGCAATACATTTTCCATCTAACATTTAAAGTAAATTTCCAGGTGAATAAAAGATCTGCAGCTGCAGCCTCTGTGATGTTTCACAGTCTGAAAGTAACAAATTCAACCAGAGTTCAAACAAAGGCTTAATATACGTGTGTGTTTGATATAATGCCAACAAGTACAAACAGGTGTTCTTACAGGTCTTAATCACAGAGGTCTGATAAGTCTGGTGACTTTCACACTCAGCAATTTTGCTGCCTTTTATTTTATATTGGCCTTTTTAAAGCCCTTCAAAGTCTCCCACATTCATACAGAGCTTTTAACACCAAACTCCTTTACAGTCCTTCTCCTCTCACACACGATCACACGACTGATTTGTCTGCAGCAGCTGTGTTACTGCTAGTATTTTATTATGTGTGTAATCTCCTCATATTGTTCCTGTGGTTTAGTTTGACTTCCTTCTGCAAACTCAGCTGCTCTGTTGCTGATACACGTCTCCATGAATATGATTGATCAGATGCTGTCAACACCATGTGTTTCATGTGAGCGCTCAGCTGAAACCCTGGGTTGACTTATCGAGTTAATAACAAGCTTCACGTGACTGTGAATGCTAAAGTGAATCCAGATAAAGGAAAGAGACCCTGCTAATGTTGGACTCACTTCTTAGTGTAGATCCCAGGAGGAAGTTCAACATAGCCATTCTTTGTGCTAGCTCGACCAAACCTGAGACCACAGTGCAGGATAATGATCATCATCTGTCTCTGTCAAGGACATTTAAAATCCACAAATAACAAACATAATTATATTTGATCATTAAAAATGATGATTAAACAAAGTGTCAAACATACTTAAGTAGAAGGACTGATGTTTGTGTTAAAATACCCTCTTAAAGCTGAAATAATGATTCAACTTCTTTACTCAAGTAAAGGTAAAAGAGTACAGGCTCTGAAATGTACTCACAGTATTAAAGTAAAAACGCCATCTTTGAAGGAAATTTCTGCCAGTTTTTGTGCAAAGTTACCTGAATTTCTACCTCCAACATTAATATGAGAAAATTATCTGAACTTTTATTCTAATGAATTTAATCAGCTTGAACATTTTGTAGCACAAAAGTAGAAAAAACTCAAAGGGAATCAAAAATAGCTCCGTTTGCTGTTGCCTGCATTGTAGATGGGCAGCTTTGCCTCAACACCTAAACAGGAAAATGAGTTTAGTCAAGTATTAAAGTGGGATTGAAGAGGTGAGGAAACCAGAGATCAGGTGTTGTGGTGCAGCATTAAGATAAGATGGGGCCTGATTATTTAAGACCTTGTATGTGAGGAGCAGCCAATGAAGGGAAGCCAAAACAGGAGAAATCTGCTCTCTCTTTCTAGTCCCTGTCAGGACTCTTGCTGCAGCATTTTGGATCAGCTGAAGGCTTTTCACTGAGTTTTTAGGACATCCTGATAATAATGAATTACAGTCGTCCAGCCTGGAAGTAATAAATGCATGAACTAGTTTTTCAGCGTCACTCTTTTTAGCATTTTTTAACAACAAGCTTCTATCTATTAGGGCTCTTGTCTCGCCGACTGCTGCCTCAGATCCAAGTCTTTCTCCTGTGTGCTCAGCTGTCTTAGAGCAGTTTGATCCCGTCTCCCTTAATGACTTGACTGCGGTAGTTTGTAACCAAAGATCATCACACTGCCCCTCTGATTGTCTCCCCCCAACTACTCTTTCAAGGATTGTCAGGTTGGAGATTGGCCTATAATTAGCTAAGACAGCTGGGTCTAGGGATGCTTTTTAAGTAAAGGTTTAACTACAGCCAGCTAGGGATGGGTACCGTTTAGATTTGAAAACCTGTTAAATCAGAATCAGTTGCTGATGATGGCTTTTTTCTTTTACATTAATCACGTATAATCTTAACTCAAAGTGAACATAGACTTGATTGCTCAGATCAGCCAATTCAAAATGCTAATTCAATCAACTCTGAGTTTATGGCTAGACTCAGTTTGTTGGCCCTGCACCTTAAAACTATTTCCTGTTTGTCTCTCGTGTTTTTTGGATATTGTTTTCACATCTTATGTCACGGCTAGCGGGGCGAGCCATGTTGAATTTAATAAAGGACCCAAGATGCCGACACTGCTGTGAAGTGAGTGAGCTTTATTGAAACGGTGAAGTGCAGTGGAGATGGCCTGTGCAGAAGCTAAGATAACCTCTACTGAAAAAACTACAAAACTAACCTGAAACTTTAAACGGAGACACGGGGAGACAACACAGACGAACCAGCAACAAGCAGGAGAAAACAAAGGGCTCATATACACAAAAGAGCCATCAGGGAATGAGAAAAGGGAGACACAGCAGGATTCATTGGACATAACCAGACAAGGGGAAGCAAAAGTAGACACACTAACATAGGACATGGCACTGTCAAAATAAAACAGGAAGTGAACACAGAGACACAATACTAACACAGTACAGAGGGAACACAGAAACCAAAACCTCAGAACTAGAAAATCTTAATCAGAATGAAATTGTAACAAAAGACAATAACAATCAAAACAAAAGTACTGAGTCCACAGACTCGGGACATACATCGGCTCAAACTGTGGTCATAAATATTTTGTACTTGTAAATCAGACTGTGTAGTTGTGAACTGAGTTTTGTAACATTGTGAAACAAAATATCTGGAAAGTTTATGTTTTTGCGTTCATTGATTTGTGTGTGTAAAAATGTAAAAATGTAATAAATGTAAGAAACATTAGAACTACTTTTGCTGACACAAAGTTTGGCGAGCACTGCAAGTTGTCCCTTTAAACCAGTCACTGATATAAAGAGAGCACCTTGTTCCAGGGCATCTGAGCATGGAGGGAAAGCTTTATGCAGGAGATGGTAAGAGCTGTTGGGACTAAAGAAACTGAGCAGAAAACTACAGACATCTGGAAACTGAGTTGTTAATTCTCAGTGGGATCACCAGGACTAGCAAAGCTCCACCATGACAGTCATCTGATTGACTGAACCCATCCAAACATCACTTCATGGACCTTTAGCTTGTGTCTGTGTGTGGACAGACATAACACGAGCTAATTATTCATTACTCCTCCACAGAGTGGACCAGCAGAGAGCAGAGGTTTCCACTGGTCAGTCTGCACAGCAACATCAAACACACCTGGACTCTGTGGTTATGGTTTGTAGTACTACGTTTACATTTGTTCTTTTCAGTCACCTCTATGCTGCACTTTGTGGACCAGAGGATTGTCAGTGTGTCCAACATAAGTCAGAGTTTGGGCTCCATGATTTCAGTCAGATTGGGGTGACTGTAGCTCAGGAGGGGAGCAGGTCAGCTACTAGTTAGGTTTGTGAATCAAACCCTGGCTGGCAAATGTACTGGGTAACGTACTAAACCCAAGCTGCCCTCTGATGCATCCATCAGAGTGTGAAAGAAAGTATTTAAGCATAGAACAATGTGCTTGGTTGAATGAGGCATGTTGTATAAAATGCTTTGTGTGCACAGAGTATCAAAGAGAGCTATATAAGAACCAGTCCATTTACCACTGGGTAATTCATATAGTCTTCTTTTCCAGCGGCTGGAGGACAACATCACCATGTTTGTGAAGAACGAGCTGAAGAAGATCCAGAAGCTTCTGAGTCCAGATCACCCAGAAACTTTAAAGAGCCAGATGGAGGATGAGGAGATGTTTGAAGGAGAGGATGAAGATGAAAGAAAGAGCTGCAGAGAAGCATTTCTGAAGATCACACTCCACTTCTTGAGGAGACTTAAGCAGCATGAGATGGCTGACCATCTGCAGAGCAGTAAGAGAATTTCTCTAAAGACTGAATATTGATCTTTCCTAATAGCTCAAGAAATGGACCAATAGACATTCATCCTTTCAGGGTACTGAAAGGCTGTGATATTTATTATATAATATTTGTTTCTGAATTTCTTACCTTCAGAAATATTTGCTCCACTCTGTAAACGAGAACTTAAAGCCCAACTGAAGAAGAAGTTCCAGTGTGTGTTTGAGGGCATCGCTAAAGCAGGAAGCCCAACCCTCCTGAATCAGATCTACACAGAGCTCTACATCACAGAGGGAGGGACTGCAGAGGTCAATGATGAACATGAGGTCAGACAGATTGAAACAGCATCCAGGAAACCAGACAGACCAGAAACAACAATCAGACAAGAAGACATCTTTAAAGCCTCACCAGGAAGAGACGAACCAATCAGAACAGTGCTGACAAAGGGAGTGGCTGGCATTGGGAAAACAGTCTTAACACAGAAATACAGCCTGGACTGGGCTGAAGACAAAGCCAACCAGGACATCCAGTTCATATTTCCATTCACTTTCAGAGAGCTGAATGTGCTGAAAGAGGAAAAGTTCAGCTTGGTGGAACTTGTTCATCACTTCTTTAATCAAACTAACGAATCAGGAATCTGCAGGCTTGAAGACTTCCAGGTTGTGTTCATACTTGATGGTCTGGATGAGTGTCGACTTAATTTGGACTTCAACAAAACTAAAATCCTGACTGAAACAAGAAAGTCCACCTCATTGGATGAGCTGCTGACAAACCTCATCAGAGGGAACCTGCTCCCTTCTGCTCGCCTTTGGATAACAACACGACCTGCAGCAGCCAATCAGATCCCTCCTCAGTGTGTCGACATGGTGACAGAGGTCAGAGGGTTCACTGACCCACAGAAGGAGGAGTACTTCAGGAAGAGATTCAGAGATGAGGAGCAGGCCCGCAGGATCATCTCCCACATCAAGAAAGCTCGAAGCCTCCACATCATGTGTCACATCCCAGTCTTCTGCTGGATCACTGCTACAGTTCTGGAGGATGTGCTGGAAACCAGAGAGGGAGGACAGCTGCCCAACACCCTGACTGAGATGTACATCCACTTCCTGGTGGTTCAGGCCAAAGTCAAGAGGATCAAATATGATGGAGGAGCTGAGACAGATCCACACTGGAGTCCAGAGAGCAGGAAGATGATTGAGTCACTGGGAAAACTGGCTTTTGATCAGCTGCAGAAAGGAAACCTGATCTTCTATGAACCAGACCTGACAGAGTGTGGCATCGATATCAGAGCAGCCTCAGTGTACTCAGGAGTGTTCACACAGATCTTTAAAGAGGAGAAACAACTGTACCAGAACAAGGTGTTCTGCTTTGTTCATCTCAGTGTTCAGGAGTTTCTGGCTGCTCTTCATGTCCACCTGACCTTCATCAACTCTGGACTCAATCTGCTGGAAGAGCAACAAACAAGCTCTGAGACAGAGAAATACTTCTACCAGTGTGCTGTGGACAAGGCCTTACAGAGCCCCAATGGACACCTGGACTTGTTCCTTCGTTTTCTCTTGGGTCTGAAGACTAATCAAACTCGTTTGCAAGGCCTCATGACACAAACAGGAAGTAGCTCAAAGAGCAATCAAGAAGCAGTTCAGTACATCAAGAAGAAGCTCAGTGAGAATCTGTCTGCAGAGAAAAGCATCAATCTGTTTCACTGTCTGAATGAACTGAATGATCGTTCTCTACTGGAGGAGATCCAACAGTCCCTGAGTTCAGGACGTCTCTCCACAGATAAACTGTCTCCTGCTCAGTGGTCAGCTCTGGTCTTCATCTTACTGTCATCAGAAAAAGATCTGGATGTGTTTGACCTGAAGAAATACTCTGCTTCAGAGGAGGCTCTTCTGAGGCTGCTGCCAGTGGTCAAAGTCTCTAAAAAAGCTCTGTAAGTTATAAAGTTTTTATTATTTAATTTGGTTGGTATGTTATGAAAAACACACTGCATCAACTTCTGTTTTGTTTTTGTCAAAATCACTGTAATATAATCACTGTACCTTTATATACACGTGACTTGTATTAATGCTGCTGCCCTCTTGTGGCTAAAGTGTAATTATGTTCTTGTTATTAGGGAGGATTTGAGAGTAACATGCCAAGTGAGTCAGCACCTTCGCTTTAGCTTAAAAAATCCAAATTCTTATGTCATCAGTTATAGTTGCATGTATTCATTATCATAATTTAACCTTTAATATTAATGTCTTAAAATTATTTTGAGTAAACTAATGTTAAGGTTCAAATATTGGGGAAGGAGAGTACAAACAACCATGGTCCAGAACTTGGTCAAACGATTTTAATGAAATACACGCGTGGGAAGACCAGCTCCGTTCGCAGACCGGGCTGATCTCCGACTTAATCAAAGCATAAACAGATATTTTATACCATCAGGGCTTGAATTTAATGACGCCCCCTCATACGTCACAAACAGAATATATGCACACGTCAAATCAAAACCACAATGACTTTTAACACAGTTTAAAAGAACATTGTCTCCTATCTTCATGGCAGGTACTTCCTGTCACTGCCGGATGCTCGCTTATCATCTTGACACATCAGCAGCAGTTCTGCGACAAACTGCTCTTTTGCAACCCCGAGCAAAACATGATTAAACTTCCACCTATAAATGATTCTCTTTAACTAAGTGTGTGCCTCGTCCTTAAAGGCTCCTCAAAATAACCTGCACTTAGACTCTGCTTTCGGTTTCAGTTCTGCAAAAGGCACACTCTTCAAACCTGCAACTTCCTGTCAGCCTGCAACTTAGTCTTTCTGAAAGACACACACTGTTTAAACATCTGAATGCAATATCAATGTTGTAGATTATATTATTAATGCAATGGTAATGATGATGATTATTAACAATAGCAGCAAAATATCTCTCCAATCTCAATACTCCCTCTCTCGACCTCTGGAACACCAGAGGTCACAATACATTGTGTTGGGTCACTCCTCGGCCCACTCAGCTGCTTCCATGTCCATCCATGGCATCGTGGACATCGGGGTCACCACTCCCGCTCTGACCCTCTCTAGCCGTCCTCTGGCTCAGCAAATCAGACAACCTCATGTCATCTAAGTGGTCCAGTAATAAACACCAGCTCCCCCTCGAGAACACTCCATGCGTAAGATTAGGTTTTTTCTGCGTCCCTCTCTTGTGGTCCATCATGCCTCGGGCCTCCAGGATCCTCACCCCCCTGTGGTCGCCGAGATCTTGTGTAAAGCAAACCAAACACCTTTTCCTGCACCTCCCTAACTTATCATCTTTGGGACTCTTTAATCAAAAGCCTGATCCTAATTATCTTCTTGACTTATTGACTTGTATTTATATATATTCTTCAACGTTACTCATCATTTTAAAACTCTTAAAACGCTGCTTTCACGTCCCTGCATGCGTTTCCTGTCGCTTGCCTTATCTAATCATCAACATCCTGTACACAGAACTCTCGCTGCTGCAAGGCCTCCACTCTGACCTAGAATCTCCTTTCACAAGAAAATCATTATAAGCGCCTATTCTACTAAAAGATCCAAAAAAAAACAACCACTTTAATCAATTAAGTTTAAGCATATAAGCAATTACTCCTGCATACATTTTATCATAGCTAAACGCTGCCTTGAAACAACTCCTGTGTGTTAACACCAGTGTTGGTCAAGTTACTTGAAAAAAGTAATCAGTAACTAATTACTGATTACTTCCCCAAAAAAGTAATCCCGTTACTTTACTGATTACTTATTTTCAAAAGTAATTAATTACTTAGTTACTTAGTTACTTTTTAAAAACACGATTTACAACCTGAAGAGGTGATAAAGCGATAGATCTTTCAGCCCAATTCTACTTTTTCTGCATAATCCATCATACAAAATGTAATCAAATGGAAAAGTCTCTTTTTTTTAAACTTGTTTTATCAGTTTTAATCTTTTAATTTTATGCATCAAGCAAAAATTTAACTATATGCAACATTCTCTGACTTGAATAAATTAGTTTAACATTGAAACCTATTTTCTGCACATTCCAGCACATAAAATGAAATATTTTTTCTGTTTACACTCAGTCTTTCAAATAGATGCAAGTAAAACACAGCAGAAAATAAATAAACTCAAAGACTCAGCGGTCCTGTTGCTCTATTTTGACCTGTAAACAGGACTGGGGGTAGGCGGAGGTTTACCCTGGTGCAGGTGTGCCGCGGTCAGTTGAAGAATCCGCGAGTTTCTCTGTGACTTTCCCATTACGTCGTAGCGCACTCGGTGCTTGCTTGGAAGTTTAGGGGGTTTTTTTCGCTGTAAAAGGTTTTCTTCCCACGCACAACGGACACTAATGTTTTTGTCACTTTTTATGGAATCAAACTCAAAATAAGGTCAGTACTTCCACGCTTTAAACGCTGCACGCTCATACTCTCTCCCACAATCGATTTATGATCCATTGTTGATCTGCACACAGCTGTTGTCACTAATGGCGCACTCGCTTAGGTCACTGTCGTGAGACATTCTCGCAAAAAAATCTCGGTTTTAGTAACGCAGTAACGCAGCGTTCCTACGGGAAAGTAACGGTAATCTAATTACCGATTTTGCAATAGTAATCCCTTACTTTACTTGTTACTTGAAAAAAGTAATCAGATTACAGTAACGCGTTACAAGTGACGCGTTACTGCCCATCTCTGGTTAACACTAACTTCATTTTAAAACTCACATTTCCTATGTTATAACCTGTTTTTGGTACAGCCTTTTTATTTCATCTTGCTCCTTTGATGTAACAATACCTTCTCATTCTAGTTTATCAGACTTAACCAAAATATATGCTTTCCTTCCTTTGGTCCTTCTCTAAAGCAAGAAACTCCTATTCAGTTCCTCTTTTCTGTCACTTGTTACAGGGCCAGCTCAAGTTCAGTTAAACGCTAAATTAATTTGAGGCCTTTTGCCTGGAATCAATACTGTCATGTGTGTTTATGGACTCTATATGTCTGTAAGCGTGTGCAATCCTTCAATAACTCATATCATCCTCACAGTAGATTGGCTAATCATAGCGCTAGCCAAAGGCTCGTGACCCACAAGAGACGAATTGAGCCACAACTCCCTTAAAGGCACAAAATGCAATATGTATAAAAAGTCATTTCTACGTATAAGCTCTCCCCTTTATCCTAAAAATAAATCTATGTAATATCTGTATGTGTGTCTTCTATTCATTAATGTAATTGTCAGTTATTTTCTCTCTTTATTTTACCTTCTTTTTGTTTACCTCTTTGTTTGTGACGTGCACATCCCTAAACCATCCTGAGTTCCGGCTTCAATTTCAACCCAATTGTACCCTCTATTCTCGCAGTCGAACTCGTCTGGGCTTCACCTTCCCACTGGCCCCTGTGCCCTTCTCTTAGTGTCCTTTGTTGTCTTGTGATCCCCAGCAAACACAGTCTGTTTCTTCTCTGTTTCTTCTCCGTTGCTCTTTTCAGTATTTTCCTTTTAGATTAAATCCCAGCCTGGCAAAATATCCCATTCAGTGTCTTTAAACAGTTATGTCACACTGTTCTTACCAGCCTGCAGTTCACCGTGCATTTTCCATCACGTGCTTTTCTTCCATGCTGCTGCTGGTATCGTCAGTGTAGTTTCAGTTGCACTGTCTTTTGCCTGCTGTTAATTCTTGAAGTCCACGATGTTCTGTCGGTCTTCATCAGGAGATTAACTGTCCTATGAGCTTCTTCTCAGGATCGGGACAAGTGGGAGGTCAAGCTGTAAAATTTTAAGCCAAAATCTGGCCTGTTTTCCTCCCAATTCTGTTAATCAATGGTTTTGTACTCAAGATTCTAGGTTGAAAGAAGTCCACCTGTATTGACACACTAAAGCATACAATTAATATCCTTTTCATTTCTTTTCTTAAAACCTCCATTTGCTTCATCTGCCTGGAGTTTAACTCGTATGTTTCTCTCTCTGTGTGCTCACTTGTCACAGTCAGTTCCTTTTATGGGCATGCAAAGTTCCTGTCACACACACCATTTCCTGTCAACCTTGCAGCTGCTCAGAACCATATTTTCTGTTTCTATCTGTCCTGTTTTGTTTTTTTTACAGGCTAATAAAACTCTTGTTTTACTAAGTCTTGATCTAAAACAATTCACCCTTATTTCACGCACACACTTCTAAATATACTAAATTCTTTGCGTTTGTCAGATCGTCTCACACACACACCGCCTTTTCTCTCACACTTCCACTTCTGCACTCACTCTACTATCAACTTTCATAGTGTTATTATTATTTATTATTTTGTACAAATCACACCCAATCACTCAAAGCCTGCTACTCACAGCATTCACACACTTAAACTGTGACAAGAGTTGAGGAATATACTCACAACACGCTTTCCTAAGAGTATTTCAGACATGCCTTTCATAATCAGAAAGAGCAAGTCAAAGAAAACAATTGAAACCTCTATTAATTCTCACAGCACACACATAGAATAGAAAAAATAAAACACACCAGCATTTATTGCTGATGAGAGGTTACTCCTAAAAGTAATATGTTAGTCTTAAATATATACAGTGCACTCACTATATTTATATATCAAAACTCAGTCAATTACTATACATCCACTACGGCAACTCAAAACTTTATTTATAGCCCTCTAATGAACATAAATGGCGTCTTAAACACACACTCAACAATGTTTGCAGCAGTATTTGTAAAACCAACTGTGGTTTAAACAGTTCACTGCTGACTAATTTGCATTTTCACACTCACACACACACAGTCTAAAAATAGCTCCAGCACTGCCTCAGACTCCTTTCACACAGAGATCTCTTATTTTATATTACAAAGACGTCTTATATTTACAACCACTGTCACATCTGTCAGCTTTAGCGCCTAAACAATTTCGACAAATTTAAGTTAACGGTCCAACCGATAAAGTCCAACTTTTTTGTGATCAATTAACCAGTATCTGTCCAACAGTTTCTGGCCTCATCTCTAAAATCCCTAACTCAATTTAAAAGCGTCAACCAACCCAAACTTTGCCTGAAGCTCTATTTTTGGCATTTCACAGCCAAGGCTTACCCCGAAGTTTTAAGTTAAAGTTACACGCCCGAAGTCCAACTTCTGCTGGCCAAAAAAGCGCAGACTACCGTTCCAAACGGTAAGGAGACTCTAACTCCTAGTTATTCTGGAGTGCCCCAAGCTCCACAGTGACCAACTGACTATCCCTCTTCGAGGACAATGCCTAAGCGTCCTTGGCATTGGCAAGCGTTACCTCTGAGCACTGCGCTTCCTATCAGTCCAACTGACGTTCTTGAATAATTTATAATACTTTGGAACAACAGTAAAACAGCCAAAAAAGTGTAAGACTGAAGCAGGTCCAACCTTATAACCAATACGGGCTCCACCCCAAACAATAACCAAATTCCCTAATATACTAAAATCACTCAGCAGTCCAACTGCTTTCCACGGTCCAACCGTATTAAATCCTTTAGCGGTCCAACCGCATTCAATCATTTTTAGCAGTCCAACTGCATTAAATCCTCAGTACTGTCATGAGATTCTCATCAAAATCAAAGCAGACATTCCCCAGTAATTTCAGTGAGTAGACTTTAATTTGTAATGTCCAATTTGGCACACTTTGTAAATAATTCAACAGGTAGTGCCTTACCTTTGGATAAGCGGCTTAGAACAACAATGAGAAAAAGAGAGCTGATTATTAGCTCATCAAAACACAAAACAAAATCACAATGAATTATCGGTTAATTTCATTTAAAATAATTCATTAAGTATTTATGTACAATTCAAATTAGTTAATTACATATTTTGTTGGTTTGTTTTCTATTTTAATTATTTTACTGACACATTTAATGAATTATTTAATGATGTATTTATTTAATTCACGTTGCTACTCCTGGCCCTGCATCGCTGTTCATAAATACATTTTATTTGTCAGCTTCACCCATCAAAGTCAGGGGGCGGGGTTAATGCTGATCAAGTCAACACCATTGCTTTGGTCTGGTGGGCGTTCTTTTAGTGGGCTTTTCTCAATACTAAGTAGGCCTACACACCAGGGTTTGGACATGTGTGGACCCAAACTATACTTTTACCCTTTTTTGTGTGTCACCAAATACACTTTAATATTTTCTAGACAAGAATGTAGTGGCGTAATCTTTAACCTCTTTTGGCTCCAAACAGAAGTGACAGACTTGAGCAGGGTTCATTTAAAGGCTGACAGAAGTGGAGTGGTGACGGGGAGATGTTTGACAGGACAGTGTTTCAGCCTCCACAGGTTCATGTTGTGCTCCATCAGTCAGTGAAGATGAAGTCAGTGCTGATGAGGCTGTAGAGTGTGTGAGGGATGTGAATGAGGATGATGAAGATCTGATGATAGCAGATAAAAACAAGCTGCAGAGACTTTGAGCCATACAGGGCACACAGTGTGTGTACAGAACAGCTGAAATCATTATGGAGGCCTCACTGGAATATGGAAGCATCACAGTACAGCTTCAGTGAAGCTTTAAAGTCTCTGATATGAGATGAGAAATGAAGCAGCCAGAGCTTTTTCATGAGTGGAAACCCACTGTGACTGTGAGCTGCTGCTACAGCCTCCAGATTAGCCAGCAGCTCATCCTGCTCAACATGGACCTGTGGTCAGAGTGTGTGCTGGATAATCCGGCCCAGGATGAGGCCAAACTGACATGGGATGAAATGTCTGTCACATAATTGAGCTTAGTGTAGTTTCATTTCTGCACAATTTAAAAACAACCAAAACTTTGTTCTGTCTTTTCTATGTTATACTGTAGACTTTCTTTGATACTGTGTCCAAAAGGAGCAGCTTTTACTTTGAAGGGGAGGCGTCTCTGTTTCCTCTTCAGGTTGGATGATGGAAGCAAATTAGTAGCTGTGTCCCAAAACGTCGGCTGCATCCTCCAGAGGCTGCATTTGAAGGCCGATTACGTCACAGCCAGGCGATGAAGGCTGTCCGTATTTGTCGACTCCTTCAAATGTGCCCGACAAATGCGTCCTTCATTTCCCCGAATTTGAAGGATTCGTCGGGTGTGTCCTTCGTGGCCCACCATATCCCAGAATTCATAGCGCGGCCCAGCCAAATTTCAGCTGCCAACAATGGCGGCAGCTACTAAGTTTTCAAATTACTCTTATTAATCTTTCTGGGTCACAAAATAAACTTTTAACATATTTTCAGGCGAGAAAGTAGCTGTGTAAACTTCAAATATCTGCTTGGTTTATCAAGACATCGCATATTTGCAAAAGTGTGCCGACGTTTTCGGAGACGTCTGCTACCCACCCGCTCGCTAGCAAGCCGGGGGGTTCAATGGTCACTCCAGCCGGCGAGAGCAGCGGACGCCCGGCTTCATCGTTTTCAGACCCCGCTCTTTCGCTACTCAGGCGAAACACGATATATAAGTCACTCGGATAACTTAAAAATGTAATTGTTTGCCTTTTTTCTGTGTTTTATTTGTTCCGGAGTAAATCGGTTTGGCTGAGATCAAAGTTCCTCCGGGATTTTCACACAGCTGAATAAACGTTAAACAGGAAACTGATTAAACAGAAGTGTGAGACGGTCGAGAATTTACGCCAGTGTCCTGTTATATTTTAGATAGCAAGGAGCAGACGGCCGAGTTTATTAAACTCCACCGACACAGCGGTGACACAAATCTGAAGGCTCGACCGTCCCATTTCACAGCCTCGCACTTCCAGCCTTTTCGGTCTTTGAAGGACCCGGCCCACGTAGACCGCGAATACCGGGTCCTCCGAAGGATGCAGCCGACGTTTTGGGACAAAGCTAGTGTGTGATGTTCTTTCAGTGTTGCACTTTGTAGACGGTCCCTGAGCACTGGTCTCACAGCCAGCTGCACATAGAGACCAGTGTTGTTAGTCCAGGTCAGAAGATGACTTGTTGGAATGAAAATGAGCTTGTAGTTTGTCTGCTTTAATAATGTGACTGGAAAAAGGTGTTGGACTTCAAATATGTCCATTTCTTTCACACTTCACCTTTAAAAGTGAAGCCTTGTGGTTCCTGGAAGGAAAAACACGACTTTTTCAAGTCTTTGTCCTGTTTTTATGAGAAATGTACGACTTTAATGTGAAACATTCAGAGTTTTTTCTCTTGTTGTGTTTGTTTGAAGCTGCTTCCTGTTGGCTTCAGCTGTTTGGAGTTTCCATTTTCTAAACTTCTACATTCTGAACCTTCTTCAGCTCTGAACAGATGATGAAACACTGAATGATTTCAAGCTCACACTTTGTCTAATAAACTTACATCTTTCATTCTTTATACAGATTGAGGGACTGTGGTTTGTCAGAGATCAGCTGTGATTATCTGGCAGCAGCACTGAAGTCCAACCCCTCCCATCTGATACAGCTGGACCTGAGCATCAACTACAAGCTGCAGGATTCAGGAGTGAAGCATCTGTGTGGTTTCCTGGAGAGTCCAGGATGTGGACTTGAAACTCTGAGGTCAGTCAGCATGTTTTAGTTGTGCTGAGATGAATATGATATGAAAGTTGTGCTGACACTAAACTGCAGACATCAGGCTGATATTATACTGATCCACACTGAGGATCTTCATGGTAAAGTCTGTTTTCTTCTTCTCTGGTTTAGTCCATTGACTGCAGCAGAACAATGTTCACATTTCAAACAGTGAGACTCAACGTATGGCCCGCGGCCCACACGCGGCCTGCCCACCTTTCCTGATTCAGAGAGAGGGGACCCTGATTAACTGTGTAGTGTTCTTCCTCACAGTTCTAAGTATCAGACACAACAATGAATAATCCACAGCTGACTGTCTTTAGCAGGTCAAAGGTCACGGCACACAGCAGACAGTGGGAAATATTATAACTCTGATCATTTATCAGCACATATCCATATGTATAAAAACAAAGCTGACACTGTGAGACTTGATCAGAGGTGTGATCATCACAGCAGAGGCCTTTGTGTCAAAGTCACTGAGGATCAAACAGAAACACATGAAGCAGATTTTCCTGTTCTGGGTTTTTATAGCAGATAACCTTCAAAATATTCTGCAGTCCATCAAAAACTGAAGCAAACCATGAATCAACATGTGAACATGAGCTGATGCTGCTGAAGTGAAGCAAAGTTACAGAGGTTTGATTACAGACACAGCTGAGAGTTTGTAATCTGTCATCATTTTAAAAGGTTTACATTTCTTCAGTATATCCACATTTGCAGCTGGTACCTCAACCTCCACTTGTCCAACACAACTGCTGTCCACTGCCTCCATGACATTGTGATTTTGCTGTTGGTCTTCTGTCAGATCTTCATCAATCACTTCTGCACGGGGCACACCTTCAGACTCTGCAGCTGCATAACGAAAGCCTGTAAGATAAAATTAGACATAAGGTAAATGTACACCAATATTCCAATGACAGGTGTGTGATTCATCTGGAAGTTATGTGCGGATTAGTGTACAGTGATAGCAATTTAGTATGTTTTTAGAGGGGGGGGGGGGGGGTTGTTTACCTCCGATGGGTGCTCTTTTTCGCTTCCGTTGCGTACGCCTTGAGTGCCGGTCCGAGTCTGATACAGGTATGTCGTCATGCCCCATGTGCTGTGTTGGTGCCCAGTCTGGATTTGTTACATCCATTTCATATGCTGGTTTGCCTGCAATAATGCCAAATCATAAGCTACTCAGTCGACATGATGTGGTTCTGCAGCATCACACATTAGCATGTTTTATCTCATTATCTATGACCTCAGCACATTGAAAATAACACTAAAAGCCTTTCAAGAGTGATATGAATTAATTTAGAACTCACCGGAAAGAAAATGCCGTGAGCAAACCAACAAAAAGCTGGGGATTGCAGAGAACTCGATATCCGCTCGTCTCACCGCTGCAATCCAAGCCTGACGTCTTTGTTTAGTAATATCGGATACATGGGATCCCTCACGTTGCCTCCAGGACGGAAAACGATGAAAAGAGAGCCCGTTATCCAGCTTCTTGCCTTCACGATCGTGTGATCTAACGTTGCAACCGACAACACAACACGTACGATCCATAGCTGAAATGGTATCCTTTGGCTGGCCTACTGTCATGGCGGAAGGGGGCATGGCCCATCTCCCGTGACATCACGCTCCAAAGCCCTATAGGTGGGAAAATGTACCATGTCGACCAATCAAAAATGATATGGAAACATGACATTTGGTTGTTTAGCAAAAGGGGGAAGTTTTAGGAGTGACCGGCAAGAGAGAGCGAGTGAGCGAAAGAGAGAGAGAGTTTTGATACGTGAGAGATTTGTGACGTTTACCGTGTTTGGTCTCAAGTTAGTTTGTTGTCTTGTGTATTTAGTGTGTAGCTGTTGTTTTGTTTTGTGTGTCAGTTCTACTAGTGATCGTCACAGTTGCTGCCTTAAAGCCAACAAAGGCAGATTGCAGTGTAAACGCTGAGTGACACACCTGCTGTCAGACCTGCAGGTTTATCCCTGTGCTGTTCTCATATGTGTTAGAGTGACACAAACTATTGTTTGACACCTGATTGTTCTGTAAATAGTTTGAAATGATTATATGAAAAACGTCTGAGCCTTGGCTGCATTTTTTGGTAAATAGTACCATATAACTTTGTTGTTTGCAAAACGTGTGCGTATTTTTAAAAGTGTACAATCTCTATTTGCATTTCAAGTTATGAAGATGATTCGTTAAACATGTGTGTGGTTTTTACAGTCAAAATATCACTTTCTACTTGTATTTTAAATTTTGTCTGAATTTAGATAAATTGTGCTGATACAGTTGGTCAAAATGAGAAAATAACAGATTGGCAAGATAAACTGTTTTTAAAGGTAAAATATAGAGGCCACATCAAAAGTAGTCAAGAAGGGTTAAAGGCTAAAAGCAAAGTTGTCACTGTTGGGTCTGTGTTTCCACAAGCCCCGCTAATTCTAGAGACTTATTCATCATGAAGAAAACAAGACAGTCGATCGATCAATTATTTGCGAAAGGGAGGCCTCGTCTGTGTCCACCACGAAAATGACCACAGATCTGACCTCCTCCTGCTACCTTTTATTGGGAGACAGTTCACACAAAACACGTCAGAACAAAGCCACGCCCCCTTTGTTCTAAGACAAAGCATTTTATGTATATGTGTGAACTTCTGTAAGAGTGTGTGTGTGTGTGTGTGTGTGTGTGTGTGTGTGTGTGTGTGTGTGTGTGTGTGTGTGTCAGACCTCCTGCTGACCAAAGGGTCGTAAACCCAGGAAGTTTACATCAAAAGAAACAGATCTTTCAGATAGGATGTATCTACAATAAAACCTCCCCCAGCACAGAGTGGTTGGAGAGGTGGCCAGGATCAAAGGAATGGCTTTGATCCTACTGCTTGAACTAAGACTGTACAAATTTAAGAAACACAATGGCAACATTCAACAATTAGACTTAACAGTCACCAAGTACTGTTTATATTTGTGTGTATTGCTGCAGCTTTTTTGAGTATTAATTTGGTGCCTTTGTGTGAAATAATGGTATTGTGAGTGATCCATATAGTCACAAAGAATAGCCACTTGTTTCTGTGCTACCAAAGTTCCCCGGCTTTCATTCAAAATGTGTTTATCGTCAGCACCTGCACATTAAACTACTTAAACATTATAAATGTCTTCAAGCTCACACTGAGGCCTGTGGGGTACTATCAGCCACTGAGACAGTACACACATTTATATGTGTTTGTATATGAATATTTCATACTTTAAGACTGCCTGTTTATTTAAGGGAGATGAACAAAATACATTGGAATTGTACAAAATAATATCATGGATGATAAATTAAATAGATTTTAAGTAGATGCTTGTGCATTCTTAAAGTCTTATATGTTGAACTGAACTATGTGATCTGTTCAAAGCCTTAATCTTAATTTGAAGTGAAATGTGCATTTTGAGTTTATACACTATGTATATAAGGCGACCGTTTCCTTTTGCAGTATTTTTGTGTGGTGTACTTTTCTATGTCTTAACAAAAGGGGAACAAAGGTGTTTAAGTTCACCTAGGATGATGTGTTTTAATTTTCACATGGTCTTGCTTGAATTTGACCCTGACAAAGGCGTATGAACTCTGTCAGCTGTTTGGAGTTTCCATTTTCTAAACTTCTACATTCTGAACCTTCTTCAGCTCTGAACAGATGATGAAACACTGAATGATTTCAAGCTCACACTTTGTCTAATAAACTTACATCTTTCATTCTTTATACAGATTGAGTGACTGTGGTTTGTCAGAGATCAGCTGTGATTATCTGGCAGCAGCACTGAAGTCCAACCCCTCCCATCTGAGAGAGCTGGACCTGAGCATCAACAACAAGCTGCAGGATTCAGGAGTGAAGCATCTGTGTGGTTTCCTGGAGAGTCCAGGATGTGGACTTGAAACTCTGAGGTCAGTCAGCATGTTTTAGTTGTGCTGAGATGAATATGATATGAAAGTTGTGCTGACACTAAACTGCAGACATCAGGCTGATATTATACTGATCCACACTGAGGATCTTCATGGTAAAGTCTGTTTTCTTCTTCTCTGGTTTAGTCCATTGACTGCAGCAGAACAATGTTCACATTTCAAACAGTGAGACTCAACGTATGGCCCGCGGCCCACACGCGGCCTGCCCACCTTTCCTGATTCAGAGAGAGGGGACCCTGATTAACTGTGTAGTGTTCTTCCTCACAGTTCTAAGTATCAGACACAACAATGAATAATCCACAGCTGACTGTCTTTAGCAGGTCAAAGGTCACGGCACACAGCAGACAGTGGGAAATATTATAACTCTGATCATTTATCAGCACATATCCATATGTATAAAAACAAAGCTGACACTGTGAGACTTGATCAGAGGTGTGATCATCACAGCAGAGGCCTTTGTGTCAAAGTCACTGAGGATCAAACAGAAACACATGAAGCAGATTTTCCTGTTCTGGGTTTTTATAGCAGATAACCTTCAAAATATTCTGCAGTCCATCAAAAACTGAAGCAAACCATGAATCAACATGTGAACATGAGCTGATGCTGCTGAAGTGAAGCAAAGTTACAGAGGTTTGATTACAGACACAGCTGAGAGTTTGTAATCTGTCATCATTTTAAAAGGTTTACATTTCTTCAGTATATCCACATTTGCAGCTGGTACCTCAACCTCCACTTGTCCAACACAACTGCTGTCCACTGCCTCCATGACATTGTGATTTTGCTGTTGGTCTTCTGTCAGATCTTCATCAATCACTTCTGCACGGGGCACACCTTCAGACTCTGCAGCTGCATAACGAAAGCCTGTAAGATAAAATTAGACATAAGGTAAATGTACACCAATATTCCAATGACAGGTGTGTGATTCATCTGGAAGTTATGTGCGGATTAGTGTACAGTGATAGCAATTTAGTATGTTTTTAGAGGGGGGGGGGGGGGGTTGTTTACCTCCGATGGGTGCTCTTTTTCGCTTCCGTTGCGTACGCCTTGAGTGCCGGTCCGAGTCTGATACAGGTATGTCGTCATGCCCCATGTGCTGTGTTGGTGCCCAGTCTGGATTTGTTACATCCATTTCATATGCTGGTTTGCCTGCAATAATGCCAAATCATAAGCTACTCAGTCGACATGATGTGGTTCTGCAGCATCACACATTAGCATGTTTTATCTCATTATCTATGACCTCAGCACATTGAAAATAACACTAAAAGCCTTTCAAGAGTGATATGAATTAATTTAGAACTCACCGGAAAGAAAATGCCGTGAGCAAACCAACAAAAAGCTGGGGATTGCAGAGAACTCGATATCCGCTCGTCTCACCGCTGCAATCCAAGCCTGACGTCTTTGTTTAGTAATATCGGATACATGGGATCCCTCACGTTGCCTCCAGGACGGAAAACGATGAAAAGAGAGCCCGTTATCCAGCTTCTTGCCTTCACGATCGTGTGATCTAACGTTGCAACCGACAACACAACACGTACGATCCATAGCTGAAATGGTATCCTTTGGCTGGCCTACTGTCATGGCGGAAGGGGGCATGGCCCATCTCCCGTGACATCACGCTCCAAAGCCCTATAGGTGGGAAAATGTACCATGTCGACCAATCAAAAATGATATGGAAACATGACATTTGGTTGTTTAGCAAAAGGGGGAAGTTTTAGGAGTGACCGGCAAGAGAGAGCGAGTGAGCGAAAGAGAGAGAGAGTTTTGATACGTGAGAGATTTGTGACGTTTACCGTGTTTGGTCTCAAGTTAGTTTGTTGTCTTGTGTATTTAGTGTGTAGCTGTTGTTTTGTTTTGTGTGTCAGTTCTACTAGTGATCGTCACAGTTGCTGCCTTAAAGCCAACAAAGGCAGATTGCAGTGTAAACGCTGAGTGACACACCTGCTGTCAGACCTGCAGGTTTATCCCTGTGCTGTTCTCATATGTGTTAGAGTGACACAAACTATTGTTTGACACCTGATTGTTCTGTAAATAGTTTGAAATGATTATATGAAAAACGTCTGAGCCTTGGCTGCATTTTTTGGTAAATAGTACCATATAACTTTGTTGTTTGCAAAACGTGTGCGTATTTTTAAAAGTGTACAATCTCTATTTGCATTTCAAGTTATGAAGATGATTCGTTAAACATGTGTGTGGTTTTTACAGTCAAAATATCACTTTCTACTTGTATTTTAAATTTTGTCTGAATTTAGATAAATTGTGCTGATACAGTTGGTCAAAATGAGAAAATAACAGATTGGCAAGATAAACTGTTTTTAAAGGTAAAATATAGAGGCCACATCAAAAGTAGTCAAGAAGGGTTAAAGGCTAAAAGCAAAGTTGTCACTGTTGGGTCTGTGTTTCCACAAGCCCCGCTAATTCTAGAGACTTATTCATCATGAAGAAAACAAGACAGTCGATCGATCAATTATTTGCGAAAGGGAGGCCTCGTCTGTGTCCACCACGAAAATGACCACAGATCTGACCTCCTCCTGCTACCTTTTATTGGGAGACAGTTCACACAAAACACGTCAGAACAAAGCCACGCCCCCTTTGTTCTAAGACAAAGCATTTTATGTATATGTGTGAACTTCTGTAAGAGTGTGTGTGTGTGTGTGTGTGTGTGTGTGTGTGTGTGTGTGTGTGTGTGTGTGTGTGTGTCAGACCTCCTGCTGACCAAAGGGTCGTAAACCCAGGAAGTTTACATCAAAAGAAACAGATCTTTCAGATAGGATGTATCTACAATAAAACCTCCCCCAGCACAGAGTGGTTGGAGAGGTGGCCAGGATCAAAGGAATGGCTTTGATCCTACTGCTTGAACTAAGACTGTACAAATTTAAGAAACACAATGGCAACATTCAACAATTAGACTTAACAGTCACCAAGTACTGTTTATATTTGTGTGTATTGCTGCAGCTTTTTTGAGTATTAATTTGGTGCCTTTGTGTGAAATAATGGTATTGTGAGTGATCCATATAGTCACAAAGAATAGCCACTTGTTTCTGTGCTACCAAAGTTCCCCGGCTTTCATTCAAAATGTGTTTATCGTCAGCACCTGCACATTAAACTACTTAAACATTATAAATGTCTTCAAGCTCACACTGAGGCCTGTGGGGTACTATCAGCCACTGAGACAGTACACACATTTATATGTGTTTGTATATGAATATTTCATACTTTAAGACTGCCTGTTTATTTAAGGGAGATGAACAAAATACATTGGAATTGTACAAAATAATATCATGGATGATAAATTAAATAGATTTTAAGTAGATGCTTGTGCATTCTTAAAGTCTTATATGTTGAACTGAACTATGTGATCTGTTCAAAGCCTTAATCTTAATTTGAAGTGAAATGTGCATTTTGAGTTTATACACTATGTATATAAGGCGACCGTTTCCTTTTGCAGTATTTTTGTGTGGTGTACTTTTCTATGTCTTAACAAAAGGGGAACAAAGGTGTTTAAGTTCACCTAGGATGATGTGTTTTAATTTTCACATGGTCTTGCTTGAATTTGACCCTGACAAAGGCGTATGAACTCTGTCAGCTGTTTGGAGTTTCCATTTTCTAAACTTCTACATTCTGAACCTTCTTCAGCTCTGAACAGATGATGAAACACTGAATGATTTCAAGCTCACACTTTGTCTAATAAACTTACATCTTTCATTCTTTATACAGATTGAGTGACTGTGGTTTGTCAGAGATCAGCTGTGATTATCTGGCAGCAGCACTGAAGTCCAACCCCTCCCATCTGAGAGAGCTGGACCTGAGCATCAACAACAAGCTGCAGGATTCAGGAGTGAAGCATCTGTGTGGTTTCCTGGAGAGTCCAGGATGTGGACTTGAAACTCTGAGGTCAGTCAGCATGTTTTAGTTGTGCTGAGATGAATATGATGTGAAAGTTGTGCTGACACTAAACTGCAGACGTCAGGCTGATATTATACTGATCCACACTGAGGATCTTCATGGTAAAGTCTGTTTTCTTCTTCTCTGGTTTAGTCCATTGACTGCAGCAGAACAATGTTCACATTTCAAACCTTCAAAGAAGAAGAAAAATCCTCCACTGGATAATTCACTGTGAAACTCTCCAACTCTTCATTCCACCTTAAAGTCTGTCTGACACTGAAATCCAAAGCAAAATGTGCGTTTGCTTTACAGACAGCAGTCCAACACAAACATACACACATCATCCAAAACACAGTCCAACATCCAAATCTCCTCCACTGCCAGCATGAATGATGGGAAAGAGAAGGAGGAACACTCTGACATTCAGGGTTAGAATGAGTTTCATGAAGCAGACTGTGAAGATCAAAGCTGCATTAGAAAGCTTACATGAATGAATGAGTGGACAGAAGTGGACAGAGATCATCTGAAGCACTTCAAAGGCTTTAAATCAGCACATTTCTCTTTATTCTTTATCAACTCTGTTAGTTTCTCTCAGTTTTCTGTGGAATGAAGCTAACAGCAGGCTAATAAGATGCTGACCAATAGGTTTCTATTAAAGGTTGTAATTTGTATATGAAAAAGTGCTTTGGCTCAGCAGGGATCAGCTTACAGGTAGAATACAGCTGCTGGATGGGATTAGCATGTCATAGCTATCTACCAAACTGCTAACTGGGGGATTTCAGGCCATCTATGGATCATTTTTGCTAACTGTTTATTCAGCTTAGGCTCACAGGGCTGCAGCCTGTGCCCTAGCTGTCATAGGGCAAGAGGCGTGGTCCACCTGCACAGGTGAGCAGTCCATCACAGGGCCAACAGAGAGAGACAGAGAAGCACTCTCTCACATCCACACCTACAGCCAATTTAGAAGCACCAATGAACCTAAGCAGCATTTCATTGGACTGTGGGAGAACATCCAACCTCCACAGAAAGGCCAACAAGCTTCAACCTACAACCTTCTTGCTTTAAGGCACTAGTGCGAACCACTTTCCCCCATTTCAGCCCAAATCCTGCATCTTCCTGTTTCTGACTCCAGGCCAGCTCCACTAACACTTTCTCATCAGACACTGCCACCTAGTGGAGGAAGTCTTAGTTCCATTTGAAGCTTCAGATTACAGTTAGTTCCTTTACAAAGAGGTGGAGGTGGTGGGGCCACAGCACCATCATCACTGAGTGCCATAGGACACTTAACCTTTGTTTCCATATGCTGGGAACTTCCTGTTGTTCCAAGGAGGACTGGAAAATGTGTGAAAATCTCCCAGTCAGTTCCTCACAGCACACTTCAATCATTTCCCTCCCACAGCATCAGGACCAGGGCTTTTTCTCTCTTTGGTCCCACTAAGAGATTTCCACACAAACACCTCATCAGTGGGACTCTCAGAGCTACCATCCCTTTGCTACAATCACAAAGCTCTTCATTGAAATCAATGATATCAAAGCTGGAATCCAATGAGTCCAAGTCTTCTGCTGATTCAGCATCACATTCATCTTTGCTCCTTGTTCTGCATCCCCACCATGGACTTCATTCCTTTCCAAGCCAGCCTTGAGTGTCCTTTATTCAGCTCATCCTCTGCTTTACTTTTACACCTGATTTTAGCTGCTTTATCTCTCTTTCAACAAGTTTCTGTGCCTCAATCTTTTTCTTCTCTCCCTCATAACAAGACAGCTTCTTCTGCCTGAGAACATGTTGGAGTGATTTACTAATCCAGGGCTGCTTATTGGGGAAAATGCTTCCTGTTTCCAAAGTAATCCCCATTTTTCCCAGAAAGAAATGTAAGTAGAAATCGATGATCTCAGTGAGAACATGAGCCTTTAAAAAGTCCCAGTGGGTGCAGTCAAAGCAGTCCCTCAGTCCCAGTATATAGTCTTTGGTCCAGACTGGAACAACTGTGTGCCCAGTTTGAGCTCTCTTCAGTCCTGTGACCTGACAGACCCAGAGGGGCCATCACATCACATTTAGAAGCTCCCCTAATGGAGCCACAACACATGTCCAACACTTAGTCTGTCTTGTTGGACCAACTGGAAGAAATGATTCAAGGACTTAGTCACAGAACAGAGATTCAAATCTCCAAAATCCAACTGGCTGCATCAGGACATATAGTCTGAAACTCTGCACAGTTTCCTGTTTGAAGCTGCTTCCTGTTGGCTTCAGCTGTTTGGAGTTTCCATTTTCTAAACTTCTACATTCTGAACCTTCTTCAGCTCTGAACAGATGATGAAACACTGAATGATTTCAAGCTCACACTTTGTCTAATAAACTTACATCTTTCATTCTTTATACAGATTGATGAGCTGTGGTTTGTCAAAGATCAGCTGTGATTATCTGGCAGCAGCACTGAAGTCCAACCCCTCCCATCTGAGAGAGCTGGAGCTGTGGGGAAACAACCTGAAGGATCCAGATGTGAACCAGCAGAGTCCAGACTACAGACTGGAGACTCTGAGGTCAGTAGAGTGATGGAGTGAGTGGGTGGTGCTGTCAGCAGTATTGTACTAAACACAGTCAGTATGAAGCAAAGATCCAGTGTTTCCTGTAAAGCTGCAGCTTCTCAGTGAAGCTGTGAGAGGAGAATGGTGACAGGCTTCAGGATTGGACACAAACACTTCCTGTTTCTGACCTTTATGGTCACCATAGTAACGGCTGACACGCTCTGATCAAACACTGTCAACAGCCAATCAGCTCTCTGAACAAAGCAGCACGCAGACCAATGACTGCATTCATTTCCAAGTTTAAAGCAGTGAAGAACACAGTCTGTAGGTGAGGAAGAATTTAGTGAGAGCAGATGTTTGGATGGAATTCCTCCAGTTAACAGCTGGAACCGTCCATCTGGATTGTTGGGCTTGTTGTTGGGGTTCCTACAGAGCTCAGAGTGGACACACCAAGGTTCTTCTAATGAATGAAAGTCCAAACTCAAACTAGGAGGGAAAAACATTTTCATCAACTTCAATAAAAATCCAAAGATTAGAAAAAGTGAAGCAACAATGAGTCCTAGTACAGTCCCAGCACTGAAGTCCCTGCTGCTCTTTATACTGGATGTGCTGCATCACTGACTGACAGCTGATGAAGAGTCTCTGGAAACACTCGTTTATCTCCTCTGCTCTTCCTTCTTCTCTCTGCAGGTGGAAGCGATGATGGTAAACAGGACGGTGTGTGTGCTGAGAGAGGAGGAGCTGTGTCCTGATGATCCAGAGAGGTTGAAGCAGCAGCAGCTTGTGTGTAGAGACGCTCTGACTGGGCCATGTTACTGGGAGGTGGAGAGGAGAGCTTCATCCAGCAGTGACTGACAGAGGAATGAGAAGAAGTGCAGATGACTGTCAGTGCTGCAGAGTGAACTGCTCTGAGAACAGCTCCACTGTCAGACACAATGTAGAGTCCAGCATCATCCCTGTGTGTCCCTCTGGATCTGACAGAGGATCATCAGTGTATCTGGACTGCTCTGCTGCTGCTCTGTCCTTCTACAGTCTCTGCACAGTCTCTGTCTGACTCTGGCTACATTTTTGGCATTTATATTCTTGGTTGCTCTCTTTATATTTTTCACATGCAAAATGTGCCCATCTTTGGCAAGATTCACACTGCACCTGGAAAGGAAAAATAAATGGCTCATATTCTGTTTGGTGAATACTATTACTCAACATTTTAATTATGATTGGCAAGTAATGATACTAAGACTTATGTGTTTCTTTTGTTTTGTTTTACCATTTCAATCATGCTGCGGTCAGCGTTAGCATCTAACATGGAGCAAACAATGCAGTAGTCCTCAGCGTTCCCTGAAACACAATCATAGTTAGGTTTTAATCAAACATTATTTATTGAATAATTAAAAAATAATAGTACATTTTTTCCAAATATACTTACTGGAAAATTAGTCTAAATTAGACTTTGAGAAGGGTCTTATCTGAAAGTGTTTGAAGAGCACTATTTGTACTGTGCTGTTTGAAAAGCACTATTTAAATTGGAAGTACGCACTAACGTGATAAGGACTTTACTGGACTTACCTCGATTTCAAGTAGGGTGCAAGCTATCTGCATTCGCTCCAGCACAACTGGCTCTGTAGTGGTTGACACCTCACTGACCTCTCCAAAATCAAGGTAGTGTTCTACAAACTGTGAGATTGATCATAATTAGAATGTAAAGTCTTAATTAGGTAAAGGATAGGATAATTATAAGCCACAAGGCTTCAGCCTATTCCTTTTTCAGTTACTGTATGATTAAGTACTTCTATGTAAAATGATCATCTTTGTTGTTGTTGACCGAAATAACTTTCACTTCACTTAAATTCACTTAAAGTCTTAATTCTAGCTAACAAGAAACTGAATCATTTGAATACGGGTTACCTTTAACAGTAAAACTCCACAACTGCTGGAATCCTGTCGCTTGTTGTGTTGCATAGTCTGTAACTGCCACTCCATGGTGTCTTCATGCCCTCTCATCCTCAGAAAATTCCTAGTTGAACAAAAGTGTTTGTAATGAAACAAGATTTTTTTTTTTTTAATCTAAGAATAACACCTCAGTATCATACATACCTCCAGTTGCACAGAATTTTCCTGTCATAAACACCTTCATTCCCATGGGGTCTATGAGCAGTATTTTCTGTGCAGAGATGTTGACAATCTAAAGAAAAAGTTAAATTAAAAATTACAATTGTTTGTGCCACTGAAAACTTATTTAAAAATAACACTTTGTGCAAGAAACTGCTTCACAACAAATTACGCAAATTAATAACAAAATGAACACATACCACAAGAATCCAGTGTGTACCAAAGTTCACAGGGCACAGCCACGTCTTCAACTGGGAACTTCATCTGTGGGATTGGAAGTGCAGAGTAATTTGGATTTACTTAGGTACCATGCGTCTCAGGGTGTTTTCAAATATAGTCTTCTTTAAAGGAACCGAACTCTTTCCTCAGCAACAGAAAGGAGTCAACTGTTTGGACCACTTCTGAGCTTTCAACATACCAGTTGAGGCATCTGAACTGCCCAGAAAACAACGAGCTTGCAACTACTGAACAGAGCAGGTGTGCAGCATTCTGCACAAGTATAGAAAAATGTTATAGAACAGTAAATAGGGGTTTTTTTTTTTTCAAAATTAGTAGGTAAATGACATTTCTTACTTATCTTTCGTCTGTCAATAACACGGTGCAGATATGCATCAATGACCTGTTTTGAAAAATCTGAGTTTATACAACAACAGCAACAATTTTTGAAGTAACTGCTTGAGTGCTGTACACAAAAACATCTAAAGGAATAGAATTGCTGATAAAGGTTCTTTCTGCATATACTGGAACTGGGTATTATGATGTCACAGATGTCACAACATCTGTGTTGTGGTTGATAACATTTTTTCCTGTTGAAGTGAATGGGTGAAACCTTATCAGAGTTTTGCTATATAACCGCCGCCCCCCCCCCCCCCCCCCCCACCTACCCGCACATTTTAAACTATTAATGGTCTCTGCACTGCAAATGCTTCAGAAGGAGCAGAACCTCGAAATCAGACTCAATAATGATAAGTTCTCTTACCTCATCAGAAACCACCGTGACCCCTGCAGTGTTCGAAAAATAACTTGTATGGTCCAACAGCTGCCTCCAAGCGCCCAGTATCCTTTGCACGCCATAGCCTCTTTACTAAAAGAAAAATATGATAAGTTAGCTTAGGCATGCATGAGATTTGTAGTGGATAAGCTTGGTAAAGGCCAACGGGCCACAACAGGAAAAAAGTCAATACAATAGGCATGCATTTACACGCAGAGAAATAGGAAAGGTACAGCGGGTGGGCAAAATAGAAAATTACTGACAGGCAGATCCATTTCCAGACTTCCACAAGCTCAGTGCATGTTTCTTTATATCCAATATGAGTTGAAGACTTCAAAATGCAAACAAAGTCATGCAACAGTCAATTAAGTTGCAACGCCAAACTGGCAACAAATGACCAACTGGTCAAAAAGAGTTGTTCACTATGTCACCTTCATTTTCTAAGCTTTGTTTCCGGGAGGGAAGTTCTTGTTCACACGTTTCTGGTCCTGGAACACAATTAAACTCCTTGTGTCAGCCGTTTTGGGTGCATAATGAATCCTCTGGACTTTGCTGGCACTGAGGGTTAGCAGTAGGATGGCAGGGAGGCATCTTCAGGTCTGTGCTGCTGTTCACCGTCTGACTGCGAGTTGGGTATTTTTAATTGTCACTGATATTTACATGGTGGCTTCTTCTGTATGGCTTGATATGGTCAATGCTGTAGTGATTTCTTAAAGTTGCTCCTTCCGTGTTTTTTTAATCTCACACATTTGCCAGCGATGTCTTGAATGGTGTAGGGTCCTGAAAAATCTGGATCAAGTCTTCCTCCCTTCCCTCCACGTTTCATGTTCAAGAGAAGAACTTCATCTCCAACGCTGTACACAAGGTTTCTGTACTTCTGGACTCGTCTAGCATAAGCTTATGCATAAGCATAAGATTGTACTTAAACTGAAATATGACACCTACTCAGTGATTTACAACATAGAGGTAGGTTGTTTCCTCTTAAACATTTTAACTGCTTTCCTTACAAAATGAACTGGAAACCTATAAGTTCAGTCTCTGAGGTGCTCTGCGATTTCTCTCAGGGTAATGTCTGCCTGTTTGGTCAGAGTCCATAGTGCTCTGTGTGGAAAGTTCAGGTGTTTGAACATTGGTGGTTTCACGTAAACCCTGAACCTCAGGTGGTGAAGCGAGGGCAAACTCTTCTGAATCTTGAGGTGTAGATGTGTCCTCTCGGGTTGCTCTGGAACCACGTGACATTCTGCATCTAGAATCTGATCAACATGTCTACACCAGACTAAGTTGGCTCCAACATTTATGGTGTATATCAGCGGTCCGGTCCGTGAACGAATCGTGCCAGAATGCCATTTCTTACTTGGGTCTCTGTAGTCTCTGGCGAGAACTCTTTGTCCAACATTGAAGAACCTGGTTTTGTTTCTTGTTGCTTCCACCATGGAAGACTGTTTATCTTGGACATCCTTGCGAATGTCTGGTTTCAGCAAATCTAGATGTGATCTCAGATCTCATCCCATGAAGAGCATTGCAGGTGTGTGTCCAGTTGTTGCATGAGTGGTAAGACAGTAAAAAAATTGTCAATTTTCTGTTGTAGCGGTTTCCCCTCTGTGCGACTGGCTGGTTCAGCTTTGTTGCAGGATGATGGTGAGCTGAAGTGATATGTCGTATGCTGTTACTCCCAAGGAAACACTGGAACTCCTCTCCAGTAAACTGATGACCATTGTCACTTACGAGCTGTTGTGGCAGACCTGTGCGTGCAAACGGTGACCAAAGACTATTGATCGTGCTGGCAGCTGTTGCTTGCTTTACGGGGAAGATTTCTGGCCACTTTGAGTGGGCATCAACCACAACCTGGAACATTTAGTCCATAAATGGGCCAGCATAGTCTATATGAATGCGTTGCCATGGAGCGGATGGCCACTCCCACGCGTGTACAGGTGCTGTTTGAGGCTGGCGCAGCGTCTGCTGGCAAACAATGCAGGATTTAGCCATATTCTCCATTTCACAATCAGTGCCTGGCCACCAAACATAGCTTCTAGCAAGACCTTTCATCTTAACACCCAAATGTCCATCGTGCAGTGAGTCCAGTACCTTTGTACGTAGTTTGGGTGGCAGATGACACGAGTTCCCCACATGACACATCCTTGGCAAACGGATAGTTGGTCTTTGTGGGTGGAGTACGCAGAGAACTGAGTGTCACTACAGGACGGCCAACCATTCACAGTAAGATCATTTGACAAGATTGTGTTTTGGCTCGTTTCTCTTTTCACCTGAGCACTTGTGACAGGTAGGGGTTCCATTTGTGTAACATGAAACACAGTAGCTGGATCAGTCATTTCTTCGGTGGGTTGCATGTGTGGAAGACGTGAAAGTCCATCTGCATTTCCATGTAGCTTTGTCCCTTTGAACTCAATGGTGTAGGTGTGTGCACCCAGGAACAAAGCCCAAGCAAGCGTGCCGCAGCCATGGTTGGAATACCTTTCTGAGGGTTAAAGATGGACACCAGCGGTCGGTGGTCTGTGATCAGGTTGAAGTGTCGTCCATATAAATACTGATTAAACTTCTTCACTCCCCACACTAGACTGAGTGTTTCTCTGTCTATCTGCGTATAGTTGTGCTCGGCTGCATTTAGGGACCTTGAGGCAAAGGCAAGTAGTCGTTCGGATCGATCAGGCATTTTGTGAGATAGCACGGCACCAATGCCATATGGTGAGGCATCACAGGCGAGGCGAAGTGGTAGCTTGGGGTCAAAGTGTGTCAGAACCTCCTCTGATGTAATGAGCTGTTTAACTTAACTAAATTAAATGCCTCTTCATAGTTTTTTGTCCATTTCCATTTGACATTTTGTTGCAGCAGAGAGTTCAGCGGGTGCAGGACTGTTGAAAGGTTTGGTAGAAACTTGTGGTAATAATTAATTAAGCCCAAGAATGAACGTAGCTGACTCACATTTTTAGTGTCTGGTGCCTTCAGGACTGCTTCAACTTTGTCCTCGGTTTTGTGGAGCCCATGTCTGTCGATCTTGTGTCCACAATACTCAATGGCATCCTTGAAGAACTCACATTTGTTTTTGTTTGCTCTCAATCCATATTTTTCTAGCCTGGCCAGGACTGCTGTTAGGTTAGCCAGATGAGTCTGACCGGCTGGAGCAGCATCTAATAACCAACTCACAAAATAAAGAAAAATAAAAACAAACCAACAAACACAAAAACACCAGGCATCATGATACAGACTTATAATTTGCACCAATGTTTTTTCGAAATTCTATACACGAAAGTGAGCGCGAGAACCCTCGGTGCGCCTGCTCGCTGCCAAACTCAAAGTAAACTTTATTGTCATCTCCGCTACAGACAGTCCAGTATACAGAGATATGAGATGACGAGGCTCCAGTTACAGCAGTGCAAGTAAACAAACAATAAGAAGAGTAAGAAAATAAATATACACTTTAGGACCAGGGGTAAAGGATCAATAACAATTTAAATTTACAGTTTGAGGGGAGGGGGCCCCTGCTGCTTCCAAAAAGAGCACATTTCATTTATAATGTTGTAAATCCAAGTCCATTATGTATTCATGATTTGAATCCTGGGTTGTGTGAAATCTCAGAAATGCACCCTAGATGAAGTGAATCTGTGAACTAAGGTGTAGGTCTATTAGATCATGTTGTGGTGATCCTTGTGTTGGGGGATTTGTGTTCATACTGGAGTGCAAAATTAAAACCAATGGAAGATGGACAAGAAAAGTTCAAAGCCATCATGGTGCTCAACTTAGAAAAAATAGAAAAGAAGAGGAGGAGAAACGAGCAAAAGATGCAGGTAAGCAGATGTGTGATTGGATAATGGCAGGTCATCCTGAAACTATCAGAATCAGAGTGAGTCAGAAATTATGTGGGTTACAGTTGCTCCAAGAAGAAATGGTAAAAAAACAAACAGTAACAGACTAAACTCCAAACAATACATTATGTTACAGATTTAAATATTAATTAGTCCTTGTCAATTGTTGATTTGTCCTGTTCTCATTGTATGACGAATTATGATGGCTGTTTGGTAGCCGTCTGCATACAATGCATACTCTCTGTGTGTGTGTGTGTGTGTGTGTGTGTGTGTGTGTGTATGTGTGCAGCAGCTTTATGTTAATGTGTGTAAGGATTTGTGTCTTCGTGTGTCTGTGTGTGTGGGGGGGGGGCGCCAGAGGGATTGTTCGCCCAGGGTGCCAAACAGGCTAGGACCGCCACTGCCTGCAAATAAACAACATTAACATCAAAAGTTTTACATTTCCTAAATGTATCCCACAATCTGAATATAACACCCACTTCCCCACATTTGATCCGCTGTGTTAAATATGATTAAGAACAGAATGCAATCATTTGCAAATCCTGTAAACCAGTATTTTAAACAAAGTGAGAAAATGAAACATTTAAAGAAAAATATTAGCCCATTTTGAATTTGATGGCAGCATCCTCTCTCCAAAAACTAAAGGCTTTACGATGTTTAGTGCTGGACCATGTTGGTTAATGTGTAAACTCAACAGTTTCCATTTTGATTAACCTGACCAACATCTAACATAGAACACCTTTGAAGTGGACCTCGCACCCTGTGGATAACTTCAAACACGTCGAGGTCTTCAGAGGCTGAACTTTGACCCAGCATCACAAGGAGCGCCATAAACACTTGTTACGGTTATTAGAAGGAAGCCAGCCTTTAGACATCCCCACAACGACATCGTGACCAAGGGTCTGTTGCATGATTTTTAACATGGCTACAATGTGTCGTCTGCTGAGTCATCGTTTAATACAACAACGTACTGAAAGAGAGCATTCAGCATCTGACTGAGCTGGACTAACCTTCCCTTTCAAAAGTGAAAACTGCAACATAAAACTGGAATACAACCAACTTCTAATGAAATGTAACATTTTATAACATGAACACAGATTCCAGGTGAGCTGTGTCCTCCAGGACTGGATTTACCAGAACAGGTATGAGGATGGTGCCTGACGGGCATGTACGAGCTGGAGTGGATCCCAGCTAACACAGGGTGAGGAGACAGACGACCGTTCACGCTCACACTTATTCACCAGTTAACCTAACCCCACTACCTGAATGTCTGTGAACTGTGGGAGGAAGCCAGAGTCCCCTGAGAGGACCCACACAAACACGGGGAGAACATCCAACCTCCACAGAGACTCTCTCTGCACTAAAAGCACAAAATAAAAACCACACCGTCATGTAATTTAAGAAACTGGTCTTAAAAACAGTTAATCTAATGTGTCCACATGGAGCCCGTGTTAAGGTCCGTACTGGGCTTCAGAACATCAAGTGAACAACGTCAGATGGGACCTGGGTGCGTTGTCTCCTGATAGAAAGTGCTGAGGATCAGAAGGACTCAGGGACAACACGATATCTGTCCAGCAGAGGGCGGCAGTTCTCACATTTAGAGGGAGACTGGCAGGAATCTTAGGATTCAAATCAGAAGACCCGTTTGTACTTCATTATAAAAACACATACGCACCACATCCTGCAGACGTATACGGCGGAAAATAGAACATTTTTATTTATGCAGATATTGTTGATTACCAGCTTGTGGGTGACGCCCATGCGCGGCTATTAAGAGCAATAAATATAACAGACGATGACCGTCGGGGAGCCATTCTTCAATTTGACAGCCCACACTGCACACAGGTCTCGAAATCCTTAATCCATGACATAGAAATTGATTTGATAGACGACCAAAATCAACACATACCGTTTTTCAGGCTGGTGGCGAATTGAATGGTTATATTGGGACCAGCACGCAATGTGGCGCAGGTCTGGGAGGTTTGTTCAGCAGCCTGTTTAGAATTGCTGTACCATTGTTTAAAAAAGGAGTCAGCACAGTCAAACCCCACCTAAAAACAGCAGCATCAGGCATAGTGTCTGATGTGATATCCAACATAACCAAGCCAACATCTACTAAGCAGGATGGCAACGGCTTGTATGTGTATACACCCAAACCTTCTAAGACCCCTCCCACTGCACTTCTTTTTTAGCTGTCTGTACTGTTGATCAGTCATTTTGATCAGTCAGTCTTTACTGAAGAAGTGTTTTAGAATATTTTCCCTAACAGTACTGTTGATCAGTCAGCGGGATAACACATTTCAAAACATTGAGCGATATCTCACACAGAGCATTAATAAAATCCATGCTTGCATTACAAATAATATTCCTCCGTACGCTGGGTGGGGATTTATACAACAACTCCAACAGTGCAATGTTTCTCTGCATCCGTGAATACGACATCCTTTTTACCGCTTTAGCCGTTTTTTTGGGATATAAACAACTTGACGATCTGACAACAAATTGGTTCTGAGTCTTAAATAGTCAGGCGTCTTAGATTTATAATTGATTAGAAGATACCCGTATGGGGTGGATGTGGCATCATTAAAAGCTTCTAAGAAGTATTTTGTATTACCTGGAAACATCTGTCTACCTAAAACTGAAATTTGATATTTATCTCTGGGGTTGTAAAACAGAGTTAAATAATTAGTGTTCAACGAAATTGTTGCATAAACAAATTCTGAACTAAATACATGCAGCTCAAGTTCCTATGATGAACGTATTGTGTGAACACATTTTGAACTTCTATGCTGTCAGACGCAGTATTCATCACATCGTTCTTATCCGGAGGTAAAAGGACATCGTCACTCAGAGACTCCGGTATACCATTCACAAAGGTGATTTTTCTTATATATATGTATATATATATATATATATATATATATATATATATATATATATATATATATATATATATATATATATATATATATGTGCGCAGGACCCTCAAGCTCCCAGGCCTCTGGTAGAGGACCCGAGCTTGAAGGATAAACCGCCCGCAGGGGCGTGTCGTTTTTTTTTATAAATATATATATATATATATATATATATATATATATAACTGATTGTATCTGCAGTTTACAGTGAGCACTGAGGGAAGTCAGAAGTGGGTTTAAATTGGGATTCTGGGTAAAAAAGGGGGTGTAGGAAGTAGATTTAGGACATTTCACATTTCACAGGTGCTGTCTTAGAGCTTTATTTATTTGTTGTGGATAGAAGTAATTATGACAAAATAATAATGAAACATTGAAAACATACAACCCGTTGAGGGGACAGATAGGGTTGGGCAATTGAAAGGTTTCATTTTGTTTAGCATAATCTCTTTTGTTATATTTTAGCCTTTTAACATGCAGGTAAACTTAATGGGATAAATTAGGAATTATGTCGTGTTTCTTAGGAAACACGAAAAGGGAAGAACTGTCATGTAATTAATATATTCTTAGTGCTTATTTTCTAATTATATTGTTTTATGTACTTTAATAATGAAGGTTTGTAAAGCAAGGCCACTTTTGACTCACAAACTAAGTGCTCAGCCAGACTGAAAAACAGGAAGTTAGTGTAGAAATATACAAGCATATTAATAAATACAGGAAGCCAGATAGAAAAAACAAACTTGTACCATATAAGGAGTTGTTGAAACTGTGTGACGTGTAAAGTACCAAAATAACACCTATATGAGACACATTTTTAGCTTCTAATGTTAGAGATCCTACAACTGCCATTGGGCCCATCTGATCTCTTCCGGAAGATGATTGAATAAAGAATTATAAATGTTTTGACCACTATGAGTTGGGTTTTCTCTGTTCTATCATGGGGATCAAAGAATCGTGTTTTAATACCAGTCCACTGCTGCCACCTGTGGCCAAGTGCCATAGCCTACTACTAGATGAACTTGTGACACACATCTGCAGTAGAGGCTGAGTGGCTGCTCTCACACCTGGAGCATCCAAATCGACCCACAAACACGCTGAAAGATGCAATGCCATCAATGTGGATTGTCCAGACTGAGAGACCTCTTCCCTCTGACCCCTCCCCAAACCCTCAAACCCTCCTACCCACCTCGACATACAAACTCTGTGTGGCTTCACGTGTTCTGTTGATGTTTACATGATCGAAATAACTTGAACACAAACACAAACAAACAAAGAGGAAGACCGCACCGGAAGGAAACAACTACAAGTCCCAGCATCCTCTGTGTTTAGGGAGGTGCAGTGAAAGTGAAAGTATTGAGCCTCCGTTCAGAGCAGCAGGAGGAGGAAGGTGGAGCTGAGGCAGGTGAGTGTTAACATGAATATGTTTCTTCTTATGACATAAAATAATTCCACGCTGTACACTGACTTCATTTACTGAGGTTATATTTATCGAGTTTTTATTTTCTGATGTTCGTATGTGTCATACGTATTCCAGTCGCCAATTCTGAATTATAACTAACATTAAAAACACATTTAAGGAGGAGAGAGAGCAAAAAATTTCGATTAACATCTGATGTTTGGGTTGTAGTTATTACAAATATGGTCGCAGCTGTGGTTCAGGTTAGAGTGAGTGTCCATGGAATAAATGTAAGTCAGTGAACTGGAAACATGACTGTGTTCAAACTTTGTTTCCTTTTTATAATGAGTCTAATCAAAGGTGGACAGAAGTATCTCCACTGTGACTTTTCTGTGTCACCATCAGAGCTTCTGCACAGTGTTTCTGGGGCAGATAACATTGCAGCATTATGGAGACATTATGGAGACAAAAAGAAAAGCGTCTGGACTTCTTTAAGTTAAACTTAAAGGAATCCAGACGCTTTTCTTGGACTGTTGGTTTCAGTGTTGAGTCTCATTCACACACTCCCTCAGACTCTTCACACACTGATTTGCTGACATAAACACACTCCTGTGTGCTCTCTTGGCTTCACACACACACTGAGGACCATCTACAGACTGTGAGCTCCGTCTTCTTTGTCTTTGGAGCCGAACTCTGACAAAGTTAGGAACAAAACTTTCTCCAGCGTGTGAACTTTCCTCCTAGACTCAGTCTGAGCAGTCAGACCACATATTTCTAAAGCAGCACATGAAGGTGTGGCTCACACACACACAGGTGAAGGAAACAGCTGCAGTATTAAAAACTGCTTCACTGTCTACAAATATATGAACTGAATGTTTCTTTCAGGCTGTAAAAACCTTATTTATCCTCCATTACAGTCCTGCATTCAGAGCATTACTTCTGTTATATTAGTACATGTATTTTATTCTGATGAACACATGAAACTCTGAGCTGGATTGAATCCATTGAATCAGAGTCCAGGACTCAGACTAAACACACTGAATGTGTCCTGAGCTCGGCCGCTGTTCCACAGTAACTGCTGTCAGAGTCACTGTTACTGAGTTAGCTTAGCTAGCAGAGCAGCTAGCAGTTAGAGTATGAACTCTGTAAGCAGTCAGCTCGGTCCTGGACATGGTTACTGACATAAAGCTGCTCTCTGCAGCCATGTTTGACCTGCTGCTTTGTAGGACTACAGTAATGGAGGATTTGGAGGCTGAACTCGGCTCTTTGACACTTTTTGTAGTGAACTGATGAAAGCTGCGTCTCAGATGGATGTTAGTCCAACACATCAGACACGACCTCTGCAGCTCTCAGTTGATGTGCACATGAATGATTTGTGTTTCCTCTGCAGGTGAAGGTAGAAAGTGTGTGTGAGCTGATGTGAACTGAGCAGCATGGATCAGTGTGAGGACAGAGAGGAGGGAGTCCCTCCCTCTAAAAGCACTCTGTGTGGGGAACATGAGAGCCAGACCAAAGCTCAGAGGTGAGATGACCATCTCTAACTGTCCATGACTCTTCTCCATGTCACAGCTCAGCACTCACATCACTGCTGCATCATTATTCACAGGAACCCGCCTGGACCTCCACCCAGAAGTGTGTCCTCTAAGAGCAAACGGGTGAAGCATTTCTTTCATAATTTAGGGCAAAAAAAGTCATCTGACAAAAAGTAAGTTCATGTCAGTATTAAAATGTTTGAAATTTTAATCAGCTTTTTACTATTTAACGATTTAAATAATATACTATTTACATAGTTTATACTTTTTATGTAATGTATTGGTCACATTGGATGTGACACATGTTCACATATTTTTAGCGTCAATGAGAAACCATCCAGCTCTGTGTCCTTAAAGAGTGACCGGTCCAATCATCGAGGCATTGGTTTTAAATCCCAGCCTGTGTCTGCTGCAGAGAGGTGAGCTGTTAGTAACAAGAACTCTCTGATTTAAATAATTTTGATGTTTCCTGGTTTCTAAAATGCATCTCTGTAGCAGAGCAGTGTCTCCAAGGACACACAGGCTCAGCTGTAACTGTCAGTTTATCTGGTTTAAGACACATTTGGACTCAATTGGCTGTTTTTAACTATGTATTTTAATCAGAGGTGTAAATTTAGACCTCACACATCTGGATCCTAAACTATGATAGAAACAGCTGCTAGCAGTGGGTAGTTTGACTTTGATACGCTGCTCTAGAAAGCAAACAAAGGTTTGTGCAGCTCCTCTTCAGAAAAGTGTTCAGAGAGCAGCTGCTGTATTAGACAAAGGCTCGTCGTGTGAGCCCAGATGTGTGTAACAGCTGGATGAAGGAGAACCATCACAGTCGCGTCTCCATCCCGCCTTTATTAATGAACTTCCTGTTGCTTGCAGATGACAGGAACACAAAGTGTTTGTGCCACGTGATGCTGCAGGATTTGTTAACGTGTCCATGATGGTAACATCTCCTCGTCTAACTGCAAACACATGAGCGCTCCTAACGGCAGCTATCACAGCCACACAGGCAGACTGTGTCTCACTGTTGCATTCAGGGACATTTGTTTTCCTGTAAAAAGCTGAACTCTAATCTAAGAGGACTGTTACTGACAGGAAACAGCTGCATTATCTGCAGTCTGTGTGATCACAGCTGCTTCAATCACTTTATCAGAGAATTGATCATTGAATAAAACATGTTTGTGTCTGCAGAGGTCAGAGGTCACAGTCTGCAGGATCCAGCTGTCCGTCTGTGAGGAGTGATGGGTCCAAAGGTTACCCTCCAAACTTCAGTGCTGAACCTGAACCAACGAGGTCAGAGACCTGTGATGACTCCTTTACATGTTTGTGTTTTCCCAAAGAGGCAGCTTTATTTCAGCTGTGAACATGCAAACAGCAGAAATAAGGAAACACAACTGTAGGTTTGCAGTGAATGAAGCCTCAGCTCGACGCTGCACTTTGTCCCTCTTTTCCTTCTCCAAACAGCCACATCAGGAGTCTCTGATGGAGTTTTAAAATATTTAATTACAAATGTCCAAAGATGGGTTCAGGATACCTGAATCCACAGTTATTAAAGCTAAAATAGTTCACAGGGTTTGGACTTTGTTAGGTGACGAGAGAACATCAAAGTGTTTTTTATCTTCAAACAGTATTTTTATCACTTCAGTTGCTCTCACAGCCCTGTTTGTTATTTTAGTAAGTAAGTAAGTAAAGTTTATTTATTAAGCGCTTTTCATAGACAGGTAGTCACAAAGTGCTGCACACAGAGATTAAAATAAACAGTATGATAAATAGCAAAATGCCCAATATACACAATATAGAGTTTAAATGTGAATTAAAAATATAACAATGTAAACAGCATTGGTCAACAGAAAGCTTGTTTAAACAGTAAAGTTTTTAACTGTTTTTTAAAGGATCCCACAGAGTCAACCAAACGTAGTTGTAGAGGTAGACTGTTCCACAGTCTTGGTGCCACAGACTGAAAGGCTCCGCCCCCTTTCGTCTTCAGACGTGTTCTGGGAGCAACCAACAAACTCTGAGTCTGTGAGCAGAGACAGCGAGCAGCAGTGTATTTAGTGAGAAGCTTGGATAAATAATCTGGGGCCATTTAGTGCTCTGTACGTTAAAACAATCATTTAAAACGAATTCTAAAATCTATTGGGAGCCAATGTAAAGAACATAAAATAGGAGTGATGTGAGCTCGCTGGGTAGAGCGAGTTAGTAGTCTGGCTGCTGCGTTTTGTACAGCTTGGAGGCGAGAAAGAGATGATTTATCCAAGCTGGTAAACAGGGAATTACAATAATCTAAACGCAATGACACAAATCCATGGACAATTTTTTCCAGTTCAGCTAAGGAGACCATATATCGCAGTTTAGAAATATTCCTTAAATGAAAGAAACAGGAACGAGACAGAGACTTTACATGTGAGTCAAGGCCCAAAGAAGAGTCAAATATTATTCCAAGATTTCGAATATTTGGCTCAGCAGAAGAACAGAAAGGGGCAACAACTTGACTGATTTTAGAGATCAGGAGGAGCTATGATCATGGTCTCTGTCTTGTTCTAACAAGGTAGCTGTTAGAAAGCCAGTCAGAGATTTGAGTTAAAGCCTGGACTAGGGTGGACAGCCTATCCAGCTGATGAGGCTTAACCAGAGCTCTTATGTTTCACTCAGTGCTCCCACCAAACACCTTGGAGGACACATTAGTGTGATTTAGATTTCATTGGTGTAAACACCAGTCACACAAGCTAACCCATGGAGGCAGCAGCAGGCTTTGTGTTTGGTAAAGTCTGCTGGCTTAAACTAAGAGAGTTTAGTTTGTTAGCACAAAGAGCTGTCAGCTAAAGCCCCGAATGCACTTTGAATACAGACGAACTGAGAAAAACACTTTAAATACAGCAAACAGTCAAACTGACAACATGTTTTTCTGCTGATCATCCACAGCAGTACGTTTAGCATTCATGCTAGCAGCAGGCTATGACTGTTAGGGTTGCCAACCGTCCCTTAAAAAACGGAATCGTTTTTTTGTAGAAACAAAAGCACACGTCCCGTATTGAGCTAACAAGGGACGCACTTTGTCCCGTAATACAGTGAGAATCAAAAGTGGTCTATAAATGTTTATGGAATTAACGCTTTGTTTGAAAACATAATTCCCAGCCCCTCTCCTGCTTTGTGACCAATGAGCTGACAGCACACTTATGACAATTCAGATTACCGCTCATCTCATTGGTCGAGGAAAGGTCGCTTGCGGAGAAAATACCGGAAGACAACAGATGACCACAACAAGAAGCATGGCCAACAGGGAAACAAACGCCGACACTGCGGTGCAAGTCTCGGACGACAGTACACCTAAAGCTGGGCAGACACTGTGCGATTTTTTCAGTCACGTTATTCAGCTCCTGCTCAAACTGCACGATTGACTCGCAGTTGGTAGGTCACGATGCAGGTCTCACACTATACCGCCCGATGCTCTGATGCGACCTGAGTGCTCACACTGTGCCTCCATAAAATGAAGGTTATAACAGAAAATCTGTCGCTCTCTCTGTCTTTCACTCACACAGACACACCACCACCATCAACTTTGCTAAATTGCTAATGAAAAACATTGATCAGGCAGCTGTGATTGAGCAGCATGTAAATCCAACTATTTTCAGGTTGTTGTGGTCGTGATAATTTTGTGGGGCCACATCGAAAAGGCTCTGATGAGCTTTCCAAAGTTCTACAGTTGTGCCTCCATCGCTTGTGTCCAGATCACACGCTGCACAGCCGTGCTGCTCCGTCTTTTTCACCAACGTTTACGTGTTTGCGCGTGAGCAGTGTGAACGGCTGTGGTGACACGCTCACGAGCGATTGATGATCGGGAGCTGGTCGTGAGGTGTTAATCGCTTCTCGTTACCCCACGTATACTACACGATGCACGATGAAGGCCAAAATTGGGCCGATCGCCAAATCGGTCGCATGACTCAAAAATCATCTCAAAATGGGCCAAAAATCGCACAGTGTGAGCCCAGCATCAGAGCAGCAATGTTTGTTCGCTCAGAGAAAGAAAAAAAGGCTGCAAAAGTACAGGGAGGAATGGGAAAAGGAAAACGCCTGGCTGGAAAAGTGCACGATAACACATATAAAGCGCACTGCACTGTGTGCCGGCGCACTTTTTCCATAGGCATGCTTCTAATGGTGGGCACATGAAGAACATGAGGAGCGTGAAAGCTCGGGGAACCCTTAACCAATTTGTTGTCCACCAGGCCACGGCAGAAACAGATATGGTATGTAGACACTGGTTTGTTTTTTAAACCCTCTGGTTAAGGTTAATATGGGCATGTGCAGTGAATATCAGCGCTATGTGGCCAGAAGTGTGATAATATAATTTATTTTGTGTAATAAACAACTGCAAGGATAGATGATTACAACAAATAGATGACTAATACATAAAAGTAATACATAGATGAATAATGATGATGAGTTATGATGCGTAATCATGGGAACAAGCGGGTTTACAAACAGGAGCAGCTGATTAGCTTTAGAAAAGCTGAAATAATACCTCAACTGAAGCCAATTGCACTAAATGCACTATATGTGCACTGTTACAAGAATATTTTTCGTTCTATTGCTTTCTATTAATTTATATAATTTTAAGTTAAGCAGGACAGAGTTCTTTTAAAGAAAGATTTACTTTTATTCTCAAAAGTTAAGCATGACAGGCTTCTGTTTAAGAAAGAGACCTGTTTTACTGTGTTAATGTTGTCATTTTGAGCTAAAAATAAATGGCTAAAGGATCATTTGTTTCCCATATGGTCATATCACAAAGAATAGAATATGCATCTGCTTAAATCAAATTCAAGTCAAATGGTTAAAAAATAATTTCACACACACAAAAAAGAGCTAAAAAATTCACCACACTGGGAAGGGTGAAGACAACTAGGTTGCCCGGCCCTGGCCACGAGGTGTCCCTTATTTATTTTTCAGGGAGTTGGCAACCCTAATGACTGTCCACTGAGCACCAACACAGGTAGGAGTGAGCAGTGATGAAGCAGGACTGTGGGCAAGTTTGAGCTACAATCCTATTGGCTTCTCAGTTTCTCCAAAGAAAAGGGGAAAAATTCTTGGTGTTGTGAAGATGTGAGTTGGTCTTGTTGTCGTGGGGCTGGAAGGATGCTGGCAGTGAGAGGCTTTTCATACAGTGTTGAGTAACAGAATGAGAAGAAAGCCACTGCACATGAAACAAGGTGCTCGTAGTGTTTGTTTACTGTGTTTGTGCCACAATGTCAGATCAGTTGTAGATTCACATGAAGACTTGTCCAGTGAAACCAATGCAAGTACTGCAGTACAGAGCAAAGACTAAGCAAGCCAGGAGAGCTCTCCAACTTTCTGAAAGTATCAGGATATTTGAGTGATAAGAAAAAGTGGATCATGCAACAATGTCCCTCAGCACACAAAACAATCAAAGCAGAATAAATATAATGTTTTAGATCAAACACTTACAGGGACCTGAAGAGAGAGAACCAACAAAATGTCATGGCTAACAGAGGAACTCAAGCACAGACTGAGTTCTGACAAACAAAAAGGTGACAGTTTATTTACCAAAGGGGTGAACCACAGTGCTCTATATATGTACAGTGAGTTGGGGAGGGGGTCCAGGGCTCCAGGGAAAAGAGGGAAGGGAGTCCACACTCACTCCTCTTCAGTCACTCTTGTCCTGCTCTCCACTCACACAGCCACACACAGGAATCACAGGTAAGCGTCTGTAACCAGGTCCGGGGAAATATTTACTCAAAGTATACACAAAGTTAACCCAACTGGTGAATTAAAAGAGAGATTTCTTAGCAAGGAGCTGAGATCATGAACACAGGAGGGTCAATGTCCCAGCGACGAACTGCTCCATGCCGCAGCGTTAAATGGTTACCGGTAAGCCCAGGTGAATCAGCAACAGGTGGTGTAATCATCATAACTGTGTGGACCAAGAGCGAGAGGCCATTACAAGCTCCACCCAGGCAGGCAAAACGCTAGCAGGAGAGAGCAAAACATAAAACCTAAAAAGCCATCATGAGCCAGCCAGAGAGACACAGAGTTTATACTAGAAGAGAAACCTGCTCATCTTCATCATGTTTGTTTAAATAGAGAAAATCAGAAGTCTCTGTGTGTCAGACCACGGCTCTACACAGACACTTCTAAGCTGCTTCAGAGTGAACTGACCCAGATAATCTGCACACAGCGGCTGTAAAACAGTGAAAGTCATAACTGTCTCTCTGATGGAAAGCTTTTATTGTGAAGTCAGGAAGTCTGCAGGAAGTGTTGAGTTTGTATTCATCACTCAGTGTTTAATGAGACAGGCAGACAGGAAGAGCAGCTCATTAGTGTTGATGAAATCAAAGGAACTGTGAGGAACTGCAGTTTGGTCACATCTGGATGTTTTTCACTGACAGTAAATGTTTTAGTGATAAAGAAATGTGTTCACAGAGAGAGGAAGAGGAGTGGTGTTTGTGATGAGGAGCAGCTGTCCTGCTGTGCTTTGTGTCAGGACGTCCTGAAGGATCCAGTCTCTACCAGCTGTGGACACTGGTTCTGCAGACAGTGCATCTCCTCATACTGGGACCAGTCTGCTTCATCGGGAGACTCCTCCTGTCCCCAGTGTGGAGAAAGATCCAGAAGCAGAGCTGGACTGCAGACAGCCAGTCAGAGCAGCTGTGTACAAAGTAAGACTGAACATCTGTCTGCTGATGGACTCATTTCTGAAAACTGCACTTCTTGTGTTGTTCAGACATTGAAGAGTTTTCTTTCTCTTTAGTCTCATTGTTTTTCTTTCTTTCAGCAGATGTTGGTCTGCAGGAGGTTTTAGATGAACATAAGATCAGTCTGAGGAGGAGATGTGAACGTGTGACTGAAGGAAGTGATGAAACAGGAAGTAGAACCCTCCTCAACAGGATCTACACTGAGCTCTACATCACAGAGGGACAGAGTGAAGAGGTTCATACCCAACATGAGGTGAGGCAGCTGGAGACAGCTTCCAAGATGGACGCCCTCCATGACGCTCCAATCAGGTGCCAGGACATCTTTAAAGCCTTACCTGACCAACAGAGATCCGTCAGAGTGGTTCTGACCAACGGCGTGGCTGGTGTTGGAAAAACCTTCTCAGTGCAGAAGTTCACTCTGGACTGGGCAGAGGGCTTGGAGAACCAACATGTCAGTGTGGTGGTTCTGCTTTCATTCAGGGAGCTGAACCTGATCAGAGATGAGCAGTACAGTCTTCTGGAGCTGCTCCATGTTTTCCATCCAACATTACAGAAGGTCACAGCAGAGAAGCTGGCTGTCTCTCAGCTTTTGTTCATCTTTGACGGCCTGGATGAAAGCAGACTTTCATTGGATTTCACCAACAGGAAGCTGCTGTCTGATGTCACACAAAAGTCATCAGTCAGCCAGCTGCTGACAAACCTCATCCAGGGGAATCTGCTTCCCTCGGCTCTCGTCTGGATAACTTCCCGACCTGCAGCAGCCAATCAGATCCCTCCTACATGTGTTGACAGGCTAACAGAAGTACGAGGCTTCACTGACGCCCAGAAGGAGGAGTACTTCAGGAGGAGATTCAGTGATGAAGAGCTGTCCAGCAGAATCATCTCCCACATGAAGACATCCAGGAGCCTCCACATCATGTGTAGTATCCCAGTCTTCTGCTGGATCACTGCTACAGTTCTGGAGCACATGTTGACTACAGAGCAGAGAGGAGAGCTGCCCAAGACCCTGACTGACATGTACTCACACTTCCTGCTGGTTCAGACAAAGAGGAAGAAGAACAAGTACCATGAGGGACATGAGACGAGTCCACAGGAGCTGACGGAGGCTGACAGGGAAGTTCTTCTGAAGCTGGGGAGGCTGGCGTTTGAACATCTGGAGAAAGGAAACATCATGTTCTACCAAGAAGACCTGGAGCAGTGTGGTCTGGATGTGACAGAGGCCTCGGTGTACTCAGGAGTTTGTACAGAGATCTTCAAAAGAGAGTGTGTGATCTTCCAGAAACCAGTCTACTGCTTTGTTCATCTGAGCATTCAGGAGTTTCTGGCTGCTGTCTACATGTTCCACTGTCACACCAACAGGAAGACAGAGGTGCTGAAGAACTTCCTTAAACCAAAATCTTTAATCAAGATGATTTCCAGTCTTTTTGATGACAAAGATCTCCAATCACTTGATGTATTTCTGAGGAGAGCCATGGAGAAATCCCTCCAGAGTAAAAATGGCCACCTGGACCTATTTGTTCGCTTCCTTCATGGCCTCTGTCTGGAGTCCAACCAGAGACTCTTAGTAGGTCTGCTGGGTCAGACAGAGATCAGTCCAGGAACCATCCAGAGAGTCATCAACAACCTGAAGGAGATGAACAGTGATAAAATCTCTCCTGACAGAAGCATCAACATCTTCCACTGTCTGATGGAGATGAACGACCTCTCAGTACATCAGGAGATCCAAGAGTTCCTGAAGTCAGAGAACAGATCAAAGAAGGAACTCTCTGAGATCCAGTGCTCAGCTCTGGCCTTCATGCTGCAGATGTCAGAGGAGGTTCTGGATGAGTTGGACCTGCAGAAGTACAACACATCAGAGCAGGGACGACAGAGACTGATTCCAGCTGTGAGGACCTGCAGAAAGGCTGGGTGAGTCCAGATGTGATCATTAACATCATTGATCAGTGTAGGTTAGTAGTTTAATGTTGAAAATAAAATCAGATTGTAACCACAAAGTGTTTGTGTCCGTACGCTGCAACCTTCCACACCATTCCTTTATTGTACAGACTCAGCAGCAGCTCCATGGATCCCAAATCCAAGAGTGGAGAACAGATTTGAAGTGTGTCACATCCATGCAGTCACAGCTGTTTCCACCATGTTTCCACTGATATTAATCCTGTTCAATGACACGTTTCATATCAGTGAATATGTTCTTTAGGACGTCCACTGACATGTTTAAGTGTCCTGCTGGAAATCACTCAAATCATCCATGAAATCCATGAAAAATCCTTTTAGTGTTTCTAACTTCAGCCTCTGTCCTCTCTCTCTCTCCATCCTCCTCACTGCTTCTTTCACTGATAATCACACAAACATCGTATTCAGCTACAAAATAACACAATAATATCATCTGATGATCATTATTATAAGAGCAGGATCCATATTTGATATCAGAGTAACACACTGCTTGGTTATGTGCAGTCATCATCAGTGACTGTGGGTCAAACAGAAGCTCTCTGATTGGTTGCTGACCTTGGTCACCTGTCCACTCTCACCTGTTTGTGTTTGCTCTCTCTTTGCTGTCTCCATCCTCTCTCTCCTTTCTCTCCCTCTCTGTCTTTGTACGTCACTCAGGTCCAATGGAAACAGTGACATTTACAAACCAATCAAAGACAAACTGATCCATGTCAGGTTATAACAATATTCGAAGTGAATACAGGCTGCTGCTGGACACAGACAGGTAACATCATTTTGACTTGCTGTCACCTGGATCTGGACTCATAAACACTGAAGCCCTGAACAGGAATACAAATCATTTTCTGCCAACTAGCGACACAGCAGCAGATAATGGCTCAGAAAGCTCAAATGAGCCAATCATTTCTGTGTTTAGTTCCCCTGAAATCAGATCTGATATCAGCAGCTCTGAGTTCATTCATCATTATTGTCCAGTGATGAGATTTCTGCTCCGTTTGGTAACAGTCAGCAGGTTTTTCCTGCGTGTGGACGTGAACAGTCGTACCTGACAGCAGGTAGCAAACAGAGATCATCTTTCCAGCTGGAACTCTTCACTGAGCTGAACTCATTCAAAATGTTCTGGAGTCAAAACAGGAAACAGTCCAAATGTGTGTCTTCACTCTGGATCAGATCTCAGTGACAGACTGTGGACATTATGGAAGCCTAAATGTGACACCATCTTCCTCCTTCATCTGCAGATTAAAGCCAAACAAAGATTCTCATTAAAAGTCTGCAGGTCTGAGAGAGACTCAATCGTTGTGTCATGTCAAACACAGTAAGAGGAGCTGAAGCACAGATGTGAAGAGCAGATTCATCAGATTATGACCTCACTCTGTTTTGTCTTCATATACATTCAGTCTGTGTTTATAATGCAGATTTTCTGCTTTTATAATAACACATTTTATATTTTCTATCATCACAGACTGACTCTGTGTGGACTCTCAGAGTCTCACTGTGAAGTTGTGGCCTCAGCTCTGAAGTCCAACCCCTCCCATCTGACACAGCTGGACATGACTTGGAACAAGCTGCAGGATTCAGGTGTGAAGCTTCTGTGTGCTGGACTGGAGAGTCCAAACTGTGGACTGGAGACTCTGAGGTGAGTTCACTGACTGCGGCTGTTGTTGTTTTTCTATATTTCAGGTCTTTGGTGTTTGAAACTTTCTTTAGTTCCTAAATGTTCAGGATGTGTCTGAAGACAAATGTGAAGAAGTTTGAGTGCTTTCAGAAATGTTGTCTTTCCAAACGACTGAACAACAGTTTTTCCTTTTGGCTCCAAACAGAAGTGACAGACTTGAGCAGGGTTCATTTAAAGGCTGACAGAAGTGGAGTGGTGACGGGGAGATGTTTGACAGGACAGTGTTTCAGCCTCCACAGGTTCATGTTGTGCTCCATCAGTCAGTGAAGATGAAGTCAGTGCTGATGAGGCTGTAGAGTGTGTGAGGGATGTGAATGAGGATGATGAAGATCTGATGATAGCAGATAAAAACAGGCTGCAGAGACTTTGAGCCATACAGGGCACACAGTGTGTGTACAGAACAGCTGAAATCATTATGGAGGCCTCACTGGATATGGAAGCATCACAGTACAGCTTCAGTGAAGCATTAAAGTCTCTGATATGAGATGAGAAATGAAGCAGCCAGAGCTTTTTCATGAGTGGAAATCCACTGTGACTGTGAGCTGCTGCTACAGCCTCCAGATTAGCCAGCAGCTCATCCTGCTCAACATTTTCTCACCAACTTTAATGGAAGTGTGATGTTTTCAGCTGGAGTGATGGTCAGGGTGGCCTCCCTCTCCTCTTCTTCTCCTCTTCCTCTTTCATTTGTAAAGCCACTTCTGCTGCTTTCATTCATTTGGAAGTCCTGTAGCTGAGTTTGGGAGAGACTAACAGCCTCGGCAGCAGAGGGGAGAAAGGCTGTAACACCACCACTTTACTCTGTTCTACCTGTCACATCATTTTATCAGGAAACAAATATGCTCATGTTTTTACTATGTTTGTCTTGAAGATGTAAGAAGATCACATGGTGCTTTTTATTATTGTGTTGGTTTGTTTCCTGTCTCTTGGATGGAGCCCAGCTGTGCGTGGCCCCTGGGCCTGTGGTCAGAGTGTGTGCTGGATAATCCGGCCCAGGATGAGGCCAAACTGACATGGGATGAAATGTCTGTCACATAATTGAGCTTAGTGTAGTTTCATTTCTGCACAATTTAAAAACAACCAAAACTTTGTTCTGTCTTTTCTATGTTATACTGTAGACTTTCTTTGATACTGTGTCCAAAAGGAGCAGCTTTTACTTTGAAGGGGAGGCGTCTCTGTTTCCTCTTCAGGTTGGATGATGGAAGCAAATGAGTGTGTGATGTTCTTTCAGTGTTGCACTTTGTAGACGCTCCCTGAGCACTGGTCTCACAGCCAGCTGCACATAGAGACCAGTGTTGTTAGTCCAGGTCAGAAGATGACTTGTTGGAATGAAAATGAGCTTGTAGTTTGTCTGCTTTAATAATGTGACTGGAAAAAGGTGTTGGACTTCAAATATGTCCATTTCTTTCACACTTCACCTTTAAAAGTGAAGCCTTGTGGTTCCTGGAAGGAAAAACACGACTTTTTCAAGTTTTTGTCCTGTTTTTATGATAAATGTACGACTTTAATGTGAAACATTCAGAGTTTTTTTCTCTTGTTGTGTTTGTTTGAAGCTGCTTCCTGTTGGCTTCAGCTGTTTGGAGTTTCCATTTTCTAAACTTCTACATTCTGAACCTTCTTCAGCTCTGAACAGATGATGAAACACTGAATGATTTCAAGCTCACACTTTGTCTAATAAACTTACATCTTTCATTCTTTATACAGATTGAGGGACTGTGGTTTGTCAGAGATCAGCTGTGATTATCTGGCAGCAGCACTGAAGTCCAACCCCTCCCATCTGAGACAGCTGGACCTGAGTAGGAACAACAAGCTGCAGGATTCAGGAGTGAAGCATCTGTGTGGTTTCCTGGAGAGTCCAGGATGTGGACTTGAAACTCTGGGGTCAGTCAGCATGTTTTAGTTGTGCTGAGATGAATATGATGTGAAAGTTGTGCTGACACTAAACTGCAGACATCAGGCTGATATTATACTGATCCACACTGAGGATCTTCATGGTAAAGTCTGTTTTCTTCTTCTCTGGTTTAGTCCATTGACTGCAGCAGAACAATGTTCACATTTCAAACAGTGAGACTCAACGTATGGCCCGCGGCCCACACGCGGCCTGCCCACCTTTCCTGATTCAGAGAGAGGGGACCCTGATTAACTGTGTAGTGTTCTTCCTCACAGTTCTAAGTATCAGACACAACAATGAATAATCCACAGCTGACTGTCTTTAGCAGGTCAAAGGTCACGGCACACAGCAGACAGTGGGAAATATTATAATTCTGATCATTTATCAGCACATATCCATATGTATAAAAACAAAGCTGACACTGTGAGACTTGATCAGAGGTGTGATCATCACAGCAGAGGCCTTTGTGTCAAAGTCACTGAGGATCAAACAGAAACACATGAAGCAGATTTTCCTGTTCTGGCTTTTTATAGCAGATAACCTTCAAAATATTCTGCAGTCCATCAAAAACTGAAGCAAACCATGAATCAACATGTGAACATGAGCTGATGCTGCTGAAGTGAAGCAAAGTTACAGAGGTTTGATTACAGACACAGCTGAGAGTTTGTAATCTGTCATCATTTTAAAAGGTTTACATTTCTTCAGTATATCCACATTTGCAGCTGCTACCTCAACCTCCACTTGTCCAACACAACTGCTGTCCACTGCCTCCATGACATTGTGATTTTGCTGTTGGTCTTCTGTCAGATCTTCATCAATCACTTCTGCACGGGGCACACCTTCAGACTCTGCAGCTGCATAACGAAAGCCTGTAAGATAAAATTAGACATAAGGTAAATGTACACCAATATTCCAATGACAGGTGTGTGATTCATCTGGAAGTTATGTGCGGATTAGTGTACAGTGATAGCAATTTAGTATGTTTTTAGAGGGGGGGGGGTTGTTTACCTCCGATGGGTGCTCTTTTTCGCTTCCGTTGCGTACGCCTTGAGTGCCGGTCCGAGTCTGATACAGGTATGTCGTCATGCCCCATGTGCAGTGTTGGTGCCCAGTCTGGATTTGTTACATCCATTTCATATGCTGGTTTGCCTGCAATAATGCCAAATCATAAGCTACTCAGTCGACATGATGTGGTTCTGCAGCATCACACATTAGCATGTTTTATCTCATTATCTATGACCTCAGCACATTGAAAATAACACTAAAAGCCTTTCAAGAGTGATATGAATTAATTTAGAACTCACCGGAAAGAAAATGCCGTGAGCAAACCAACAAAAAGCTGGGGATTGCAGAGAACTCGATATCCGCTCGTCTCACCGCTGCAATCCAAGCCTGACGTCTTTGTTTAGTAATATCGGATACATGGGATCCCTCACGTTGCCTCCAGGATGGAAAACGATGAAAAGAGAGCCCGTTATCCAGCTTCTTGCCTTCACGATCGTGTGATCTAACGTTGCAACCGACAACACAACACGTACGATCCATAGCTGAAATGGTATCCTTTGGCTGGCCTACTGTCATGGCGGAAGGGGGCATGGCCCATCTCCTGTGACATCACGCTCCAAAGCCCTATAGGTGGGAAAATGTACCATGTCGACCAATCAAAAATGATATGGAAACATGACATTTGGTTGTTTAGCAAAAGGGGGAAGTTTTAGGAGTGACCGGCAAGAGAGAGCGAGTGAGCGAAAGAGAGAGAGAGTTTTGATACGTGAGAGATTTGTGACGTTTACCGTGTTTGGTCTCAAGTTAGTTTGTTGTCTTGTGTATTTAGTGTGTAGCTGTTGTTTTGTTTTGTGTGTCAGTTCTACTAGTGATCGTCACAGTTGCTGCCTTAAAGCCAACAAAGGCAGATTGCAGTGTAAACGCTGAGTGACACACCTGCTGTCAGACCTGCAGGTTTATCCCTGTGCTGTTCTCATATGTGTTAGAGTGACACAAACTATTGTTTGACACCTGATTGTTCTGTAAATAGTTTGAAATGATTATATGAAAAACGTCTGAGCCTTGGCTGCATTTTTTGGTAAATAGTACCATATAACTTTGTTGTTTGCAAAACGTGTGCGTATTTTTAAAAGTGTACAATCTCTATTTGCATTTCAAGTTATGAAGATGATTCGTTAAACATGTGTGTGGTTTTTACAGTCAAAATATCACTTTCTACTTGTATTTTAAATTTTGTCTGAATTTAGATAAATTGTGCTGATACAGTTGGTCAAAATGAGAAAATAACAGATTGGCAAGATAAACTGTTTTTAAAGGTAAAATATAGAGGCCACATCAAAAGTAGTCAAGAAGGGTTAAAGGCTAAAAGCAAAGTTGTCACCAAGTACTGTTTATATTTGTGTGTATTGCTGCAGCTTTTTTGAGTATTAATTTGGTGCCTTTGTGTGAAATAATGGTATTGTGAGTGATCCATATAGTCACAAAGAATAGCCACTTGTTTCTGTGCTACCAAAGTTCCCCGGCTTTCATTCAAAATGTGTTTATCGTCAGCACCTGCACATTAAACTACTTAAACATTATAAATGTCTTCAAGCTCACACTGAGGCCTGTGGGGTACTATCAGCCACTGAGACAGTACACACATTTATATGTGTTTGTATATGAATATTTCATACTTTAAGACTGCCTGTTTATTTAAGGGAGATGAACAAAATACATTGGAATTGTACAAAATAATATCATGGATGATAAATTAAATAGATTTTAAGTAGATGCTTGTGCATTCTTAAAGTCTTATATGTTGAACTGAACTATGTGATCTGTTCAAAGCCTTAATCTTAATTTGAAGTGAAATGTGCATTTTGAGTTTATACACTATGTATATAAGGCGACCGTTTCCTTTTGCAGTATTTTTGTGTGGTGTACTTTTCTATGTCTTAACAAAAGGGGAACAAAGGTGTTTAAGTTCACCTAGGATGATGTGTTTTAATTTTCACATGGTCTTGCTTGAATTTGACCCTGACAAAGGCGTATGAACTCTGTCAGCTGTTTGGAGTTTCCATTTTCTAAACTTCTACATTCTGAACCTTCTTCAGCTCTGAACAGATGATGAAACACTGAATGATTTCAAGCTCACACTTTGTCTAATAAACTTACATCTTTCATTCTTTATACAGATTGATGGACTGTGGTTTGTCAGAGATCAGCTGTGATTATCTGGCAGCAGCACTGAAGTCCAACCCCTCCCATCTGAGACAGCTGCACCTGAGCTCCAACAACAACCTGCAGGATTCAGGAGTGAAGCATCTGTGTGGTTTCCTGGAGAATCCAGGATGTGGACTTGAAACTCTGAGGTCAGTCAGCATGTTTTAGTTGTGCTGAGATGAATATGATGTGAAAGTTGTGCTGACACTAAAATGTAGACATCAGGCTGATATTATACTGATCCACACTGAGGATCTTCATGGTAAAGTCTGTTTTCTTCTTCTCTGGTTTAGTCCATTGACTGCAGCAGAACAATGTTCACATTTCAAACCTTCAAAGAAGAAGAAAAATCCTCCACTGGATAATTCACTGTGAAACTCTCCAACTCTTCATTCCACCTTAAAGTCTGTCTGACACTGAAATCCAAAGCAAAATGTGCGTTTGCTTTACAGACAGCAGTCCAACACAAACATACACACATCATCCAAAACACAGTCCAACATCCAAATCTCCTCCACTGCCAGCATGAATGATGGGAAAGAGAAGGAGGAACACTCTGACATTCAGGGTTAGAATGAGTTTCATGAAGCAGACTGTGAAGATCAAAGCTGCATTAGAAAGCTTACATGAATGAATGAGTGGACAGAAGTGGACAGAGATCATCTGAAGCACTTCAAAGGCTTTAAATCAGCACATTTCTCTTTATTCTTTATCAACTCTGTTAGTTTCTCTCAGTTTTCTGTGGAATGAAGCTAACAGCAGGCTAATAAGATGCTGACCAATAGGTTTCTATTAAAGGTTGTAATTTGTATATGAAAAAGTTCTTTGGCCCAGCAGGGATCAGCTTACAGGTAGAATACAGCTGCTGGATGGGATTAGCATGTCATAGCTATCTACCAAACTGCTAACTGGGGGATTTCAGGCCATCTATGGATCATTTTTGCTAACTGTTTATTCAGCTTAGGCTCACAGGGCTGCAGCCTGTGCCCTAGCTGTCATAGGGCAAGAGGCGTGGTCCACCTGCACAGGTGAGCAGTCCATCACAGGGCCAACAGAGAGAGACAGAGAAGCACTCTCTCACATCCACACCTACAGCCAATTTAGAAGCACCAATGAACCTAAGCAGCATTTCATTGGACTGTGGGAGAACATCCAACCTCCACAGAAAGGCCAACAAGCTTCAACCTACAACCTTCTTGCTTTAAGGCACTAGTGCGAACCACTTTTCCCCATTTCAGCCCAAATCCTGCATCTTCCTGTTTCTGACTCCAGGCCAGCTCCACTAACACTTTCTCATCAGACACTGCCACCTAGTGGAGGAAGTCTTAGTCCCATTTGAAGCTTCAGATTACAGTTAGTTCCTTTACAAAGAGGTGGAGGTGGTGGGGCCACAGCACCATCATCACTGAGTGCCATAGGACACTTAACCTTTGTTTCCATATGTTGGGAACTTCCTGTTGTTCCAAGGAGGACTGGAAAATGTGTGAAGATCTCCCAGTCAGTTCCTCACAGCACACTTCAATCATTTCCCTCCCACAGCATCAGGACCAGGGCTTTTTCTCTCTTTGGTCCCACTAAGAGATTTCCACACAAACACCTCATCAGTGGGACTCTCAGAGCTACCAGCCCTTTGCTACAATCACAAAGCTCTTCATTGAAATCAATGATATCAAAGCTGGAATCAAATGAGTCCAAGTCTTCTGCTGATTCAGCATCACATTCATCTTTGCTCCTTGTTCTGCATCCCCACCATGGACTTCATTCCTTTCCAAGCCAGCCTTGAGTGTCCTTTATTCAGCTCATCCTCTGCTTTACTTTTACACCTGATTTTAGCTGCTTTATCTCTCTTTCAACAAGTTTCTGTGCCTCAATCTTTTTCTTCTCTCCCTCATAACAAGACAGCTTCTTCTGCCTGAGAACATGTTGGAGTGATTTACTAATCCAGGGCTGCTTATTGGGGAAAATACTTCCTGTTTCCAAAGTAATCCCCATTTTTCCCAGAAAGAAATGTAAGTAGAAATCGATGATCTAAGTGAGAACATGAGCCTTTAAAAAGTCCCAGTGGGTGCAGTCAAAGCAGTCCCTCAGTCCCAGTATAGAGTCTTTGGTCCAGACTGGAACAACTGTGTGCCCAGTTTGAGCTCTCTTCAGTGCTGTGACCTGACAGACCCAGAGGGGCCATCACATCACATTTAGAAGCTCCCCTAATGGAGCCACAACACATGTCCAACACTTAGTCTGTCTTGTTGGACCAACTGGAAGAAATGATTCAAGGACTTAGTCACAGAACAGAGATTCAAATCTCCAAAATCCAACTGGCTGCATCAGGACATATAGTCTGAAACTCTGCACAGTTTCCTGTTTGAAGCTGCTTCCTGTTGGCTTCAGCTGTTTGGAGTTTCCATTTTCTAAACTTCTACATTCTGAACCTTCTTCAGCTCTGAACAGATGATGAAACACTGAATGATTTCAAGCTCACACTTTGTCTAATAAACTTACATCTTTCATTCTTTATACAGATTGAGGAGCTGTGGTTTGTCAAAGATCAGCTGTGATTATCTGGCAGCAGCGCTGAAGTCCAACCCCTCCCATCTGAGAGAGCTGCACCTGTGGAGAAACAACCTGAAGGATCCAGATGTGAAGCAGCTGTCTGATCTTCAGCAGAGTCCAGACTACAGACTGAAGACTCTGCTGTAAGTAGAGTGATGGAGTGAGTGGGTGGTGCTGTCAGCAGTATTGTACTAAACACAGTCAGTATGAAGCAAAGATCCAGTGTTTCCTGTAAAGCTGCAGCTTCTCAGTGAAGCTGTGAGAGGAGAATGGTGACAGGCTTCAGGATTGGACACAAACACTTCCTGTTTCTGACCTTTATGGTCACCATAGTAACGGCTGACACGCTGTGATCAAACGCTGTCAACAGCCAATCAGCTCTCTGAACAAAGCAGCACGCAGACCAATGACTGCATTCATTTCCAAGTTTAAAGCAGTGAAGAACACAGTCTGTAGGTGAGGAAGAATTTAGTGAGAGCAGATGTTTGGATGGAATTCCTCCAGTTAACAGCTGGAACCGTCTATCTGGATTGTTGGGCTTGTTGTTGGGGTTCCTACAGAGCTCAGAGTGGACACACCAAGGTTCTTCTAATGAATGAAAGTCCAAACTCAAACTAGGAGGGAAAAACATTTTCATCAACTTCAATAAAAATCCAAAGATTAGAAAAAGTGAAGCAACAATGAGTCCTAGTACAGTCCCAGCACTGAAGTCCCTGCTGCTCTTTATACTGGATGTGCTGCATCACTGACTGACAGCTGATGAAGAGTCTCTGGAAACACTCGTTTATCTCCTCTGCTCTTCCTTCTTCTCTCTGCAGGTGGAGCTGGTGGTAAACAGGACGGTGTGTGTGCTGAGAGAGGAGGAGCTGTGTCCTGATGATCCAGAGAGGTTGAAGCAGCAGCAGCTTGTGTGTAGAGACGCTCTGACTGGGCCATGTTACTGGGAGGTGGAGAGGAGAGCTTCATCCAGCAGTGACTGACAGAGGAATGAGAAGAAGTGCAGATGACTGTCAGTGCTGCAGAGTGAACTGCTCTGAGAACAGCTCCACTGTCAGACACAATGTAGAGTCCAGCATCATCCCTGTGTGTCCCTCTGGATCTGACAGAGGATCATCAGTGTATCTGGACTGCTCTGCTGCTGCTCTGTCCTTCTACAGTCTCTGCACAGTCTCTGTCTGACTCTGGCTACATTTTTGGCATTTATATTCTTGGTTGCTCTCTTTATATTTTTCACATGCAAAATGTGCCCATCTTTGGCAAGATTCACACTGCACCTGGAAAGGAAAAATAAATGGCTCATATTCTGTTTGGTGAATACTATTACTCAACATTTTAATTATGATTGGCAAGTAATGATACTAAGACTTATGTGTTTCTTTTGTTTTGTTTTACCATTTCAATCATGCTGCGGTCAGCGTTAGCATCTAACATGGAGCAAACAATGCAGTAGTCCTCAGCGTTCCCTGAAACACAATCATAGTTAGGTTTTAATCAAACATTATTTATTGAATAATTAAAAAATAATAGTACATTTTTTCCAAATATACTTACTGGAAAATTAGTCTAAATTAGACTTTGAGAAGGGTCTTATCTGAAAGTGTTTGAAGAGCACTATTTGTACTGTGCTGTTTGAAAAGCACTATTTAAATTGGAAGTACGCACTAACGTGATAAGGACTTTACTGGACTTACCTCGATTTCAAGTAGGGTGCAAGCTATCTGCATTCGCTCCAGCACAACTGGCTCTGTAGTGGTTGACACCTCACTGACCTCTCCAAAATCAAGGTAGTGTTCTACAAACTGTGAGATTGATCATAATTAGAATGTAAAGTCTTAATTAGGTAAAGGATAGGATAATTATAAGCCACAAGGCTTCAGCCTATTCCTTTTTCAGTTACTGTATGATTAAGTACTTCTATGTAAAATGATCATCTTTGTTGTTGTTGACCGAAATAACTTTCACTTCACTTAAATTCACTTAAAGTCTTAATTCTAGCTAACAAGAAACTGAATCATTTGAATACGGGTTACCTTTAACAGTAAAACTCCACAACTGCTGGAATCCTGTCGCTTGTTGTGTTGCATAGTCTGTAACTGCCACTCCATGGTGTCTTCATGCCCTCTCATCCTCAGAAAATTCCTAGTTGAACAAAAGTGTTTGTAATGAAACAAGATTTTTTTTTTTTTAATCTAAGAATAACACCTCAGTATCATACATACCTCCAGTTGCACAGAATTTTCCTGTCATAAACACCTTCATTCCCATGGGGTCTATGAGCAGTATTTTCTGTGCAGAGATGTTGACAATCTAAAGAAAAAGTTAAATTAAAAATTACAATTGTTTGTGCCACTGAAAACTTATTTAAAAATAACACTTTGTGCAAGAAACTGCTTCACAACAAATTACGCAAATTAATAACAAAATGAACACATACCACAAGAATCCAGTGTGTACCAAAGTTCACAGGGCACAGCCACGTCTTCAACTGGGAACTTCATCTGTGGGATTGGAAGTGCAGAGTAATTTGGATTTACTTAGGTACCATGCGTCTCAGGGTGTTTTCAAATATAGTCTTTGAAGGAAACGGTTTCCAGGGCCTAATCCGTGGATCGACTTCCTTCGAGGCGTGGACGTCTATCAGCAGAGAATGTACCTTCACCTATCAGCAGAGAATGTCCCTTAGTCTGTAACACAGTCAAATATATTCTCAAGTAATATTCAAGCATGCCATTCAGCGTGTTAGTACGAGCTCGGGAGCAGCTTGGGAGAACAAGAAAACAGAGACTGCTTTAGATTGTCTTCCCAAAGTGACTCAACTTTATTCACAAGTACAACAGTTTATATAGAGGGTAAAATTCATGAGACAGCAGATTTATCAGTTTAAACCAGTACAGACCAAGATAAGGCAGCATCTTCCTGCCCTTGGGTGAAGAAGCATCCTTTGTGTAGTGTATCAGTTCAGCTACAATTGTGATTATCTCAGCGACATATTTTCAAGGCACAAAACGAAGAGTTCTTTCATTAGTGAAATCTGAAACAAACCATTTGGCCTTCAACAGGCGTCTAAAAGATTAAGAAACTAATGTAGCTGAGGGAGTGATCTCTGTGGTATTTCAACCTTGTACCAGCCTGTGATTCTCACACATCAATTCTTGGGTCAAAGAGAAAAATAACTAAAACAAAGGGGCCTTATTGAATGACAGAGTTTTCCTGTATAATGTCACTATAAAACAATATCCAGTAAATGCTCCCATGGTACTAAAATACCTAACAGTTCCACTCTTTTTTTATTATTATTTTAAAAAAAAAATAATAACTCAAATAGAAAGGAAAAATCACAAATGTAATAACATAATATAAAAAGCAAATCATAAAATGTAATAGTTCACAACCTAATGTTCAATATACACATCAGGAACATCATTGGTAACATCTGGCACATCCTCAGGATCAATTTGTGCTAATTGCAAATACATTGAAGTAGCTGTACTGGTAGCTATATGGGTTATCATTGAAAATGTGGCTTGCAGAAATGTGAACAGGGTTGCACTTTACAATACGAAATAGTAAATAAAAATCCTAAGGTTAATGCAGTAGATATGATTAATAACCTAAATATATAAAAAAGACAGTTCTTTAGTCATCTCCTGGCCTGGTCCCAGGTTCGTGTGATGACAATGGGCATTTCATTTTCTCCATTATCAGGATGAAACGAGTCTATCTTTATCAGGTTAGACATTGTGTGGTACTCTAGGCTTTCTGTTCCTGCTGGATGTTCGAGTACCTTGTTGTTGTTCAGGCGGGGGATCAAAGGGCTTTCTGAGTCTTGGCTCTTTCCGGCGTTGTGTGTTAATCAGTGATTGTGTGTGTGTAGGTGTATTGGATCCGGGCGTTGGCTCGCCTGAGTCGTCATCTACTTGATCCGACGCCTTAGGTGGTTTGGTGGGGCTGGTCTTAACCCTGCTGGCATGAATCCACTGAGGTTGTCCGTCTGTTAGGATGCTGGTTCTCGTCACTGCAAGTACAGTCTGGGGGCTGGAACACGCGGCCTCCCCGAGTGCCCTTGGTTTTAGCGACTTTACCAACACCGCATCTCCTGGTTTCCACGGATGGGTTGGATCTATGGAAGGGAGAGGCTGAGAGAGACAAACTTTCTGATAGTTATTATTCAGTGTTTCTACCAGGTTATGAACATAGTCAGACAATGCAGTGTCTATGTCCCCTTCCAATAGCGGTGCCCCTCTGGAGGCTGACCATGGTGTTGGAAACGGTCTTCCCATGATTATTTCAAATGGAGATAATTTGGTTGCTGCGGATGGAGTCATTCTAATCTCGCAGAGGATTTGAGGAAGTAGTTTGATCCAGGTCATTCCTGTTTCTATCATTGCTTTAGTCAGGCGATTTTTTATGGTCCTATTCATTCTTTCTAAAACTCCTGAACTCTGAGGATGGTATGGCACATGATATTTCCAGTCTATTGCTAGAGTTTTAGCACACTTTTGAATTACTTCTGATGTGAATGAAGGTCCTCTATCACTGTTAATTTGGTGAGGTATTCCAAATCTGGGTATTATTTCATTGCATTCTATCATATATTTTTTACAGGACTTTTTAATCAGCCTACTTTCCTTATCACAAATAGTATTTAACATTTCTACTGACCTGTTTTCTGGCGATAATCGTTCGGGATAGGGCTCCGGAAATACATTAGGATGCATTAAACTTATAGTTCTTAAGTTCGAGACGAAATCAGTCACGTAAGCACTTGCGCATGTTCTGGATACGTAATCATGGAAGTCTTCATTGATTCGCGAGCGTGGGTTAAACGTAACCGGAAGTGGGAGTCGTACTGAGCCGCTATTTTTATATTTTATTTTTTTCGGTTTTACAGTTAATTTTGATTTTTTATCGGACCCGTCTAAGGTCTTTGAATTATTCTGACCCATGGTCAGTGATTTCCAGAGGGGTTTAGACGCTTTGAAGGATTTAAGTTAGTTTTTATTTTTGCTGTGGCACACCTGAGGTTACTTGATTTTTTTTTGCTAGCAATTTTATGTTTTTAGTGAGCAACTTCTCACTTTTTAACGAGCAACTTCTCGTTTTATGACCCCAGGCAACTTCCTGTGTCCTTTCTGCTGGTGAGCAACTTCTTAGTTTATGACAGCAGGCAACTTCCTGTGTCCTTTCTGCTTTTATTTACAAAACAACAGGCAACTTCCTGTGTTTCTATGTGGGCCACTAAAGAAGGCTCCTCAGTGTATCCCACTTGTTACTATGTGGGCCACTGAAGAAGGCCTCGTCAGCGTATCCCGTTTCTATGTGGATCACTGAGAAAGGCATAACACAGTCTTATAAAATAAAAGACGAGTGCCTACCTTCGTCAGGATCCCACTTCTGACACCAAAATTGAAGGAAACGGTTTCCAGGGCCTAATCCGTGGATCGACTTCCTTCGAGGCGTGGACGTCTATCAGCAGAGAATGTACCTTCACCTATCAGCAGAGAATGTCCCTTAGTCTGTAACACAGTCAAATATATTCTCAAGTAATATTCAAGCATGCCATTCAGCGTGTTAGTACGAGCTCGGGAGCAGCTTGGGAGAACAAGAAAACAGAGACTGCTTTAGATTGTCTTCCCAAAGTGACTCAACTTTATTCACAAGTACAACAGTTTATATAGAGGGTAAAATTCATGAGACAGCAGATTTATCAGTTTAAACCAGTACAGACCAAGATAAGGCAGCGTCTTCCTGCCCTTGGGTGAAGAAGCATCCTTTGTGTAGTGTATCAGTTCAGCTACAATTGTGATTATCTCAGCGACATATTTTCAAGGCACAAAACGAAGAGTTCTTTCATTAGTGAAATCTGAAACAAACCATTTGGCCTTCAACAGGCGTCTAAAAGATTAAGAAACTAATGTAGCTGAGGGAGTGATCTCTGTGGTATTTCAACCTTGTACCAGCCTGTGATTCTCACACATCAATTCTTGGGTCAAAGAGAAAAATAACTAAAACAAAGGGGCCTTATTGAATGACAGAGTTTTCCTGTATAATGTCACTATAAAACAATATCCAGTAAATGCTCCCATGGTACTAAAATACCTAACAGTCTTCTTTAAAGGAACCGAACTCTTTCCTCAGCAACAGAAAGGAGTCAACTGTTTGGACCACTTCTGAGCTTTCAACATACCAGTTGAGGCATCTGAACTGCCCAGAAAACAACGAGCTTGCAACTACTGAACAGAGCAGGTGTGCAGCATTCTGCACAAGTATACAAAAATGTTATAGAACAGTAAATAGGTTTTTTTTTATTTAATTTTAAAATTAGTAGGTAAATGACATTTCTTACTTTCCTTTCGTCTGTCAATAACACGGTGCAGATATGCATCAATGACCTGTTTTGAAAAATCTGAGTTTATACAACAACAGCAACAATTTTTGAAGTAACTGCTTGAGTGCTGTACACAAAAACATCTAAAGGAATAGAATTGCTGATAAAGGTTCTTTCTGCATATACTGAAACTGGGTATTATGATGTCACAGATGTCACAACATCTGTGTTGTGGTTGATAACATTTTTTCCTGTTGAAGTGAATGGGTGAAACCTTATCAGAGTTTTGCAATATAAACCCCCCCGACCTACCCGCACATTTTAAACTATTAATGGTCTCTGCACTGCAAATGCTTCAGAAGGAGCAGAACCTCGAAATCAGACTCAATAATGATAAGTTCTCTTACCTCATCAGAAACCACCGTGACCCCTGCAGTGTTCGAAAAGAGGAATCCAATAACTTGTATGGTCCAACAGCTGCCTCCAAGCGCCCAGTATCCTTTGCACGCCATAGCCTCTTTACTAAAAGAAAAATATGATAAGTTAGCTTAGGCATGCATGAGATTTGTAGTGGATAAGCTTGGTAAAGGCCGACGGGCCACAACAGGAAAAAAGTCAATACAATAGGCATGCATTTACACGCAGAGAAATAGGAAAGGTACAGCGGGTGGGCAAAATAGAAAATTACTGACAGGCAGATCCATTTCCAGACTTCCACAAGCTCAGTGCACGTTGCATGTTTCTTTATATCCAATATGAGTTGAAGACTGCAAAATGCAAACAAAGTCATGCAACAGTCAATCAAGTTGCAACGCCAAACTGGCAACAAATGACCAACTGGTCAAAAAGAGTTGTTCACTATGTCACCTTCATTTTCTAAGCTTTGTTTCTGGGAGGGAAGTTCTTGTTCACGCGTTTCTGGTCCTGGAACACAATTAAACTCCTTGTGTCAGCCGTTTTGGGTGCATAATGAATCCTCTGGACTTTGCTGGCACTGAGGGTTAGCAGTAGGATGGCAGGGAGGCATCTTCAGGTCTGTGCTGCTGTTCACTGTCTGACTGCGAGTTGGGTATTTTTACTTGTCACTGATATTTACATGGTGGCTTCTTCTGTATGGCTTGATATGGTCAATGCTGTAGTGATTTCTTAAAGTTGCTCCTTCTGTGTTTTTTAATCTCACACATTTGCCAGCGATGTCTTGAATGGTGTAGGGTCCTGAAAAATCTGGATCAAGTCTTCCTCCCTTCCCTCCACGTTTCATGTTCAAGAGAAGAACTTCATCTCCAACGCTGTACACAAGGTTTCTGTACTTCTGGACTCGTCTAGCATAAGCTTCCTTTTGTAAGTCTTGGGACTTTGCCATATTTTCCTCTACAGTTTTTTTTAACTTGCTCTTGTGCGTCTCTTGTAGAAGATACAAATTCACCGTAACTCGACTCCTCAGGGAGAATGATGGTGGAAAGCTAAAATGTTCACATTTTAAATTACAATTAGTCCACCACCAGCACCTTTGTTTTGGCCACATTCAGTTTCAGGTGATTCTCCTCACGAACCGACCAATCAGTCCTCTGTACTCCTCTTCCCTTCCCATTCCCTCTTTAATCCAGGATCTCAACCAGTTTGTTATGTTCTCTCTTATAACTTAACTGGTAAAGTAACAACACATTTTTGGTTGTTAGTAACTTACTTTATTAACCATGTTGTGGAACGGCACAGGCATATCAATGCGCACATGCACCACGCTTGGTGTTCTCTACTTTACCACAAAATATAGACTGATTTTACTAAATACATCACAGCTCCTCCCATCCAGCTTTGATGAACACATTAAGTATCAAACAATCGAGATATTTTCAGGTAAATGCCGTAACCCAATAATTGTACTTAAACTGAAATATGACACCTATTCAGTGATTTACAACATAGAGGTAGGTTGTTTCCTCTTAAACATTTTAACTGCTTTCCTTACAAAATGAACTGGAAACCTATAAGTTCAGTCTCTGAGGTGCTCTGCGATTTCTCTCAGGGTAACGTCTGCCTGTTTGGTCAGAGTCCATAGTGCTCTGTGTGGAAAGTTCAGGTGTTTGAACATTGGTGGTTTCACGTAAACCCTGAACCTCAGGTGGTGAAGCGAGGGCAAACTCTTCTGAATCTTGAGGTGTAGATGTGTCCTCTCAGGTTGCTCTGGAACCACGTGACATTCTGCATCTAGAATCTGATCAACATGTCTACACCAGACTAAGTTGGCTCCAACATTTATGGTGTATATCAGCGGTCCGGTCCGTGAACGAATCGTGCCAGAATGCCATTTCTGACTTGGGTCTCTGTAGTCTCTGGCGAGAACTCTTTGTCCAACATTGAAGAACCTGGTTTTGTTTCTTGTTGCTTCCACCATGGAAGACTGTTTATCTTGGACATCCTTGCGAATGTCTGGTTTCAGCAAATCTAGACGTGATCTCAGATCTCATCCCATGAAGAGCATTGCAGGTGTGTGTCCAGTTGTTGCATGAGTGGTAAGACAGTAAAAAAATTGTCAATTTTCTGTTGTAGCGGTTTCCCCTCTGTGCGACTGGCTGGTTCAGCTTTGTTGCAGGATGATGGGGAGCTGAAGTGATATGTCGTATGCCGTTACTCCCAAGGAAACACTGGAACTCCTCTCCAGTAAACTGATGACCATTGTCACTTACGAGCTGTTGTGGCAGACCTGTGCGTGCAAACGGTGACCAAAGACTATTGATCGTGCTGGCAGCTGTTGCTTGCTTTACGGGGAAGATTTCTGGCCACTTTGAGTGGGCATCAACCACAACCTGGAACATTTAGTCCATAAATGGGCCAGCATAGTCTATATGAATGCGTTGCCATGGAGCGGATGGCCACTCCCACGCGTGTACAGGTGCTGTTTGAGGCTGGCGCAGCGTCTGCTGGCAAACAATGCAGGATTTAGCCATATTCTCCATTTCACAATCAGTGCCTGGCCACCAAACATAGCTTCTAGCAAGACCTTTCATCTTAACACCCAAATGTCCATCGTGCAGTGAGTCCAGTACCTTTGTACGTAGTTTGGGTGGCAGATGACACGAGTTCCCCACATGACACATCCTTGGCAAACGGATAGTTGGTCTTTGTGGGTGGAGTACGCAGAGAACTGAGTGTCACTACAGGACGGCCAACCATTCACAGTAAGATCATTTGACAAGATTGTGTTTTGGCTCGTTTCTCTTTTCACCTGAGCACTTGTGACAGGTAGGGGTTCCATTTGTGTAACATGAAACACAGTAGCTGGATCAGTCATTTCTTCGGTGGGTTGCATGTGTGGAAGACGTGAAAGTCCATCTGCATTTCCATGTAGCTTTGTCCCTTTGAACTCAATGGTGTAGGTGTGTGCACCCAGGAACAAAGCCCAAGCAAGCGTGCCGCAGCCATGGTTGGAATACCTTTCTGAGGGTTAAAGATGGACACCAGCGGTCGGTGGTCTGTGATCAGGGTGAAGTGTCGTCCATATAAATACTGATTAAACTTCTTCACTCCCCACACTAGACTGAGTGTTTCTCTGTCTATCTGCGTATAGTTGCGCTCGGCTGCATTTAGGGACCTTGAGGCAAAGGCAAGTAGTCGTTCGGATCGATCAGGCATTTTGTGAGATAGCACGGCACCAATGCCATATGGTGAGGCATCACAGGCGAGGCGAAGTGGTAGCTTGGGGTCAAAGTGTGTCAGAACCTCCTCTGATGTAATGAGCTGCTTAACTTAACTAAATTAAATGCCTCTTCATAGTTTGTCCATTTCCATTTGACATTTTGTTGCAGCAGAGAGTTCAGCGGGTGCAGGACTGTTGAAAGGTTTGGTAGAAACTTGTGGTAATAATTAATTAAGCCCAAGAATGAACGTAGCTGACTCACATTTTTAGTGTCTGGTGCCTTCAGGACTGCTTCAACTTTGTCCTCGGTTTTGTGGAGCCCATGTCTGTCGATCTTGTGTCCACAATACTCAATGGCATCCTTGAAGAACTCACATTTGTTTTTGTTTGCTCTCAATCCATATTTTTCTAGCCTGGCCAGGACTGCTGTTAGGTTAGCCAGATGAGTCTGACCGGCTGGAGCAGCATCTAATAACCAACTCACAAAATAAAGAAAAATAAAAACAAACCAACAAACACAAAAACACCAGGCATCATGATACAGACTTATAATTTGCACCAATGTTTTTTCGAAATTCTATACACGAAAGTGAGCGCGAGAGCCCTCGGTGCGCCTGCTCGCTGCCAAAGTCAAAGTAAACTTTATTGTCATCTCCGCTACAGACAGTCCAGTATACAGAGATATGAGATGACGAGGCTCCAGTTACAGCAGTGCAAGTAAACAAACAATAAGAAGAGTAAGAAAATAAATATACACTTTAGGACCAGGGGTAAAGGATCAATAACAATTTAAATTTACAGTTTGAGGGGAGGGGGCCCCTGCTGCTTCCAAAAAGAGCACATTTCATTTATAATGTTGTAAATCCAAGTCCATTATGTATTCATGATTTGAATCCTGGGTTGTGTGAAATCTCAGAAATGCACCCTAGATGAAGTGAATCTGTGAACTAAGGTGTCGGTCTATTAGATCATGTTGTGGTGATCCTTGTGTTGGGGGATTTGTGTTCATACTGGAGTGCAAAATTAAAACCAATGGAAGATGGACAAGAAAAGTTCAAAGCCATCATGGTGCTCAACTTAGAAAAAATAGAAAAGAAGAGGAGGAGAAACGAGCAAAAGATGCAGGTAAGCAGATGTGTGATTGGATAATGGCAGGTCATCCTGAAACTATCAGAATCAGAGTGAGTCAGAAATTATGTGGGTTACAGTTGCTCCAAGAAGAAATGGTAAAAAAACAAACAGTAACAGACTAAACTCCAAACAATACATTATGTTACAGATTTAAATATTAATTAGTCCTTGTCAATTGTTGATTTGTCCTGTTCTCATTGTATGACGAATTATGATGGCTGTTTGGTAGCCGTCTGCATACAATGGCTACTCTCTCTGTGTGTGTGTGTGTGTGTGTGTGTGTGTGTGTGTGTGTGTGCAGCAGCTTTATGTTAATGTGTGTAAGGATTTGTGTCTGTGTGTGTGTGTGGGGGGGGGGGGGGGGGGGGGCGCCAGAGGGATTGTTCGCCCAGGGTGCCAAACAGGCTAGGACCGCCACTGCCTGCAAATAAACAACATTAACATCAAAAGTTTTACATTTCCTAAATGTATCCCACAATCTGAATATAACACCCACTTCCCCACGCTTGATCCGCTGTGTTAAATATGATTAAGAACAGAATTCAATCATTTGCAAATCCTGTAAACCAGTATTTTAAACAAAGTGAGAAAATGAAACATTTAAAGAAAAATATTAGCCCATTTTGAATTTGATGGCAGCATCCTCTCTCCATAAACTAAAGGCGTTACGATGTTTAGTGCTGGACCATGTTGGTTAATGTGTAAACTTCTGAAAGTTCAACAGTTTCCATTTTGATTAACCTGACCAACATCTAACATAGAACACCTTTGAAGTGGACCTCGCACCCTGTGGATAACTTCAAACACGTCGAGGTCTTCAGAGGCTGAACTTTGACCCAGCATCACAAGGAGCGCCATAAACACTTGTTACGGTTATTAGAAGGAAGCCAGCCTTTAGACATCCCCACAACGACATCGTGACCAAGGGTCTGTTGCATGATTTTTAACATGGCTACAATGTGTCGTCTGCTGAGTCATCGTTTAATACAACAACGTACTGAAAGAGAGCATTCAGCATCTGACTGAGCTGGACTAACCTTCCCTTTCAAAAGTGAAAACTGCAACATAAAACTGGAATACAACCAACTTCTAATGAAATGTAACATTTTATAACATGAACACAGATTCCAGGTGAGCTGTGTCTTCCAGGACTGGATTTACCAGAACAGGTATGAGGATGGTGCCTGACGGGCATGTACGAGCTGGAGTGGATCCCAGCTAACACAGGGTGAGGAGACAGACGACTGTTCACGCTCACACTTATTCACCAGTTAACCTAACCCCACTACCTGAATGTGTGTGAACTGTGGGAGGAAGCCAGAGTCCCCTGAGAGGACCCACACAAACACGGGGAGAACATCCAACCTCCACAGAGACTCTCTCTGCACTAAAAGCACAAAATAAAAATCACACCATCATGTAATTCAAGAAACTGGTCTTAAAAAACAGTTAATCTAATATGTCCACATGGAGCCCGTGTTAAGGTCCGTACTAGGCTTCAGAACATCAAGTGAACAACGTCAGATGGGACCTGGGTGCGTTGTCTCCTGATAGAAAGTGCTGAGGATCAGAAGGACTCAGGGACAACACGATATCTGTCCAGCAGAGGGCAGCATTATTCCAAACGGCTCATCGAACTATTAAACAAATGCACAGACTGCACAAACACAATGACTGCAACTCACAACGAATTACACCAATTACTACACCAAACTACAACATCGGCCTATGGCATCAATTAGTGCATAAAGCATACATCAAGTTACAGCCAAAAATGCATCAAAATGACTCAAGCTGGGGTCAACAGGTTTCCCCTCATGCTCACCCGACCTTTCTGCTCACCAGGTGCAGTGAACAGATGAGTGCAACCACATTTATCACCTAACACGCCCACGAGTCACGCCTCACACCCGTGCACCAATACAAGGTGTGCATTTAAACCAACCCTCTTAATCCAAAACAAAAAGGAACAACTCATATGGCTCCTACACTTGTGCTCAAGAACTCAGTCCTGTATTTTAGGTTATTCTGAATAAATCGTTCATGCCCTCTCTTTGGAAAGAAGCTGTCGTGGTTCCTGGTCCTAAATCTAGTTGTCCAAAAGTTCTAAACGACTTCAGGCCTGCTGCCCTCACCTCAGTCTTTGAACAAATCATCAGAAATGTGATTATGGAAGACACTGAACTTCAGCTTGATTCAATGCAGATTGCACATAAGCCCAACAGAGGAGTGGAGGACGTGCTTTTGATTCTACTTCACCTGATTGTCAAACATGTAGAGAGTAAAGGACTTCAGTTCATCGATTTCTCTGCTGCTTTCAATAACACAGCCCCAGATTTGAATCAAAAGACTTTTAGAACAGTTTGAAATCCGGACAAACCTGAGCAAGTGCAGTCATATAAATATCTTGGGGCCATTGAGTCTGTTTTATCATGAGAATGATGCAGGACAAAGTCTTATAAAAGCAGCTTTGTCCCTGCTGCCGTCACTAAACTTAATAACTAATAACTGTTTTTCTGATTTGATTAATCGCGTCTAATTTCCAAATATGTGTCTGTCAGGTTTAAATCGATGTGTGTGTTTGTGAAGGGATGACAAACGCTATTATTTTTCTGTAAAGCAAATTTACGTAAAAGTAAAGTAACCTTGATATGTCAGGATGTAGATGTCCCACCCAAAAACGTCATCAGCCCTGAAACATCGGTACTGTTCCAGGCAGCATTGCTGTCCACACGTCCATCAGAGTGTTAGAGGCGGCTGCCACAGATGTTGCAGTCTGCTCTCTGTTTCCATGAAACAACCACACTTGAAATGATCATTAAAGCTACCTGTACTAAAGGAAGCTGAGAACATGGCAGACGTGGGACTGACTGTGATCAGACTGTGACGATTGTTCTTGAGCAGATCTACAGGTCAGCTGTTCCACATCATGTTTCTAGGATGGAGCCGTTTGGAATAATGCCGCCCTCTGCTGGACAGATATCGTGTTGTCCCTGAGTCCTTCTGATCCTCAGCACTTTCTATCAGGAGACAACGCACTCAGGTCCCATCTGACGTTGTTCACTTGATGTTCTGAAGCCTAGTACGGACCTTAACACGGGCTCCATGTGGACATATTAGATTAACTGTTTTTTAAGACCAGTTTCTTGAATTACATGATGGTGTGATTTTTATTTTGTGCTTTTAGTGCAGAGAGAGTCTCTGTGGAGGTTGGATGTTCTCCCCGTGTTTGTGTGGGTCCTCTCAGGGGACTCTGGCTTCCTCCCACAGTTCACAGACATTCAGGTAGTGGGGTTAGGTTAACTGGTGAATAAGTGTGAGCGTGAACGGTCGTCTGTCTCCTCACCCTGTGTCTGCTGGGATCCACTCCAGCTCGTACATGCCCATCAGGCACCGTCCTCATACCTGTTCTGGTAAATCCAGTCCTGGAAGACACAGCTCACCTGGAATCTGTGTTCATGTTATAAAATGTTACATTTCATTAGAAGTTGGTTGTATTCCAGTTTTATGTTGCAGTTTTCACTTTTGAAAGGGAAGGTTAGTCCAGCTCAGTCAGATGCTGAATGCTCTCTTTCAGTACGTTGTTGTATTAAACGATGACTCAGCAGACGACACATTGTAGCCATGTTAAAAATCATGCAACAGACCCTTGGTCTCGATGTCATTGTGGGGATGTCTAAAGGCTGGGTTCCTTCTAATAACTGTAACAAGTGTTTATGGCGCTCCTTGTGATGCTGGGTCAAAGTTCAGCCTCTGAAGACCTCGACGTGTTTGAAGTTATCCACAGGGTGCGAGGTCCACTTCAAAGGTGTTCTATGTTAGATGTTGGTCAGGTTAATCAAAATGGAAACTGTTGAGTTTACACATTAACCAACATGGTCCAGCACTAAACATCGTAAAGCCTTTAGTTTTTGGAGAGAGGATGCTGCCATCAAATTCAAAATGGGCTAATATTTTTCTTTAAATGTTTCATTTTCTCACTTTGTTTAAAATACTGGTTTATAGGATTTGCAAATGATTGAATTCTGTTCTTAATCATATTTAACACAGCGGATCAAACGTGGGGAAGTGGGTGTTATATTCAGATTGTGGGATACATTTAGGAAATGTAAAACTTTTGATGTTAATGTTGTTTATTTGCAGGGTTTAAAAATAAATGTGTTTATTGTTTGAAACTCATACTTGGCCTTCTACTCTTCATGGCTGCTTAACGAAGCTAACAGGGTGGACAGTCTGAGGAGCTGGGAAAGAAAAGCGTCTGAACTGCTTTAAATTTCTTGAAGACATTTTATCCAAGAAGTTTCTTCAGTTCTGAGAGAACGGCGCGGCGGTGGGTGTGGATAATGTTGCCGAAAGAAAACGGCGGAAGAGGGGCGGCTGAAGAGTAAACTTTCAGAAGTAAGTACTGAATATTATGTCACTTATTTATGTGCAGATGTTTAATAATGAAGAACATTAAAACATTCCTGTTGGCCACATGTTGGCAAAGTTATGTGACATTAGTGATGTTTGTACTTTCAGCGTTTACTTGGTTTTAAAGCCTTTACTTTAAAATATACGCTGTTCAATAGTCGACCTTAATCCTACAGAGAATGTGATGATTTTGTGGATAATTAAAGTCAGTCATTTATCCACAAACACAACAAGCTGAAAGTCAGTGATGCTGCTCGGTTTGCAGTCCTGAACATCACGGCACAAGCAGGATTCACTGCACCGTTAATGTTAGCTATGTTATATTGCTGCCTCTGTTCGGTGGTGTCGAGCCAAATGGACTTTAACGTGTGTTTGAACGAGCTGACGGTTCACTCGTTAAGCTGAAAGAAAGATGCTTTAATCACAGCAGTCACACATGTGTCCACTGCACCATCTGGGAACTCTTCTTGTTTAGCACTCGTAATAACACAAACACTAAATCCTCCTTCTCTGGTGCTGTTGTGTAGCAGTGTGTACACCTGAGACTGTCACCTGTCTGTCTGTCCTGCACAGGGCTGAACTGGGACAAAAAATCGGCCCGGGCATTTTGACTAGAGACCGGCCCACCAAAAATGTGACGTCATTCAGGGGTAAAAACCGCAAAGGATTCTGGGAACTTGTGGCAAGAGGTACTAGCGCATGCAGGCTTTCAATTGAACTCAGCTACAGAGCGATAAAAAGAAACACAAAAAATAGCCGGTGTTGTGCCAAAAAGTGATTGTCTGCCAAAAAGTGATTGCTCGTATTTAAATTGCTATAAGTAACTTGTTGGGATATAATATGTGAAACATATGTCAAATGCATCCCTCATGGATGACATAAAGTCATCTCTCCATCTCCATCTCCTGCTCTTTTATTTCTCTCTCTTGCTCCATCTCTCTCTGCTGCTCTTCTGTCTCCTCTGTCACAGACTTCTCCACTTTTGATGATAAATCAGCCTGGTGCAACATGTAAGGATTGGCACAATTTGTTAAGATTTTGAGGAGTTTGAGAAACTAACCTTAAGCATAAAATAAAATTTACTATCAGTAACTTCATAGCACCCGCCCAGCAGTATATAAACTCCGTCATGCTAGCTAGTACCAGTTATTCTAAGCGACTGTAAAAAGTCAGCACAACGAAAACAAACTACAACTAAACTTGGTTTATATCTGACACAGATAGACAGCAGGTCATAACTTCTTACCTGAAGTTCAGTTCCTCTGCCACTATGACCGGTGGCGGCCTCGGGTCTCTCCTCCTCTTGCCTCCCCTTTCCCTTATCCACCTGCTGGCCTCCACCACTTGCTGATGTTGCTAAATCTGTGGAAGCTATGCCACAGCTACCGCCAAACAATTCAGTTATTTTTACACATTTGGCAGCGTCTGCCTGAAGGGCTTGTTTCTTTTTGGCCCTAATTTTTTCTGCACCTTCTTTCCTTTTTTTGTTCTCCATTTTCTTTAGTTCATCTATAAGATTGCTAAACAAGGGGGAGGGTGCATCCGCCCTCCTCGGCTGTAATTGGTCCAGCCCAGAGTCGATCATGACCAATTGGCCAATCCAACACCTTTCATTATTTATACCCTTCCAAAAAAAAAAAAAAATCGATCGGCCCATAAAAGCAAAAAATCGCCAGCGGCCCACCGGGCAAATGCCCGGTATGCCCGATGGCGAGTCCAGCTATGGTCCTGCACTCTCTCTCTGTTTCTTTCTCTCTGATTGTGGAATAAAAGTATGAACATGTGTTTATAAGTCACACTTGTGTTTGAATCCTGCACCTTATCACACATTTGATTTCCATGTGTGACGACTGCAAGTGTCCAGAGTGAGGACAGACTGAGGGACCCACTGCTGCACATCATCTGTGAGGCTTTGCACCCCTGATGATCCACCAGGACAAACTCAGCAGTGTGTGAGGAAGAGGAGGAGGAAGAGCCAGCAGCAGCTGACAGATGGAGAGAATAGACAGACTGTTCCCTGTTTGTGAAGGACTGCTAGGAAAGTTTAACATAACTGTCTGTGCTGAATCAGTCTTATTAGGTAATGTTCAAATAATGTTATCCTCCCAGTGTTTTCAGTGTGGGAGAAAGTACTCAGGGCCTTCAAGTTACACACTATGAAAGGCAGCAACAAGTTTAATGTTCAGAAACCTAAAGTATGTATCAGCAGCAGAATGGAGCTAAAATGCATTCAAACAGGTCAATAGATGTTTGCCTGGCCTGTCATCCACAGTGTTTTTGTGTAGAGGGACTTCTTCCTCTTTGTTTTTCAGTTTGCAGAGGACATGGAGCTCTTTTTAAAAGCATGTGCTGACGAGCAGAGACTACAGGTCAAAGCGATGTTTGACATTTAATGGACAGATGAAGGCACTGGCTGTTTGTTTGTATTTTTTTATCTGTTGTTTGTTTTTCAGTGTACAGAATTCCAGTTAAACTTATTATAAAATGCTGTTCACTTGTTTCCATACTTATAGTAAAAAAATTTAAGTGTAAATGTAACAGCATTGTTTATACTTGTAACTTCAGAGTAAAAAGCTTATTGTTGATATTAACATTAATGTATTATCCTGTAATCAATAATATTTTTATACATTTTACGCATTAACCCTCTGATCTCTATCCTGGCCATTTGGGGCCACTTCACTTCTCCTTGTTTGACTGCTACACTGCAGTGGACCAAAAGAATGACGCAGGTTTGATCTTAAGGCTCTAATATTTGTGTGTGTTTGTGCATGACATTGCAACGCAAACATGTATTTGCAAGATAGACTGGAATAAATTATGATGCATCAAATATTACACAGGCTGCAGTGAATTGTTGTTGATACAGGTTATTGAGCTTTGAGTTTCCCAGTCAAACGTAGCTTTGACACACATGCTAACACTCTTACTCTTGTACATTTCATAACAAGACACCAAAGCCAAAATATTAGCTCTCAAAAGAAATTCAAAGCTGCAGCTGCAGCACACACAGCAACAAACACTGTTAGTAAATGTGTCCTGGAGTTTCTGCAGGTGCAGAAAGTGCTGCTGCTGTAAGTCAGCCTAACAGCTTCCAGATCACTGATATTTCTGGAAAGATGGCAAGAAGGGCATCACAGCTCATTTCTACAATCTCCCAGATCTTGGAATACAAGCCCCTGTCCCATGAAAACCACTTCACAGTAGTAGGAGTCCACTAAAACCTACAAATGAAGAGTGATCCTGGAAGAAATAGGGCGCACACTAGTGACCTCAACAGTTGCAAGACAGCCTTGTCCCCGATGCTTATATGAAAAAAAATATGAAGATTTATGAAACCATTAGGACTTTATTACTGTTTTATCTGAAAAGCTACTGGTAATATTTAACCTAACTGGGATTTAAAGTGTAAAAAACAGAATGTAGATAAAATTTTGGTTTTGATGAAAAGGAGTGGAGCTTGTGAGCCACAATGTAAGCAGTGTTGCTTTGCTGACATGCACTCGATGCTGGCAGTACAAGCATTGTAGTGGTTCTTATGTTTTTGTAAACTAACTGTATAATATATTGAGCCATTCAACAGTACACAAATGTTTGTAGGCTCCTTTTTGTATGCAACCTGCATGTCTTTCTGAATTAATTGTTTGTTTATATCATGTTTTTCAGGACAAAGAAGTCAAGTGGAAGCCCTGCTCAACATGGTATGTAGTAACAACTTTGTTGGACGGGAACAGACATTCATACTGTTGATAAATAGTTATCACCTCAATTTGAATTCATGTATTTGGACTAAAGTAAATTGGGAGCTGTTAGCTGTCAAGCTGCTCCTCTGTGAGGAGCTTGATAGCTGTCCACCTCCAAAGTCCATTATGAGTTTTGGAGGTGGACATGGTCAAGACTTTTAAGAGTTGGCATAAGACTTCACTTCTTTATAGAGCTTATAGTTGGGGCTGGTTCAGGTCAGCCCTTAGTTATGCTGTCATAGCACCAGACTGCTGGGGGTTAGTGTCTACTCGTGTCATTGTATATATCCAGGAATATGTGCCTGAGGATAGTTGTCATGAAATCAATATTAAATCAAAGGATTCCTTAATGACCACAGCTGGCATGAGTTCTCCAAAGCTGCCTGCTGTCTCAGGATCTGTCTCCAAAAAGAACCAGGGAGCGCTAACATGTTATGTTCTAGACTGATGAAGAAAATGCACATTAAACATAGTATAAACTCACTATGTTAAGTAATGTGAAGAGGATGCCTTTAGCTCCTATTGGGTTGGTTCCTTGATCAGTGCAATACAGAATCATTCATCTGGTTTGATGTAATGTCCTTCAAACACGTCAAAATGAGGCTCTGTAGTCTGTGTGGCCTCCACATGCCTGTATGACCTCACTACAACACCTGGGCATGCTCCTGATGAAGTGGCAGATGGTCTCCTGATGGATCTCCTCCCAGACTCCAGGACTAAAGCATCTGCCAACTCCTGGACAGTCTGTGGTGCAGTTGGTGGATGGAGTGAGACGTGATGTCCCAGATGTCCTCAAATGGATTCAGGTCTGGGGAATGGGCGGGCCAGTCCACAGCATCAATGCCTTCGTCTTGCAGGAACTGCTGACACACTCCAGCCACATGAGGTCTAGCGCTGTCTTGCATTAGGAGGAACCCGGGGCCACCCGCACCAGCATTTAGTCTCACAAGGGGTCTGAGGATCTAATTTCAGCACCTAATGGCAGTCAGGCTACCTCTGCCGAGCACACGGGGGGCTGTGCGGTCCCCCAAAGAAATGCCACCCACACCATTAGTCACCCACTGCCCAACCATCATGCTGGTGGATGTTTCAGGCAGCAGAAGGTTCTCCAATATGTCTCCAGACTCTGTCACAAGTACTTAGTGTGAACTTGCTTTCATCTGTGAAGAGCACAGGGCGCCAGTGGCAAAGTTGCCAAGCTTGGTGTTCTCTGGCAAATGCCAAACATCCTGCACGGTGTTGGGCTGTAAGCACAACCCCCACCTGTGGACGTCGAGCCCTCATACCACCCTCATGGAGTCAGTATCTGACCGTTTGAGCAGACGTGCATATTTGTGGCCTGCTGGAGGTCATTTTGCACAGCTCTGGCCTTTCTTTCCTACCCCACAGTACCTTTCCTTATCTTTTGTTTCCTACTCTTTTACTTAGTCTTTGATCACGGTTGTCTTTCTAGATAATTAATGTCATTTGTTCTGGGGCGAGTCACTGGCTCGGGTGCATTCTGGGACTGTCAGTTCACCAGTGTGCTGGCATGCTTCTTAACAAACACACCACTACAGCAAACATCTCAGTTGTACTTGTTGATTTCTTCAACAAAACACTGAACAAGAAATGTCCTTGTGAGTGTGCTGCCTGGTGCTTTTACATTTTGTGGTAATTTGAGCAGCCCAGAAAGCATCCCATGAATTCAATTATGTTATTGTATCTGAACATGTACACGAGTCATTAAATTAGATGGGAAAGAATGATTCAGGGTAAACAACTGCACCAAGGGAATTACATTTTTCTTCTCAACATGTAAAATGTCTGTTGATAAGCAATTTCTAAAACAGACATTATAAAAATCACATTAAACAGATGTGATTAACTTTTTATTCTAGCAAACATAACATCAATGATGACACAATCAGTCTTCATCAGAAGTGCTCAAATCACTCTCATCGTCTGAAACGTCCTCCTCCTCCTCCGAGTCCATTTCCAGGAGTGGTTGGTGGCTGAGGATTCTCTTGTACACGTCCTTTACTTTGAGCGTTTCAGCTTTCAGTTCACTTTGTTTTTAAACCAGGCTATGGAGTCCTTTCTGTGCATCCTCCGACATGCCAACAAGGGAGGCTGTAAAAACAACAAAACTATTAAATATAAGTAAAACAAACAAACAGACAAAAAAACTCACCTCATAAACACAAGGAGTTAGGATCATGTAATTAAACTTTTTTTAAGGGAGAAGGCAGTGTTAGCTAGCAACCCAAATATAGGTAAAAGATCCAGTAAGACTTTAGCATCTGCTATTATTTTCAATCAATTCATCACTAAATGTATAAATAAATAAAAGATGTGCTTACAGTCTGAGGAGATTGTCCCCAACACCACAGATCGCATTCGCAACACTGTCCAGTGATGCTGCATCTCCCTGCAAAGGATCATCTCCTCCTCTCTCAGGCGCCTCACAGCCATCACCTTCTCAAAGACCTTTCGCTTTGTCCGGAGGTCAGCAGCAGCTGCAGTTTAACAACATCAGATGGGAAAACATAGCAGCATATTATGATTCAAGAACAAAACATTCAACTGCTGCTCAGATACTGGGAGTTTGTTTAAAAAGGATATTTAGAAATCAAGAGCTTACGTTCACTTGTGCTCTGCCAGGGCCAAACGTCGCTCTGCATGAGGGTATCACTGGATACGATTTGCTTTGTTGCTTGTTTCCTTGTTGTAGTCGTCAACAGCAGCCGCCAAGCGTTTCTTCTCATCTAAGATGACCTTGCGAATTCTGTGTCGCCTCTTGTTGCTATCTGTAAATAATCATAAAAAGGAACACCTTCACATAATGCATATATTTACATTTTAATCTACACTCATCAATTCGTTTGCTAGAACAAATCACATCCAGCTTAAACAAACCTGGATCTGATTTTATTCTGTTTACAAAGTAGCTGTACAAGCTGTACAAACTGAGCATCAAACGGTCCGTTTCAAAGAAACTGTGACACCATTTTGTCTGTAAAGACTTTGTGTTCGCACTCTGATGATGACGACAAGCTCCTCTACTCGTGCCTGCAACGCTCCAAGGCTGCCATCAGTTTGATCCGTTTCTAAGTGAGAGGAATATTAATCAGAACACAGGATGAGTAACAGTCACCAAACTACAGTGGACTCTGTAATCACTGACTTGATGATATTCATTATAAGACATCTGGAGCCTTCATGTGCTGCATTATCATGAGATAACAAGTATGTTGGTGTTCAGCTTTATAAAACCAACTAGTACGACATCACTTCAACCCAGGTCCAATCCAATTTGATCAAACGCAACAACTCTGCCATCAATTCTGCTTTTACAAGCTTATTTTTCATTGTTTGTTGACACTGTCAGAAAGATCTTAACTCTAAGTTCTTTAATGAGGCCATGGTGGGTCCTGTTGTTATACACGAGTGCATTATATTGAGACTCACCTTCAGCCCATTGCTGCAGTGTGTCGTCATCCACACCCAGCTCATTTCTGCTCGCATTCAGGCTCTCCACTTGTTCTCTAAGGATCCTTATGATCTAAGAATACATTAATAAATGTCATTCATATGGACATTTTTAGAGTACTGGTGTTTCCCCCCCATTACCACACACATTAAAATGGGTGTTGAAAAAATGACCTTTAGATATCTCTGGCTCAAAGTGCGGCCCAGTTGTTCCACTTTCCTTTTGTTCCAGCCCAAAGCCAGGAGGCTCAGCATGTCTGTTCGCCCTGCATTTCAGTTAGTATACAAATAAGAATGAATGAGCAGGAGACTGAGTGGAATCTCACACACAGACACACACCTGCTTTAGACATGTACTTCGTTGTGATGGCCGCCCTAGACAGGAAACTGTTTACTTGCTCCACCTCTTCTCCAACTGTAGAACCGGCCCCATCCTGAAACGCACCTCCCCATTTGATCTATAGAAAGGAGGTCACAATACATGACTGCTGAATTCATTCAACCTTATAACAAAATGTCTTAAACGTATCCAAGACTACAAGCTGCAGTATACCTCGCACATCCAAGTGTGAGCTACTCAAAATGAAGTACACATTAAGATAAAGTCAAGTAAATAGTATTACGACAACACCAAGAGAAAAACAAAATAAATATCCACCCATCCAAATATGTATCCACACACACACACACACGTATGAGTATATGGTTATGGCGTTAACGTCATTTTAACAAGATTAACGCTGACAGCACTGATATATATGTGTATCTTACATCATTTGTGTGTCTCTGGATGTATTTCACAAACTCAGCAACTTCCTCATCTTTCTCAATGAAGACACCTTCAAAGTTCCCCTGCTCTGAAGTGCTGAACGAACACGGTGACAGTTGTTTGAAAAGAAACATCAAAATACAATTTTTGTACAAATCCATATTTGATTTATGTACACAATGCATAACGTACCTTGCATTTGATTGAAAGCGATAAAGCTTGTGGTTTCCATCAACTGAGACGGCGAGCATGTCTGGAGTGCAGGCAGGGCAGCTAAAGCATGGCTCCTTGCACATCCTGTCCACCTCAAACTTTACAGCACTCCACTCCAAGAAACTTTTGCTGAAGGCATCAGCTGATATTCGGCCAGTCTTTTAAGTAGAGGACAAACAACAGAATATTCACGGACAGTCATCATAAACATTGATTTGCACAATTTCCTTAAACTTGACAAATTTAGAAACTCACCCTTCCAAAATGGGCTGTTCGTTCATCCAGCACTTTGACAAAGGCCTTAAGTGACATCCCTGCTGCAGCTTCTTAATGTCATAGAAAGACTGAAAGACATCCATTGAAAACAGGGTGCAGAAATTTAAGGTGCCAGGCCAATATCCACCACCCTGGAAGTCCTTAACTGAGGGGGACCACATTAGGCCACAGCTGGTGCAGCTCACCACTGGCAGTGCAAGGTTATAACGGCCTTTAGGAAGGTCTGCTCCGTCTTTTTCACCAACATTTACGTATTTGTGCATGAGCAGTGTGAGCGGCTGTGGTGACACGCTCACGAGCGAGCAATGTTTGTTCCCCTCAGAGAAATAAAAAAAGTACAGGGAGGAATGGGAAAAGGAAAACGCCTGGCTGGGAAAGTGCACGATAACACCTTTAAAGCGCACTGCACTGTGTGCCGGCGCACTTTTTCCATAGGCATGCTTCTAGTGGTGGGCACATGAAGAACATGAGGGGCGTGAAAGCTCGGGGAACCCTTAACCAAGTTTTTGTCCACCAGGCCACGGCAGAAGCAGATATGGTATGTAAACACTGGTTTGTTTTTTTAAACCCTCTGGTTAAGGTTAATATGGGCATGTGCAGTGAATATCAGCGCTATATGGCCAGAAGTGTGATAATATAATTTATTTTGTGTAATAAACAACTGCAAGGGTAGATGATTACAACAAATAGATGACTAATACATAAAAGTAATACATAGATGAATAAGGATGATGAGTTAAGATGCGTAATCATGGGAACAAGCGGGTTTACAAACAGGAGCAGCTGATTAGCATTAGAAAAGCTGAAATAATACCTCAGCTGAAGCCAATTGCACTAAATGCACTAAATGTGCACTGTTACAAGAATATTTTTCGTTCTATTGCTTTCTATTAATTTATATAATTTTAAATTAAGCACGACAGAGTTCTTTTAAAGAAAGATTTACTTTTATTCTCAAGAGTTAAGCAGGACAGGCTTCTGTTTAAGAAAGAGACCTGTTTTACTGTGTTAATGTTGTCATTTTGAGCTAAAAATAAATGGCTAAATGATTTTCATGTGTTCATATCACAAAGAATACGCATCTACTTAAATCAAATTCAAGTCAAATGGTTAAAAAATAATTTCACACACAAAAAAAGAGCTAAAAAATTCACCACACTGGGAAGGGTGAAGACAACTGGGTCGCCCGGCCCTGGCCACGAGGTGTCCCTTATTTATTTCTCATGGAGTTGGCAACCCTATGTTTACATGATCGAAATATCTTGAACACAAACACAAACAAACAAAGAGGAAGACCGCACAGCAAGGAAACAACTACAAGTCCCAGCATCCTCTGTGTTTAGGGAGCAGCAGTGAAAGTGAAAGTATTGAGCCTCCGTTCAGAGCAGCAGGAGGAGGAAGGTGGAGCTGAGGCAGGTGAGTGTTCACATGAATATGTTTCTTCTTATGACATAAAATAATTCCACGCTGTTCGTGTCTGTGGGTGAAATGTGAGGCCGGTCGGCTCCTCTGAGCGCTGGTTTCCTGTAAGTAGAGAGGAAGTGAGTTTAGCTGAGCCTCCGTTTAGTGTGAGAGAGCAGGAGGAGAGTGAGAGCTGTGCTGAGGCAGGGTGAGTGTTAACACCGCTCTGACATTACTGTGTCTCTGTGGCGGGAACAACAGGCTCCGTCAGTGGAGGCAAAAATAATCAGACTTTGGTTTTTCAAAGGAAACAACTTTATGTCGGAAGTTCCCGCACGCTCATTGGATAACGATGTGTCAATCTCGAGCTATTAGCCAATGAGCGTGCGGATTCACAGAAAGACCCGCCTTTATCACGGGACTTTAAAAACTACAATGGCGACAGAAACTCCGTGAGTGGAGTTCAGGGTGACGTTATGAAACTGTGACGTTTGAGCCACTTCCCGTTGATCGTGAAACTGATGGTTTCTGGTGTTTGGGTCTGTTTTTCTGTATTTATGCAGATAAAGTGTAAACTCAGATGAATTATACCATCAAATGTTAAAGGAAAATATCAGGATGAGTGTCTGTGAGCTGAGAAGGACGTGAAGCGAGCAGTTTATCCCAGAGCTGAAGCTGCTCTGTGTGCAGAGATGAGCTCAGATTCCTGCTGTGATTGATCAACAGTCACAGAAATGTAGACTTGTAGTTATTACTGCAGTATGGTCACAGCAGATACTGATAAACATGTATTATGAGGATGGATGATCAAGTTTCTCTCTCCTTTAAATCTCAGTTTTTTCTTCTTCACAGTTTATCTGTTAATTTATTAATGAATAACACTGAAAGAGTTTCTGTTATATTTCCCCTTGAACATCAGCTTATTAGGGCGGCATTAGGAAATAGCCCCCCTCCAAAGAATGAATAAATGAATGATGATAATAATAAAATGATTCAAAAGCAGAGCTCAGAGTGGTAGAATGGTCAAACATGGATCCACGGGTGGTTCAACTGCATTTGGTGACGTGACTAAAGCAAATCTTTCAAATAATCCCACCATCAACGGGATGTTGTCTCCTTTACTACGGTTACTTTACTTGGTCACCGTGTGAATTTCTTTGAAATGAACCAAATTCTTTTATTTGTTGGTTGTTGCATATTTAACCTCTACAGTCAGGAAAGGAGGAGATGAGGCCTCAACAATGTTGGGTTGTAGCTGTGCTTCAGGTTAGAGTGAGTGTCCATGGAATAAATGTAAGTCAGTGAACTGGAAACATGACTGTGTTCAAACTTTGTTTTCCTTTTTATAATGAGTCTAATCAAAGGTGGACAGAAGTATCTCCACTGTGACTTTTCTGTGTCACCATCAGAGCTTCTGCACAGTGTTTCTGGGGCAGATAACATTGCAGCATTATGGAGACATTATGGAGACAAAAAGAAAAGCGTCTGGACTTCTTTAAGTTAAACTTAAAGAAGTCCAGACGCTTTTCTTGGACTGTTCAGTGTTGAGTCTCATTCACACACTCCCTCAGACTCTTCACACACACTGATTTGCTGACATAAACACACTCCTGTGTGCTTCACACACACACTGAGGACCATCTACAGACTGTGAGCTCCGTCTTCTTTGTCTTTGGAGCCGAACTCTGACAAAGTTAGGAACAAAACTTTCTCCAGCGTGTGAACTTTCCTCCTAGACTCAGTCTGAGCAGTCAGACCACATATTTCTAAAGCAGCACATGAAGGTGTGGCTCACACACACACAGGTGAAGGAAACAGCTGCAGTATTAAAAGCTGCTTCACTGTCTACAAATATATGAACTGAATGTTTCTTTCAGGCTGTAAAAACCTTGTTTATCCTCCATTACAGTCCTGCATTCAGAGCATTACTTCTGTTATATTAGTACATGTATTTTATTCTGATGAACACATGAAACTCTGAGCTGGATTGAATCCATTGAATCAGAGTCCAGGACTCAGACTAAACACACTGAATGTGTCCTGAGCTCGGCCGCTGTTCCACAGTAACTGCTGTCAGAGTCACTGTTACTGAGTTAGCTTAGCTAGCAGAGCAGCTAGCAGTTAGAGTATGAACTCTGTAAGCAGTCAGCTCGGTCCTGGACATGGTTACTGACATAAAGCTGCTCTCTGCAGCCATGTTTGACCTGCTGCTTTGTAGGACTACAGTAATGGAGGATTTGGAGGCTGAACTGGGCTCTGTGACACTTTTTGTAGTGAACTGATGAAAGCTGCGTCTCAGATGGATGTTAGTCCAACACATCAGACACGACCTCTGCAGCTCTCAGTTGATGTGCACATGAATGATTTGTGTTTCCTCTGCAGGTGAAGGTAGAAAGTGTGTGTGAGCTGATGTGAACTGAGCAGCATGGATCAGTGTGAGGACAGAGAGGAGGGAGTCCCTCCCTCTAAAAGCACTCTGTGTGGGGAACATGAGAGCCAGACCAAAGCTCAGAGGTGAGATGACCATCTCTAACTGTCCATGACTCTTCTCCATGTCACAGCTCAGCACTCACATCACTGCTCCATCATTATTCACACTCATACCTCTGTGTGTGTTGTTTTAAAGCCCAGAGCTGTGGGGCGTACCAGGCTCAGCTGGACATAACCCTGAAACTAATCCAGAGCCTGGACCTGAACCCAGCTGTGTTTCTTTAAAGAGCAACATGTCGAAGGATGTTGTTGTAAACTTTAACAAAAGACTGTTATGTGACAAAGAGTAAGTACATTATTTTTATGAGTTTCACATTGTTCATCATGTCTTTAATTTAATATTTCCAGTTTTTCCTTCCTGTCTCATGAAGCTGTGACATTCATTGTTTTTCTTTTAGGATCAATAAGAGGCCAGAATCTCCTGGACCTGAACCCAGCTGTGTTTCCTTAAAGAGCAACGAGTCGAAGGATGTTGGTGAAGACTTTAAAGGCTGTTCTTCTGCTGCTGAGAGGTAATGTGTGTCTAGATGTTGTTCCTGACTCTGTATTTCTGAATAAATCCTCATGTTTAATATCAGCTCAGCTCTTTTTCACACATTTCTATGTTGGTGTGTGAAGCGGTGTGTGTTGGAGTGTTTCCACAAACACAGCAGTCAGAGTGGAAAGAGTGGATGTTGTAGGAGGTGTTTGTGTAGTGAAGAGGCTGAGTGTCTGTAGGACTCCAGCTGCTCCAGCAGGTGTCTCCTTTGTGCTTTGCTTCAAACACAGTGTAGGGAGGAGCTTCCACTCAGGTGTTTCAGGTGTTGCTGGATGGAGGAGGACAAATAGTTTTTCCCTTCAGTGACACTTCAGCAGCTCAATGTTCTGGGAGATGTTTGTCTTTATGAAGGTTTATGGATTATTGTTCTTACTTTGGTTAAACTGAGCAACACATTTTCCATCTAACATTTAAAGTAAATTTCCAGGTGAATAAAAGATCTGCAGCTGCAGCCTCTGTGATGTTTCACAGTCTGAAAGTAACAAATTCAACCAGAGTTCAAACAAAGGCTTAATATACGTGTGTGTTTGATATAATGCCAACAAGTACAAACAGGTGTTCTTACAGGTCTTAATCACAGAGGTCTGATAAGTCTGGTGACTTTCACACTCAGCAGTTTTGCTGCCTTTTATTTTATATTGGCCTTTTTAAAGCCCTTCAAATGCTCCCACATTCATACAGAGCTTTTAACACCAAACTCCTTTACAGTCCTTCTCCTCTCACACACGATCACACGACTGATTTGTCTGCAGCAGCTGTGTTACTGCTAGTATTTTATTATGTGTGTAATCTCCTCATATTGTTCCTGTGGTTTAGTTTGACTTCCTTCTGCAAACTCAGCTGCTCTGTTGCTGATACACGTCTCCATGAATATGATTGATCAGATGCTGCCAACACCATGTGTTTCATGTGAGCGCTCAGCTGAAACCCTGGGTTGACTTATCGAGTTAATAACAAGCTTCACGTGACTGTGAATGCTAAAGTGAATCCAGATAAAGGAAAGAGACCCTGCTAATGTTGGACTCACTTCTTAGTGTAGATCCCAGGAGGAAGTTCAACATAGCCATTCTTTGTGCTAGCTCGACCAAACCTGAGAGCACAGTGCAGGATAATGATCATCATCTGTCTCTGTCAAGGACATTTAAAATCCACAAATAACAAACATAATTATATTTGATCATTAAAAATGATGATTAAACAAAGTGTCAAACATACTTAAGTAGAAGGACTGATGTTTGTGTTAAAATACCCTCTTAAAGCTGAAATAATGATTCAACTTCTTTACTCAAGTAAAGGTAAAAGAGTCCAGGCTCTGAAATGTACTCACAGTATTAAAGTAAAAACGCCATCTTTGAAGGAAATTTCTGCCAGTTTTTGTGCAAAGTTACCTGAATTTCTACCTCCAACATTAATATGAGAAAATTATCTGAACTTTTATTCTAATGAATTTAATCAGCTTGAACATTTTGTAGCACAAAAGTAGAAAAAACCCAAAGGGAATCAAAAATAGCTCCGTTTGCTGTTGCCTGCATTGTAGATGGGCGGCTTTGCCTCAACACCTAAACAGGAAAATGAGTTTAGTCAAGTATTAAAGTGGGATTGAAGAGGTGAGGAAACCAGAGATCAGGTGTTGTGGTGCAGCATTAAGATAAGATGGGGCCTGATTATTTAAGACCTTGTATGTGAGGAGCAGCCAATGAAGGGAAGCCAAAACAGGAGAAATCTGCTCTCTCTTTCTAGTCCCTGTCAGGACTCTTGCTGCAGCATTTTGGATCAGCTGAAGGCTTTTCACTGAGTTTTTAGGACATCCTGATAATAATGAATTACAGTCGTCCAGTCTGGAAGTAATAAATGCATGAACTAGTTTTTCAGCGTCACTCTTTTTAGCATTTTTTAACAACAAGCTTCTATCTATTAGGGCTCTTGTCTCGCCGACTGCTGCCTCAGATCCGAGTCTTTCTCCTGTGTGCTCAGCTGTCTTAGAGCAGTTTGATCCCGTCTCCCTTAATGACTTGACTGCGGTAGTTTGTAACCTAAGATCATCACACTGCCCCTCTGATTGTCTCCCCCCAACTACTCTTTCAAGGATTGTCAGGTTGGAGATTGGCCTATAATTAGCTAAGACAGCTGGGTCTAGGGATGCTTTTTAAGTAAAGGTTTAACTACAGCCAGCTAGGGATGGGTACCGTTTAGATTTGAAAACCTGCTAAATCAGAATCAGTTGCTGATGACGGCTTTTTTCTTTTACATCAATCACGTATAATCTTAACTCAAAGTGAACATAGACTTGATTGAAGTAACTCAGATCAGCCAATTCAAAATGCTAATTCAATCAACTCTGAGTTCATGGCTAGACTCAGTTTGTTGGCCCTGCACCTTAAAACTATTCCCTGTTTGTCCCTCGTGTTTTTTGGATATTGTTTTTTCACATCTTATGTCACGGCTAGCGGGGCGAGCCATGTTGAATTTAATAAAGGACCCAAGATGCCGACACTGCTGTGAAGTGAGTGAGCTTTATTGAAACGGTGAAGTGCAGTGGAGATGGCCTGTGCAGAAGCTAAGATAACCTCTACTGAAAAAACCAAAAAACGAACCTGAAACCTTAAACGGAGACACGGGGAGACAACACAGACGAACCAGCAACAAGCAGGAGAAAACAAAGGGCTCATATACACAAAAGAGCCATCAGGGAATGAGAAAAGGGAGACACAGCAGGATTCATTGGACATAACCAGACAAGGGGAAGCAAAAGTAGACACACTAACGTAGGACATGGCACTGTCAAAATAAAACAGGAAGTGAACACAGAGACACAATACTAACACAGTACAGAGGGAACACAGAAACCAAAACCTCAGAACTAGAAAATCTTAATCAGAATGAAATTGTAACAAAAGACAATAACAATCAAAACAAAACCACTGAGTCCACAGACTCGGGACATACATCGGCTCAAACTGTGGTCATAAATATTTTGTACTTGTAAATCAGACTGTGTAGTTTTGAACTGAGTTTTGTAACATTGTGAAACAAAATATCTGGAAAGTTCATGTTTTTGCGTTCATTGATTTGTGTGTGTAAAAATGTAAAAATGTAATAAATGTAAGAAACATTAGAACTACTTTTGCTGACACAAAGTTTGGCGAGCACTGCAAGTTGTCCCTTTAAACCAGTCACTGATATAAGAATAGAATTAGAATTCAACTTTATTGTCATTGCACATGCACAGGTACAGGGCAACGAAATGCAGTTTGCATCCATCCAGAAGTGCTTTAGTGATATAGATATATTACAGTATATATTAGCAATAATGTAGATATGTAAGTATATTACAGAAATGGGTCTATTATGTTATAATGTACATGTTATGAAGTATGTTGTGAATATTCTATAACTATAGTTATGTACAGGCTGTAGTGAGTACAAGCTATGAACAGGATATGAACAGGATATAAGTATGAAAAACTATACAGAATATGAAATAACTTTACAGGAATCTGAGATATACAGCTATACAGAAATGGGAACTATGCAAGTTGTAAACACTTGTAGGGTTAAAAATTATCGTATGTACAGAATGATTATTTACACAGAGCTATACAGTAGTGCAGTTAAGATAAGTGAGGGTGTGGATAATTTCTACAGAGGCTATATAAAGTGCTAGTGGTTGTGAGCATATAAAGAGAGCACCTTGTTCCAGGGCATCTGAGCATGGAGGGAAAGCTTTATGCAGGAGATGGTAAGAGCTGTTGGGACTAAAGAAACTGAGCAGAAAACTACAGACATCTGGAAACTGAGTTGTTAATTCTCAGTGGGATCAGCAGGACTAGCAAAGCTTCACCATGACAGTCATCTGATTGACTGAACCCATCCAAACATCACTTCATGGACCTTTAGCTTGTGTCTGTCATGGTCCTGGGTCGAGCGACCCAGTGTTTGAGTTTATGTATCTTTTGTATTTATTTGTGCCTTAGCTTAGTTCACCTAGTTAATTTCTACATTGCTGTTTAGTCTTGTTGTCTCCCCCTGTACTAAGTCTCCCTGGTTCATGCGTCATGTCTGCGTGGTTATGTTTAGTTCATGTCATGTCTAATCTCCATGTTTCCTGTTTTACTTTGAAAGTCTGTATTCAATGTCAGTGTATTTAGTGTCACCTCTCCTGTCCTGTCGTTAGGTTCATGTGTGTCAGCTGTGCTCCCATGTGTGGCCACTTCCCCTGATCATCCCTCATGTGTATTTAGTCTCTGTGTTTAATGTACCATATTTCCCGGACTACAAAGCGCACCTGAATATTAGCCGCAGGTGTTTCAATGTTGACTTATCATATGTAAGAGAATATGCACAAAGGGAATTGTCAGGAAAGAGATGGCTGTTTGGAGACACACGCCTTTAATTAATATTTTGAAAAACAAGTTATGGGTACAAATTTGCATAACTTTTTAGGTATATGTACAAGTAGCGGTAATTACAAGTACAAAACATGTACTGTGCTTCATAAATGAGTAACAAATGTAGTACATAACAATAACCTACAGCACACCAGAAAAATAGATTCAGACTACCTTTTAGGCTCAGGTGCAGTGACACGGCTTCAACAAGAAGAAAAGTCAGTCATTCACCACCATCTTCCTGCGCACTAAAACCACCAAAGTCCTCTCCTCCAGTGTCGGAAAAGAACAGGCTCAGGGTGGCTTCGTCATTCACTCCATACACTCTCAGCTTCTCTCCTTCCTTCCCTTCGTTGTCACTTTCAAAACCAAACAAATCCTCGTTGTCAGAGTCGAACACCCTCAGAAGGGCCGTGGCGGTGTCCTCCATCATGCAGCAGTCCAGCCCTTCGAAATCCGTTAGTGATCGTGGATGTTTTCACACTTTTCCACGCTGTCAGATTCCAATGGTGGAGTTGGGCATAATTTGCTTTTTGCAAGTTTATCATCGCTCATCATCCAGGCCTCCAGCTGAACGCGTAGCGCTACTTTGAAGTTTGTTTTTCCCGCTACTTCGTACGGCACTACGTCGCCTGGCGGATGGACATGTGACCAACATACCACTCTTGAACTCCGATCTTTCTGCCAGGCAACGTAGTGCCGTACAACAGTGGAACAAACAAAACAAATCCGCTCATGGACAATCCATAGAAAAGCCTCACCTGACTAAAAGCCGCAGGGTTCAAAGTTTGTGCAAAAAGTAGCGGCTTATAGCCCGACAATTACGGTAGTCTGTGTTGCGTCGTCTGTGTTCCCACCCTCCGTGTTTCCATGCCCAAGCCTGTTCCAAGCCATCCGGTTGTTCAGTGATGACGCGACGAATCCTACTTCCGGGTCTAAAGTAGTCTGCGTTTAATATGGCTTTTGTGTTGTTAACATGTTTAATGTTTTGTATTTTCTTCTATTTGATCTCAAAAAGCTCCTAAAACAGTCAGTGATCACTGTTGACCTCCCTCGGCTTTTATTACCGCTAACCATTTATTTAAGCTCAGTTTTTAAAACCTTAGGATGTAGCTACAGCCCAGCCCATGCAGCAGTATATGAATGACTAACCTCGTATTGTGGATGGATTATCTCAGTTGCTCTCCTGGCTGAAGTCTGGTCCTTTTACAGCATCCTGCCATGCGATTACATTTGTTCCTGACCACCGAGAACACTCACGGTAACTTTTATCGAGTGGAAAAAAAGTTAGCTTGTTTATATTATGCTAACATAGCTGTGTCGCTAGCGATCACGTAGCACATCATTATATACCAGCTAGCCCAACTTCAGTAACCCTACAAACGTCACTGCTGTTTAGTTTTCTGTCTTCATTTATGTTGGAAGTGATAACAGAGCTGTACGTTTTAATTTGTTTCCAAAACCCCGCAGTCAGGACATGCTATATTGTATTTAGATAGAAGCTAGCGAGCTAACTTCCTGCTAACTTCTAACTCCGTTAAATGTCATAAATTCCGATTTCATGGATGCCTGGATTTTGAACTCAATTGTTACACCTGGTAGAGCAGAACGCTGATCATTTTATTAAAGATGAAAGACTTTAGACAGTTTTTCAACTCTCAGTAATGCCATAGTGATCGTTTGATATATGGACCTGCAGCGGAGTTTAGGCCCAGACACGGCTAGTGACGTCAGACTGAACAACCGGATAGCCTTACCATAGTTTGTTCCCAGTTTAGGTTTCTGTTTAGTTACTGCTCTTGTGCTGCCCTCATTCTTGTTTGTTTCTTTTGTGTTCATCAGCCACAATAAAAGGCTCGCTTTTGTTTAAGTTCACTCCCGTATCCTCACTTGTGTCTGCACCTGAGTCCTCCACACACTCTCCACACGGTCTGCTACAGCGGGCCGTGACAGTGTCTGTGTGTGGGCAGACATAACATGAGCTAATTATTCATTACTCCTCCACAGAGTGGACCAGCAGAGAGCAGAGGTTTCCACTGGTCAGTCTGCACAGCAACATCAAACACACCTGGACTCTGTGGTTATGGTTTGTAGTACTACGTTTACATTTGTTCTTTTCAGTCATCTCTATGCTGCACTTTGTGGACCAGAGGATTGTCAGTGTGTCCAACATACATCAGAGTTTGGGCTCCATGATTTCAGTCAGATTGGGGTGACTGTAGCTCAGGAGGTGAGCAGGTCAGCTACTAGTCAGAAGGTTTGTGAATCAAACCCTGGCTGGCAAATATACTGGGTAACGTACTAAACCCAAGCTGCCCTCTGATGCATCCATCAGAGTGTGAAAGAAAGTATTTAAGCATAGAACAATGTGCTTGGTTGAATGAGGCATGTTGTATAAAATGCTTTGTGTGCACAGAGTATCAAAGAGAGCTATATAAGAACCAGTCCATTTACCACTGGGTAATTCATATAGTCTTCTTTTCCAGCGGCTGGAGGACAACATCACCATGTTTGTGAAGAACGAGCTGAAGAAGATCCAGAAGCTTCTGAGTCCAGATCACCCAGAAACTTTAAAGAGCCAGATGGAGGATGAGGAGATGTTTGAAGGTGAGGATGAAGATGAAAGAAAGAGCTGCAGAGAAGCATTTCTGAAGATCACACTCCACTTCTTGAGGAGACTTAAGCAGCATGAGATGGCTGACCATCTGCAGAGCAGTAAGAGAATTTCTCTAAAGACTGAATATTGATCTTTCCTAATAGCTCAAGAAATGGACCAATAGACATTCATCCTTTCAGGGTACTGAAAGGCTATGATATTTATTATATAATATTTGTTTCTGAATTTCTTACCTTCAGAAATATTTGCTCCACTCTGTAAACGTGAACTTAAAGCCCAACTGAAGAAGAAGTTCCAGTGTGTGTTTGAGGGCATCGCTAAAGCAGGAAGCCCAACCCTCCTGAATCAGATCTACACAGAGCTCTACATCACAGAGGGAGGGACTGCAGAGGTCAATGATGAACATGAGGTCAGACAGATTGAAACAGCATCCAGGAAACCAGACAGACCAGAAACAACAATCAGACAAGAAGACATCTTTAAAGCCTCACCTGGAAGAGACGAACCAATCAGAACAGTGCTGACAAAGGGAGTGGCTGGCATTGGGAAAACAGTCTTAACACAGAAATACAGCCTGGACTGGGCTGAAGACAAAGCCAACCAGGACATCCAGTTCATATTTCCATTCACTTTCAGAGAGCTGAATGTGCTGAAAGAGGAAAAGTTCAGCTTGGTGGAGCTTGTTCATCACTTCTTTAATCAAACTAACGAATCAGGAATCTGCAGGCTTGAAGACTTCCAGGTTGTGTTCATACTTGATGGTCTGGATGAGTGTCGACTTAATTTGGACTTCAAGAAAACTAAAATCCTGACAGAAACCAGAAAGTCCACCTCATTGGATGAGCTGCTGACAAACCTCATCAGAGGGAACCTGCTCCCTTCTGCTCGCCTTTGGATAACAACACGACCTGCAGCAGCCAATCAGATCCCTCCTCAGTGTGTCGACATGGTGACAGAGGTCAGAGGGTTCACTGACCCACAGAAGGAGGAGTACTTCAGGAAGAGATTCAGAGATGAGGAGCAGGCCAGCAGGATCATCTCCCACATCAAGAAAGCTCGAAGCCTCCACATCATGTGTCACATCCCAGTCTTCTGCTGGATCACTGCTACAGTTCTGGAGGATGTGCTGGAAACCAGAGAGGGAGGAGAGCTGCCCAACACCCTGACTGAGATGTACATCCACTTCCTGGTGGTTCAGGCCAAAGTCAAGAGTATCAAATATGATGGAGGAGCTGAGACAGATCCACACTGGAGTCCAGAGAGCAGGAAGATGATTGAGTCACTGGGAAAACTGGCTTTTGATCAGCTGCAGAAAGGAAACCTGATCTTCTATGAACCAGACCTGACAGAGTGTGGCATCGATATCAGAGCAGCCTCAGTGTACTCAGGAGTGTTCACACAGATCTTTAAAGAGGAGAACCAACTGTACCAGGACAAGGTGTTCTGCTTTGTTCATCTCAGTGTTCAGGAGTTTCTGGCTGCTCTTCATGTCCACCTGACCTTCATCAACTCTGGACTCAATCTGTTGGAAGAGCAACAAACAACTTGGAAGGTGTTTCAAACAAGAAAATCTTCAAAGAAATACTTCTACCAGTGTGCTGTGGACAAGGCCTTACAGAGCCCCAATGGACACCTGGACTTGTTCCTTCGTTTTCTCTTGGGTCTGAAGACTAATCAAACTCGTTTGCAAGGCCTGATGACACAAACAGGAAGTAGCTCAAAGACCAATCAAGAAGCAGTTCAGTACATCAAGGAGAAGCTCAGTGAGAATCTGTCTGCAGAGAAAAGCATCAATCTGTTTCACTGTCTGAATGAACTGAATGATCGTTCTCTAGTGGAGGAGATCCAACAGTCCCTGAGATCAGGACGTCTCTCCACAGATAAACTGTCTCCTGCTCAGTGGTCAGCTCTGGTCTTCATCTTACTGTCATCAGAAAAAGATCTGGATGTGTTTGACCTGCAGAAATACTTTGCTTCAGAGAAGGCTCTTCTGAGGCTGCTGCCAGTGGTCAAAGCCTCTAAAAAAGTTCTGTAAGTTATAAAGTTTTTATTATTTAATTTGGTTGGTATGTTATGGAAAAACACACTGCCATCAACTTCTGTTTTGTTTTTGTCAAAATCACTGTAATATAATCACTGTACCTTTATATACACGTGACTTGTATTAATGCTGCTGCCCTCTTGTGGCTAAAGTGTAATTATGTTATTGTTATTAGGGAGGATTTGAGAGTAACATGCCAAGTGAGTCAGCACCTTCGCTTTAGCTTAAAAAAATCCAAATTCTTACGTCATCAGTTATAGTTGCATGTATTCATTATCATAATTTAACCTTTAATATTGATGTCTTAAATTTATTTTTGAGTAAACTAGCAATAATTTTATGGTTTATTAAATAAATACATCACTAATGAATCATTTATTTTAGTAATTAATTAAAAACATATATTGATAATTAATTATCGGTTAATTTCATTTAAAATATTTCATTATTTGTTTATGTACAATTCTAATTAGTTAATTACATATTTAATCAATTAATGGTTTGTTTTCTATTTTAATTATTTTACTGACACATTTAATGAATTTTTTAATGATGTATTTATTTAATTCACGTTGCTACTCCTGGCCCTGCATCGCTGTTCATAAATACATTTTATTTGTCAGCTTCACCCATCAAAGTCAGGGGGCGGGGTTAATGCTGATCAAGTCAACACCATTGCTTTGGTCTGGTGGGCGTTCTTTTAGTGGGCTTTTCTCAATACTAAGTAGGCCTACACACCAGGGTTTGGACATGTGTGGACCCAAACTATACTTAAACTTTACCGTTTTTGTGTGTCACCAAATACACTTTTAATATTTTCTAGACAAGAATGTAGTGGCGTAATCTTTAACCTCTTTTGGCTCCAAACAGAAGTGACAGACTTGAGCAGGGTTCATTTAAAGGCTGACAGAAGTGGAGTGGTGACGGGGAGATGTTTGACAGGACAGTGTTTCAGCCTCCACAGGTTCATGTTGTGCTCCATCAGTCAGTGAAGATGAAGTCAGTGCTGATGAGGCTGTAGAGTGTGTGAGGGATGTGAATGACGATGATGAAGATCTGATGATAGCAGATAAAAACAGGCTGCAGAGACTTTGAGCCATACAGGGCACACAGTGTGTGTACAGAACAGCTGAAATCATTATGGAGGCCTCACTGGAATATGGAAGCATCACAGTACAGCTTCAGTGAAGCATTAAAGTCTCTGATATGAGATGAGAAATGAAGCAGCCAGAGCTTTTTCATGAGTGGAAATCCACTGTGACTGTGAGCTGCTGCTACAGCCTCCAGATTAGCCAGCAGCTCATCCTGCTCAACATTTTCTCACCAACTTTAATGGAAGTGTGATGTTTTCAGCTGGAGTGATGGTCAGGGTGGCCTCCCTCTCCTCTTCTTCTCCTCTTCCTCTTTCATTTGTAAAGCCACTTCTGCTGCTTTCATTCATTTGGAAGTCCTGTAGCTGAGTTTGGGAGAGACTAACAGCCTCGGCAGCAGAGGGGAGAAAGGCTGTAACACCACCACTTTACTCTGTTCTACCTGTCACATCATTTTATCAGGAAACAAATATGCTCATGTTTTTACTATGTTTGTCTTGAAGATGTAAGAAGATCACATGGTGCTTTTTATTATTGTGTTGGTTTGTTTCCTGTCTCTTGGATGGAGCCCAGCTGTGCGTGGCCCCTGGGCCTGTGGTCAGAGTGTGTGCTGGATAATCCGGCCCAGGATGAGGCCAAACTGACATGGGATGAAATGTCTGTCACATAATTGAGCTTAGTGTAGTTTCATTTCTGCACAATTTAAAACAACCAAAACTTTGTTCTGTCTTTTCTATGTTATACTGTAGACTTTCTTTGATACTGTGTCCAAAAGGAGCAGCTTTTACTTTGAAGGGGAGGAGTCTCTGTTTCCTCTTCAGGTTGGATGATGGAAGCAAATGAGTGTGTGATGTTCTTTCAGTGTTGCACTTTGTAGACGCTCCCTGAGCACTGGTCTCACAGCCAGCTGCACATAGAGACCAGTGTTGTTAGTCCAGGTCAGAAGATGACTTGTTGGAATGAAAATGAGCTTGTAGTTTGTCTGCTTTAATAATGTGACTGGAAAAAGGTGTTGGACTTCAAATATGTCCATTTCTTTCACACTTCACCTTTAAAAGTGAAGCCTTGTGGTTCCTGGAAGGAAAAACACGACTTTTTCAAGTCTTTGTCCTGTTTTTATGATAAATGTACGACTTTAATGTGAAACATTCAGAGTTTTTTCTCTTGTTGTGTTTGTTTGAAGCTGCTTCCTGTTGGCTTCAGCTGTTTGGAGTTTCCATTTTCTAAACTTCTACATTCTGAACCTTCTTCAGCTCTGAACAGATGATGAAACACTGAATGATTTCAAGCTCACACTTTGTCTAATAAACTTACATCTTTCATTCTTTATACAGATTGAGGGGCTGTGGTTTGTCAGAGATCAGCTGTGATTATCTGGCAGCAGCACTGAAGTCCAACCCCTCCCATCTGAGAGAGCTGGACCTGAGTAATGACTCCTGGTCTTCGACCAACAACAACCTGCAGGATTCAGGAGTGAAGCATCTGTGTGGTTTCCTGGAGAGTCCAGGATGTGGACTTGAAACTCTGAGGTCAGTCAGCATGTTTTAGTTGTGCTGAGATGAATATGATGTGAAAGTTGTGCTGACACTAAACTGCAGACATCAGGCTGATATTATACTGATCCACACTGAGGATCTTCATGGTAAAGTCTGTTTTCTTCTTCTCTGGTTTAGTCCATTGACTGCAGCAGAACAATGTTCACATTTCAAACAGTGAGACTCAACGTATGGCTCGCGGCCCACACGCGGCCTGCCCACCTTCAAAGAAGAAGAAAAATCCTCCACTGGATAATTCACTGTGAAACTCTCAAACTCTTCATTGCACCTTAAAGTCTGTCTGACACTGAAATCCAAAGCAAAATGTGCATTTGCTTTACAGACAGCAGTCCAACACAAACATACACACATCATCCAAAACACAGTCCAACATCCAAATCTCCTCCACTGCCAGCATGAATGATGGGAAAGAGAAGGAGGAACACTCTGACATTCAGGGTTAGAATGAGTTTCATGAAGCAGACTGTGAAGATCAAAGCTGCATTAGAAAGCTTACATGAATGAATGAGTGGACAGAAGTGGACAGAGATCATCTGAAGCACTTCAAAGGCTTTAAATCAGCACATTTCTCTTTATTCTTTATCAACTCTGTTAGTTTCTCTCAGTTTTCTGTGGAATGAAGCTAACAGCAGGCTAATAAGATGCTGACCAATAGGTTTCTATTAAAGGTTGTAATTTGTATATGAAAAAGTGCTTTGGCTCAGCAGGGATCAGCTTACAGGTAGAATACAGCTGCTGGATGGGATTAGCATGTCATAGCTATCTAAGAAAACCTGCTAACTGGGGGATTTCAGGCCATCTATGAATCATTTTTGCTAACTGTTTATTCAGCTTAGGCTCACAGGGCTGCAGCCTGTGCCCTAGCTGTCATAGGGCAAGAGGCGTGGTCCACCTGCACAGGTGAGCAGTCCATCACAGGGCCAACAGAGAGAGACAGAGAAGCACTCTCTCACATCCACACCTACAGCCAATTTAGAAGCACCAATGAACCTAAGCAGCATTTCATTGGACTGTGGGAGAACATCCAACCTCCACAGAAAGGCCAACAAGCTTCAACCTACAACCTTCTTGCTTTAAGGCACTAGTGCGAACCACTTTTCCCCATTTCAGCCCAAATCCTGCATCTTCCTGTTTCTGACTCCAGGCCAGCTCCACTAACACTTTCTCATCAGACACTGCCACCTAGTGGAGGAAGTCTTAGTTCCATTTGAAGCTTCAGATGACAGTTAGTTCCTTTACAAAGAGGTGGAGGTGGTGGGGCCACCATCACCATGGCTTTTTCTCTCTTTGGTCCCACTAAGAGATTTCCACACAAACACCTCATCAGTGGGACTCTCAGAGCTACCAGCCCTTTGCTACAATCACAAAGCTCTTCATTGAAATCAATGATATCAAAGCTGGAATCCAATGAGTCCAAGTCTTCTGCTTATTCAGCATCACATTCATCTTTGCTCCTTGTTCTGCATCCCCACCATGGACTTCATTCCTTTCCAAGCCAGCCTTGAGTGTCCTTTATTCAGCTCATCCTCTGCTTTACTTTTACACCTGATTTTAGCTGCTTTATCTCTCTTTCAACAAGTTTCTGTGCCTCAATCTTTTTCTTCTCTCCCTCATAACAAGACAGCTTCTTCTGCCTGAAAACATGTTGGAGTGATTTACTAATCCAGGGCTGCTTATTGGGGAAAATACTTCCTGTTTCCAAAGTAATCCCCATTTTTCAGTAAAAGTAAAAGTGAAACATAAGAATATTCTACAGAATGGTAATATTTATCACTTATATTGCTTTTAGTCTCTTGGAAAGAGACCCTGAAATAATCTGTTTGTTTGTTTATAACAGCAACCAAGAAAAGGGCAGAGCAAAAAAAGACAGGTGGTGGTCCTGCACCCCCTCATCAACAAGTTGGTTAAGTGAATAATACCCTCACGGGAAAATCGATATCTCTCAATGAGCACACTGTCGCGCTGAGCTAAAGGATTCTGTCTGTCCCGCAATATACGCTGAATTCTGAGAACTCTCCTCATCAATCTTGCACCTTCCGCAATGGGCTGCTCGCGTATACGGACAGGACATGGCTGCGACAGACTTCAAATCCACCTTCGCTTTTATAGCCGTGGTCTCTCATCTTGATTACACGAAGTAATTTACTATTACTACTCTAAAATATGAATTACATCTGTAATAATCAAATACATGAAATAGAATGTTAATAGTACATTTCCCTTTTTTTAGGAAATGACCTGTATGTATCTGCATGGAATCAATGAAAGGATCAAGTACTGCATTAACTTTAGTTACATTGATGTTATTTATTTATGGTGAAACAGTGGTAAAATATCGCTGTTGCTTTCGTATAAATGAAGCGGACATACCTGAGTGGCCGCGATCTAATCCTGTTTACATAAAGTAAACCTGCTCCCGAGCAGGTTTACGCTTACGGCTCTGTTGCTATGACAGCAAGTCACGGATGAGCTTCGGAGAACCGAACGATCCAAGATCACGCGAAATCGTCAACAATCAAATCCAGCTAACTTACTTAGCGAGGTACGAAGAACGGACCCATGGTCGGATAGTCTGATGAATAGAGCCGTTGCCAGTAGTAAGAAGCCAGTCATCACCTGAGAACACCTCATGCTTGATGTTGGTTTCACCCAAATGTATCAGTAAGCCTAAAGTTGGTCAATGGCTGGAGAGAATGAGAGTACGAGCTGAGCTCAATCAGCACTCCTCCCTCGCCACTGGACCTACTGATAACTGGTGAAACACCCCTTACACTCCACTGCAAGAAAGCTCTACTTTCTCGCAGTGGCTCTGATGAATCCAAGATGGTCTCTCTGCAATTTTACAGGCTGTGGGTGTAGTCAATAACACTTGATAGGGACCCTCCCAGTGAGACAAGCCCCAATTCCTCCTCTGGAGCACCCGTATTAGAACCCAATCGCCTGGTTTCAACCTGCAAGAGACTAGAGAAGCGTCGCAGGGCAGTTCAAAACAATATCCCTATTTTCTAGTAGTTTTGCCATCCATTCTGCCAGAGTTGTTTCTCTGACAGATTTTTCTAGTGGTTCACTTGCATCGATTCATGCATCTTTTCACTGAGTTCTGATTCAAACTATCTCACTTCTGATTCTTTCCAAAAATAATTTCACATGTAACAATTTGTGTTTGTGTGTTTTCTATTCATTAATGTCATTTTCACTTATTTTCTCTCTTTATTTTACCTTCCTTTTGTTTACCTCTTTGTTTGTGACGTGGACATCCCTAAACCATCCTGAGTTCCGGCTTCAATTTCAACCCAATTTTACCCTCTATTCTCGCAGTCGAACTCGTCTGGGCTTCACCTCTCACTGGTCCCTGTCCCTCTCTTCACAGTGTCCTGTGTGGCCTTCAAATCTCCAACAACACAGTCTGTTCCTTCTCTGTTTCTTTTCAGTATTTGCCTTTTAGATTAAGTCCCAGCCTGGCCAAACATCACATTCAGTGCCTTTAAACAGTCATGTCACACTGTCCTTACCAGCCTCCAGTTCACCGTGCATTTTCCATCACGTGGTTTCTTCCATCCTGCTGCTGGTGTCGTCAGTGTAGTTTCAGTTGCACTGTCTTTTGCCTGCTGTTAATTCTTGAAGTCCACGATGTTCTGTCGGTCTTCATCAGGAGATTAACTGTCCTTTGAGCTTCTTCTCAGGATCGGGACAAGTGGGAGGTCAAGCTGTAAAATTTTAAGCCAAAATCTGGCCTATTTTTCTCCCAATTATGTTAATCTATGGTTTTGCCGCTGTACTCAAAATCCAGGTTGAGGAAAGTCCACCTTTATTTATCTGTAACCTGTATTGACACACTAAAGCATACAATTAATATCCTTTTCATTTCTTTTCTTAAAACCTCCATTCGCTTTATCTGCCTAGAGTTTAACTCATCTCTCTCTCTGTGTGCTCACTTGTCACAGTGAGTCTCCTTTTATGGGCATGCAAAGTTCCTGTCACACACACACAGCACTCAGAGCCATATTTCCTGTTTCTCTCTTTCGTGTTTCTACAGGCTAATCAAACTCTTATAACATCACTCATGCATTTCTTAACTTAGAAGCACTTTCAAACTTTCAAACATTCTACTTTGCATCACCAAAGAAATACCTCTCACCCCTTTATTTATCATTCAAAACCTTCTACTCACAGCATTCACACACTTACACTGTTACAGGAGTTAGAAATATACCTCAAAATACGCTTTCCTAAGAGTATTTTAGACGTGCCTTTCATAATCAGAACGAGCAAGTCAAAGAAAAACAATTGAAACCTCTATTAATTCTCACAGCACACACATTCAACAATGTTTGCAGTAATATTTATAAAACCAACTGTGGTTTAAGCAGTTCACCACTTACTAATTTGCATTTTCTGAGTCTCTGTTTTATGGTGCCGTTAGTTCTCACAAATTCTTTTGCTGAAGTTTCAAAGTTTAGAGTGTAAAAGTGTGTATTAATCTATATTATCCCTGCTGATGACACAGGACTAATCCCATGTGTCACTAATGCTGTTGTTCTGTTTAGGGATTTGGGAAGTACTATTCAATAGTTAGGATCATCTTACTCAGCAAACAGATAATTTAGAATTCATCCAATCGGCACAGATTTGCTTTTTCTCTGAACAGGTTTGTGCCTACCTTTTTAGACCGGTCTTCTGTTTGCCTCATATCAGATCCAACCTTCGGTCACATTCGTTCTCTGTTGCATGGCGAACCAGGCAGTTTATTATAATATTTTATTTCTATTTTATTTTGTGTCCATCAAGGGCTTCGGCTGATCTGCAGCTTCACCCTTTCCCAAGCTGGAGACATTTACCTTTTCACACACTTTCCTTGGCTGAACAATGACACAGCCTTCATGTACCTGATGCATCTCTCTGTTTTATTTAAAAGGTTTTCGTGTGAATTATTTGCTTTCATTCATTCCATACATTCTGTACATGGTCGTCATGCCAACTATATTTCATTGTTAATATCAGTTTACAGGATGTTATCCTTGCTATTATTATTTTGAATATGTTAAAAATAAACTCTAATGTAATTTAGCCTTTGTTTATTTTATTGTTGTACTTCTTGTATTTATATCTATTTGGTGGCGTCTGTTTCCAACCTTTTTAAACTACTTTAAACTACTTTAAGGAACGGGTGGTGGATTAATAAAAGGATGGCGAGGACTGCACAGTGTCTCGTCTTCTGGTTTTACTAAACTAGCAGTTAAGTACTGTTTTTCTGACTGTTTATCTTTTTTCTCTTGTTTTTTCTCGCCTAACTGCTTCTTCTTTCCAGGCCTGGAAATATTCTAATTCTTGCGTACGTTTTCCTTTCTTTTTTAAGTTTTTTGTTGATCCTATTTCTTTCAAAAGAGCTTCTTTCAGTTGTGTTAACGCTGAGGGGCTGCATTTTCCTTCCCAAGTGGGACATTTTGTTTTCTTAGGATTTCTCCATCTACAAGCACTGATTTGTCCGGTGCCTGGACATTTCTTTTCTAGCCACTGCTCGTCAGCATTGAGTTTTGTGGGCTGGTCTCACAGCCAGCTGCACATAGAGACCAGTGTTGTTAGTCCAGGTCAGAAGATGACTTGTTGGAATGAAAATGAGCTTGTAGTTTGTCTGCTTTAATAATGTGACTGGAAAAAGGTGTTGGACTTCAAATATGTCCATTTCTTTCACACTTCACCTTTAAAAGTGAAGCCTTGTGGTTCCTGGAAGGAAAAACACGACTTTTTCAAGTCTTTGTCCTGTTTTTATGATAAATGTACGACTTTAATGTGAAACATTCAGAGTTTTTTCTCTTGTTGTGTTTGTTTGAAGCTGCTTCCTGTTGGCTTCAGCTGTTTGGAGTTTCCATTTTCTAAACTTCTACATTCTGAACCTTCTTCAGCTCTGAACAGATGATGAAACACTGAATGATTTCAAGCTCACACTTTGTCTAATAAACTTACATCTTTCATTCTTTATACAGATTGAGGAGCTGTGGTTTGTCAGAGATCAGCTGTGATTATCTGGCAGCAGCGCTGAAGTCCAACCCCTCCCATCTGAGAGAGCTGGACCTGAGTAATGACTACTGGTCTTCAACTAAAGAAAACAAGCTGCAGGATTCAGGAGTGAAGCATCTGTGTGGTTTCCTGGAGAGTCCAGGATGTGGACTTGAAACTCTGAGGTCAGTCAGCATGTTTTAGTTGTGCTGAGATGAATATGATGTGAAAGTTGTGCTGACACTAAACTGCAGACATCAGGCTGATATTATACTGATCCACACTGAGGATCTTCATGGTAAAGTCTGTTTTCTTCTTCTCTGGTTTAGTCCATTGACTGCAGCAGAACAATGTTCACATTTCAAACCTTCAAAGAAGAAGAAAAATCCTCCACTGGATAATTCACTGTGAAACTCTCCAACTCTTCATTCCACCTTAAAGTCTGTCTGACACTGAAATCCAAAGCAAAATGTGCGTTTGCTTTACAGACAGCAGTCCAACACAAACATACACACATCATCCAAAACACAGTCCAACATCCAAATCTCCTCCACTGCCAGCATGAATGATGGGAAAGAGAAGGAGGAACACTCTGACATTCAGGGTTAGAATGAGTTTCATGAAGCAGACTGTGAAGATCAAAGCTGCATTAGAAAGCTTACATGAATGGATGAGTGGACAGAAGTGGACAGAGATCATCCGAAGCACTTCAAAGGCTTTAAATCAGCACATTTCTCTTTATTCTTTATCAACTCTGTTAGTTTCTCTCAGTTTTCTGTGGAATGAAGCTAACAGCAGGCTAATAAGATGCTGACCAATAGGTTTCTATTAAAGGTTGTAATTTGTATATGAAAAAGTGCTTTGGCTCAGCAGGGATCAGCTTACAGGTAGAATACAGCTGCTGGATGGGATTAGCATGTCATAGCTATCTACCAAACTGCTAACTGGGGGATTTCAGGCCATCTATGGATCATTTTTGCTAACTGTTTATTTAGCTTAGGCTCACAGGGCTGCAGCCTGTGCCCTAGCTGTCATAGGGCAAGAGGTGTGGTCCACCTGCACAGGCGAGCAGTCCATCACAGGGCCAACAGAGAGAGACAGAGAAGCACTCTCTCACAGCCACACCTACAGCCAATTTAGAAGCACCAATGAACCTAAGCAGCATTTCATTGGACTGTGGGAGAACATCCAACCTCCACAGAAAGGCCAACAAGCTTCAACCTACAACCTTCTTGCTTTAAGGCACTAGTGCCAACCACTTTTCCCCATTTCAGCCCAAATCCTGCATCTTCCTGTTTCTGACTCCAGGCCAGCTCCACTAACACTTTCTCATCAGACACTGCCACCTAGTGGAGGAAGTCTTAGTTCCATTTGAAGCTTCAGATTACAGTTAGTTCCTTTACAAAGAGGTGGAGGTGGTGGGGCCACAGCACCATCATCACTGAGTGCCATAGGACACTTAACCTTTGTTTCCATATGCTGGGAACTTCCTGTTGTTCCAAGGAGGACTGGAAAATGTGTGAAAATCTCCCAGTCAGTTCCTCACAGCACACTTCAATCATTTCCCTCCCACAGCATCAGGACCAGGGCTTTTTCTCTCTTTGGTCCCACTAAGAGATTTCCACACAAACACCTCATCAGTGGGACTCTCAGAGCTACCAGCCCTTTGCTACAATCACAAAGCTCTTCATTGAAATCAATGATATCAAAGCTGGAATCCAATGAGTCCAAGTCTTCTGCTGATTCAGCATCACATTCATCTTTGCTCCTTGTCCTGCATCCCCACCATGGACTTCATTCCTTTCCAAGCCAGCCTTGAGTGTCCTTTATTCAGCTCATCCTCTGCTTTACTTTTACACCTGATTTTAGCTGCTTTATCTCTCTTTCAACAAGTTTCTGTGCCTCAATCTTTTTCTTCTCTCCCTCATAACAAGACAGCTTCTTCTGCCTGAGAACATGTTGAAGTGATTTACTAATCCAGGGCTGCTTATTGGGGAAAATACTTCCTGTTTCCAAAGTAATCCCCATTTTTCCCAGAAAGAAATGTAAGTAGAAATCGATGATCTAAGTGAGAACATGAGCCTTTAAAAAGTCCCAGTGGGTGCAGTCAAAGCAGTCCCTCAGTCCCAGTATAGAGTCTTTGGTCCAGACTGGAACAACTGTGTGCCCAGTTTGAGCTCTCTTCAGTGCTGTGACCTGACAGACCCAGAGGGGCCATCACATCACATTTAGAAGCTCCCCTAATGGAGCCACAACACATGTCCAACACTTAGTCTGTCTTGTTGGACCAACTGGAAGAAATGATTCAAGGACTTAGTCACAGAACAGAGATTCAAATCTCCAAAATCCAACTGGCTGCATCAGGACATATAGTCTGAAACTCTGCACAGTTTCCTGTTTGAAGCTGCTTCCTGTTGGCTTCAGCTGTTTGGAGTTTCCATTTTCTAAACTTCTACATTCTGAACCTTCTTCAGCTCTGAACAGATGATGAAACACTGAATGATTTCAAGCTCACACTTTGTCTAATAAACTTACATCTTTCATTCTTTATACAGATTGATGAGCTGTGGTTTGTCAAAGATCAGCTGTGATTATCTGGCAGCAGCACTGAAGTCCAACCCCTCCCATCTGAGAGAGCTGGAGCTGCAAGGAAACAACCTGAAGCATCCAGATGTGAAGCAGCTGTCTGATCTTCAGCAGAGTCCAGACTACAGACTGGAGACTCTGCTGTAAGTAGAGTGATGGAGTGAGTGGGTGGTGCTGTCAGCAGTATTGTACTAAACACAGTCAGTATGAAACAAAGATCCAGTGTTTCCTGTAAAGCTGCAGCTTCTCAGTGAAGCTGTGAGAGGAGAATGGTGACAGGCTTCAGGATTGGACACAAACACTTCCTGTTTCTGACCTTTATGGTCACCATAGTAACGGCTGACACGCTCTGATCAAACACTGTCAACAGCCAATCAGCTCTCTGAACAAAGCAGCACGCAGACCAATGACTGCATTCGTTTCCAAGTTTAAAGCAGTGAAGAACACAGTCTGTAGGTGAGGAAGAATTTAGTGAGAGCAGATGTTTGGATGGAATTCCTCCAGTTAACAGCTGGAACCGTCCATCTGGATTGTTGGGCTTGTTGTTGGGGTTCCTACAGAGCTCAGAGTGGACACACCAAGGTTCTTCTAATGAATGAAAGTCCAAACTCAAACTAGGAGGGAAAAACATTTTCATCAACTTCAATAAAAATCCAAAGATTAGAAAAAGTGAAGCAACAATGAGTCCTAGTACAGTCCCAGCACTGAAGTCCCTGCTGCTCTTTATACTGGATGTGCTGCATCACTGACTGACAGCTGATGAAGAGTCTCTGGAAACACTCGTTTATCTCCTCTGCTCTTCCTTCTTCTCTCTGCAGGTGGAGGTGATGATGGTAAACAGGACGGTGTGTGTGCTGAGAGAGGAGGAGCTGTGTCCTGATGATCCAGAGAGGTTGAAGCAGCAGCAGCTTGTGTGTAGAGACGCTCTGACTGGGCCATGTTACTGGGAGGTGGAGAGGAGAGCTTCATCCAGCAGTGACTGACAGAGGAATGAGAAGAAGTGCAGATGACTGTCAGTGCTGCAGAGTGAACTGCTCTGAGAACAGCTCCACTGTCAGACACAATGTAGAGTCCAGCATCATCCCTGTGTGTCCCTCTGGATCTGACAGAGGATCATCAGTGTATCTGGACTGCTCTGCTGCTGCTCTGTCCTTCTACAGTCTCTGCACAGTCTCTGTCTGACTCTGGCTTCAGACCCTCCTGGATCAAACTCACCTGGAAAGACTTTCAAACATCACTCAATAGATTTGAATACAGAATATATTTGATATATACTGTAGATGTACTGTAGAGTTGCAGTTTGTCACTTGTAAATACAGTCTGTGAGCAGCTATGAGCTGAAAGATCTTTCTAGAAACAGGAAATGTTTTCACTCTTCTGTTGCTTTTTCATATATTTCCACAACATTAATATTGATCCCACCTGTCTCACCTGTTTCATGCTTTTATACATAATAACAGGACACGTGTGATCTGAGCGCTGCTGTGGTTGCTGTGCTGCACGTCTTCATTTAGATAACAGAGACATCTAGTGGTTCAGAGGGAGAACTGCAGGAGGTGGAGCTGTGTTTTAGCATGGAAAACTTTTTATCTTTTAGGCGCAGATACAAATATGACAAGTATCAGTGTGAGATACAAAAGGTCACATCAGTCAGCAGAGGGAACAGTGATCACACAGCAATGTAAGAATAGAAACATAACAGTGAATCTGGACATGTATACAGAGGGAAGCAAACAAACAGGATGTAACACTACATTAAAGCCACAAATGGGAAGAAAACAAACACAAAGGAAAATATATTTGATCTCAGGAATCCAAATCAGATGCTTTAGAGCAGGGGTCGGCAACCCTGGGCACGCGTGTCACAGCTGCCACGTGAAGGGTTAACTGATGGCACGACCATAGCTGGACTGGCCATCGGGCATACTGATGGTGATTTTTCGTTTTTAATGGGCCGATGATGTTTTTTTATTTTTTTGTAACGGTATAAACAATGAAAGATGGCGGATTGGCTGGATGCTGGTCAATGTGTAAAAATAAGTCAGTTGTTTGGTGGTGGCTATGGCGGAGCTTCCACAGAGGCAGCAGGTGGATGAGGGAAAGGGGAGGCAGGAGGAGCAGAGACCCGAGGCGGCTGCCGGTCCGAGTGTCAGGTGAACTGAACTTCAGGTAAGAAGTTATGACCTGCAGTCTGTCTGGGTCAGCTATAAACCAAGTTTAGGTGGAGTTTATTTTCCTTGTGCTGACTTTTTACAGTCAGTTATAATAACTCCCACTCAGAGGAGACCAGAGATCACATTAACATGTGTGTCTCTGTATTAAGAAACATGACATATTGGCCCAGTTTATTTTTCTTATCATTGTTGTGAGGAGACCATAAATAGCATTTGTATTTTCTGTTGTACTTTTCATTTGCTGTTATGGATAAAAAGTCTTTTTTTGTTTCAAAATAGCTGATAAATATTCGTTGATAGCTGCAAACATCTGCGCACAAATATAATCCTATGAAGTGGTTCTATATAGTGTGTAATTCATTGCTAATGCAATCATATGGCACATTGACTTCTGAGGAAATGTTAGATGCACTCATCATCAGAAATGTTGCCGACCTAAACCAGGGGGTTTAGAGTATCATAGAGTTTTTGTGGTTTGTTTTCTTTAAGTCATTTCACAGATTTTCTCTATAATTTCAATTCCTTGAATAAAACAACAAATTTAGGGGATGATTTTGTAATCCGACTTTATGTATGAAAGATTTGACTAAACATAAAACAATCTTCCAACTCAGTCGTCATTCTTATCTTGTGAAATCAAACCAAACGTTCTGTTGTCTCTAAATCAGGGATTGATGAAATCTTTGGTTGCATCCATTTATGAACATGTTCTCATTCATATTAAATCGTAGTCTAAGTCCTTCTTTAGAGGGATAAATGTCATTCATTATCTTCAAATGTGTTTCTGTTGTTTTGGGGGGAAGTTTGAAGTCCATTGTTCAAAGTCTGTTAATAAAACTTTATGAAGTTTATGTAGGATGTTTTTCCTATTTTGTATTTGTTTGAATTATGATGTATTTCTGACTCTTTCTGCCATGATGCCAGGTCTCTCTTGAAAACAACATTTTTAATCTCAATTAAATTTTCACCTGGAGAAATAAAGATGATAATAATAATTTTGTCTTCAGGGAATCATTTCTCTGTAAAACAGCTTCTTCTGAAACTCTTGTTACATTTCTTGTTTATTGTTTGCTGGTTTTAGAAAAATGTCATCGTCTCTGTGAACTTAAACTCTACATGTGGTGTCAGCTATAAACGAGCTCTAGAGTCTAATAACGATGCTTTTATTATTGTCTGGTATCCAACCTAACCCTGGGCCTCTGGCTGAATGTGAAACACCAGCAGATGTTAAAAACTGTCTGGGTTACACGTGCATCACGTCGTGTGCTTCCTGACATGGATATGATTGGAATCTGGGCCTGTTCAAGCGGTGCTGGTATCATTGTTGTTTCTGAGACTTTCCAAATCTTTACTGGATAAAAACGTAGCAACTGATGGATTTAACATTTAGCACTCAGACTGTCCCAGAAAAGGCGGAGGTCTGGAAGTTTATGTGAAGCTCTGTCTTGCTGCTCAAGTCTTGTTCTCTCCATCTGCACCTCAGCCATTTGAAATCTTGGCCTTAACTATTGATCTGTTTGGAAATCAGACTGTTGTTGGCTGCTATCAGCCTCCACCTGCTTCCCCCAGCACATCACCGTCTCTGGTTCAACTTTTATCTGAACTGCATTTTAATGACGTCTTTCAGATGGATGATTTTCATTGGGACTGGCTTTCTTCTGTGTCTGATGATTTTAAGGCACGCTGCTTGTTTTTAAAACTGACTCAAATGATTTAAAGCCTCACACGCCTTGATCCTAAACACCCAGATAAATCTGCTCTTATTGACCTTTTTAACTAATATGCTGCGTAAGTTTTCCACATCTGCAGTTTTTGCCAACGACCTGAGTGATCACTGCGTAGTTGGTGCTGTGAGAAACACTAAAATCTCACGCTCCGAGCCCGCATCAGTTTGAACTGGGGTCGTATTAAACAGGCTGACAATGTCAGTTTGGGAACATTTACAGGAGAGTTGTGTCTACTTTGTGGACAGACACGCCCCTTTTTGCCAGGTCAGGGTGAAAGGTCGGGACAGGCCTGGTTTGGTTCAGTACCGGCCGATCTCCTACATGAGAGAAACCAGGCCTGGGCAGGAAGTCTGGCTCTGATGCTGATTGGCTACGTTTTCATTAGCTGTGTAATCGGATTACTGCCTCCATCATCAAGATGTAACTATTTTTTACTTTAACGACTGACAGTCCAAACGACCGTAGGAGGTTTTGGCAAACTATAAAGTGTCTCTGCCAGCTGTGACTCCTCAGAGCTTCCTCCTCACTTAAATATCGACTCCACTCCTGTGTCACACAAAACTGAAATGTTGCTTTAACAAACACTTTGTTGCTTCTTGCTCTTTGTTCAGCACAGTATCTGATGGTAAACCTCTTGCACACAACTCTGCTCGTAGTTCCTGCTTACTGATACCTTTTCCTTCACACCTGTCACAGTAGAAGAGGTTTGTAAGGCTTTGAATAGCCCCAACACCAGAAACTCGTCCTCACAATCGTTCTCCTTCCTTCTTGCACTTGGCTGCAAATATCATAGCTGAGCCAGTGTCTTATATTTTTAATCTTTCTCTACAACAGAAGAACACCACTATACTCTGTGTTCTCTGGTTAACTGGTCCTCATTGGTCTTACACAGGATGGTCCATTAGTATCATTTTATCTATCAATCTGTTTCTGGGTTACTGCCTCCTATTCATCAGAGTACATGTTAGGCAAACAGTTTAGTCACAGCCTGCAGTCTCAGGACATCATTACATCCACTGTTCCATCAGTTCATGCAGAGCTTGGGAAGAAGGCGTTCTCCTTTTCTGCTCCGTCTTCATGGAAAACATAACCGAAGGATTTAAGGCTCTCCGTTGATTTCACTTGCAGACTTCAAAAGACGTACACATGTTTTTGTGAAACCATCTCTGGGAACTTGTTCTCGTTTTTAATGTGACTGAGCACATTACACAAACTTTTCTCTTATTGTTGTAATTTTAATATGTGTGTCTGGAACAGGTCTCTCTTGTAAATGAGACATTGAGTCTCAATGAGCCGACCTGTATAAATAAAGCTTCAATTACAAAGTCCTTTGTATAAAAGCTCCTTCAGCTGCCAGTGGGACGTGCTGTGGCACTATCGGTTGCAGAGCCTTTATATTGTTAGTTAGAAACTACAAATATAATGGCTCACTGTATTTCAGAATCAGAGAAACTTTATTAATCCAGGAGGGAAACTGAGTTGTCATAGCAGCAAATATACAAGAAACAACAAGCACTCATATAAAGTGAGTGTAGAAACAGAGTTATGATAAATAAATATTCAGATAAATAATATCAATATATAATATAAATAATCTATAATCCAGTTTTGAGTTCCCTCCCCAGACACCTTAACGCCCACTCACATCCTGGGCCATCTGACCTCAGGAAATCACATGATAGGGTGGGGCCAGGTTTCACAATGAGCTCACCCGAAACCCTGGCTGATTAGGACCCCCACCCGCTTTCACACCTTGGCTCATGTGATTACGTAGAGGATCATCAGGGGGTCCTTTGTCCCTCTTTGGGGGGAAACTCCCACTGGGTTTAAATCTGGGACTCCCCACCAACTGACCCTTAGAACTGAAGAAGCTTCTCAGATGAGAGGTGAGACGTCTTCAAGCAACTCAAAGAAGTCCAGACGCTTTTCTTTGCAAGCTCCTTAGTCTACAATGACCTGGATGACTGAGAACCGTCACAGACAACTCAGTCCTATATTTTAGGTTATTCTGAATAAATCGTTCATGCCCTCTCTTTGGAAAGAAGCTGTTGTGGTTCCTGGTCCTAAATCTAGTCGTCCAAAAGTTCTAAACGACTTCAGGCCTGCTGCCCTCACCTCAGTCTTTGAAAAAATCATCAGAAATGTGATTATGGAAGACACTGAACTTCAGCTTGATTCAATGCAGATTGCACATAAGCCCAATAGAGGAGTGGAGGACGTGCTTTTGATTCTACTTCACCTGATTGTCAAACATGTAGAGAGTAAAGGACTTCAGTTCATCGATTTCTCTGCTTCTTTCAATAACACAGCCCCAGATTTGAATCAAAAGACTTTTAGAACAGTTTGAAATCCGGACAAACCTGATCAAGTGCAGTCATATAAATATCTTGATGACAAATGCTATTATTTTTCTGTAAAGCAAATTGACCTAAAAGTAAAGTAACCTTGATATGTCAGGATGTAGATGTCCCACCCAACAACGTCACCCAGCCCTGAAACATCGGTACTGTTCAAGGCAGCATTGCTGTCCACACGTCCATCAGAGTGTTTCTTTGGACTTCATGGTGTTGCTGCTCCCAGTATTCTCTGAGACAACCTCTGAGGCCGTCACAGAGCAGCTGTATTTGTACTGACATTACATTACACACAGGTGCACTCTATTTAGTCATTAGCACTCATCAGGCAATGTCTATGGGCAACTGACTGCACTCAGACCAAAGGGGGCTGAATAATAATGCACATAACAATTCTCTTCACTCTGCTGACAAGAGATTCAACCCCCACTATGAGCACCTTCTAAAGAGCACCATTGAGAGTATCCTCACCAACTGCATCACTGTGTGGTATGACTCCTGCACTGGGTCCTGCAGGAAAAATATGACAACGGGTAGTGAGAGCAGTGGAGAGGATTGCAGGGTCCTCTCTTGCCTCCCTCCCCAGGAGATCTACTGTGCCTGCCTCATTCGAAAGGTCCTCTTCATTACAGGTGACTCCACTCATCTCTTCAACAGCGTCTTCAGTTTGCTGCCATCAGGAAGGATACTGAAGAGACCTTTTGACCTTTACATTTTCGTTAATATCTTTAAAACAGAAGCAGCAGAAACGAGAATTTTAGCAGCACAAACCAGCACAAGCGTAGCACAGTTGATTGACACCAGTTTTGTTTGATTTAATTAATGTGGGGGGGCTGGTTGACCTCTGGGGACCTCTAGAAATTTTCTTGAATATCTTTAAAATGATAGCAGCACAAACAAAAATTTTTACAGCACAAACGTAGCATAAACGTTTGATACCACTTTTGTTGGATTTGAAGAAGGTGGGGCGTCGCGGGAAAAACCAGCAAAAGAACTCGAGCAGCCGGGCTATGTAAAAGGTGTAGGGGGGCATGTTTGCGATCACGTCCAGCGGGTGTGTGGGCTGTTTGAGTCATCTGTTACCAGGCAAACTCCAATGCAGCAGGCTGCTGAACACACACAGGCCTCCTGCATCCTCCTCTTCAGCTCTGCTTGCCCGATATCGTGACCTAAGCAGGGTCGGGCCTGGTCAGTACTTGGATGGGAGACCGCCTGGGAAAACCAGGTGCTGTAAGCTTTTGCACTTCCACACACAAACTGCAGAGGGCACTTCTGCTCCTGCTTGTGCTTAGAGGCATGAGAAGTTAACATTTATGGGTGATAAAATCCTTTTTCTATATTTTTAACATGAGAATATCAGTTTTCCATCTTGTGTTCCAGAGTAATCGGACAAAAGACAAACGTAGAACAAGGAAAAAAGAGGCCAAGTGTCTCACCTATAAAACAAAATGACTGTTTTCTGAATAGTCTCACACAGATAAACATTTGCAGGGAATACCTTTTCCTTCAAAACAAACGTCACAGACTGTGTTTTTCTTTACTGATTGTATTTGAGTAGAAACTCAGATTAAAATGGCATCAGTGCTCATAAAATGATTTAACTGTAAAAGTAGGTGTAGTGGATCACTTTGCATAGATCTAGATAAAAGTGCTGTAAGCAAAGACTACAGTGGTCATTGAGCAGCTGTTCCTATAATGTGAATCTGGGATAAAGGCACAGATTATTTGTTTGCCTTTGTTTCCTGGTTCTTTCTTTCTTATCCAAATGGAAAAAGAGAGCATAAAAGTACTGTTTACAAGCAGCTTATCTATCTCATTGTGCCCACTATCATAAAATCTTGGTTGACTGAGCACTGAGCCATCTACCACTCGAAATTGAACCTGTGTGGGACAACAACAAAGTCCAGTATACTAAGTTTCAGTAATGTGCAGTTTTTTCTGTGGAAGATGTAAATCTAAATAGATGTCCTATTGTATGCATAATATACCACTGAACTTTATAAAACAACTTCTAAAAGCAAATTTCGATTTATTTTAGATTTTCTCAAATCCAAACAGTGCTAAAAGCATGCACACAGTCAAATATTTTTCATACGAGGTGCTGAAGGTTCTGCAATGTTCTGTCAGTGCGCCCCAGGGCAGCTGTGGCTACAATGTAGCTGCCATCACCAGTGTGTGAATGTGTGAATGATGTATCTGTGGCTTTTTGTCACACTTGGAAACCACGGTGTTGTGCAGCTATTTGCCTTGTTGCAGGGTTTTTAAAAAACTGCAGTTTTGATTTTAGTGAAAGACACCGTCTCATGACTCATTGAGTGCCGCGACTGACGAGCCAATCCGTGGCCTGCAGTCTGACGATGTCACATTTCCTGACTGCTTGGAACCCCGACTAAGTCGTCCTGTAGCCCACATCATAATGTTTCCATCTCTCTGCTTGACTGCGGGGATGCTATTTTTTGCATCACACTCGTATTTCAAAAGGTCAGTTAAAGCCACATAATTGGAATTTGGTTTCATCTCCCCACAGCACTTTCTCCAAAGTCTTCCCTGAATCATTTAGATGTTCACTGGCACTTGAGATGGGCCTATACATGTTTCTCCTTGAACAGGTAGCTACCCTATGTTAGCCTAGCTTTCTATCACTGATGCTCTGTGTGTATTGTTATGGTTCAAAATATGGGGATGGAGACAAGAGACAAGAGAAAAAAACCACAATAACAACACTGGTCCGGCCGGGTTAAGTCAAACGATGATTTTAATGATCACACGCGTGGGAGATGGACACCGTATGCAGACAGCCTCAGATCTCAAAATGGTGGAGCATTGCTCAAACTCTTATAGCCTCTGGTTCTCCCACCTTATCATAAAAGCCTAAACATTCACATGCTTTTCTCTCACACGGCGCCTAAGCTACGACCTTGGCTCCCCGTTTATCTGCTCCTGCTGAGTTGGGGCAGAAAACTCCAGCATGCTCTGTTCTCTTCTAATCAGACAAATAAGACGATGACTTTCTGCAGCAGTATTATGCATCATAAAACAATATCATTCATCCACAATAAATCAGCAGTCTAATGTAATGCAAATCAGTTTAACTAATGCAATAGTTATCAGCTTCTTCTAATTCAGGAGAATAATGCAAACTAAAACTACATAATAATTCACAATCTTTAGTTAGGGGTATAACATGGCATAAAATAATATTATAATCTAACAGTATGCTGCTGCCTCTCTCTCATGTTACTTAAAAAATTAACCCCACAGCTTCAATAACCATATCTAAAAATCTCTCAGTGAAAGTTACGGTTGTAGGTTTGGAAACATTTTGGGGTAGCCAGTGTTAAATAGAGACAGGGCCACATTCTTTATCTAGTCATTGTAATGAAAGAAGCACATTAAAAACTATATGAGAGTTTGCTTTTAACAAGCATGTAATGACTCTACTTAGTTTAGGTAGTCTTAGGGAGTCAAACTGAAAGTAGCATTTTGTGGATGTTTTCCCTGCTGCCCGATCCCATCAGTCTCTTAAAGCATCATTTTTATGCGCCCTGGTGTGACAGTGGTTTCATGGCGCTACAGGTTACCTGAGCACATCAGGTATATTACGGTTGAAAACCAGTGCCCGGCCTTCCAGTGGGTGTTCGACCCCTCGTGCACAGCTCAGGAGTCTAAACGACCCAGCAGTTATGGACATGTGTGTTTTTGGTGTGCTGTCCCTCGTTCTCCCTGCTTGCAGGTATATCTGTGTGTGTGTGTGGATGCCGGAGTTTCTGAGAGCACCCGTTTACAGGCACCTTCAGGCCTGGTGGGTGTGGCCCTGCCAGGTGGTTGGCCACACTTGAAGACCATCACACAGCTGATCAAGCCTTGTCGGAGGAGCTACTTAAGAATGCGGTGGCGCTCTCTCTGACGCTGGATCATTGCGTGACTTCACGTTAGTCTCTCGGCCAGTCAGTACGGATAGTCTGCCGCATTGTATGTGTCTTACGGCTGCCTGTTTGTTATCTCCCCAGGAGAAGCGTGGAGATGAGAGGGCAGCGAGCACGGGGTGCTCAGACACTGAGGAGCGGAGACAAGGAACACTAGCACTGGGAAGAGGACATTTCACGGGAGTCGGGAACGCACTGCGGATTTATTGTTATTTTCCATTCACTGTAAATAAACGCACTGCTTGCATTCAGAGCTCCGTGCCTGGCTCCTCCTTCCTCACATCCCCACGGTTGACGCTGGCCAACCGTGACAAATAGCTTTTCTTAGATTCATTATTAGTTCAACATTGACAAATAGTAGTTGACTAATATCAGGAGCCAAAAAGAAAACAAAAAACAAACTAAATAAATATTTCAGACGCTGAAAATAAATTATTACGGTTGTTTAAATTTGCTGTCAGCAAGTTAGGTCTAATGCATGTAGTCAATCTAATGAATCAATATTACATGTAAAAAGTACAGAACTGAAAATGAAACTAAAATATAACGGTAAATGAACTGGTTCTTGTATAAAACCTTTCTACTCTCTACAACTTGCCTCATTCATGCACTCACTTTTTTCTATGCTTTTTCTCTGTAAGTGCTTTCTATCTAACATTAATACGCATTCATCCTCCCGATGGATGCATCGGAGAGCAACTTGGGGTTAGCGTCTTGCCCAAGGATATTTGGCAAGCAGGCTGGAGCAGGCGGGGATTGAACCAGCAACTTTCTGATTAGTAGGTTTCCTGCTCTACCTGAGCTACAGACACTCCAATTTGTGGTGCTCTGGAAACAACACGTTCTCATCCCAACAGGTAACGATGCTATGTGACAAATCATCGGTATGTGTAAATGTGTTTTTTGTTCTAATCATGAATCGCTTTGTAAAACAAGACCTGATAGGGTTAAGGTTAAAGTTATGGTTAGAGTTAATGTTAGGGATAGGGCTGGAATGGACGGCTGGAGCCTCTCCTCCAAGTGTGTGTTACTGCCGCCATCAGCATTCTGTTGTATTCTGTTGTCTGCTTTTCTCTGTAAGCGCTTCGAGCCTGTACTTTTTTGCTTTAGCTGAGTAATGAAGTTGAATCAGTACTTTAACTTTCACTGGAACAATAGTATTTTTACTTCTACTTAAGTGGAGAATGTCTGATCTTTTGCCAACTCTGGCTGTCTCTCAGTCTTGGAATACCCACTTGTTGTCCAGCGGTGTCCTGGGAATATGGGAACTAGACAGACTGGGGAAACAATGGGAGGAGACACAAAGATGGAATCACTTTTACCATCTTTTATGTATTTGCTGGTCGTCTTATTTCTTCTATTTTGCAAGCACAGTGTTGCAATCATTGTCTTTGTGGTACAATGACACAGGTAGAATGCAGGTGTTTTCATGTAACACGATGCCAGAAAGATGAGTAATGTGTTTTGAAGAGAAGATAAAACATCATGTTTGAACAAAGATAAGCAGCAGACACGTCTGTGTGTGAGTTGTTCAGGTTCAGTAAGAAGGTAATATGTCTGCAGAATTTGTAATTCTTATGAAGATATTGCTTGTACAATAAATAAAATCCCTTTAACTTCTTCTGGAGAGTGTCTTTATATATTTAGTCATTTTGGGGCGATCCTTTATTTAGTAGTAACTCTAGTCGGGGATATATATCAGAGTTTACTTTCAGATATGAGCATTGTGTTTCCTGTGGATGAATGAATGAATTATTTATTTATGTAATTTTTGAAAGACTGGCTCATGTAAAATCTCTGAAAGTATGACAAAGCTCTCCTGTTACACTTTATGGACACCTGAGCGTCACCATGAGGGCCTGTCTTTATTCACTTTATTCACTGAAATCCACTTTTATAATGAATTCACAGTAATCACTGACACCTTCAGAGCATTACATTCATTAAAGACGTCTTCTACACCTACTCTTCCAGACGACCGACACATACTTCAACCACTGCAGGTTAACCAGCCACTCATCAGTAAAGCAAAAACTAAATGTAAATGTCCTCATGTGGAAAAGACTGAAACACAACTCCCATATATCACTAATGTAACAGATCCATTTAGGGAGAGTGAGAACACTAGGCTGGATGTGGTTTAATGCAGGAACATTCATCATGTCTTCAGTTCAACAAATCATTTACATTGAATATGTGAGCTGGATGGTTACACGACACAATGTGATTGTCAACAATAACTGCAATGAACGCTGGTTTGAGGGCGGAGTCAAGGAGGCCATTTACGTGAAAAGAGAAAGACCCTCTCTGAATCAAGGAGGGGGCCTAAGGGTACATCTGTCACCATCTTACAATGCTGTGATTGCAGCCGTTCTCCAACTCTCTGTGAATGGTACTCAGGACCATTGATCAGTGGTTGTTGATCAATGGTCATGAGAATTTGCATAATCATGATTAAGGAACTGACCTCCCAGCCCATTGTTCCTTCAGTCGGCTGGTTTCTCTGACTGAAAACGCTACGTCCAGAAGAACAGAATCAACTTTTGGAGATTTACTTCCCTGATGATTGAGCACGCATCAAGACCTTTTAATCAGGCCAACAAATATCTTGTACTCAATTTTAGCAGCAGCCATTGTGACACTGATGATAAAACTTGTGTAAAAGTGCGAAGCTGTAAAAAAGTAATTATAAAAAAGCGTTTTTGTAGCTGAATGTTACTGGATAGCTGTTTCATCTGTAACACATCAAAATAACCTGCTAAGGTTTAATAGGCTATAAGGAACACACTCACTTCCTGAGCCCTGGGCAATAAGAGACGTTTTGTGTTTTATGATTTATTGATATGTTTGATCCTTTCTGAGCTGCGTTAATGAAGCAGTCATTAGAGCACCATGTCCGCTAGAATAGTTCTGTAGTTTGATGCTTGAGTCGTTGCAGACTTGTTGAAACTCCCTCACCCGTCAAAGCAGCGTCTTTGTTATTCGAGTCCAGCAGATGGCAGTGTTTCACTGTCTGACGGCTGTCTGAAGCTTCAGCTGGATTATTCGTTTAAATGAGATCGTTTTATAAAACTTACAACAACAGGCCTGAACCTGCTCAGCTCCAAAGAGCTGGCTAAACGATGGGGCATGTTCAGAATCTTCCTGAAGTTTAACAATTTCCCAAAAAGCTCCACAAAGTGAATTTTCATATAAGACAAGAAGGAAAGAACAGGGTGTGACGTGGAAGGGGCACTCTGGCAAACAAATTACTGCTTTTATTAAGTTACAAAACTCGCAGTCTTGTTCACGAGTGATCAGAGAAGGGAACAGGAGATGGACAGATGGATCGGTGCTGCGGCTGCAGACTCTTCACCAGTCCCTCTTTACCAGTCGATTTACGTCCTTACCCTCTGTCACAACGGGACTGAACGGACTCACGCGTAGGCTCTGAGTAGGGAACAGTAAAGGTTTTTTATTTACAGAAGCACCAGGTGATCTATTTACACAGTGGGGAAAAGACGGGTTCCGGGAATCCACACACGAACAGGAGGGGGGAAAGACACTTGCAGTCCACACACGCTCCAAAGTCCTCACTCCATCCACGCTCCACGCTCCTCTTCACACTCCACAAGAAACACAAAAGCTCGCTCCAATCCTCACACACTTGATCGCTCAGGTAACACAGGGGCAGGTCCAGGGAAATCTATTCACAGAGATGCAAAAGGTTACTGTAAGAAGATCGCTAGGGAAACACGAGAACGAACTGAGCTGGGGTTAACACTGACGAGAGTCGGCAACGGTCCAGCGACGAGAAATACAGGGCTGCCATCTTATAAGGGGACTGGAACACTGTTGGGTGATGAGCCACAGGTGTCACCAGGTGCGTGGGCCAAGGGCAGGAGCCCACAGATGAGCTCCGCCCAGGCAGTGAGAGAAGGAGGGAGGGAGAGAGCGGGGACAAAATCAAAACAAAAAAACACATGTAGCCACACTGAGGCGAGCGGGTAGACACAGGGACCCTGACACCCTCGCCTTTTTCACAAATGTCATGTATGAACATCTATAATAACTCCAGTTATACGGATATCAATATCCTCATAAGTGAGGATATTGATAAACTGATTTGAACTTTTACTGATTTCTGTTTAGATATAAATTGATTCAAAGTGGTCAGATATGCAGATCCTGACCTTTCCTCTGGCAAATATATAAACTCACTGAAAACAGTTTGACTTTTCAGAGAGTTTCCTATCTATCTGTAGTTTTACTTTAATAGTTAAGCACGATTAACATTTAGGAAAATGGAAAAATAAACAAGTTAATAAATGAAATGAAATAATACTGATTTATATATTCACTCTGTTTACTTTTTCGATATAGAAATACAATGAAGACTTCCATGTTCCTGCTGGTGGCGCTCTCTGGCACTGTGCTCTGCATGACTAACGGACGTGTTCAGAAAACCAGCATATCATCAACATGATCCCACAAGGGGGATGTGATGATCTGATAGCAAACAGAGATAATAATGGTAACTGTAAGCGCAAGAATACCTTTATCATTGGTGACTTTAATCAAGTTAGAACAATTTGTGATCCAAGCAATCGTATCAATGCAAATAGAAATCTTTATAAAAGCCCCACAGACGTGCACATTCTGTATTGTAAACTGCTGGGACAAACAACGATACCCATTGTACATCCAGATACAGATGAAAAGGCGTATTGTAATTGCATGTGATAAAATCAATACTTTCCTTCAGCCTGTGCACTTTGAATGTTGCTCTTGAGTTGAGAGATGCTGTGAGCTTGCTGCCATCTTTAAACATCACTTCATGATGCTGGTTTAGATGCTTTATAAGACTTTGTTACGTTTCTTAAACAGTGATGAAAATAATAAAGAGGAAATATGAGAGAAGTGATTTTCAGTGAATGTTGAAAAAAATCCCACAACAACAAAAATGATGGCAACATTGCTACACTTTGCTTTCTTAGCTTGCATATTGTACATTTTCACAGTTGTTTCTGATTGGCTCCATCTTCTCTCGTTGTCACAGCTGTTGCTCAACTTTCAGCACTCATTCAATTAAAAAAACAACAAACAAAAAAACCAAGCTGCTGCTGGTAAGGTTGGCATTCTTGCAAGACTCAGTAACACAAAACAAATTAAAAAATGCACATCCCATGTTTATCCCATGTGATTCCAGGCTGAGTTTATGCATTTATGCTTATTTGTTTATAAAATATTAGAAGCTGGTCTGAGGTCATTTGTTACTAAAGAAAAACAAACACTGTGTCATTATTTAATCCACTAAAACTAAGACACAATGCAGAAGCAGTGTGTGAAAACTAAGTGCACCTTCACTGGTGTAGCATCTGCCTTAGAAACAATGAAGTCAAATGAAACTGTTGAATCATCTCTATGTGCTAAAGGCTCATTTTAATGCAGCATTAATCACGTTGCTTTAACAGTGCTGCATTTTAATAATGTTTATCACGTTCTTTGTAGATTTTAATTATCACCATCGTCGCTGTGAGAACATGTCTGGTTGGAGCAGGCGGCACTCAGGGATCATGTTGTGTGGAAGAAGAGTCATGTGATTGTTTTTTTAAAGATTTTTTTCTATGAGTGCACAGAGTGTGAAACAGAAAGATAGGATCGACAGAGAAAGCTGATCATGTCTGTTGTGACACCTGCAATCTCTGACTAGAGTTTTAGGTTCTGTCAGGCAGCTAACACAAAGAAAGCCTGGCTTCATTGTACAAATACAACTTACATATACAACACATGACATATTACACAGAGTCATTATTTATTCAACAAAAACTAAGCCAGATGCAGTTTTTGGATTTTATTTCAAAATGTTCTTATTCTGATTGTTTACTTAATATATTTAGACACATTTGGTTTATTTCTATAAAAATGATATTTTACACAAAACTTCAAACAGCTGCCTGCAAACATGGCTCTTTATTGTAAAGCCAGGTATGAACAACAACCTGCAGCTGCATGCTGTTGTGCTCATTGGTGTCACATTAGGTTCTGAACCACAAACAGAGAAGTTTCTTAGAACTGCTGGGCTAGTGATGTAGGTGTTGATGCAAATGATGGCTTAGGGTGGTGCTACGACAGTGTATAAAAACTGAAGCTCCCAGAGCCAAGTGTTATTTGTTCTTCCGTAACTGAGGTGAACTATAACCTGCTCAGGTAGAATTTAATAACAGCGTGTCTGAACTGCTCGTCTCCAGGCTTCACGTCTCATTCTGTAAGAACTTGTTGTTTGTTTATGAACTTTTTAGAAACAACAGACTTTTGTATACTTCCAAGAAAGAGGGAGAACTGACTCTTCTGCCACACTCACGTTCATCTTTATCTGTCATCAGTTCAGATAAAAGCATCACTGATTATTCTGAACACTGTTTTAAAGCTTCTGCGTCACTCTGATTTCTTCTTAAAGTTGGCAGACAGGATTGTGAAGAAGGACATAGTGGATCCCCCCTTTTAATGAGCATATTATCTGTGAACACTGAATACAAACAACCTAAATGCTCATTAAAGAAGCAGGTTGGCTCATAAAGTGCTCTGTACTTGTTTTATGCAAGTGCTGTTTCTGGAAACAACCACCATCTGTAATCAACACAGGACTTATTGAACTGTCAGGTGTGCAGACAACATGGCACATTTTGGGAACACCTATAGTTGATGTCTTAATTATGAAAATAGCTACTCTGTAGTTGATGCTTCCTGTTCTGCCAGAGCAGGTGCAGCCTTTGTGGAAGTGGGTTCCACTGGACCAGCGTCTGTGAACGATCCACTGTGGGTGATTTTTTTTTTTTTGACCTTACATCTGTGTGTAAGGACCAACCACAACCATCTAAAATCTTTGCATGTTATTGTATCTTCTGTGTAAGAAGTACACAGCATACCCTGATGATCAGCTTCAAGGGTTCTCAGTGTAGGATGCATACAGTATGTCATGCTGAAATATAGAGCACTTACAATAGAACCCACTAGAAACCAATTATTTTAGCCTGGTTCCTTAAATCTATGGCATTTTTCCCATGCTGACTGATATGCTGCTCAGTGTCTTTTGCTGTCTGTCATGATCCTGGGCCATGTTGGCCCAGCATTCTTAGTTTTCATATGTTTTGTGTGTTGTTCTTTATTTATGCCATGGTTTCTGTTAAGATGTTCCTTATTTGATTACCTCCTGTGTGCCCCTCTGTTTATCTGTGAGCCCTCGTTTCCCCTCCTTGAGTTTTATTCCATGTTTTCCCATCCCGTTATGTCCGTGCTCTCCCCGTGCTGTCTCTCCTCCTCTCTGAACCTCCGTGTACTTCCTGTTTTACTTTGACAGTCTCCCGTCAGTGTTGCGTTCACTCCTGCCGTGTCTTGTTATGATTATCAGTGTCACCTGTGTTCCCCGTGTGCTCCCACTTCCCTCGTTAACCCTCTGTGTATTTATGTCTGCGTCTCCCTCAGTTCTGTGTCGCGTTCTCCCTCATTCATGGCCGTGTGTTTCTCTGTGTATTACGTTAGAGTTTCCTCGTTTAGGTTGTATGGTTTCTCTCTCCAGCAATAAAGCTGTGTTTTGAGTTCATTCCTGCCTCCGTGAGCTTGCGTTTGGGTCCTCATCCTGCCTGCACACAGCCGCAACCATGACAGTCTGCTTTTAAATCAGATGTCACTCTGAACATAAACACAAGCCACAGCAGCCCAGCTGTCTTAGCTGAGTACAAGGATACATTTACTCTCTTTGTGTAAAATATTGTGATGATTTTACATTATATTAGGCAGGCAGCTGCCCAAATTAAACCGTGACTATTAGCAGTTTGGTTATTTTGAACGCCTCGGCTGGAAAAAATTCAAAATGGTTTGTAAGGTTGGCCACAGCTTTGTATGTAAAGGGGAGTTAGAAGATTGCTTCATATTTTAAGATTGATTAAGATTAATTAATATTTTTAATTGTTTTATTTTACATCTCACCTTTTACACTGCATTGAGTTGCTGCCATGTGATTGGCTGAGTGTACATCGTTCTTTGTTTCAAAATGGACTTAATGCTTGGTTGAACAGTTGTGATGTTTATCTCCTTTAGATTTATTTTTTATTTTCATGATGAAAAATGGTTTGTTGGTTCATACCTATGAAGTTACAGTGTTTCTGAAAAGCCTAAAAAGATGAATTGTTACCATAGTAAACTTCAAAATAGACTTTATTATATGATATAGTTATAAAATTGGATAAAAACTGACTTCAGCATAATATAAAATAATGTGTTGTCACTATGTATGCATTGGTCAACTTTCAGATCTATGAAGTTCAGCTCCCCCAGCTGTGTCTCCCTTCTGTGGCCCATTCCCTCATTACTACCCTGTGTATTTAAGCCCTGTGTTTTCCCACGCTTGGTGTCGCGTCGTACCCTCAGACCCTGCCTGTGTGTTCCTGCTTGGTTTCATGGTTTGGTTTCTGTTTTTGTTTCATGCCAGCAATAAAAGCTGTGGTTTTAGTTACATTTCGTCTCGGAGTCCTGCATTTGGATCCACATTTCCACCTGCCCGCACTCAGAGCCCTGACATCAGCATAATATAAAATAATGTGTTTTCCCGATACCTGATTTTTAGCACTATGTATGCATTGGTCAACTTTCAGATCTATGAAGTTCAGCTCAGTTATCTATGTTTTCATTTTTAGTTTCCATTTGCATTTAGATGCACGGCCGATTCTCTGATGTGTGATCTGTTTCTACCTGTGCTGATGCTAGCAGGACTAAAGCTGATCAAGCAGCAGTAAATATGTGAAGCAAGGCTGAAGGATACACTCATAAAATGAACAGAATCATAAGAATATAACAGCACGAGCACTGCAAATGCAACTAAAACATGTTGACATCAAATGGTATGTTATTTGAAATCTATATGAAATAATGACACATCTATGTTTTCCAATTTTTATTTTTTTTGTATTTATTTATTTTTTCCACAGTTGTGTAAATCAGTCTGTCTGTGGACTGGTACAGCTGAAAAGCCGACGCAGCCAGTTCCTCTTCTTCTTCTTGGGTTTTTTCTCTGGCACAGTCTTATCTTCAGTTTTGAGTTCAGCTGGATTGGTAGTTATCGTTTTCTCTCTGTCTTCTGTTTGTTGTAGAGAGTCATGCAGAGACATCTCAGTTGATGTCAGGGAGTCTTCTTCTTCTTCCTTGTCCTGTTCTTTGGTGTCTTTTTCCACCAGAAGCTCAGATTTTCCATTTGCTGTGTTGGAATTTTGTTCATTTTGCTCCTGTGTGATTTTAATGTAGGACGCTTTGACTTCTTTCAACTCTTGATAAAGAGTCTCTACTTTCATGTCATGAAGCTCCTTGTTGGAGCAGAGCTGGGATTTAAGCTCACTGATTTCCATGTTCAGTGTCTCCTGGTCCTGCCTATGTTTGTCTTCCTGTTCCTTGAGTTGGTGTTGAGCTTCTAGGAGCTGTTGTTGGAGTGTTCCTATTTGCTCTTGTTGAGTCTTGTATTGGACTTCAAATTGAGCCTCCTTCAGACCTACACAGTCCGTGTGTGAAGCCTCTGTGGTTTGTGTAGAAGAATCCACACACTGCTCTGTGGTAGGGTCGCTGACGTCTTCGTGCAGGACACGGATCATGTCATCCAGCATGACAACTGCTTGGTTGTCCTTTGCTTGAACCTCTGTTTTGCTCTTATCAGGCTTATTATTATCATTAGCCTCCTCCAGTTGCTCTATGAGCTCTTTAATTGTTTCTTCATGCTGTTTTTTGTCGGCGATCATCTGTGCATGAAGTTTGGTCACCTTAGACTGGTAATAAGAAGCCCTCTTATTAGCAGCTACCAGTTTCCAGTAAAGCTCGTTCTGGTGGTTTTGGGAAGCTTGTAGTTGATGCCTGAGAGCAGCAATCTCACAACATGAATCATACTGGACTCTGCCATGATGGGGTATAAATCTGGGATTTGGCTGATGTTGCCACGTCCCTCCATTTGGCCCAGGGTTTTGTCCACTGGCGTTATTCATGTTTGCCTCTGTCTCCATATTCACGTCGTCCTTTGGTTCTGACATAGGGAGGGATTCAGGGTTTTCCCTTTCAGAGGTTCCTTCAGGGTTTCCTGACACTTCTTCATTTCTCAGGTTGCTTCCATCAGCCACGTTGTTTTGGGCTTCTAGAAGAGCCCGAGCATACGCCCGAGTAATCGGTCGTCTGGGTTCTTCAGCCACTCTTTTCTGTTTTTGCCCCCTTTTTTTCTTGCCTTTCACGACCACTTCTGTTTGAACTTGTGCCAGAGGACGTGTTTCAGGATTTGGTGTTTGGGCTTTTTTGAGGTCATTTTCCGATCTTTGCAAAACTGTTATATTTGGGCTCACGACCACTTCCATCTGTGCTTCTGCCATTTTATATGCGTCTGCTTCTGCGTCTGCTTCAGCGTCTGCTTCTGCGTCTGCTTCAGCGTCTGCTTCAGCGTCTGCTTCTGCGTCTGCTTCTGCGTCTCTGTGTCTTCCTTATCTTGGTTTTAACAAACAGGTTGTTTTGTAGTTCTGCCACCAAAGAGTTGCTACAGTTGACTGAATTTCTCCTTCCAATGACAGAATGTGATGACATCACAAGCTTTGTGCCTTTGATGACATCACAGGCTTTGTGCATTTGATTCTGTGATTGGATAGTTTGAAAATAAAATGTCCACAAATGTACTTTAAAAAAAGTCATTTTATTTTGTAGTATATGTTGAATTAACACTATAAAAGCTACTCGACCAGAATTGCAGTTAAAAATAAAACAAAAGCAAAACACAAGTTTTTATAAATGGTTGTTACAAACAAACCAAAGGAGAAGACGACTGTTTAGTGGAAAAATATTAGACATGCTCTCTCATAATAACTGTGTAATAATGTAAACTAAGACATGTCGAAAACATTGATATTTAGTTAAAGGTATTTATTCAAACGATCCAATGACCAGCATGTTTTAGTGAATGTCTGTAGGCACTGGGAGCTTGGTGGTTGCCTAGGCGACAATATGTCATCTATGTTTTGTTTTTAATTCAGTTTCACTGGTGAAACTAAGAAACAACAGGCTGTAGAGGGACACGTTAACAGAGCTTTACTAACTCTTACTGTCATATCCAGTGTGGACAAATCTGTATAGATTCATATTAATATATTAATCATTCATTTGAATAACCAAGGATGCAAAATAAAAATCACAGGAGAGTTTATGAGACCAGGTCAAGTTCAGAGACACACGTTTAGCAGAGGTGAAGCCTCGAGGACAGCTGGCAGCTACACCCATGTATGACAGCACCCACCTGTCACAAAGAGCAGCCTTTCCATGCCTGACTCTGCATAATTGTCAGCATCCAAGCATTTTCAATGAGTCATCATCCTCAGAAATCATCCTTTGCACAGTTGTTATGAAGAGAAAAATAAACTTTAGAGCTGAAAATCAGATATGAACCGTGATCTGGGAGGGGAAGGGCACCTGCTGCCAGACAATGTTCACCTTGGAAAAAGTCAAAAGTGGTTTATAAATTTTGCCACAGGTCTGTTTGTCAGAGGGAGTTAGGCCATTGCTTCATAATTAAAGACTGATTAAGATGATTCATATTTTCTTAAAGGTTCTTTTTAGACCTCACCTTTTACACCTGCATTGAGTTGCTGCCATGTGATTGGCTGATCAGATATTTGCATTAATGAGTATTTGAACAGATCTACCTAATGAAGTTTTATATTTATGATGAAAATGCTTTGATGGTTCATACCTATGAAGTTACAGTATATCTGAAGAGCCTTAAAATATTTTTTTTGCCATAGTAAACTTCAAAACAGACTTTATTATATGATATAGTTTTAAAAAAGGATAACAATTGACTTCAGCATAATATAAAATAATGTGTTTTCCCGATACCTGATTTTTAGCACTATGTATGCATTGGTCAACTTTCAGATCTATGAAGTTCAGCTCAGTTATCTATGTTTTCATTTTTAGTTTCCATTTGCATTTAGATGCACGGCCGATTCTCTGATGTGTGATCTGTTTCTACCTGTGCTGATGCTAGCAGGACTAAAGCTGATCAAGCAGCAGTAAATATGTGAAGCAAGGCTGAAGGATACACTCATAAAATGAACAGAATCATAAGAATATAACAGCACGAGCACTGCAAATGCAACTAAAACATGTTGACATCAAATGGTATGTTATTTGAAATCTATATGAAATAATGACACATCTATGTTTTCCAATTTATTTTATTTATTAATTTTATTTTTTCCACAGTTGTGTAAATCAGTCTGTCTGTGGACTGCCAGCCAACACATCCACAACACCAACAACTCAGACAGCACAAAGCCTTTTAAGTTGGCGAGGCGTGATAGCAAATGCAGCGCAGGTACATCCATCTCACCTGCAGCAGCATCGCAGACCACGCCCCCCTCCACACCACTCTTTCCTCATAGTTGCTCGCCATCGTTGCTCTCAGAGGGTAGAAGGTCCCGATCGAAGTGCACAGGTAACTTCCCTTCACATTTCACGACAATGATCCTGTTAGTGAGAAGCCTGCCTTCATACTGGCAGCTGGGTTTCCTGGCTCCCTGATGCGTTAGCTTACATTTAATTATGTGAAACGTTGCGGTACTATACGTCATGCCGCTATTTTCATCGTAGCTCCCATCACCTCTACAAATGGATTTGACCTTTGCTGGAATGCTGAGGATGAATGTGTTGGTTTCCTTACAACTGTTGTCAAGTTTGTAGATATTCCTATTTGATATTTCTGTGTTACACAGCTTTTCAGTCATCTTAGCATCTACATGCTGTCTTCTAAACTTTTCATAAGGTGTTTCTTCAGGTCGGTGCTCGCTTGGTTGAAAATTGTTCACTTTGGAAAATCCGGAAGCAAAGAGCAGCACGAGCATCGTGCAGACAAACAGTGTCTTCATCGTCTCCTGGAGAAGAAAACACATGGACGTTTTTCCACATTAAGAATTTGGCAGATACATCCTTTTGGATCCTGAAGCTCAGTAAGTCGTCTTTGTGAGCTGCAAACACACACGACAAGAGGACTGATAGACCTTTTTCTTTAAATGAAAGAAGTCGTTTTATTTATAGTTTTCTTTTTTATTTATTTCTAATCATATATATTACTTTGTTCTCTGTTTATTTTTTATTTTTCAACTGTTAGGACGATTTCTAAATATCCTGAACAAGCCTGATCTGGACGGCTCCTGGAAGCAGATTCAGGCGTGATGATGTCATTTTCAACTGGAAAAAGAAGTAGTTTAAATGTTTAGATATTTAACCTTGTTGTATTACTTTATATTTTATATTCATCGTATTAAGACATCAAGATATTTGTTTTTGCCTTAAAATTTTGTGTTTTAATTTATACTTTTTGTTATTCTTTTTTTTAATTTTGTCATTTTGCCTTTTTTACTTGATGTGATTTGGATAAATATATATTTATATCTACAGATATATTGAGAGAGTTTTTCTCTGGGTTTCACAAGCCCATTTTATAGATAAAAGTCCAGGTCATAATAGATCCGGTTCATTAAGAACAAAGTTTAAATCCGATTTAATATAAATGCCTTTCTGCACTCAGTTATTCTTTCCTGTCACATGTTTCAGTGTGCTCTGTAGTAACAATGACACACTGCAAAATAAAAATAATAAGACACTCACCTTTTTTTCCTTTACTAATGATGATGATTAACCTGCAGTGGTTCAGGTATAAGTTGGTTGTCTGGAACAGCAGGTGATGAAGATGTCGTGAAGGGTCTGTGGTTAATGTATATAGTGGGTTCATTACATAACTGGATAGGCAACATCTGACAGTCAGTTTAAATAAGATCTTGTTGTATTTGAACACAAATCAGCAAAAACAGGTCTCTCACCGTGCAAATATACAGCTTACGTAAGTTTAGTGTGCTCACCGAATGCAGTGTTTAGTGTAGCAGCAGAATTATGACAGTTTATGGAGATGTTCAACGTGAGCCTGCTGCCCAGCTTTAAAAGGAAAATCATTTTAAATGATACATAATAAGTTCTTAGCAAAAGAAGAATGCAGACGGAGATGAGCAGAGATCTCTTCTGCAGTTCAGATGCTGCTGTGAGTTCTAGTTCACTTCTGTCACAGAGGAACAAAGTGTGTTTGGATCTGGACACTTTGATTTTTATACTTCTGATCAGCACCACCTCAAATAATCCTTTGCATCCACACCTACATCACTGGCCCACCACTTCTAGGAAACTTTAACACTTCCCTGCTTGTGACTCAGAAAGATAATGCAAATATGATGACCACTGACCACAAGAACCTGCATGTAGATGCAGCCTGTTTTTCCACATCTGGCTTTAGAAAAAAAATTAATGCACAAACAAATAGATTTAAAATAAAAAGATGTGTTGGTATATTTTGACCTTTCAAATAAACTATTAACACTTCTTTTTTCCCCTTTTTAAGTATAATTTTTGGCAAATAAAGTGAGTGTTTTGACCATTTGCAGTTAAAATGTTGAACAATCTTTTTATTTTTGTTTTACTACCAGTTGGTTGTAATAATTTCATATGAGGATTTACATGGATGTATAACAAAACAAAGGATAAAAGTATATATAAAAGTATATTTAATGAAGCTGATCGAACAACAGTGCAATATGGCATGATGACAGTGTTTACAATTTTGGCAGGAGAACAAAAGATAAATATTATAAAATACAAGACATGAAAATCTCAGAGGTCAGGGGTCGGGGGCCCAGGAAGTCTGACCCGCAGATTCCAGGTCTGACTTCGAGTACATAAAATATCATCTTTCTTGTGGGGAAGGAGCCTGAGTTAGAGCAGGAAGTTACACCATATTGATATTGTTGGGGTAGCCTCAATGCCAGTGTTGGACTCTCCAGTTTCCTTGAAGGTGGTTTGACTTTGTGCCATCGTTGGCTGGACTCTGTGCTCATTGATATCCCCGTATCAGTGAGTTAAGACACCATGCATTTATTTTCTGTGTGGCACACAACAAGAAAACAAGCCAAGAGAGAACACATCAGCCTCCAATGACAGTTTATTAAAAGGTTTATTGGAGGTTATTTGTTGTGTTATTGAACCTGTGTGCTAATGAAAGAGTGTCCTTAATAAACGTACTCCATAAGGAAGTGTGTTCACAAGTGCACAGAACACATTAGGGCACAGGTCAGTGATCGGTTTTACAATTGTATTGTCAGATCGATGGACACTTTCGGATACTTGGATATTCAGGTGATTAGAGGAGCAGAGATGATCAGCTGATCAGGATTTGGTGGTGTGTTGGATCAGGTGGTGGAGAGATACAGGACAGGCCTGACATACACAAACGTATAGTGAAGGTGCAGAGGCTCAGATCTGTGACATCGTCCCAGCTCAGTGTCCATATTTAGATGTAACAGTGCTATAGACTTTACCTGACAACTTGTATGAGTAATGTTTTCATCTCAGGCATGTCAATTTCATTTGTGAATATATTTTTAATACTTGTACAACAGATTTTTTTGAGTGTTAAATAGAAATTATATGCTGAAACTGAAGTGATGGGTCGCACTCTTTAGTTCACCCCTGCTCTCGAAACAATGTAGGTGGTCCAGTTAACATATTTACATTTTTTCATTTGCTTTTGCTGTTTCACTTGCAAAATATTTCCAGTGTGACATTTGATCAGGTCTTGTAAACCTTGTCGTTAACCAAGCAGTCACTCCCAGGCTGCTGTGCTGATCACCGGATCTTAACTTCATTGTCACAGTGCACTCAGAACAAAACAGCCATGCAGAGATATGAGTCACAGTGACATTAAAACTGATGAAGACCATCGTCGTTAGAACCAGCAAACTGAACGAACTAAAAAAGATCATCTAAATTCAACTGGTCTAAAATATCAGGATCTCAGTGTTAAGTCCATATTTTTGAAGTAGAAGCTTTTACAGGTTTTACTTAAGAAAAAGAAATAATAAGGAATTGTTTTGGAATTTGTCCAGGTTAACAGATGAAATCATGTTCAGTGCTTTGTCCTGTCAGTAAACACAGATTCTTTATTTGCACTGAATGGGACCGCATATAATTTCACTGCTTTTGGCGTAATGACAATAAAAGATAGTTTCAAAGTCTGACCTGCAAAGCCCGTCCACCCAGTGTCCTCCTCAGTCATGCTGGTTGCATGATTGCTGTAGAAGTGCTAAACTACTGTGACCTGATTAATTGAACTGAGCTCACACTGCAATAACTAATCAGTGAGGTGGTAGTTTAAGTACTTCATTACCAAAATGTATAAATGAGGTACATCAGAAGATGTTGGGGAAGAAGGACTTCACCGGGTGGGCCTGGACCCCCGAGGCCTGTCCCTGTGCCGACCTCGTCTGAGTCTAATAGATTTATAAGATAGAGCTCATCAGAAGACTAAGATATGAATATAAACATGATATTTGTCAGTTTAATTTAATGTTAAGTTGAACTGGAGTTAACCAGAATCCTTTACTCTTCCAACTCCTCTACTTTGTCTAACAGTTAGCTTAGCTTAGCCTAGCCAAGTTTTCTTTGTAAAATTGCTAATTGCAGGGTTTCAAATTGCAGTTTTGATTTTAAGTGGACTAATTGTTCAGACCTGCTCTGGGGCCTGTCTGAAGTATTAAATTGACATATATTTGTCTCAACACCTACGCAGGAGAACTTTTTTGTAAGTGTGAAATGGAAAATAGAAGAAGAAGTAGAGATGTGGGTGTTCCTATTTACATGTTTTTATTTTCTGTTTCTTTAGCCAAACATGTTATTTGATCAGAGCACCTGCCTGTACACCTGCTGTTAACCAAGCAGTTATTTTCAAGCTGCTACACTGATCACAAAGTCAGGACATATGAATGACAGGAAGTGTCCAGTGTCACGTACCGATATTAATGACAACAATGATGGGTCAAAGCAACATATGAACATTTATTACGATATCCTGATAAATGTAATGCAGCGGGATAACTTCTACAGTTATTATGTTAGTGATGATGCCTCTTTGCTTTTCATTTATTCACAGCTTTGTGGCGTACGATGGAGTGTCAGGGCCACATTAAGATGATAACCTGCCACGGCTGCAGTACCCTCTACAAAACGGCTTGTGTCGATGATTTAGTGAAGCAAACTGATCAGCTGTCTCATTGTGTCTTTTGTGTGTTTGGTTTTGTGTTTTCAATGAACTGAAAGCCCTCTTTAATGCACGAGGGTGTGACCATCCACATTCTCTCATCTGTCCAGTGTCAGACGTTCATTTTGTGCAAATGGTCAAGTCTTCCAAGTGTGCGTGCTTTTCCTTCAGCGTCTGTGTTACTCGCGTCCAGCAGATGGCAGTGTTTCACTGTCTGACGGCTGTCTGAAGCTTCAGCTGGATTATCCGTTTGCTATGTTTGCCATGTTACAGTGGGGAGGAAAAACTCCCTTTTAACAGGAATATCTAGACATGAGTGATTACTGCAGTGGGGCACTATCTGTGCTATCTATAAGAAATGTTAGCAACAATAAAACTCTGAGGATCAGGGCTCCATTTCACTCCAGTGTTCAGTGGCATTTTAAAAGAGTGAATACCGACGCTGAATGTCTTTGTAAAGCAAAAGCACTTTGTTAGCCTTTACAGAGCAAAGCTATGGATCAATGTGCAGTGAAGAAAAATCGAGGTGGCCAGTCTGTCCTTTCCTAACCAATCACAGAGCTCCTTACATTGCACCATGTGGCTAATTTGCGTTTTACTGATATTGCTGGGCTGCTGTCAATCATTTTGTCTTTATATTACAACAGAGCATTGACCTTTAACCTGTTTAATTCATACTGAGTATTTAAAAAAATGTATTGTCATAATAAATTCTGCCTCACTGAAACACCATTTTGCATTAGCCTCTATCACCTGACTTGTCACTGATGATATCACTGCATGAGCAGGCGAGCGGTAGCGGCGGGGGGGTGTAGGTGAAGCTCGTGAAGAACAAAATTCTGTACGAGCGGACGCAGTGAGTCCAATAACCAGGGGTAACTGGAAATAAGGTGTTGTAGGCTGGCTTCCACAGTGTAAAGAGACACTTCTCCCTCATGCTCTAACAGCTGGTAAATCAATTTAGAAGCAGAGTCGATAACGGCCTCCTGAAGCTCCCTAGGTGGGGTGACTGCCGCTGGATCCATATCTGGCTGGTCCGTACTGTCACGGCGGGTGAGGAGAGCCGTGTGAAAATAATAAATGAGGATCCAATCGCAGGCAGTAGTGGAGAAGTGAAGGTGGTTTATTGAACACAAAAATAAATATGGACAAACAGCAAATGGAGCACGAACTAAACTAGACTGGAAACAACTAAACTACAGAGCACAAACCTGGACAAGAACGAGCAGAGGAGATGGACAGCAGGGAGAACACACGGGTGAGACATGGTGGATACACAGACACACCAGCAACTACAATGACAGAGGACACGACTTAAATACACAGAGAAACACAGGGGAATTACACACAGGTGGTGGACACAGCTGGGAATAATCACCAAGACGAGACAGAGGTCAAACTGAACACACTCACATGAGACGCAGACCTTCACAATAAAACAGGAACAAGAAACCATCACACTAAGACGCAGACTCGACATAGAGAGAGAGACAGAAAATGACACATGGAACTAAACTAAACCTGCAAAAACATGACAACTCAAAATACTGGGTCAAACTGACCCAGAACCGTGACAGACTTTCTATAATGTTTTGCTTGAGCATGTCCTGCTTTTCTGTAATGTTATTTCTACAGCCTCTTATTTCTAACCTCTTGTGTACCTCTTTTCAACCACTGGGAGGCGCTACAGCTTCATTCCTTTCACACTAAGGCAGCGGTAGGGAACTCCAGGCCTCGAGGGCCGGTGTCCCTGCAGGTTTTAGACGTTCCCTACCCCTGCACTAAGGCCTTTGAAATCTTCATTAACACTGAGCTTGAAATTTCTATCAGTCGAATGCAAAGGAGTCCTGTGGTTGTAGGACAGAGGTAGGGAACGTTAATCTGCCATCATTTAGATTATATGACAACAACCTTCAAATCTGAAGTCTCAGAAATCTGCTTCATGTACAAGTTCCTCCAATAATCAGGGCTAATATCACCAAATTGTACATAAACAGACTTTTACATGTTAAATATTTCTCAAATATGGGGAAAAAAACAATATAAAATACTATATTATTAACAAAATATCTTAAGATACAGCTACAAATTGCTTGAAACATTTGCAATGAAATATATAAAACAGCTTTATTGTCAGTGAGGACAAAGTTATAGTGATGCTGTGCTGGAGTGTTCAAAAGAAGACAGAGACATGAAGTATAAATATTGTATAATATTAAATATAAGAAAGAACAAAGTTATAAAAACATTAATAATTGAAATCTGCAACAATATTCACATAAAGTGTAAAATACAGAGTTAACTGTTTAATAGGTAAAGTTTAGGTCTTGCAGTCGAACAATGATCCCAAACACAGCAGCAAATCTACAGCAGAATAGCTGAAAAGCAAAGTCCAGACCTCAACCTGGGACATTCAGAGAGCTGTGCTTAAATAAATGCCCACAAAGCTCAAAGAACTGAAGCAACGTTGTAATGAAGAGTGGGCCAACATTCCTCCACAACAATATGAGAGACTGATAAAGTCAAGCAGAAAACAATTAGCTCACATTTGTGCTGCTAGAAGTGTTTCTAGTTATTCACAGGACTGTAGTTTGAATCTAAAGAAATGTGAAAGTGCACTGAAATTAACATAAAGTTATTGCAATTTTTAAAAAAAATCAAGAAATCTAAGAGGAAGAAACAATGTAAACCACACAATTGTTTTCCTTATATTCTCCACACGGCAATGCACATAACAGACATAAAATATTTGCATTTATCAATAGAAAATATACAATTTTTCCATAGTCATAGCCAGGCCCGATTACTGCCAAACCTGTGCTGAATCAATCACTTAAACAGGACCTGTCTGACAAAGTAGAGTAGACCAAAAGATCCTCAAAAACTACACATCATGGCGCAATCCAAGGAAATTCAGAAGCAAATAAGAAACAAAGTAATTGAGATCTCTCAGTCTGGAGATGCAACGTCAAGATGAACAGAATCCAGTTTCTGGGATCCTGAAGGAGAATGTCTGGCCATCTGTTCACGACCACAAGCTGAAGTGCACTTGATCCAAAGCACACCAACAAGTCCACCTCTAAGCAGCTTAAGTAAAACAAAAGAAAGACTTTGGAATGGCTTAGCCAAAGTTCATACGTGAATCTGATTGAGGAGCTGAGACCTTGGAAAGGTGGTTCATACTCAAAACCCTCCAGTGTGGCTGAATTACAACAATTTTGCAAAGATGAGTGGGCAGAAATTCTTCCACCACCTCGTAAAGGACTCATTGCCAGTTATCCCAAACGCTTTATTGCAGATGTTTCTACTCAGGGTGGCCCAACCAGTTATTAGGTTTAGGGGGCAATCACTTTTTCCACACAGGGCCATAATAATGGCCGCCTTAATAATAAATGCCTTGATTTAGGAACTACTTTTAATGTTTACTTGTGCTATTTTGCAAAAAATAAAATCTCTGCAAAAACATCAAAACTGCTGACCGTCTGACCTCAATATGAAATTATTAATCTTTTGACCAAAAACATTTAGATTTGTAAAAATAAAGAAACCATAGAGGAACAAACAATGTTGTTTGCTACGTTCTAACATGGCAATCTAAATAACAGTAATGCAAACATATATATTTATCAATAAAAACAGATCGCCTTTTCACTGTTACAAAAGTCAAGTACATCAATGTTTGTTCAGCTTTCATAAATGTAAGTTTATAAGTACATAGTACATTTTTTGGTCCAACTTCTTTTAATACATGCAACACATTTCAGAACATTTGGGACAGAGACAACAAAAGACTGGAAATACTTCGTAAAAATCTGGTGAAACACTTTAAAGCCAGTGGGATTAAATGGGAGACATAAAATTTAATACTAGACAAAGACCGATTGAATCATGAAGCAAAGAATTAATAACTAAATCACAAGTAGAAAATGTTATGCAGATATTATTGGATAGATTTTGGTGTAGAAAAAAATGACAAGAAATGAAAAATGAAAGTTGTTAGGTTTGTAGCATAAACCTATTCGCTGGAACGTTAAGACAATATAATTACACTGCTAAGCAAGACACAAATAGGCAAAGTTCTTCATGTTACTCGTGCACGGGAGAGAACCGGACAACCGCTTGACTCCAGTTGGTCTCGTCCGTTCTCCCATACACTGTCCTTTTATTGAGGTTACATGAATATGCATAAGTTCATTAACATATGACGTCTACATACAAACAAAGAGTACCTTGCCTGTGTGTGTGTGTGTGTGTGTGTGTGTGTGTGTGTGTGTGTGTGTGTGGGGACTGCTGATCAAAGGGTCAAACATCCTTGGTCAGGAAGAGGGTAGCCTCCCCCTCACCCTAGATGGTTCATCCTAGATAACACGGTGAGGAAGTCCTGCAGTTCATCTAAACAAAGAGCACTTAGACTAGAACAGACGCAACTACGTTAATCCTACCATAAAATAATAAGACACCTCTCATGCTCCCAAAGTGCTGTCTAATACACACAAAGTTTGCAGACTATCAAGGATCAAAACCTCTACCAATCTACAACTAATTACAAAACTCTAAGCATATATAAGTAAATATTTCTAAGCATAAATGACAATCAACAATACAAATCTAACAAAAGTTATCTGGTCTTTTTCTTTAAAGAGTAGCCTACTGCAGAGCAGCAACACTGACAAAGACCATCATCACCAATACTGCAGCTAATACAATGATCCAGGAGGAAACTTGAAAAAGCAGGAAAAATGTGACACTGATCAAAATGAATACATCAATTATTGATCAAAGAGAAAATGCATACTAGCACAATGCATTGTTATTGCATCTCAGTTTCTCACCATCACTGATAATCTGACGTCTGCTGGACCTCAGGAATCGTCTCCATCACCTCTCTGTGAGGAGCAGAGAGCACTCGTGCTGCACATCCCACCTGTGTGCTGTGTTTACGTGAACCTGAGAGCACAGCTGTAGTGGTGACAGTGAATGTAGCGTTGGTGTTGGACACACTGACAGTGTTGTACTGTGAGAAGCTGAGGTCTTGTTGTGAGAGTGTTACAGTGGGAGCAGGTCGACCAGTGGCTGAACAGGAAACAACCCACTCTTCAGCAGAGTTTGACTCTCTGACATCAACAACAGGTTCATGCAGCTCTGTGAAGGATCAGGAGATATAAAATAAGGAGTATATTGTTAAAGATACATTGACTTCTAACACATGTAACGCATTAAGGTAAAATTTCTTACCATAAGGATGTGTTACACGATTTATGAACCCCAGTTTGTTAATTATTTGTTCATTATTCATAACTATATACTTAATTTTTTAAAAATTAAGTGTTTTTGGTCAAATGGAATTTCTTTTTGGGTAATTTTAGCCCCTTTTAGCCCTCTGCCAAAATGTTTTAACCTTTCTGTCTCTAACAGTAAAACATCGTTCCTTTATCTTCTGTGTCTGGTGTGTTGGTCAGGATTAGCTAGCTTGGCAAAAAGTTCACATTAAACAAAGTGTGTTACTGTGAGGTGTGTGTTCGTACTATGAGTCACAGCTCGAGTTTTCTTGCGGGTGAAGGTTTTTCACCTCGCTGTCATTCTTGCATAAAAGTGTTTGACCCCTTCAGAAAAAAAAACGAAATTTGGGATTATTTTTTGTTTTGTTCATTGTGTGTATTTGTTTCTACTTTTTACTTTTTCTTTTACTGTGTACAGCACTTTGGTCAACCTGTGTTGTTTTTAGACATGGTTATTGATTGATTGATTGATTGATTGATTGATTGATTGATTGATTGATTGATTGATATGTCTTTGATTAAAATACAGCCTACTCCACATCCTCCAAGTTACAGAGAAGAGGAACCATCTGGGGTGAACTTGTGCACTTGGTATTGGCTGTCATGGTCCCTGTGCCTCTCCGGCTCGCTCATGTTGGCCACAGGTTTGTTTTGTTTTCTCTCCTGCTTCCCTGGGTGGAGCTCATTGTGGGCTCTCACCCTTGGCCCACGTATCTGCGGTGATTTCTACACCTGTTGCTGATCAGGCGGCGTCCCCCTTGCCTATTTAACGCTGCGGCACGGAGTATTCGGCAGTGGAACGTTGAACCTCCCATGTTCGTGCTCTCAGCTCTCCTAAGACAAACTCTCTCAGTGTTGTGTGGCGTATTGATCTAATTGGACTCTTTGTGTTTAGATCTCCCCGGAACTGGTGGCGGACCCTGACCTGTGATCCCTGTGTGTGTCAACATAAGTGGAAATTGGAGCGAGAGTGGCTGTGGAGAAGCGAGTGTGCGTAAGAAGAGGAGTGGCGGAGTTTGGGCCGAGTGGAGAGCGAGTGTGGATTCCTTCCCCTGGAGCCCTGAAGCCCTGCCCCATTCACTGTATATACACATCACTGTGGTTTCCCTTCTGTGTTAATAAATTGTCAACCCTTTGCTTGCCAGAACGCTGCCTGCGTCTGAATCCATCTGTTAGCCCTGACATTGGATACCTGGAAATCAGTGAAGGGACCATTAATGCTTCAACTTGTACACAGGTTTGAGAGCAACCACCCAAAAGCTTCTGCTAATAAACACTAGTCTGTGTTTGTGATGCAAATGTTTCTGGCTGTGTTCACAAACATTTAGTAAGGTGAGTGAGGAATATTAATACTTATTATTAGATCATTAGCAGACTGTAGAACTTGACTGCACGCCAAGGTGGCAGTTCAGCCATTTGATTCATGTTGCAGCAGCTCATGAGTGAATGAACATCGTGCAATAAAAGTACTTCTAGAAGTACATTTTTGCAAAAACGCACATTGTGGAGGAATGTAGGGAAGACACGAGGGAGCCCAATATTTTACTCAAACGTTAATCGCTGCATCACACAACTGAACATTCAAAGCGCCAAAACCTAACCCTCTCACTTCCCGTTACACTGGGTACGAGTGGAGCTACCTGGTGGTATGTACTTACATTTATTTAAATTTACTTGAGTAGGGTAGAGTCATGCTAATGACCTAATAATTTTATTCAGGTGTGTTGCAGCAGAAATACATTTCAAAGCTTCAGCACGCTGGCTCTCAAGGCCTGGAGTTTGACACCCCTGCTTTACACAAAGATGGGTTAAATCACAGTGCAAAGAATGAATGAATAAATGAAATATAAACAATAAATAATTATTAAATAGTCTTACACATCAATGTCATTGGTTGACTTTTGAAGTATTTGAATCCTTATTGGGTTCCCTGAGTGACAGAAGGATTAAAACACTTTAAAATCAGTACTGAAAATATGTGCAGACATTACTGGATAGATTTAGGGTTAGAATCAATAAATCACTATCATGTTAAACACTCTTAGAGTTCAAACCTTCGTAGAAACATAAGTCCAGTATCATGGAATGAAACCTAAAGGTGCATTTGAGGGTGCAAAACGTTTCGTCGGCATTGTTGTGTTTGTTTGGGAGAAAACGTACAAACACACAGTGCAGCACTTAGTATTTAGTATTTATTTATTTATTGTCATTGTCAAGAACAATGAAATTGCGTTTGGGGCTTCCATACAACCCAAAAAAAAAAAGAAAATAATAAATACCCCTTAAAACCCAAGTGTACATATTTAACCCAGTGTGACTCCAATGCAATAAGACAATCCTTAGCAATAATGTTCGTAGAAATTCAGACAAAGACCTGAGAAACATGACAAAATACAACAATGCAACCCATTCAATATTATTGTACTGTGAGATATGGTAATGGTAAATGGCCTGTATTTATATAGCGCTTTACTAGTCCCTAAGGACCCCAAAGCGCTTTACATATCCAGTCATCCACCCATTCACACACACATTCACACACTGGTGATGGCAAGCTACATTGTAGCCACAGCCACCCTGGGGCACACTGACAGAGGCGAGGCTGCCGGACACTGGCGCCACCGGGCCCTCTGACCACCACCAGTAGGCAACGGGTGAAGTGTCTTGCCCAAGGACACAACGACCAAGACTGTCCAAGCCGGGGCTCGAACCGGCAACCTTCCGATTACAAGGCGAACGCCCAACTCTTGAGCCACGATCGCCCCATATGATATGATATCAGATATGATAGTTATCTATTTAAGAAAGAGGGGGGGGGGGGGCAGGAGGGGGAAGAGAATAAAGATATGATGCACCAATGCAGACCAGTTCATTGCTATTAAGAAGTTGGATATGGTTATTGTCTGTGAGAGGGGGGCAGAGAGTTCAGGAGCCTCACAGCCTGTGGATACAGGCTGTTGGCCAGTCTGGATGTTCTGGCCTGTATAGACCTGTACCTTCTCCCTGAGGGCAGCAGATGGAAAAGGTGGCGCGCAGGGTGATGTTGGTCCCGCAGGATACTGTGCACCCTCCTCAGACAGCGAGTGGGGAAGATATTACTGATCTCTGGCAGACTTGTTCCAATAATTCTGCCAGCTTCTTTCACCACCCGCTGGAGTGCTTGCTGATCGGCCTTGGTGCAGCTGGGGAACCACACTAGAAATCCATACGTCAGAACGCTGCTGATGGCACAGTTGTAGAAGTTCAACATCAGAGATCTGGGAATGTGTGCGCTCCGCAGTCTCCTCAGGTAGTAGAGGCGCTGTTGGGCCTTCCGTACAACTGAGGTGATATGGTTGCCCCAGGACAGGTCAGAGTTACACTGCTAGCGATCGAAGATTTATGTAAATTCGACAAGCTAAACGCATTCTGTACTGTACAGCAGGAGTCCCCAACCTTTTTGCACCACAGACCACTTTAATGTCAGACAATATTTTCAGGGAACGACCTTTAAGGTGTCGCGGATAAATACAACAAAAGAATAAAAAAAAGAAACTGTGGTGTTTTGTAAATATAATAATAAACGTGACTTGAGCTGTGCGCCAACAACAATGACAGTGACATCCTCCTCTCTGCTTTTTAATGCTCTCTGGTCGCTATGGTAACGCGTAAATAGTTCTTTCAAAATAAGACACACAACTACAACCATACATTTCACACCGGAGGATCAACTCTCGCGGAACGGTACCAAAAGACTCACGGACCGGTCCGTGGGCCTATTGGGGACCGCTCCTGTACAGGAGACACTGGACTAGATTGATTGACAATGGTCTACAGCAATCAGAACGCACAACACGATGTACTGTAAAAAAAATAAATGAATCAGCGAAACAGCAAGTGTCACTTTTGGCCACGAACAATTTAGGGGAATTTTATGAACAAACCCAGAGTGTTAAAAAAAACTTAAAACCATTTTTATTTCTCAGCAGCATCAATAGTAACAAAAACGCAATTTAGTTTCGCTGTCAAAGTCGATTTAACTGAAGTTACGTGTTTCCGGTTACTGTGGAGCTCCACAGCAGCTGCAGCCAGAAGCTGTTTCTACAGGATCCTGATGGACACTCAAAGCTTTTAGAAAATGTCCTCATTAGTTGTTTGCAGCAGAATATCAACCGATGTGAACCAAAACAACAAAAGTGCTCTGCACATGTGTGTGAGACTACAGATTCTAGAACCAGAACTGCTGATTTCATTACTCTGAACTTTTAAAGGCAGGTTTTGTATCTGAGAGCAGGGACACTTGCTGTGTTCAGTGTGACTCGTCTCTGCAGAAGGTCAGGGCTCTGATAGTTGCAGTTGGCGGGTGACTTACTGGGCAGGTGGATCCTGAGTGTCTGTTGGAGTCAGGGTTCATTATGGTCCTGGTTGCTACTGGAAATAAAGAAACAAAAGGAGGGTGTGATGTTCAGGAAGTACAGACTGTAGCTCAGCAGGTAGAATTACTAACTGGAAGGTTGGAGGTTTGATCCCTGGCTGCTCCAGTCTGCACGCCACGGTATCCTTGGGCAAGATGTGGAACCCTGACTTGCTCTCCGATGCATCCATCATAGTGTCATTGTTAGAAAAAGAAGTGCTTGTGTGAATGAAGCACGCTGTATAAAATGCTTTGACTGCTCATACAGAAAAGCAGCTCATAAGAACTGGTTCATTTTCCAGATAATTCCACTATTAAGACAACAGACATTTGGGAGGCTTTCTCTGAGAGTAACACTGAAAGTCTTGCTGCTCCTCCACAAAATGAACTTCAGATTAAAGACACAGCTCAGCTAAACACAACTCAAACTAATCTACACTATTTTTCTTTATTACGCAGCGTTTTTATAACTATTTCCAGATGTTTCTAAAGATGAAAACAGAATTAAACTCCAGCCTGATGCGTTTCTGAGGTTCCTGACTCTGACCGTCCCTCAAACGCCTCTCTGGGCGTTTCCTTCCGTCGCTTTTACTTTCGCTTTCGTGAATGTCGTGGCGCAGTTGATCGTCTCCATGTTAAGGTAACGTTAGCAGTCTGTACTGTTTTCCTGGCTGACATCAGCTGTGTGCAGCTTAGTTTCAGCATAAATCTGCTTCGTTTTATGTGAGATCAGAGTCTGGGAACGAGACAGAAACAGTTGATGATCAGCAGCTGAACTCGATGTTACTGTGGATCCACTGACTGATGTCTGTAGGCAGCTTCTCCTGCCTCCGTCAGTCTGTGGCTGTATGGGCTCAAATTGTGGTCATAAATATTTTGTACTTGTAAACCAGGATTTGTAGGTGTAAAAATAATTTGTGTGTGGACTTAGCCAAGGAATACGTGTGAAACTCTGCACTCAAGTTTCAAGTTACAAGTACGTCCCTATTTTTCTGCCTTTCATCTGATTGGCCAATGTCATGTCAATCACAAATTTAACAATCCAATCAGAGAACAGGTGGGTTTGTTCAGGGTTCAGGGCCCTGTTTCAGGAAGCCGGTTTAGTGCAAACTCTGAGTAAGTATACCCTGAGTTAATGAAAACTCTGGGTTTTCGGTTTCACAAAGCGAGTTTAGATTAATCCTGAGTCACTATGACGACACACTCCGTGAAGCTAACCTGCTCCCTAGCAGGTTTACTTCAACTAACCCTGACTTTCTCCGCCTCTGTGTTGGAAACCTGACTGTAGGAAGTGTCAGACATAGCGTGCCCCTTCCTTGAAGAGCCAGTAGATCAGGGGTGCCCAATCCCGGTCCTCGAGAGCTACCGTCCTGCAGCTTTTAGATGCATCCCTACTCCAACACAGCTGAATCAAATGGTTTGATCTCTTCAGCATGCCATCATGTTTGGCAAAGGCCTGATAACAAGCCATTCATTTGATTCAGGTGTGTGGGAACAAGGATGCATCTAAAAGCTGCAGGACGGTAGCTCTCGAGGACTGGGATTGGGCATCCCTGCAGTAGATGTTGAAGCCCAAATTCTCTGCAGAGCTCTCCGCCGGGAGAGAGTGATCAGAGCGCGTTTGGACATTTTATCATTTCCTGATGATTTCCTGTGTGAACGTTACCGTTTTTCAGCACAATCTATAAGTTATTTGAATAACATCCTCAGGCCTAATATTGCTCATAGGACACATCGCGGACATCCTCTCAATTCTGTACATATTATTTGTATTGCACTTCGGTTTTTTGCAAACGGGAGCTTTCTGTATAATATTGGTGACGCTGAGCACGTTTCCAAGGCTACCATCTGTCGGGCAGTCAGGAATGTTACAGTTGCACTGAAACGTCTCCTGTACTCGTCTGTGGTGTTCCCCGGTCATAGACCCACAAGATTTATCAAAGAGGGATGCCACAAAATTGCAGGTATCAGGATGAACAAAACTTAATTCATGATGTGGTGATACTTGAACTACTACTTAAATTTTACATTTATTTTCACGGTTCCCAGGCGTGATTGGCTGTATAGATGGCACTCACATTCCAATCATTGCTCCTTCAGTAAATGAAGGAGACTATGTGAACAGGAAGTCGTTCCACAGCATTAATGTACAGGTACATAGTTCCCTGTAGCATTTCAAACTAACAAATTATTTCATTATAGTAATGGATGCTAATTTGTGTTCTCTGCACTGTGAAGATCATATGTGATGCTGCCAACATCATCACAAATGTGGAAGCCAAGTGGCCAGGCTCTGTGAGTGGTGGTGGTGGAGGACCCCCACCTGTTTTTCGGGCCTCCGCTTTTTTTCTGTTGGCTATAACGGGTCACATTTGAGCATACAGAGTAAGCAAATATGTACTTGTAATGTGCTCAGATAATTTCAATAAGTGCTTACAGAGGGGAAATTAATGTAGCCTCTAACTGCAATTGATTTACATGGGACAAACAGACCAAGCACTATGGCTCATAATACAATTACACCTTACCTGTTTGGACTATATTTTTATATTTCATTTTTACTTGCTGCCAGGCACGTTTGGGGCCTGTTGGGTTGCACCTGCGCTCACATCACATCACAAAATAAAATGTATAAAATAACAAATAAAATATAATAAAATAACGTGTTAAATGGGTGGAAATCCCTAGATCAATGTTTATATTAACACTCACGCATTGACTCTGTCGGCTATGTTTTGCCATGCATGCTCCCTTTCTTTTGCAGCTGTGGCTGTGTTACTTTTTTTCTGCAAAATTTGCATGTTATCGGCATATGCTGCCATCAGAATTTCGGCCTCAAGCGCTGTAAAATACATTGACCGCGCCTTCTTTCCCTCCGTCTCCATGGTGACTCGCTTAATCTGTGCTCCACTAATCAGGGCTTTATGTATCCTCGTGCGCGCGCTTAACTTGGGGTTAAAGCAACTCCGCGTTGACTGAACTACTTGTTATCAGCCTTTCTGAAACCGAATATTCCGAGTTGGACAGTTCGGGGTTACTCAACCCTGAGTATCGTTTTTCACTCTGAGTTTTCTAAACCGGCTTCCTGAAATAGGGCCCTGGTTAGGTTTAGGCTGTTATTGTGCTTCAGGCTGAAATATGAGGAGTAAGGAGTGGGGCTGGTTAGCCCTCATGACCCTCACCATAACACATACGTCACAGGACAGTGTTTACCACAGAAACTCCATGAAATGATCAATGAGAACTTTAGAAACCTGTCAGTGTGATGCTTCCAGTACAACAGCACCTCTGAGTGTGTGTGTTTGCCTCTCAGACTAACTCCACCCTGACATCAAGAAGATGGAGGAAGAGGATGGAGCAGGATCTGCAGCATCCAGCTGTGTGTCTGTGAGGAGTGACCGGTCCAAAGATCAACCTCCAGACTTCAGTAATGAACCTGCAGCAAGAATGTAAGAGAGCTGCTGACTCATTTATTCAGTGTAAATAATGATTTTTGATGCAATGGGAGAAGAAAAATGACAAAAACAGTTTTAAAAATAAGGATTAAAATATTACAAACTATGTTTTTGAGTTTCCTGATGTAGTACAAAAATATATGAACATAACTGTATATAGGACAGATATTTACGGTTCTTTTAGGCAGCACCAAAAAACAAAAAGACTATTTTAAGCTGTCTGAGGTAGTGAGTCAACATGTCACACTGGGTCAAAGGTCAGGGAGTAAAAGTGTGTTTTAAAGAGCAACATGTCAAAGGGTATTATTGTAAACTTTAACAAAAGACTGTTATGTGACAAAGAGTAAGTACATTATTTTTATGAGATTGTTCATCATGTCTTTAATTTAATATTTCCATTTTTTCCTTCCTGTCTCATGAAGCTGTTACATTTATTGTGTGGAGATCAGGGAAATATTTTACTGTTACTGTCATAACCATTATCATTACCATTGCATTAATCATCATTTCATCAAAGCATTTATTGATGCTGTTGGTATTACGTTAAAACTTGTTTTACAGGTGTTATCATAATCCCATATTAACCTTTATTCCAGGTGCAGTTATAACTATTTTTATACACATCTTGCAGTTTGTGCTTTTAAAGAGTTTAAGCTCAGTCTGATAATTGATGGTCAGAAGCTTCGTCTGGCGCGATGTCGCGATGCCGATCTATTGTGCAAAGTGACTTAGAGGTATGGAAGGATTGCCTACACGCTTACAAAACACACATGATACAAGTATTCATTATTATCTTTTATTCGTTTATATCCTTTTTATTGAGCTTTGAGTAGTGGCATTTGATTAAAGCATTTATTCAATATATTACACATATAGTTTCAGTTAAATTGTTACACATATGAGAGTCTGGGTGTGAGCTTTAGTAGGCGAGAGGTGAGACAGAGTGCAATTGAGGTCGAGATATACACACACACACACACACACACACACACACACACACACACCGTAGGTAGACTTATATTCTAGGTAAGAGTTCAGACATATTTTGCTTGTAACTGCATTTTGTGCCTGCATAAGTGATAGTTTGCTGCAGGACGTGCGTCTGATGTTCCAGGGATAAGTGAAAGCAAGACGAGCTACAGGAAGCACCTGGCGTGGAGACGATGTTCTTTTCAAACTGTGTCAAAAGTTGTCAACAGAACATTTGTGTTTTTAACTCATGCAAGTATCTGCTCTGACGCAAGAGGGTGCGTAATAATACCCTGATGTTATAAAAGCAACTGCTTGTGTGCTTTTGGGCGGAGATCGACGCTGATTGTGTAACGGTGTTCATCTCCCTACGCATGTGTTCATTAAAATCATCGTTTGACCTAATTCTTCTGGACCTTCGTTGTTTTGTTCTCATCCTCAATATTCTGAATACGCGACAATTGTTTTTCTTTTAGGATCAATAAGAGGCCAGAATCTCCTGGACCTGAACCCAGCTGTGTTTCCTTAAAGAGCAACGAGTCGAAGGATATTGATATAAACTTTAAAGGATGTTCTTCTGCTGCTGAGAGGTAATGTGTGTCTAGATGTTGTTCCTGACTCTGTATTTCTGAATAAATCCTCATGTTTAATATCAGCTCAGCTCTTTTTCACACATTTCTATGTTGGTATGTGAAGCGGTGTGTGTTGGAGTGTTTCCACAAACACAGCAGTCAGAGTGGAAAGAGTGGATGTTGTAGGAGGTGTTTGTGTAGTGAAGAGGCTGAGTGTCTGTAGGACTCCAGCTGCTCCAGCAGGTGTCTCCTTTGTGCTTTGCTTCAAACACAGTGTAGGGAGGAGCTTCCACTCAGGTGTTTCAGGTGTTGCTGACTGGAGGAGGACAAATAGTTTTTCCCTTCAGTGACACTTCAGCAGCTCAATGTTCTGGGAGATGTTTGTCTTTATGAAGGTTTATGGATTCTTGTTCTTACTTTTGTGAAACTGAGCAATACATTTTCCATCTAACATTTAAAGTAAATTTCCAGGTGAATAAAAGATCTGCAGCTGCAGCCTCTGTGATGTTTCACAGTCTGAAAGTAACAAATTCAACCAGAGTTCAAACAAAGGCTTAATATACGTGTGTGTTTGATATAATGCCAACAAGTACAAACAGGTGTTCTTACAGGTCTTAATCACAGAGCTCTGATAAGTCTGGTGACTTTCACACTCAGCAGTTTTGCTGCCTTTTATTTTATATTGGCCTTTTTAAAGCCCTTCAAAGTCTCCCACATTCATACAGAGCTTTTAACACCAAACTCCTTTACAGTCCTTCTCCTCTCACACACGATCACACGACTGATTTGTCTGCAGCAGCTGTGTTACTGCTAGTATTTTATTATGTGTGTAATCTCCAAATATTGTTCCTGTGGTTTAGTTTGACTTCCTTCTGCAAACTCAGCTGCTCTGTTGCTGATACACGTCTCCATGAATATGATTGATCAGATGCTGCCAACACCATGTGTTTCATGTGAGCGCTCAGCTGAAACCCTGGGTTGACTTATCGAGTTAATAACAAGCTTCACGTGACTGTGAATGCTAAAGTGAATCCAGATAAAGGAAAGAGACCCTGCTAATGTTGGACTCACTTCTTAGTGTAGATCCCAGGAGGAAGTTCAACATAGCCATTCTTTGTGCTAGCTCGACCAAACCTGAGACCACAGTGCAGGATAATGATCATCATCTGTCTCTGTCAAGGACATTTAAAATCCACAAATAACAAACATAATTATATTTGATCATTAAAAATATGTTTTCACTTAAAAAAGCATGAGCACACTGGTGGATTACAGAAACATGAAAACTCGTTAACAGTAAAGTTAATTTAGGCGTAAGATTTTATCATTGATTTCAAAGTCTCTGCTGCAGAGAGGTGAGCTGTTAGTAACAAGAACTCTCTGATTTAAATGATTTTGATGTTTCCTGGTTTCTAAAATGCATCTCTGTAGCAGAGCAGTGTCTCCAAGGACACACAGGCTCAGCTGTAACTGTCAGTTTATCTGGTTTAAGACACATTTGGACTCAATTGGCTGTTTTTAACTATGTATTTTAATCAGAGGTGTAAATTTAGACCTCACACATCTGGATCCTAAACTATGATAGAAACAGCTGCTAGCAGTGGGTAGTTTGACTTTGATACGCTGCTCTAGAAAGCAAACAAAGGTTTGTGCAGCTCCTCTTCAGAAAAGTGTTCAGAGAGCAGCTGCTGTATTAGACAAAGGCTCGTCGTGTGAGCCCAGATGTGTGTAACAGCTGGATGAAGGAGAACCATCACAGTCGCGTCTCCATCCCGCCTTTATTAATGAACTTCCTGTTGCTTGCAGATGACAGGAACACAAAGTGTTTGTGCCACGTGATGCTGCAGGATTTGTTAACGTGTCCATGATGGTAACATCTCCTCGTCTAACTGCAAACACATGAGCGCTCCTAACGGCAGCTATCACAGCCACACAGGCAGACTGTGTCTCACTGTTGCATTCAGGGACATTTGTTTTCCTGTAAAAAGCTGAACTCTAATCTAAGAGGACTGTTACTGACAGGAAACAGCTGCATTATCTGCAGTCTGTGTGATCACAGCTGCTTCAATCACTTTATCAGAGAATTGATCATTGAATAAAACATGTTTGTGTCTGCAGAGGTCAGAGGTCACAGTCTGCAGGATCCAGCTGTCCGTCGGTGAGGAGTGACTGGTCCAAAGATTACCCTCCAGACTTCAGTGCTGAACCAACGAGGTCAGAGAACTGTGATGACTCCTTTACATGTTTGTGTTTTCCTGGATAAATATGACCAAAGATTCATTAAAAAGATAAAAATCTTAGACTTTGTCCTGTAGCGCTGTGTGGCAGGCAGGATTGGACCCAAACACAACAGGATGAAGTCAAAGAGGCAGCTTTATTTCAGCTGTGAACATGCAAACAGCAGAAATAAGGAAACATAACTGTAGGTTAGGTTAGGTAAGGAAAACACGTCTCTGCCTAGTCTTGAAAATCTAATCTTATCATCCATTGTTCTTCTAGGGCCTCTTCTTCTTGTGGCCTCAGCTAACTGCTAATATTTAAATGGCTAACATTAACATGTGTGCCAGGTTAACATTTATGATGAACTATGATTAATTAACTGATGTTGAAACTGGAGCTTTACTGACCTCTGAAATTCCTCCTAAAGTGTTATTCAGTGTTGTGACAGTCAGCTGCTTCAGCTGCTGCTGGGATGGGCTGTGGCAAAGAGAACAGAGAAAATCCAAATCAGAGTTTTTCTCTGAATTAAAAGGAAACAACAATATATTCTACATGGTGAAACTGATGGTTTCTGGTGTTTGGGTCTGTTTTTCTGTATTTATGCAGATAAAGTGTAAACTCAGATGAATTATACCATCAAATGTTAAAGGAAAATATCAGGATGAGTGTCTGTGAGCTGAGAAGGACGTGAAGCGAGCAGTTTATCCCAGAGCTGAAGCTGCTCTGTGTGCAGAGATGAGCTCAGATTCCTGCTGTGATTGATCAACAGTCACAGAAATGTAGACTTGTAGTTATTACTGCAGTATGGTCACAGCAGATACTGATAAACATGTATTATGAGGATGGATGATCAAGTTTCTCACTCTCTCCTTTAAATCTCAGTTTTTTCTTCTTCACAGTTTATCTGTTAATTTATTAATGAATAACACTGAAAGAGTTTCTGTTATATTTCCCCTTGAACATCAGCTTATTAGGGCGGCATTAGGAAATAGCCCCCCTCCAAAGAATGAATAAATGAATGATGATAATAATAAAATGATTCAAAAGCAGAGCTCAGAGTGGTAGAATGGTCAAACATGGATCCACGGGTGGTTCAACTGCATTTGGTGACGTGACCAAAGCAAATCTTTCAAATAATCCCACCATCAACGGGATGTTGTCTCCTTTACTACGGTTACTTTACTTGGTCACCGTGTGAATTTCTTTGAAATGAACCAAATTCTTTTATTTGTTGGTTGTTGCATATTTAACCTCTACAGTCAGGAAAGGAGGAGATGAGGCCTCAACAATGTTGGGTTGTAGCTGTGGTTCAGGTTAGAGTGAGTGTCCATGGAATAAATGTAAGTCAGTGAACTGGAAACATGACTGTGTTCAAACTTTGTTTTCCTTTTTATAATGAGTCTAATCAAAGGTGGACAGAAGTATCTCCACTGTGACTTTTCTGTGTCACCATCAGAGCTTCTGCACAGTGTGGAGAAAGATCCAGAAGCAGAGCTGGACTGCAGACAGCCAGTCAGAGCAGCTGTGTACAAAGTAAGACTGAACATCTGTCTGCTGATGGACTCATTTCTGAAAACTGGACTTCTTGTGTTGTTCAGACATTGAAGAGTTTTCTTTCTCTTTAGTCTCATTGTTTTTCTTTCTTTCAGCAGATGTTGGTCTGCAGGAGGTTTTAGATGAACATAAGATCAGTCTGAGGAGGAGATGTGAACGTGTGACTGAAGGAAGTGATGAAACAGGAAGTAGAACACTCCTCAACAGGATCTACACTGAGCTCTACATCACAGAGGGACAGAGTGAAGAGGTTCATACCCAACATGAGGTGAGGCAGCTGGAGACAGCTTCCAAGATGGACGCCCTCCATGACGCTCCAATCAGGTGCCAGGACATCTTTAAAGCCTTACCTGACCAACAGAGACCCATCAGAGTGGTTCTGACCAACGGCGTGGCTGGTGTTGGAAAAACCTTCTCAGTGCAGAAGTTCACTCTGGACTGGGCAGAGGGCTTGGAGAACCAACATGTCAGTGTGGTGGTTCTGCTTTCATTCAGGGAGCTGAACCTGATCAGAGATGAGCAGTACAGTCTTCTGGAGCTGCTCCATGTTTTCCATCCAACATTACAGAAGGTCACAGCAGAGAAGCTGGCTGTCTCTCAGCTTTTGTTCATCTTTGACGGCCTGGATGAAAGCAGACTTTCATTGGATTTCACCAACAGGAAGCTGCTGTCTGATGTCACACAGAAGTCATCAGTCAGCCAGCTGCTGACAAACCTCATCCAGGGGAATCTGCTTCCCTCGGCTCTCGTCTGGATAACTTCCCGACCTGCAGCAGCCAATCAGATCCCTCCTACATGTGTTGACAGGCTAACAGAAGTACGAGGCTTCACTGACGCCCAGAAGGAGGAGTACTTCAGGAGGAGATTCAGTGATGAAGAGCTGTCCAGCAGAATCATCTCCCACATGAAGACATCCAGGAGCCTCCACATCATGTGTAGTATCCCAGTCTTCTGCTGGATCACTGCTACAGTTCTGGAGCACATGTTGACTACAGAGCAGAGAGGAGAACTGCCCAAGACCCTGACTGACATGTACTCACACTTCTTGCTGGTTCAGACAAAGAGGAAGAAGAACAAGTACCATGAGGGACGTGAGACGAGTCCACAGGAGCTGACGGAGGCTGACAGGGAAGTTCTTCTGAAGCTGGGGAGGCTGGCGTTTGAACATCTGGAGAAAGGAAACATCATGTTCTACCAAGAAGACCTGGAGCAGTGTGGTCTGGATGTGACAGAGGCCTCGGTGTACTCAGGAGTTTGTACAGAGATCTTCAAAAGAGAGTGTGTGATCTTCCAGAAACCAGTCTACTGCTTTGTTCATCTGAGCATTCAGGAGTTTCTGGCTGCTGTCTACATGTTCCACTGTCACACCAGCAGGAAGACAGAGGTGCTGAAGATGTTTCTAAAATCAGAATCTTTCACCAAGATGATTTTCAATCTTTTTGATAACAAAGATCTCCAATCACTTGATGTATTTCTGAGGAGAGTCATGGAGAAATCCCTCCAGAGTAAAAATGGCCACCTGGACCTGTTTGTTCGCTTCCTTCATGGCCTCTGTCTGGAGTCCAACCAGAGACTCTTAGTAGGTCTGCTGGGTCAGACAGAGATCAGTCCAGGAACCATCCAGAGAGTCATCAACAACCTGAAGGAGATGAACAGTGATGAAATCTCTCCTGACAGAAGCATCAACATCTTCCACTGTCTGATGGAGATGAACGACTTCTCAGTACATCAGGAGATCCAAGAGTTCCTGAAGTCAGAGAACAGATCAGAGAAGAAACTCTCTGAGATCCAGTGCTCAGCTCTGGCCTTCATGCTGCAGATGTCAGAGGAGATTCTGGATGAGTTGGACCTGCAGAAGTACAACACATCAGAGCAGGGACGACTGAGACTGATTCCAGCTGTGAGGAACTGCAGAAAGGCTGGGTGAGTCCAGATGTGATCATTAACATCATTGATCAGTGTAGGTTAGTAGTTTAATGTTGAAAATAAAATCAGATTGTAAGCAGAAAGTGTTTGTGTCCGTACGCTGCAACCTTCCACACCATTCCTTTATTGTACAGACTCAGCAGCAGCTCCATGGATCCCAAATCCAAGAGTGGAGAACAGATTTGAAGTGTGTCACATCCATGCAGTCACAGCTGTTTCCACCATGTTTCCACTGATATTAATCCTGTTCAATGACACGTTTCATATCAGTGAATATGTTCTTTAGGACGTCCACTGACATGTTTAAGTGTCCTGCTGGAAATCACTCAAATCATCCATGAAATCCATGAAAAATCCTTTTAGTGTTTCTAACTTCACCCTCTGTCCTCTCTCTCTCTCCATCCTCCTCACTGCTTCTTTCACTGATAATCACACAAACATCGTATTCAGCTACAAAATAACACAATAATATCATCTGATGATCATTATTATAAGAGCAGGATCCATATTTGATATCAGAGTAACACACTGCTTGGTTATGTGCAGTCATCATCAGTGACTGTGGGTCAAACAGAAGCTCTCTGATTGGTTGCTGACCTTGGTCACCTGTCCACTCTCACCTGTTTGTGTTTGCTCTCTCTTTGCTGTCTCCATCCTCTCTCTCCTTTCTCTCCCTCTCTGTCTTTGTACGTCACTCAGGTCCAATGGAAACAGTGACATTTACAAACCAATCAAAGACAAACTGATCCATGTCAGGTTATAACAATATTCAAAGTGAATACAGGCTGCTGCTGGACACAGACAGGTAACATCATTTTGACTTGCTGTCACCTGGATCTGGACTCATAAACACTGAAGCCCTGAACAGGAATACAAATCATTTTCTGCCAACTAGCGACACACCAGCAGATAATGGCTCAGAAAGCTAAAATGAGCCAATCATTTCTGTGTTTAGTTCCCCTGAAATCAGATCTGATATCAGCAGCTCTGAGTTCATTCATCATTATTGTCCAGTGATGAGATTTCTGCTCCGTTTGGTAACAGTCAGCAGGTTTTTCCTGCGTGTGGACGTGAACAGTCGTTACCTGACAGCAGGTAGCAAACAGAGATCATCTTTCCAGCTGGAACTCTTCACTGAGCTGAACTCATTCAAAATGTTCTGGAGTCAAAACAGGAAGCAGTCCAAATGTGTGTCTTCACTCTGACTCTGGATCAGATCTCAGTGACAGACTGTGGACATTATGGAAGCCTAAATGTGACACCATCTTCCTCCTTCATCTGCAGATTAAAGCCAAACAAAGATTCTCATTAAAAGTCTGCAGGTCTGAGAGAGACTCAATCGTTGTGTCATGTCAAACACAGTAAGAGGAGCTGAAGCACAGATGTGAAGAGCAGATTCATCAGATTATGACCTCACTCTGTTTTGTCTTCATATACATTCAGTCTGTGTTTATAATGCAGATTTTCTGCTTTTATAATAACACATTTTATATTTTCTATCATCACAGACTGACTAACTGTGGACTCTCAAAGACTCACTGTGAAGTTGTGGCCTCAGCTCTGAAGTCCAACCCCTCCCATCTGACAGAGCTGGACATGAGTTGGAACAAGCTGCAGGATTCAGGTGTGAAGCTTCTGTGTGTTGGACTGGAGAGTCCAAACTGTCGACTGGAGACTCTGAGGTGAGTTCACTGACTGCGGCTGTTGTTGTTTTTCTATATTTCAGGTCTTTGATGTTTGAAACTTTCTTTAGTTCCTAAATGTTCAGGATGTGTCTGAAGACAAATGTGAAGAAGTTTGAGTGCTTTCAGAAATGTTGTCTTTCCAAACGACTGAACAACAGTTTTTCCTTTTGGCTCCAAACAGAAGTGACAGACTTGAGCAGGGTTCATTTAAAGGCTGACAGAAGTGGAGTGGTGACGGGGAGATGTTTGACAGGACAGTGTTTCAGCCTCCACAGGTTCATGTTGTGCTCCATCAGTCAGTGAAGATGAAGTCGGTGCTGATGAGGCTGTAGAGTGTGTGAGGGATGTGAATGAGGATGATGAAGATCTGATGATAGCAGATAAAAACAGGCTGCAGAGACTTTGAGCCATACAGGGCACACAGTGTGTGTACAGAACAGCTGAAATCATTATGGAGGCCTCACTGGGATATGGAAGCATCACAGTACAGCTTCAGTGAAGCATTAAAGTCTCTGATATGAGATGAGAAATGAAGCAGCCAGAGCTTTTTCATGAGTGGAAATCCACTGTGACTGTGAGCTGCTGCTACAGCCTCCAGATTAGCCAGCAGCTCATCCTGCTCAACATTTCCTCACCAACTTTAATGGAAGTGTGATGTTTTCAGCTGGAGTGATGGTCAGGGTGGCCTCCCTCTCCTCTTCTTCTCCTCTTCCTCTTTCATTTGTAAAGCCACTTCTGCTGCTTTCATTCATTTGGAAGTCCTGTAGCTGAGTTTGGGAGAGACTAACAGCCTCGGCAGCAGAGGGGAGAAAGGCTGTAACACCACCACTTTACTCTGTTCGACCTGTCACATCATTTTATCAGGAAACAAATATGCTCATGTTTTTACTATGTTTGTCTTGAAGATGTAAGAAGATCACATGGTGCTTTTTATTATTGTGTTGGTTTGTTTGCTGTCTCTTGGATGGAGCCCAGCTGTGCGTGGCCCCTGGGCCTGTGGTCAGAGTGTGTGCTGGATAATCCGGCCCAGGATGAGGCCAAACTGACATGGGATGAAATGTCTGTCACATAATTGAGCTTTGTGAGAAATGTACGACTTTAATGTGAAACATTCAGAGTTTTTTCTCTTGTTGTGTTTGTTTGAAGCTGCTTCCTGTTGGCTTCAGCTGTTTGGAGTTTCCATTTTCTAAACTTCTACATTCTGAACCTTCTTCAGCTCTGAACAGATGATGAAACACTGAATGATTTCAAGCTCACACTTTGTCTAATAAACTTACATCTTTCATTCTTTATACAGATTGATGGACTGTGGTTTGTCAGAGATCAGCTGTGATTATCTGGCAGCAGCACTGAAGTCCAACCCCTCCCATCTGAGACAGCTGGACCTGAGTGACAACAACAAGCTGCAGGATTCAGGAGTGAAGCATCTGTGTGGTTTCCTGGAGAGTCCAGGATGTGGACTTGAAACTCTGGGGTCAGTCAGCATGTTTTAGTTGTGCTGAGATGAATATGATGTGAAAGTTGTGCTGACACTAAACTGCAGACATCAGGCTGATATTATACTGATCCACACTGAGGATCTTCATGGTAAAGTCTGTTTTCTTCTTCTCTGGTTTAGTCCATTGACTGCAGCAGAACAATGTTCACATTTCAAACAGTGAGACTCAACGTATGGCCCTTGGCCCACACGCGGCCTGCCCACCTTCCCTGATTCAGAGAGAGGGGACCCTGATTAACTGTGTAGTGTTCTTCCTCACAGTTCTAAGTATCAGACACAACAATGAATAATCCACAGCTGACTGTCTTTAGCAGGTCAAAGGTCACGGCACACAGCAGACAGTGGGAAATATTATAATTCTGATCATTTATCAGCACATATCCATATGTATAAAAACAAAGCTGACACTGTGAGACTTGATCAGAGGTGTGATCATCACAGCAGAGGCCTTTGTGTCAAAGTCACTGAGGATCAAACAGAAACACATGAAGCAGATTTTCCTGTTCTGGCTTTTTATAGCAGATAACCTTCAAAATATTCTGCAGTCCATCAAAAACTGAAGCAAACCATGAATCAACATGTGAACATGAGCTGATGCTGCTGAAGTGAAGCAAAGTTACAGAGGTTTGATTACAGACACAGCTGAGAGTTTGTAATCTGTCATCATTTTAAAAGGTTTACATTTCTTCAGTATATCCACATTTGCAGCTGGTACCTCAACCTCCACCTGTCCAACACAACTGCTGTCCACTGCCTCCATGACATTGTGATTTTGCTGTTGGTCTTCTGTCAGATCTTCATCAATCACTTCTGCACGGGGCACACCTTCAGACTCTGCAGCTGCATAACGAAAGCCTGTAAGATAAAATTAGACATAAGGTAAATGTACACCAATATTCCAATGACAGGTGTGTGATTCATCTGGAAGTTATGTGCGGATTAGTGTACAGTGATAGCAATTTAGTATGTTTTTAGAGGGGGGGGTGTTTACTTCCGATGGGTGCTCTTTTTCGCTTCCGTTGCGTACGCCTTGCGTGCCGGTCCGAGTCTGATACAGGTATGTCGTCATGCCACATGTGCAGTGTTGGTGCCCAGTCTGGATTTGTTACATCCATTTCATATGCTGGTTTGCCTGCAATAATCCCAAATCATAAGCTACTCAGTCGACATGATGTGGTTCTGCAGCATCACACATTAGCATGTTTTATCTCATTATCTATGACCTCAGCACGTTGAAAATAACACTAAAAGCCTTTCAAGAGTGATATGAATTAATTTAGAACTCACCGGAAAGAAAATGCCGTGAGCAAACCAACAAAAAGCTGGGGATTGCAGAGAACTCGATATCCGCTCGTCTCACCGCTGCAATCCAAGCCTGACGTCTTTGTTTAGTAATATCGGATACATGGGATCCCTCACGTTGCCTCCAGGACGGAAAACGATGAAAAGAGAGCCCGTTATCCAGCTTCTTGCCTTCACGATCGTGTGATCTAACGTTGCAACCGACAACACAACACGTACGATCCATAGCTGAAATGGTATCCTTTGGCTGGCCTACTGTCATGGCGGAAGGGGGCATGGCCCATCTCCCGTGACATCACGCTCCAAAGCCCTATAGGTGGGAAAATGTACCATGTCGACCAATCAAAAATGATATGGAAACATGACATTTGGTTGTTTAGCAAAAGGGGGAAGTTTTAGGAGTGACCGGCAAGAGAGGGCGAGTGAGCGAAAGAGAGAGAGAGTTTTGATACGTGAGAGATTTGTGACGTTTACCGTGTTTGGTCTCAAGTTAGTTTGTTGTCTTGTGTATTTAGTGTGTAGCTGTTGTTTTGTTTTGTGTGTCAGTTCTACTAGTGATCGTCACAGTTGCTGCCTTAAAGCCAACAAAGGCAGATTGCAGTGTAAACGCTGAGTGACACACCTGCTGTCAGACCTGCAGGTTTATCCCTGTGCTGTTCTCATATGTGTTAGAGTGACACAAACTATTGTTTGACACCTGATTGTTCTGTAAATAGTTTGAAATGATTATATGAAAAACGTCTGAGCCTTGGCTGCATTTTTTGGTAAATAGTACCATATAACTTTGTTGTTTGCAAAACGTGTGCGTATTTTTAAAAATGTACAATCTCTATTTGCATTTCAAGTTATGAAGATGATTCGTTAAACATGTGTGTGGTTTTTACAGTCAAAATATCACTTTCTACTTGTATTTTAAATTTTGTCTGAATTTAGATAAATTGTGCTGATACAGTTGGTCAAAATGAGAAAATAACAGATTGGCAAGATAAACTGTTTTTAAAGGTAAAATATAGAGGCCACATCAAAAGTAGTCAAGAAGGGTTAAAGGCTAAAAGCAAAGTTGTCACCAAGTACTGTTTATATTTGTGTGTATTGCTGCAGCTTTTTTGAGTATTAATTTGGTGCCTTTGTGTGAAATAATGGTATTGTGAGTGATCCATATAGTCACAAAGAATAGCCACTTGTTTCTGTGCTACCAAAGTTCCCCGGCTTTCATTCAAAATGTGTTTATCGTCAGCACCTGCACATTAAACTACTTAAACATTATAAATGTCTTCAAGCTCACACTGAGGCCTGTGGGGTACTATCAGCCACTGAGACAGTACACACATTTATATGTGTTTGTATATGAATATTTCATACTTTAAGACTGCCTGTTTATTTAAGGGAGATGAACAAAATACATTGGAATTGTACAAAATAATATCATGGATGATAAATTAAATAGATTTTAAGTAGATGCTTGTGCATTCTTAAAGTCTTATATGTTGAACTGAACTATGTGATCTGTTCAAAGCCTTAATCTTAATTTGAAGTGAAATGTGCATTTTGAGTTTATACACTATGTATATAAGGCGACCGTTTCCTTTTGCAGTATTTTTGTGTGGTGTACTTTTCTATGTCTTAACAAAAGGGGAACAAAGGTGTTTAAGTTCACCTAGGATGATGTGTTTTAATTTTCACATGGTCTTGCTTGAATTTGACCCTGACAAAGGCGTATGAACTCTGTCAGCTGTTTGGAGTTTCCATTTTCTAAACTTCTACATTCTGAACCTTCTTCAGCTCTGAACAGATGATGAAACACTGAATGATTTCAAGCTCACACTTTGTCTAATAAACTTACATCTTTCATTCTTTATACAGATTGAGGGACTGTGGTTTGTCAGAGATCAGCTGTGATTATCTGGCAGCAGCACTGAAGTCCAACCCCTCCCATCTGAGACAGCTGGACCTGAGCCTGAACAACAAGCTGCAGGATTCAGGAGTGAAGCATCTGTGTGGTTTCCTGGAGAGTCCAGGATGTGGACTTGAAACTCTGGGGTCAGTCAGCATGTTTTAGTTGTGCTGAGATGAATATGATGTGAAAGTTGTGCTGACACTAAACTGCAGACATCAGGCTGATATTATACTGATCCACACTGAGGATCTTCATGGTAAAGTCTGTTTTCTTCTTCTCTGGTTTAGTCCATTGACTGCAGCAGAACAATGTTCACATTTCAAACAGTGAGACTCAACGTATGGCCCGCGGCCCACACGCGGCCTGCCCACCTTTCCTGATTCAGAGAGAGGGGACCCTGATTAACTGTGTAGTGTTCTTCCTCACAGTTCTAAGTATCAGACACAACAATGAATAATCCACAGCTGACTGTCTTTAGCAGGTCAAAGGTCACGGCACACAGCAGACAGTGGGAAATATTATAATTCTGATCATTTATCAGCACATATCCATATGTATAAAAACAAAGCTGACACTGTGAGACTTGATCAGAGGTGTGATCATCACAGCAGAGGCCTTTGTGTCAAAGTCACTGAGGATCAAACAGAAACACATGAAGCAGATTTTCCTGTTCTGGCTTTTTATAGCAGATAACCTTCAAAATATTCTGCAGTCCATCAAAAACTGAAGCAAACCATGAATCAACATGTGAACATGAGCTGATGCTGCTGAAGTGAAGCAAAGTTACAGAGGTTTGATTACAGACACAGCTGAGAGTTTGTAATCTGTCATCATTTTAAAAGGTTTACATTTCTTCAGTATATCCACATTTGCAGCTGGTACCTCAACCTCCACTTGTCCAACACAACTGCTGTCCACTGCCTCCATGACATTGTGATTTTGCTGTTGGTCTTTTGTCAGATCTTCATCAATCACTTCTGCACGGGGCACACCTTCAGACTCTGCAGCTGCATAACGAAAGCCTGTAAGATAAAATTAGACATAAGGTAAATGTACACCAATATTCCAATGACAGGTGTGTGATTCATCTGGAAGTTATGTGCGGATTAGTGTACAGTGATAGCAATTTAGTATGTTTTTAGAGGGGGGGGGGGTTGTTTACCTCCGATGGGTGCTCTTTTTCGCTTCCGTTGCGTACGCCTTGAGTGCCGGTCCGAGTCTGATACAGGTATGTCGTCATGCCCCATGTGCAGTGTTGGTTCCCAGTCTGGATTTGTTACATCCATTTCATATGCTGGTTTGCCTGCAATAATCCCAAATCATAAGCTACTCAGTCGACATGATGTGGTTCTGCAGCATCACACATTAGCATGTTTTATCTCATTATCTATGACCTCAGCACGTTGAAAATAACACTAAAAGCCTTTCAAGAGTGATATGAATTAATTTAGAACTCACCGGAAAGAAAATGCCGTGAGCAAACCAACAAAAAGCTGGGGATTGCAGAGAACTCGATATCCGCTCGTCTCACCGCTGCAATCCAAGCCTGACGTCTTTGTTTAGTAATATCGGATACATGGGATCCCTCACGTTGCCTCCAGGACGGAAAACGATGAAAAGAGAGCCCGTTATCCAGCTTCTTGCCTTCACGATCGTGTGATCTAACGTTGCAACCGACAACACAACACGTACGATCCATAGCTGAAATGGTATCCTTTGGCTGGCCTACTGTCATGGCGGAAGGGGGCATGGCCCATCTCCCGTGACATCACGCTCCAAAGCCCTATAGGTGGGAAAATGTACCATGTCGACCAATCAAAAATGATATGGAAACATGACATTTGGTTGTTTAGCAAAAGGGGGAAGTTTTAGGAGTGACCGGCAAGAGAGAGCGAGTGAGCGAAAGAGAGAGAGAGTTTTGATACGTGAGAGATTTGTGACGTTTACCGTGTTTGGTCTCAAGTTAGTTTGTTGTCTTGTGTATTTAGTGTGTAGCTGTTGTTTTGTTTTGTGTGTCAGTTCTACTAGTGATCGTCACAGTTGCTGCCTTAAAGCCAACAAAGGCAGATTGCAGTGTAAACGCTGAGTGACACACCTGCTGTCAGACCTGCAGGTTTATCCCTGTGCTGTTCTCATATGTGTTAGAGTGACACAAACTATTGTTTGACACCTGATTGTTCTGTAAATAGTTTGAAATGATTATATGAAAAACGTCTGAGCCTTGGCTGCATTTTTTGGTAAATAGTACCATATAACTTTGTTGTTTGCAAAACGTGTGCGTATTTTTAAAAATGTACAATCTCTATTTGCATTTCAAGTTATGAAGATGATTCGTTAAACATGTGTGTGGTTTTTACAGTCAAAATATCACTTTCTACTTGTATTTTAAATTTTGTCTGAATTTAGATAAATTGTGCTGATACAGTTGGTCAAAATGAGAAAATAACAGATTGGCAAGATAAACTGTTTTTAAAGGTAAAATATAGAGGCCACATCAAAAGTAGTCAAGAAGGGTTAAAGGCTAAAAGCAAAGTTGTCACCAAGTACTGTTTATATTTGTGTGTATTGCTGCAGCTTTTTTGAGTATTAATTTGGTGCCTTTGTGTGAAATAATGGTATTGTGAGTGATCCATATAGTCACAAAGAATAGCCACTTGTTTCTGTGCTACCAAAGTTCCCCGGCTTTCATTCAAAATGTGTTTATCGTCAGCACCTGCACATTAAACTACTTAAACATTATAAATGTCTTCAAGCTCACACTGAGGCCTGTGGGGTACTATCAGCCACTGAGACAGTACACACATTTATATGTGTTTGTATATGAATATTTCATACTTTAAGACTGCCTGTTTATTTAAGGGAGATGAACAAAATACATTGGAATTGTACAAAATAATATCATGGATGATAAATTAAATAGATTTTAAGTAGATGCTTGTGCATTCTTAAAGTCTTATATGTTGAACTGAACTATGTGATCTGTTCAAAGCCTTAATCTTAATTTGAAGTGAAATGTGCATTTTGAGTTTATACACTATGTATATAAGGCGACCGTTTCCTTTTGCAGTATTTTTGTGTGGTGTACTTTTCTATGTCTTAACAAAAGGGGAACAAAGGTGTTTAAGTTCACCTAGGATGATGTGTTTTAATTTTCACATGGTCTTGCTTGAATTTGACCCTGACAAAGGCGTATGAACTCTGTCAGCTGTTTGGAGTTTCCATTTTCTAAACTTCTACATTCTGAACCTTCTTCAGCTCTGAACAGATGATGAAACACTGAATGATTTCAAGCTCACACTTTGTCTAATAAACTTACATCTTTCATTCTTTATACAGATTGATCTACTGTGGTTTGTCAGAGATCAGCTGTGATTATCTGGCAGCAGCACTGAAGTCCAACCCCTCCCATCTGAGACAGCTGGACCTGAGCCTGAACAACAAGCTGCAGGATTCAGGAGTGAAGCATCTGTGTGGTTTCCTGGAGAGTCCAGGATGTGGACTTGAAACTCTGAGGTCAGTCAGCATGTTTTAGTTGTGCTGAGATGAATATGATGTGAAAGTTGTGCTGACACTAAACTGCAGACATCAGGCTGATATTATACTGATCCACACTGAGGATCTTCATGGTAAAGTCTGTTTTCTTCTTCTCTGGTTTAGTCCATTGACTGCAGCAGAACAATGTTCACATTTCAAACCTTCAAAGAAGAAGAAAAATCCTCCACTGGATAATTCACTGTGAAACTCTCCAACTCTTCATTCCACCTTAAAGTCTGTCTGACACTGAAATCCAAAGCAAAATGTGCGTTTGCTTTACAGACAGCAGTCCAACACAAACATACACACATCATCCAAAACACAGTCCAACATCCAAATCTCCTCCACTGCCAGCATGAATGATGGGAAAGAGAAGGAGGAACACTCTGACATTCAGGGTTAGAATGAGTTTCATGAAGCAGACTGTGAAGATCAAAGCTGCATTAGAAAGCTTACATGAATGAATGAGTGGACAGAAGTGGACAGAGATCATCTGAAGCACTTCAAAGGCTTTAAATCAGCACATTTCTCTTTATTCTTTATCAACTCTGTTAGTTTCTCTCAGTTTTCTGTGGAATGAAGCTAACAGCAGGCTAATAAGATGCTGACCAATAGGTTTCTATTAAAGGTTGTAATTTGTATATGAAAAAGTGCTTTGGCTCAGCAGGGATCAGCTTACAGGTAGAATACAGCTGCTGGATGGGATTAGCATGTCATAGCTATCTACCAAACTGCTAACTGGGGGATTTCAGGCCATCTATGGATCATTTTTGCTAACTGTTTATTCAGCTTAGGCTCACAGGGCTGCAGCCTGTGCCCTAGCTGTCATAGGGCAAGAGGCGTGGTCCACCTGCACAGGTGAGCAGTCCATCACAGGGCCAACAGAGAGAGACAGAGAAGCACTCTCTCACATCCACACCTACAGCCAATTTAGAAGCACCAATGAACCTAAGCAGCATTTCATTGGACTGTGGGAGAACATCCAACCTCCACAGAAAGGCCAACAAGCTTCAACCTACAACCTTCTTGCTTTAAGGCACTAGTGCGAACCACTTTTCCCCATTTCAGCCCAAATCCTGCATCTTCCTGTTTCTGACTCCAGGCCAGCTCCACTAACACTTTCTCATCAGACACTGCCACCTAGTGGAGGAAGTCTTAGTTCCATTTGAAGCTTCAGATGACAGTTAGTTCCTTTACAAAGAGGTGGAGGTGGTGGGGCCACAGCACCATCATCACTGAGTGCCATAGGACACTTAACCTTTGTTTCCATATGCTGGGAACTTCCTGTTGTTCCAAGGAGGACTGGAAAATGTGTGAAAATCTCCCAGTCAGTTCCTCACAGCACACTTCAATCATTTCCCTCCCACAGCATCAGGACCAGGGCTTTTTCTCTCTTTGCTCCCACTAAGAGATTTCCACACAAACACCTCATCAGTGGGACTCTCAGAGCTACCAGCCCTTTGCTACAATCACAAAGCTCTTCATTGAAATCAATGATATCAAAGCTGGAATCAAATGAGTCCAAGTCTTCTGCTGATTCAGCATCACATTCATCTTTGCTCCTTGTTCTGCATCCCCACCATGGACTTCATTCCTTTCCAAGCCAGCCTTGAGTGTCCTTTATTCAGCTCATCCTCTGCTTTACTTTTACACCTGATTTTAGCTGCTTTATCTCTCTTTCAACAAGTTTCTGTGCCTCAATCTTTTTCTTCTCTCCCTCATAACAAGACAGCTTCTTCTGCCTGAGAACATGTTGGAGTGATTTACTAATCCAGGGCTGCTTATTGGGGAAAATACTTCCTGTTTCCAAAGTAATCCCCATTTTTCCCAGAAAGAAATGTAAGTAGAAATCGATGATCTAAGTGAGAACATGAGCCTTTAAAAAGTCCCAGTGGGTGCAGTCAAAGCAGTCCCTCAGTCCCAGTATATAGTCTTTGGTCCAGACTGGAACAACTGTGTGCCCAGTTTGAGCTCTCTTCAGTCCTGTGACCTGACAGACCCAGAGGGGCCATCACATCACATTTAGAAGCTCCCCTAATGGAGCCACAACACATGTCCAATACTTAGTCTGTCTTGTTGGACCAACTGGAAGAAATGATTCAAGGACTTAGTCACAGAACAGAGATTCAAATCTCCAAAATCCAACTGGCTGCATCAGGACATATAGTCTGAAACTCTGCACAGTTTCCTGTTTGAAGCTGCTTCCTGTTGGCTTCAGCTGTTTGGAGTTTCCATTTTCTAAACTTCTACATTCTGAACCTTCTTCAGCTCTGAACAGATGATGAAACACTGAATGATTTCAAGCTCACACTTTGTCTAATAAACTTACATCTTTCATTCTTTATACAGATTGTGGAGCTGTGGTTTGTCAAAGATCAGCTGTGATTATCTGGCAGCAGCACTGAAGTCCAACCCCTCCCATCTGAGAGAGCTGCACCTGTGGAGAAACAACCTGAAGGATCCAGATGTGAAGCAGCTGTCTGATCTTCAGCAGAGTCCAGACTACAGACTGGAGACTCTGAGGTCAGTAGAGTGATGGAGTGAGTGGGTGGTGCTGTCAGCAGTATTGTACTAAACACAGTCAGTATGAAACAAAGATCCAGTGTTTCCTGTAAAGCTGCAGCTTCTCAGTGAAGCTGTGAGAGGAGAATGGTGACAGGCTTCAGGATTGGACACAAACACTTCCTGTTTCTGACCTTTATGGTCACCATAGTAACGGCTGACACGCTCTGATCAAACACTGTCAACAGCCAATCAGCTCTCTGAACAAAGCAGCACGCAGACCAATGACTGCATTCGTTTCCAAGTTTAAAGCAGTGAAGAACACAGTCTGTAGGTGAGGAAGAATTTAGTGAGAGCAGATGTTTGGATGGAATTCCTCCAGTTAACAGCTGGAACCGTCCATCTGGATTGTTGGGCTTGTTGTTGGGGTTCCTACAGAGCTCAGAGTGGACACACCAAGGTTCTTCTAATGAATGAAAGTCCAAACTCAAACTAGGAGGGAAAAACATTTTCATCAACTTCAATAAAAATCCAAAGATTAGAAAAAGTGAAGCAACAATGAGTCCTAGTACAGTCCCAGCACTGAAGTCCCTGCTGCTCTTTATACTGGATGTGCTGCATCACTGACTGACAGCTGATGAAGAGTCTCTGGAAACACTCGTTTATCTCCTCTGCTCTTCCTTCTTCTCTCTGCAGGTGGAGGCGATGATGGTAAACAGGACGGTGTGTGTGCTGAGAGAGGAGGAGCTGTGTCCTGATGATCCAGAGAGGTTGAAGCAGCAGCAGCTTGTGTGTAGAGACGCTCTGACTGGGCCATGTTACTGGGAGGTGGAGAGGAGAGCTTCATCCAGCAGTGACTGACAGAGGAATGAGAAGAAGTGCAGATGACTGTCAGTGCTGCAGAGTGAACTGCTCTGAGAACAGCTCCACTGTCAGACACAATGTAGAGTCCAGCATCATCCCTGTGTGTCCCTCTGGATCTGACAGAGGATCATCAGTGTATCTGGACTGCTCTGCTGCTGCTCTGTCCTTCTACAGTCTCTGCACAGTCTCTGTCTGACTCTGGCTACATTTTTGGCATTTATATTCTTGGTTGCTCTCTTTATATTTTTCACATTCAAAATGTGCCCATCTTTGGCAAGATTCATACTGCACCTGGAAAGGAAAAATAAATGGCTCATATTCTGTTTGGTGAATACTATTACTCAACATTTTAATTATGATTGGCAAGTAATGATACTAAGACTTATGTGTTTCTTTTGTTTTGTTTTGTTTTACCATTTCAATCATGCTGCGGTCAGCGTTAGCATCTAACATGGAGCAAACAATGCAGTAGTCCTCAGCGTTCCCTGAAACACAATCATAGTTAGGTTTTAATCAAACATTATTTATTGAATAATTAAAAAATAATAGTACATTTTTTCCAAATATACTTCCTGGAAAATTAGTCTAAATTAGACTTTGAGAAGGGTCTTATCTGAAAGTGTTTGAAGAGCACTATTTGTACTGTGCTGTTTGAAAAGCACTATTTAAATTGGAAGTACGCACTAACGTGATAAGGACTTTACTGGACTTACCTCGATTTTCAAGTAGGGTGCAAGCTATCTGCATTCGCTCCAGCACAACTGGCTCTGTAGTGGTTGACACCTCACTGACCTCTCCAAAATCAAGGTAGTGTTCTGCAAACTGTGAGATTGATCATAATTAGAATGTAAAGTCTTAATTAGGTAAAGGATAGGATAATTATAAGCCACAAGGCTTCAGCCTATTCCTTTTTCAGTTACTGTATGATTAAGTACTTCTATGTAAAATGATCATCTTTGTTGTTGTTGACCGAAATAACTTTCACTTCACTTAAATTCACTTAAAGTCTTAATTCTAGCTAACAAGAAACTGAATCATTTGAATACGGGTTACCTTTAACAGTAAAACTCCACAACTGCTGGAATCCTGTCGCTTGTTGTGTTGCATAGTCTGTAACTGCCACTCCATGGTGTCTTCATGCCCTCTCATCCTCAGAAAATTCCTAGTTGAACAAAAGTGTTTGTAATGAAACAAGATTTTTTTTTTTTAATCTAAGAATAACACCTCAGTATCATACATACCTCCAGTTGCGCAGAATTTTCCTGTCATAAACACCTTCATTCCCATGGGGTCTATGAGCAGTATTTTCTGTGCAGAAATGTTGACAATCTAAAGAAAAAGTTAAATTAAAAATTACAATTGTTTGTGCCACTGAAAACTTATTTAAAAATAACACTTTGTGCAAGAAACTGCTTCACAACAAATTATGCAAACTAATAACAAAATGAACACATACCACAAGAATCCAGTGTGTACCAAAGTTCACAGGGCACAGCCACGTCTTCAACTGGGAACTTCATCTGTGGGATTGGAAGTGCAGAGTAATTTGGATTTACTTAGGTACCATGCGTCTCAGGGTGTTTTCAAATATAGTCTTCTTTAAAGGAACCGAACTCTTTCCTCAGCAACAGAAAGGAGTCAACTGTTTGGACCACTTCTGAGCTTTCAACATACCAACATACCATATCTGAACTGCCCAGAAAACAACGAGCTTGCAACTACTGAACAGAGCAGGTGTGCAGCATTCTGCACAAGTATACAAAAATGTTATAGAACAGTAAATAGGGTTTTTTTTTTTAATTTCAAAATTAGTAGGTAAATTACATTTCTTACTTACCTTTCGTCTGTCAATAACACGGTGCAGATATGCATCAATGACCTGTTTTGAAAAATCTGAGTTTATACAACAACAGCAACAATTTTTGAAGTAACTGCTTGAGTGCTGTACACAAAAACATCTAAAGGAATAGAATTGCTGATAAAGGTTCTTTCTGCATATACTGAAACTGGGTATTATGATGTCACAACATCTGTGTTGTGGTTGATAACATTTTTTCCTATTGAAGTGAATGGGTGAAACCTTATCAGAGTTTTGCAATACAAACCCCCCGACCTACTCGCACATTTTAAACTATTAATGGTCTCTGCACTGCAAATGCTTCAGAAGGAGCAGAACCTCGAAATCAGAATCAACAATGATAAGTTCTCTTACCTCATCAGAAAGCCACCGTGACCCCTGCAGTGTTCGAAAAATAACTTGTATGGTCCAACAGCTGCCTCCAAGCGCCCAGTATCCTTTGCACGCCATAGCCTCTTTACTAAAAGAAAAATATGATAAGTTAGCTCAGGCATGCATGAGATTTCTAGTGGATACGCTTGGTAAAGGCCGACGGGCCACAACAGGAAAAAGTCAATACAATAGGCATGCATTTACACGCAGAGAAATAGGAAAGGTACAGCGGGTGGGCAAAAGAGAAAATTACTGACAGGCAGATCCATTTCCAGACTTCCACAAGCTCAGTGCACGTTGCATGTTTCTTTACGTCTAATATGAGTTGAAGACTGCAAAATGCAAACAAAGTCATGCAACAGTCAATTAAGTTGCAACGCCAAACTGGCAACAAATGACCAACTGGTCAAAAAGAGTTGTTCACTATGTCACCTTCATTTTCTAAGCTTTGTTTCCGGGAGGGAAGTTCTTGTTCACGCGTTTCTGGTCCTGGAACACAATTAAACTCCTTGTGTCAGCCGTTTTGGGTGCATAATGAATCCTCTGGACTTTGCTGGCACTGAGGGTTAGCAGTAGGATGGCAGGGAGGCATCTTCAGGTCTGTGCTGCTGTTCACTGTCTGACTGCGAGTTGGGTATTTTTACTTGTCACTGATATTTACATGGTGGCTTCTTCTGTACGGCTTGATATGGTCAATGCTGTAGTGATTTCTTAAAGTTGCTCCTTCTGTGTTTTTTAATCTCACACATTTGCCAGCGATGTCTTGAATGGTGTAGGGTCCTGAAAAATCTGGATCAAGTCTTCCTCCCTTCCTTCCACGTTTCACGTTCAAGAGAAGAACTTCATCTCCAACGCTGTACACAAGGTTTCTGTACTTCTGGACTCGTCTAGCATAAGCTTCCTTTTGTAAGTCTTGGGACTTTGCCATATTTTCCTCTACAGTTTTTTTTTAAACTTGCTCTTGTGCGTCTCTTGTAGAAGATACAAAGTCACCGTAACTCGACTCCTCAGGGAGAATGATGGAGGACAGCTAAAATGTTCACATTTTAAATTACAATTAGTCCACCACCAGCACCTTTGTTTTGGCCACATTCAGTTTCAGGTGATTCTCCTCACGAACCGACCAATCAGTCCTCTGTACTCCTCTTCCCTTCCCATTCCCTCTTTAATCCAGGATCTCAACCAGTTTGTTATGTTCTCTCTTATAACTTAACTGGTAAAGTAACAACACATTTTTGGTTGTTAGTAACTTACTTTATTAACCATGTTGTGGAAAGGCACAGGCATATCAATGCGCACATGCACCACGCTTGGTGTTCTCTACTTTACCACAAAATATAGACTGATTTTACTAAATACATCACAGTTCCTCCCATCCAGCTTTGATGAACACATTAAGTATCAAACAATCGAGATATTTTCAGGTAAATGCCGTAACCCAATAATTGTACTTAAACTGAAATATGACACCTATTCAGTGATTTACAACATAGAGGTAGGTTGTTTCCTCTTAAACATTTTAACCGCTTTCCTTACAAAATGAACTGGAAACCTATAAGTTCAGTCTCTGAGGTGCTCTGGGATTTCTCTCAGGGTAACGTCTGCCTGTTTGGTCAGAGTCCATAGTGCTCTGTGTGGAAAGTTCAGGTGTTTGAACATTGGTGGTTTCACGTAAACCCTGAACCTCAGGTGGTGAAGCGAGGGCAAACTCTTCTGAATCTTGAGGTGTAGATGTGTCCTCTCAGGTTGCTCTGGAACCACGTGACATTCTGCATCTAGAATCTGATCAACATGTCTACACCAGACTAAGTTGGCTCCAACATTTATGGTGTATATCAGCGGTCCGGTCCGTGAACGAATCGTGCCAGAATGCCATTTCTGACTTGGGTCTCTGTAGTCTCTGGCGAGAACTTTTTGTCCAACATTGAAGAACCTGGTTTTGTTTCTTGTTGCTTCCACCATGGAAGACTGTTTATCTTGGACATCCTTGCGAATGTCTGGTTTCAGCAAATCTAGATGTGATCTCAGATCTCATCCCATGAAGAGCATTGCAGGTGTGTGTCCAGTTGTTGCATGAGTGGTAAGACAGTAAAAAAATTGTCAATTTTCTGTTGTAGCGGTTTCCCCTCTGTGCGACTGGCTGGTTCAGCTTTGTTGCAGGATGATGGTGAGCTGAAGTGATATGTCTTACGAGCTGTTGTGGCAGACCTGTGCGTGCAAACGGTGACCAAAGACTATTGATCGTGCTGGCAGCTGTTGCTTGCTTTACGGGGAAGATTTCTGGCCACTTTGAGTGGGCATCAACCACAACCAGGAACATTTGGTCCATAAATGGGCCAGCATAGTCTATATGAATGCGTTGCCATGGAGCAGATGGCCACTCCCACGCGTGTACAGGTGCTGTTTGAGGCTGGCGCAGCGTCTGCTGGCAAACAATGCAGGATTTAGCCATATTCTCCATTTCACAATCAGTGCCTGGCCACCAAACATAGCTTCTAGCAAGACCTTTCATCTTAACACCCAAATGTCCATCGTGCAGTGAGTCCAGTACCTTTGTACGTAGTTTGGGTGGCAGATGACACGAGTTCCCCACATGACACATCCTTGGCAAACAGATAGTTGGTCTTTGTGGGTGGAGTACGCAGAGAACTGAGTGTCACTACAGGACGGCCAACCATTCACAGTAAGATCGTTTGACAAGATTGTGTTTTGGCTCGTTTCTCTTTTCACCTGAGCACTTGTGACAGGTAGGGGTTCCATTTGTGTAACATGAAACACAGTAGCTGGATCAGTCATTTCTTCGGTGGGTTGCATGTGTGGAAGACGTGAAAGTCCATCTGCATTTCCATGTAGCTTTGTCCCTTTGAACTCAATGGTGTAGGTGTGTGCACCCAGGAACAAAGCCCAAGCAAGCGTACGCAAGCCATGGTTGGAATACCTTTCTGAGGGTTAAAGATGGACACCAGCGGTCGGTGGTCTGTGATCAGGGTGAAGTGTCGTCCATATAAATACTGATTAAACTTCTTCACTCCCCACACTAGACTGAGTGTTTCTCTGTCTATCTGCGTATAGTTGTGCTCGGCTGCATTTAGGGACCTTGAGGCAAAGGCAAGTAGTCGTTCGGATCGATCAGGCATTTTGTGAGATAGCACGGCACCAATGCCATATGGTGAGGCATCACAGGCGAGGCGAAGTGGTAGCTTGGGGTCAAAGTGTGTCAGAACCTCCTCTGATGTAATGAGCTGCTTAACTTAACTAAATTAAATGCCTCTTCATAGTTTTTTGTCCATTTCCATTTGACATTTTGTTGCAGCAGAGAGTTCAGCGGGTGCAGGACTGTTGAAAGGTTTGGTAGAAACTTGTGGTAATAATTAATTAAGCCCAAGAATGAACGTAGCTGACTCACATTTTTAGTGTCTGGTGCCTTCAGGACTGCTTCAACTTTGTCCTCGGTTTTGTGGAGCCCATGTCTGTCGATCTTGTGTCCACAATACTCAATGGCATCCTTGAAGAACTCACATTTGTTTTTGTTTGCTCTCAATCCATATTTTTCTAGCCTGGCCAGGACTGCTGTTAGGTTAGCCAGATGAGTCTCCTCATCAACACCAGTGACTATTATGTCATCCAGAAAACACTGTTCCTGGAATGCCTTGTAGGACCTGATCCATGGCACGTTGCCATACTGCTGGGACACTGGCGATACCAAATACCAGCCTGTTGTACTGATATAGGCCTTTGTGAGTGTTTATCACCACATATTTCCTGGATGTCTCTTCTACTTCCAACTGGAGATAAGCCTGGGCAAGGTCAGTTTTTGAAAAGTGTTTGCCACCTGCGACTGCTGTGAATATGTCTTCTATCCGTGGAAGTGGGTACTGATCTATGTGGAGAACTGGGTTCACTGAAACCTTAAAATCACCACAGATCTGCACTCTGTCACTTGCTTTCTTGCTTACTGACACTATTGGTGTAGCCCAATCTGACCATTCCACCTTGGTGAGTATTCCTTGCTCTTCCAAGCGCTGGAGCTCTGCTTCGACTTTGGGGCGTAAAGCATAAGGTACAGGACGTGCCTTGTGAAATCTTGGTTTTGCATTGTCCTCCAGTATGATCTGTGCTTTAATATTTTTCAGGGTGCTGATTCCATCTTTGAACACCTGGGCACGGTTATTAAGTTTCTGTTTCAGTCTTTCATCCACAGAATGTGCACTCAGGCCTCATTCCAGTCTCATTGACATAAAGTTCCAGGTTGCGTTTCTTTTTCTCATATTCCACTTTCACTTTTCCCAGAGGAGTTATTCTTTCACCTGTGTATGTTTTCAGTTTCACCGAGGTGTGTTTCAGTTTCAGATTGGGGAATTTGTCTCTGTAATCTTCATATAAGATCAGTGAGAGGGCAGACCCAGTGTCCAGTTCCATCTGTAACTCAACCTCTTGTATTTTTGGTGTGAGCCATATTGCATCATTGTCTTTCTCTTGCATTGTGTACAGCTCCAGGCATGCCAAATCCTCCTGAGAATCATTTGAGTATTTCTCAGTTACTTCATGCAGCTTTCGGTCTCTTTTGCACATTTAGTTTTTGTTTGATGCTGCGCAACAAGTTGTATGTTTTTCCTCCCATGACACTCAGGAACACAGCAACTTTCTTCTCATCCTCTATTTTGTTAGCCAGACAATATTGTTCATCTCTCACCACATATGTTGTTCAATCCTCTTTGCCATTATCAAAAATGTCCATTTGTCCAACGCCTCCTGACATTTTCTCAGTATTTTCAAAAACATCCTTCACTTAAAAGAACTGATGTTACTCACGTCCTCTCTGCAGCGCACTAGCCAGGCGAGTGAGTTAGTATCCACACGGATGATTAGTTGTTTTTGCCGTAACCTTTTTCGTGTCTTTTGGCCACTTTCACAAGGATTTCCCCCTCCTGTCGTCCAGTGCACATTGGAGATCCGTTTTAATGCCATTTTTCGGCTAAATTATCCACACCCACTGCCGCGCTATGCATTCTGGGATATGTTGGGCCACGAAGTCTACACTGCCACAGCCTTAAAATTCAGGGAAATGAAGGACGCATTTCACGGCCGCATTTGGAGCAGCCTTTGAATTGGGACAGCCTTCGGCGCGCCACTGTGACGTAATCGGCCTTGAAATGCGTACTTTAAGGCTGCAGACCCTGAATTGGGATACAGCCACTGACATGAGACAACCCTTCACAATAAAACAGGAAACAAGAAACAGACGCAGACTTGACACTGAACCTATACTAAACACGAGACACAACCTAAGAACTAATCCTCACTAAGAATAACAGAAACATGGAATACCAATAAACAAAAGCATTGGGATACAAACCATAATACAAAGTAATATAAGAACTGAAAATGCTGGGTCAAAATGACCCAGAACCGTGACAAAAGCCCAGAGTTCAGTTTGGTCTTGAATTCTTTTAGTTTCTTCTCCACGTTCAACGACCGATTTACTTTTTGGTCCTTTGTGAGATGAATTTCCAAATATCTTATTTCTGATTTAACAGGAATCTTACAGTTTATCATTTATGGCAAAGAGTTCACAGTTATTAGGATTTAATGTTAATCCAGATGTCTTGGAGAGTTTTTACATTTTTCACTAGTTATTGGAGCTTGATTTGTTTTATCTTGAAGATGGCTGTTAGAAAGTGTGTGTGTGTGTGTGTGTGTGTGTGTGTGTGTGTGTGTGTGTGTGTGTGTGTGTGAGTGAGTGAGTGAGTGAGAGAGAGAGAGAGAGAGAGCGCGAGAGGTTGCGTCTTGATTTAAATCGAGTAGTTAATAGTCAGTAAGTGTCCGGCTGCTCCTGTATGCGATTAGAATGATGCCACCTTCTCCCATAGTCCAGCCAATGATGCAATTCACATTCGTGTATATACGCAGCTAATCAACATGGTTGACAGGCTATTCAATTCAATTCAATTCAATTCAATTTTATTTATATAGCGCCAAATCACAACAAAAGTCACCTCAAGGCGCTTCATAGATACAGAGAAAACCCAACAATCATATGACCCCCTATGAGCAAGCACTTTGGCGACAGTGGGAAGGAAAAACTCCCTTTTAACAGGAAGAAACCTCCGGCAGAACCAGGCTCAGGGAGGGGCGGCCATCTGCTGCGGCCGGTTGGGGTGAGAGAAGGAAGACAGGATAAAGACATGCTGTGGAAGAGAGACAGAGGTTAATAACAGATATGATTCAATGCAGAGAGGTCTATTAATACATAGTGAGTGAGAAAGGTGACTGGAAAGGAAAAACTCAATGCATCATGGGAATCCCCCGGCAGCCTACATCTATTGCAGCATAACAAAGGGAGGATTCAGGGTCACCTGGTCCAGCCCTAACTATATGCTTTAGAAAAAAGGAAAGTTTTAAGCCTAATCTTAAAAGTAGAGATAGTGTCTGTCTCCCGAATCCAAACTGGAAGCTGGTTCCACAGAAGAGGGGCCTGAAAACTGAAGGCTCTCCCTCCCATTCTACTTTTAAATACTCTAGGAACAACAAGTAGGCCTGCAGAGTGAGAGCGGAGCGCTCTAATAGGGTGATATGGTACTACAAGGTCATTAAGATAAGATGGGGCCTGATTATTTAAGACCTTGTATGTGAGGAGCAGGATTTTGAATTCAATTCTGGATTTAACAGGAAGCCAATGAAGGGAAGCCAAAACAGGAGAAATATGCTCTCTCTTTCTAGTCCCTGTCAGGACTCTTGCTGCAGCATTTTGGATTAGCTGAAGGCTTTTCAGTGAGTTTTTTGGACATCCTGATAATAATGAATTACAGTAGTCCAGCCTGGAAGTAATAAATGCATGAACTAGTTTTTCAGCGTCACTCTGAGACAGGATATTTCTAATTTTAGAGATGTTGCGCAAATGGAAGAAAGCAGTCTTACATATTTGTTTAATATGTGCGTTGAAGGACATGTCCTGGTCAAAAATGACTCCAAGGTTCCTCACCGCGTTACTGGAGGCCAAGGTAATGCCATCCAGAGTAAGAATCTGATTAGATACCATATTTCTAAGATTTTCAGGGCCGAGTACAATAACCTCAGTTTTATCTGAATTAAGAAGCAGAAAGTTAGCGGCCATCCAGGTCTTTATGTCTTTAAGACATTCCTGCAGTTTAACTAATTGGTGTGTGTTATCTGGCTTCATGGACAGATAGAGCTGGGTGTCATCTGCATAGCAGTGAAAATGTATGCTATGTCTTCTAATGATGCTGCCTAAGGGAAGCATGTATAATGTAAACAGAATTGGTCCTAGCACTGAACCCTGTGGAACTCCATAATTAACCTCAGTGTGTGAAGAGGACTCTCCATTTACATGCACGAATTGGAGTCTATTAGATAGATATGATACAAACCACTGCAGTGCAGTACCTGTAATACCTACAGCATGTTCTAATCGCTCTAATAGGATATTATGATCAACAGTATCGAACGCTGCACTGAGGTCTAGCAGGACAAGCACAGAGACGAGTCCACTGTCAGAGGCCATAAGAAGATCATTTGTAACCTTCACTAAAGCTGTTTCTGTGCTGTGCTGAGCTCTGAAACCTGACTGAAACTCTTCAAATAAACCATTCCTCTGCAGATGATCTGTTAGCTGTTTGACAACTACTCTTTCAAGGATTTTTGATATGAAAGGAAGGTTGGAGATTGGCCTATAATTAGCTAAGACTGCTGGGTCTAGAGATGGCTTTTTGAGTAAAGGTTTAACTACAGCCAGCTTGAAGGCCTGTGGTACATAGCCGATTATTACATAGCCGTCCTTATGTGTTTTAGCGAGCAAAGCGGCGTGGCTGATGTGGCGTGATACATCTGCTGTTGTCAGGCCTGCAGGTATCAGGCTGTTGTTCTCCTTTATCTCATAGTGGACAGAAATTATTTTTTGCAGTGGCACAAATAATTTGTGTGGCATCAGATTTGATGCCGAACAGCTGATTGTTCTGTAAATAGTTTGAAATGTTTATTTTAAAAACGTCTTGGCTGCATTTTTAGGTGAACAGCTGCAAAAAACTTTGTTGTTTGCATAACTCACATAACTCATAACTCAAACATTACAAAATCCAAACGCTGAACTGCACCTATGCCACAGAGCTTCATTCCAACACATCAAATTAATGACGTTCCTTTCAATAAACCTTGGACACACACAATTAACAGGAGTAACATCCCCACTAATCTGCCTGTTAAACCTAGCTAACCCAGCCTAGTCTTCCGTACATACTGGCGATGGGTATTTATGTACCTCCATACCGTCAGCTGTGAGGAAGACAAACTGTCTTAAACACAAACTGCGGCGGTACTCCCAAGCCAATGGCTTCAGCCGCCTGATGCACAATAGAAAGCAAATCAGTACAACGCCTAATGCAGGTGAAACTGCTGAAACCTAACAGGGGAATAAGACTCCTGATTGAAACCAGCTGTGTGAAGCCACAGGCTTACTCTAAAAGGCAACAGCGAACCATAAAACTCTCACCAATCAAACTATATATAAATAATCCAATAAAACCTACAAACTCTTCTGTTGACAAGTTGTTGTGGCTCCTCCAGCAAATGGCCGCAGCAGGCTAAACATGAGGACGCTGATGACGACAACAACAAACACATGAGATGCACTTCTGCACTATTTGCTCCTTTAATTCCACGTGTTACTGTCCACTATACAAATCAGCACATCGAACTATTAAACAAATGCACAGACTGCACAAACACAATGACTGCATCTCACAAGAATTACACCAATTACTACACCAAACTACAACATCGGCCTATGGCATCAATTAGTGCATAAAACATACATCAAGTTACAGCCAAAAATGCATCACAATGACTCAAGCTGGGGTCAACAGGTTCCCCTCATGCTCACCCGACCTTTCTGCTCATCAGGTGAGTACAACCACATTTATCACCTAACACGCCCACGAGTCACGCCTCACACCCGTGCACCAATACAAGGTGTGCATTTAAACCAACCCTCTTAATCCAAAACAAAAAGGAACAACTCATATGGCTCCTACACTTGTGCTCAAGAACTCAGTCCTATATTTTAGGTTATTCTGAATAAATCGTTCATGCCCTCTCTTGGGAAAGAAGCTGTCGTGGTTCCTGGTCCTAAATCTAGTCGTCCAAAAGTTCTAAACGACTTCAGGCCTGCTGCCCTCACCTCAGTCTTTGAACAAATCATCAGAAATGTGATTATGGAAGACACTGAACTTCAGCTTGATTCAATGCAGATTGCACATAAGCTCAACAGAGGAGTGGAGGACGCGCTTTTGATTCTACTTCACCTGATTGTCAAACATGTAGAGAGTAAAGGACTTCAGTTCATCGATTTCTCTGCTGCTTTCAATAACACAGCCCCAGATTTCAATCAAAAGACTTTTAGAACAGTTTGAAATCCGGACAAACCTGAGCAAGTGCAGTCATATAAATATCTTGGGGCCATTGAGTCTGTTTTATCATGAGAATGATGCAGGACAAAGTCTTATAAAAGCAGCTTTGTCCCTGCTGCCGTCACTAAACTTAGTAACTAATAACTGTTTTTCTGATTTGATTCATCGCGTCTACTTTCCAAATATGTGTCTGTCAGGTTTAAATCGATGTGTGTGTTTGTGAAGGGATGACAAACGCTATTATTTTTCTGTAAAGCAAATTTACGTAAAAGTAAAGTAACCTTGATATGTCAGGATGTAGATGTCCCACCCAAAAACGTCATCAGCCCTGAAACATCGGTACTGTTCAAGGCAGCATTGCTGTCCACACGTCCATCAGAGTGTTAGAGGTGGCTGTCACAGATGTTGCAGTCTGCTCTCTGTTTCCATGAAACAACCACACTTGAAATGATCATTAAAGCTACCTGTACTAAAGGAAGCTGAGAACATGGCAGACGTGGGACTGACTGTGATCAGACTGTGACGATTGTTCTTGAGCAGATCTACAGGTCAGCTGTTCCACATCATGTTTCTAGGATGGAGCCGTTTGGAATAATGCCGCCCTCTGCTGGACAGATATCGTGTTGTCCCTGAGTCCTTCTGATCCTCAGCACTTTCTATCAGGAGACAACGCACTCAGGTCCCATCTGACGTTGTTCACTTGATGTTCTGAAGCCCAGTACGGACCTTAACACGGGCTCCATGTGGACATATTAGATTAAATGTTTTTTAAGACCAGTTTCTTGAATTACATGACGGTGTGATTTTTATTTTGTGCTTTTAGTGCAGAGAGAGTCTCTGTGGAGGTTGGATGTTCTCCCCGTGTTTGTGTGGGTCCTCTCAGGGGACTCTGGCTTCCTCCCCTGTTAGCGCTACAACAACGGTCAGACCCCCGAGGCATCTAAACTTTAGTAAGAATGTGCACTTTTGACACCTCTGGTTAGCATTTAGTGGTCAGTTTCAAACGTATTTGATTTTTGCTTGTTATGAACAAATTCACTTCACTACTTTTCACGATCTGTAACATCAATGCACATTGTTCCATTTACTGCATATTGCACTTTATTCATATCTCTCATTCCACCTGCAAAAACATTGTAAAGGTCGTCACAGAGAGTTTTATATATGTATAAATACTAATATTCTCTATTTATTCTGTTTTATTGCCAAGATGTTAGTTAGCCTTTGTTCAGTTGTCTTTCATATGTCAATAGATACGTATGTCACAAATAAAAGTTTCTTGTAAATTATGTTTTTGTAAAGAATTTTCTCCCAAATCTCTTACATGCTAACTGTAACGTGTTATTTCTGCTAAAACCTGAACTTAAATGTGTATATGGTGTTTATCTGTTTTTCTCTCTGTTTTAGATGCAAATATCAAATTGGAGTTCTGCCTCCAGGCCAGAGTTGCAGGAATGCACCACGTGTTGGCTGTTTCACTGCCCTCTGTGCCCCACTCTCAGCCCTGCTGTCAGGGCAAAGATTGAGCAGCATATAAATGGACACATTCAAAGTGCTTTGCCTTTCAAAGGTATGTTGGTATTAAATATACCTCATAGTTAAAGTCATAAATATGCACTTCTTTTCAGCACCTCTGCAGGTCTTTGTTGACTTAAAAGTTATTTTTCACATTGTACAGTTCAGTTCATTCATCAGCGAGAGAAAAAAGTGTTTTCATTAAATATTTTTCCTGTTCACCACATTTCCTGACAGCTCTTGTGATCCACACCATTTTGCTTTCATTATTGAGGACGGCTTGGATATTTTTGTTAATATGTACAATCTGATTGTTAGATAAACTGACTGCATTCTATACAACTACATTTAAATTACATGTTTTTTCTTTTTTTCTCTCTTACAGACAAAATGATGTGCCGGTGCACTTTCACTGCCCTTCTGTAACATGACAGTCATACAGCGTGGGGATATGGCAAGGCAATTATTGTCATGTCAGCATTCAGGACTGCTCCCCACTGAACTCTCCGTGGAGCCTCGTCTCCCTCTCCATGTCTCGTCTCCAGCATCTAAACCATTTCCTGAATCTTGGGTAGAACATTCATGTGCTCCACCCTCTGTGCTAAATGAAACTGGGGCTTGTGGAAAGTCCATGAAAATGAAACGTCCTCACTGTGGTCTTAGTCTTCTTACAAAAAAACTTCAAGGCTCACATGATGAGGAGGCATTCAAACAGGTCAATAGATGTTTGCCTGGCCTGTCATCCACAGTGTTTTTGTGTAGAGGGACTTCTTCCTCTTTGTTTTTCAGTTTGCAGAGGACATGGAGCTCTTTTTAAAAGCATGTGCTGACGAGCAGAGACTACAGGTCAAAGCGATGTTTGACATTTAATGGACAGATGAAGGCACTGGCTGTTTGTTTGTGTTTTTTATCTGTTGTTTGTTTTTCAGTGTACAGAATTCCAGTTAAACTTATTATAAAATGCTGTTCACTTGTTTCCATACTTATAGTAAAAAATGTAAGTGTAAATGCAACAGCATTGTTTATACTTGTAACTTCAGAGTAAAAAGCTTATTGTTGATATTAACATTAATGTATTATCCTGTAATCAATAATATTTTTATGCATTTTACGCATTAACCCTCTGATCTCTATCCTGGCCATTTGGGGCCACTTCACTTCTCCTTGTTTGACTGCTACACTGCAGTGGACCAAAAGAATGACGCAGGTTTGATCTTAAGGCTCTAATAGTTGTGTGTGTTGTGCATGACATTGCAACGCAAACATGTATTTGCAAGATAGACTGGAATAAATTATGATGCATCAAATATTACACAGGCTGCAGTGAATTGTTGTTGATACAGGTTATTGAGCTTTGAGTTTCCCAGTCAAACGTAGCTTTGACACACATGCTAACACTCTTACTCTTGTACATTTCATAACAAGACACCAAAGCCAAAATATTAGCTCTCAAAAGAAATTCAAAGCTGCAGCTGCAGCACACACAGCAACAAACACTGTTAGTAAATGTGTCCTGGAGTTTCTGCAGGTGCAGAAAGTGCTGCTGCTGTAAGTCAGCCTAACAGCTTCCAGATCACTGATATTTCTGGAAAGATGGCAAGAAGGGCATCACAGCTCATTTCTACAATCTCCCAGATCTTGGAATACAAGCCCCTGTCCCATGAAAACCACTTCACAGTAGTAGGAGTCCACTAAAACCTACAAATGAAGAGTGATCCTGGAAGAAATAGGGCGCACACTAGTGACCTCAACAGTTGCAAGACAGCCTTGTCCCCGATGCTTATATGAAAAAAAATATGAAGATTTATGAAACCATTAGGACTTTATTACTGTTTTATCTGAAAAGCTACTGGTAATATTTAACCTAACTGGGATTTAAAGTGTAAAAAACAGAATGTAGATAAAATTTTGGTTTTGATGAAAAGGAGTGGAGCTTGTGAGCCACAATGTAAGCAGTGTTGCTTTGCTGACATGCACTCGATGCTGGCAGTACAAGCATTGTAGTGGTTCTTATGTTTTTGTAAACTAACTGTATAATATATTGAGCCATTCAACAGTACACAAATGTTTGTAGGCTCCTTTTTGTATGCAACCTGCATGTCTTTCTGAATTAATTGTTTGTTTATATCATGTTTTTCAGGAAAAAGAAGAAGTTAAAGTCAAGTGGAAGCCTTGCTCAACATGGTATGTAGTAACAACTTTGTTGGACGGGAACAGACATTCATACTGTTGATAAATAGTTATCACCTCAATTTGAATTCATGTATTTGGACTAAAGTAAATTGGGAGCTGTTAGCTGTCAAGCTGCTCCTCTGTGAGGAGCTTGATAGCTGTCCACCTCCAAAGTTCATTATGAGTTTTGGAGGTGGACATGGTCAAGACTTTTAAGAGTTGGCATAAGACTTTACTTCTTTATAGAGCTTATAGTTGGGGCTGGTTCAGGTCAGCCCTTAGTTATGCTGTCATAGGACCAGACTGCTGGGGGTTAGTGTCTACTCGTGTCATTGTATATATCCAGGAATATGTGCCTGAGGATAGTTGTCATGAAATCAATATTAAATCAAAGTTTTCCTTAATGACCACAGCTGGCATGAGTTCTCCAAAGCTGCCTGCTGTCTCAGGATCTGTCTCCAAAAAGAACCAGGGAGCGCTAACATGTTATGTTCTAGACTGATGAAGAAAATGCACATTAAACATAGTATAAACTCACTATGTTAAGTAATGTGAAGAGGATGCCTTTAGCTCCTATTGGGTTGGTTCCTTGATCAGTGCAATACAGAATCATTCATCTGGTTTGATGTAATGTCCTTCAAACACGTCAAAATGAGGCTCTGTAGTCTGTGTGGCCTCCACATGCCTGTATGACCTCACTACAACACCTGGGCATGCTCCTGATGAAGTGGCAGATGGTCTCCTGATGGATCTCCTCCCAGACTCCAGGACTAAAGCATCTGCCAACTCCTGGACAGTCTGTGGTGCAGTTGGTGGATGGAGTGAGACGTGATGTCCCAGATGTCCTCAAATGGATTCAGATCTGGGGAATGGGCGGGCCAGTCCACAGCATCAATGCCTTCGTCTTGCAGGAACTGCTGACACACTCCAGCCACATGAGGTCTAGCGCTGTCTTGCATTAGGAGGAACCCGGGGCCACCCGCACCAGCATATAGTCTCACAAGGGGTCTGAGGATCTAATTTCAGCACCTAATGGCAGTCAGGCTACCTCTGCCGAGCGCACGGGGGGCTGTGCAGTCCCCCAAAGAAATGCCACCCACACCATTAGTCACCCACTGCCCAACCATCATGCTGGTGGATGTTTCAGGCAGCAGAAGGTTCTCCAATATGTCTCCAGACTCTGTCACAAGTACTTAGTGTGAACCTGCTTTCATCTGTGAAGAGCACAGGCCGCCAGTGGCAAAGTTGCCAAGCTTGGTGTTCTCTGGCAAATGCCAAACATCCTGCACGGTGTTGGGCTGTAAGCACAACCCCCACCTGTGGACGTCGAGCCCTCATACCACCCTCATGGAGTCAGTATCTGACCGTTTGAGCAGACGTGCATATTTGTGGCCTGCTGGAGGTCATTTTGCACAGCTCTGGCCTTTCTTTCCTACCCCACAGTACCTTTCCTTATCTTTTGTTTCCTACTCTTTTACTTAGTCTTTGATCACGGTTGTCTTTCTAGATAATTAATGTCATTTGTTCTGGGGCGAGTCACTGGCTCGGGTGCATTCTGGGACTGTCAGTTCACCAGTGTGCTGGCATGCTTCTTAACAAACACACCACTACAGCAAACATCTCAGTTGTACTTGTTGATTTCTTCAACAAAACACTGAACAAAACATGTCCTTGTGAGTGTGCTGCCTGGTGCTTTTACATTTTGTGGTAATTTGAGCAGCCCAGAAAGCATCCCATGAATTCAATTATGTTATTGTATCTGAACATGTACACGAGTCATTAAATTAGATGGGAAAGAATGATTCAGGGTAAACAACTGCACCAAGGGAATTACATTTTTCTTCTCAACATGTAAAATGTCTGTTGATAAGCAATTTCTAAAACAGACATTATGAAAATCACATTAAACAGATGTGATTAACTTTTTATTCTAGCAAACATAACATCAATGATGACACAATCAGTCTTCATCAGAAGTGCTCAAATCACTCTCATCGTCTGGAACGTCCTCCTCCTCCTCCGAGTCCATTTCCAGGAGTGGTTGGTGGCTGAGGATTCTCTTGTACACGTCCTTTACTTTGAGCGTTTCAGCTTTCAGTTCACTTTGTTTTTAAACCAGGCTATGGAGTCCTTTCTGTGCATCCTCCGACATGCCAACAAGGGAGGCTGTAAAAACAACAAAACTATTAAATATAAGTAAAACAAACAAACAAACCTCACCTCATAAACACAAGGAGTTAGGATCATGTAATAAACTTTTTTTAAGGGAGAAGGCAGTGTTAGCTAGCAACCCAAATATAGGTAAAAGATCCAGTAAGACTTTAGCATCTGCTATTATTTTCAATCAATTCATCACCAAATGTATAAATAAATAAAAGATGTGCTTACAGTCTGAGGAGATTGTCCCCAACACCACAGATCGCATTCGCAACACTGTCCAGTGATGCTGCATCTCCCTGCAAAGGATCATCTCCTCCTCTCTCAGGCGCCTCACAGCCATCACCTTCTCAAAGACCTTTCTCTTTGTCCGGAGGTCAGCAGCAGCTGCAGTTTAACAACATCAGATGGGAAAACATAGCAGCATATTATGATTCAAGAACAAAACATTCAACTGCTGCTCAGATACTGGGAGTTTGTTTAAAAAGGATATTTAGAAATCAAGAGCTTACGTTCACTTGTGCTCTGCCAGGGCCAAACGTCGCTCTGCATGAGGGCATCACTGGATACGATTTGCTTTGTTGCTTGTTTCCTTGTTGTAGTCGTCAACAGCAGCCGCCAAGCGTTTCTTCTCATCTAAGATGACCTTGCGAATTCTGTGTCGCCTCTTGTTGCTATCTGTAAATAATCATAAAAAGGAACACCTTCACATAATGCATATATTTACATTTTAATCTACACTCATCAATTCGTTTGCTAGAACAAATCACATCCAGCTTAAACAAACCTGGATCTGATTTTATTCTGTTTACAAAGTAGCTGTACAAGCTGTACAAACTGAGCATCAAACGGTCCGTTTCAAAGAAACTGTGACACCATTTTGTCTGTAAAGACTTTGTGTTCGCACTCTGATGATGACGACAAGCTGCTCTACTCGTGCCTGCAACGCTCCAAGGCTGCCATCAGTTTGATCCGTTTCTAAGTGAGAGGAATATTAATCAGAACACAGGATGAGTAACAGTCACCAAACTACAGTGGACTCTGTAATCACTGACTTGATGATATTCATTATAAGACATCTGGAGCCTTCATGTGCTGCATTATCATGAGATAACAAGTATGTTGGTGTTCAGCTTTATAAAACCAACTAGTACGACATCACTTCAACCCAGGTCCAATCCAATTTGATCAAACGCAACAACTCTGCCATCAATTCTGCTTTTACAAGCTTATTTTTCATTGTTTGTTGACACTGTCAGAAAGATCTTAACTCTAAGTTCTTTAATGAGGCCATGGTGGGTCCTGTTGTTATACATGAGTGCATTATATTGAGACTCACCTTCAGCCCATTGCTGCAGCGTGTCGTCATCCACACCCAGCTCATTTCTGCTCGCATTCAGGCTCTCCACTTGTTCTCTAAGGATCCTTATGATCTAAGAATACATTAATAAATGTCATTCATATGGACATTTTTAGAGTACTGGTGTTTCCCCCCCATTACCACACACATTAAAATGGGTGTTGAAAAAATGACCTTTAGATATCTCTGGCTCAAAGTGCGGCCCAGTTGTTCCACTTTCCTTTTGTTCCAGCCCAAAGCCAGGAGGCTCAGCATGTCTGTTCGCCCTGCATTTCAGTTAGTATACAAATAAGAATGAATGAGCAGGAGACTGAGTGGACTCTCACACACAGACACACACCTGCTTTAGACATGTACTTCGTTGTGATGGCCGCCCTAGACAGGAAACTGTTTACTTGCTCCACCTCTTCTCCAACTGTAGAACCGGCCCCATCCTGAAACGCACCTCCCCATTTGATCTATAGAAAGGAGGTCACAATACATGACTGCTGAATTCATTCAACCTTATAACAAAATGTCTTAAACGTATCCAAGACTACAAGCTGCAGTATACCTCGCACATCCAAGTGTGAGCTACTCAAAATGAAGTACACATTAAGATAAAGTCAAGTAAATAGTATTACGACAACACCAAGAGAAAAACAAAATAAATATCCACCCATCCAAATATGTATCCACACACACACACGTATGAGTATATGGTTATGGCGTTAACGTCATTTTAACAAGATTAACGCTGACAGCACTGATATATATGTGTATCTTACATCATTTGTGTGTCTCTGGATGTATTTCACAAACTCAGCAACTTCCTCATCTTTCTCAATGAAGACACCTTCAAAGTTCCCCTGCTCTGAAGTGCTGAACGAACACGGTGACAGTTGTTTGAAAAGAAACATCAAAATACAATTTTTGTACAAATCCATATTTGATTTATGTACACAATGCATAACGTACCTTGCATTAGACTGAAAGCGATAAAGCTTGCAGTTTCCATCAACTGAGACGGCGAGCATGTCTGGAGTGCAGGCAGGGCAGCTAAAGCATGGCTCCTTGCACATCCTGTCCACCTCACACTTTACAGCACTCCACTCCAAGAAACCTTTGCTGAAGGCATCAGCTGATATTCGGCCAGTCTTTTAAGTAGAGGACAAACAACAGAATATTCACGGACAGTCATCATAAACATTGATTTGCACAATTTCCTTAAACTTGACAAATTTAGAAACTCACCCTTCCAAAATGGGCTGTTCGTTCATCCAGCACTTTGACAAAGGCCTTAAGTGACATCCCTGCTGCAGCTTCTTAATGTCATAGAAAGACTGAAAGACATCCATTGAAAACAGGGTGCAGAAATTTAAGGTGCCAGGCCAATATCCACCACCCTGGAAGTCCTTAACTGAGGGGGACCACATTAGGCCACAGCTGGTGCAGCTCACCACTGGCAGTGCAAGGTTATAACGGCCTTTAGGAAGGATAAGGAGAAATCCAGTCATGGCTCAACAAAGACATTCATTTTTTCCCATGTTGTTTTCAAAGCGGTCTGGTAAATCCAAATGACCTTTGACAGGTGCCCACATATACTGCGGGCCGAGGGTAATTCAAAACAATGTAGCAATGTACAATTTGCAATAAAACCTGCAAACACATCTATTGTGTATGTACTGTGTGACAAAAGAGCAACTTACCATTTATGGTTACAAGAGCCACAATTGCACCGGGTGAAACCTCAACGTTACCTGCTGGGCAGTCACACACAGTCTGGTCTTTGCACAGGCAACAGCCGAACTAACATTAAAAACACACAATATATATAAAAAGAATTGGAAATTAAATGATACACAATAAATATACAATAACAGCACACACTCATAGTACATAGCAATAAATGCATAAGACTTAAAAACCGTACCTATTGGATTGTGAAACTCTGATGAAGGCTGCAAAAACCCTCCTGTTACTGCCTCTCTGCTGTGCAGGACAAAGCGTGTGTGAACTGCAATATCACAGTCAGCACAAAGGAATGGAAGAGGCAGGCAGTCCAGACACCTCACAACTACTTGTTTGCCACACTGACACACACGGTGTGACTGTGGATCCAGAGTAGCTAACATATTGTCTATAAGACAAGGCCTGGCCTCTTTCCACTTTAGCAAGGACACCATGTTTCTGATCGCCCAGTGAGTAGCAGCTGACTCAGACAACGTCTCACAAGTCATGGCTGCGTCCTCTTCTCCATCCTCCAACAACTGAAGGAGCTCCTGACGAAGCACCTCAGTTCCACACACTAACAGAAAAAAAATAAAGAAACTCTTCCACAAAGTGAAAAACACTCTAGGCAGTATGTTTCTTAGGACTGCACAAAAGCCCTGCCTAACTCAACTATAACAACAAATATAAAAGTAAAGGAATCACAATATATACAAGAAGGTAAAGTACCTTTTGTTGGGTTGACACTGGCAACATAACTAGGTTCTTCACGTGGACACTGATGCTGATCTGCAGACACTGGGGGGAAAAAGAGATTGAAGAATATTTACTTACTGAAATTCTTTGGTGAAAACAAGTTGTGAGATAAAATCAATGGTTGTGAGAACACTGACCACGTGGCAACTAGTACTTCGACTGGATGATGGTCTTTGAGGAATAAAATCTCCCTGTCTGTCAAGGGTGGCATCACTTACATTTTGATTAGATACCTTGAGTTTGTAAATGATCAGATTACATAATTGGAATACAATGTATCCAATTCAGGGTTGCAGGAGGATGAAGCCTATCCCAGCTGATACAGGACAAAGACAGGCTGCCAGTTTATTGCAGGGCTAACACGATATGTGTAACAGAAAATCCACTTAAATGTTTGATATTTCTTATAATAATCATAATTATGACTATTATTTAAAGGTTTCTTTAAATAATACATTTTGATTTTTTATAACCTCTAAAATATAAACCTGAGCTGTTTCAGATTCTGACCTCTGACCTCACTGCAGCTCCCTCTTGGAAGTACGTCTGCTTCTTGTCTACCCCCAGTGATGACCGCCTGCCCTTGATATCACGTACTGTACCTGAGGAACAAAAAAGGACAAACACTTGCCTTCATTTAAGAAGTACATTCATACAGAGGTAATCTATGGAAACACACTAGTTCACCCTTTGGGAGAAATCAGTTCCTGTGAAACATTTCTGTAAATGAACATCATGTGGAGAATGAATGAAATGAGTTCTTCAGGTGACTCAGCAGTCCCACACTGACAAATGAAATCTAGTTAAACTATTAAGCATATTTGCTCTTCTGAAATCTGTGTTAAACAACAACAAACATAAATTAGTAACAAAAATACAGCTGAGTAGAGGCTTTACAAACCACCAGCAGCCATAATGCTAAATTTTAATCTTCAAATGTTTCTGAGCCGTCTTCAACCTGCTTTTAACACATTAAAGTCCCACAGTCAATGCAGCCTGACTCAATCCTAGATGTTCAGCACACAGAGACACAGAGGTGCCGTTTAAAGTTTAGTGATAACCTGAGTCACTGATCATTTGCAGTATTACAGAGTCTGGCAGTCTTTGCATGATGTCCACGTCACTGTGAGTTTCTAGCTGACTCTCAGGTGTGACAGGTGTGCCAGCAGGAAAGAGTAATAATAACCTGCATCCTGAGGTTTGTCATGCAGGATTAAAGCAGCCAGGCTTTGTTCACACAGCTAGGATTGTATTTTACACTGACCCTGGGTCAGTATAAGTATCATACAGTTTAAACGAAGCACTGAAACTTGCACATATTTATTACAGATGCACTGAAGCTAATCGAGATATTTGCTGTCAGTCTGTGGCTGCGATTAAACACTTTACTGGAAACTTTATTAACTGGTAACTTCATCAGTCATGACAGAAGCTAATATTTCTGTGCTAACATCGTTTAAACAGTAACAGCTTTCCTCCAATATAAGCTAACGTTTACACCGTAACTTTAAGCTAGCACCATAAAGACGGTAAAACACGTAATAACATCTACAAATGCATCTTAAAGCTGTTATATTAGCACTCGGTGTATTACTAACATAACCACATTAACATTACTGACACTCGCTGACTTTTAATAGTCATTCTATAAATGCTGTCCGTTTAAATGGTCTTACCTGGTGGTCCATATGGTCCATAAGTGAAGCAGAGGGAGCCTGACCATGCGTCACACGTTTGACGAGTTGGGAGTGAGAACGTGTTGGGCTATAAGGAACACACTCACTTCCTGAGCCCTGGGCAATAAGAGACGTTTTGTGTTTTATGATTTATTGATATGTTTGATCCTTTCTGAGCTGCGTTAATGAAGCAGTCATTAGAGCACCATGTCCGCTAGAATAGTTCTGTAGTTTGATGCTTGAGTCGTTGCAGACTTGTTGAAACTCCCTCACCCGTCAAAGCAGCGTCTTTGTTATTCGCGTCCAGCAGATGGCAGTGTTTCACTGTCTGACGGCTGTCTGAAGCTTCAGCTGGATTATCCGTTTGCTATGTTTGCCATGTTACAGTGGGGAGGAAAAACTCATTTTTAACAGGAATATCTAGACATGAGTGATTACTGCAGTGGGGCACTATCTGTGCTATCTATAAGAAATGTTAGCAACAATAAAACTCTGAGGATCAGGGCTCCATTTCACTCCAGTGTTCAGTGGCATTTTAAAAGAGTGAATACCGACGCTGAATGTCTTTGTAAAGCAAAAGCACTTTGTTAGCCTTTACAGAGCAAAGCTATGGATCAATGTGCAGTGAAGAAAAATCGAGGTGGCCAGTCTGTCCTTTCCTAACCAATCACAGAGCTCCTTACATTGTTGCGCTGGAGAATAACTAAATATAATATAAAGATGATATTGAAAATAATCTTTTGTAGAGTCACTACTTAGTGGGCAGAGGACAGTTATCACTTTGCTGGATGCTTTAAAGTCGCATGTTCTGTATTTGCTGTATGCAGATTAGCAGGATATTAACAGATTAACAGCTTTTATTAGACTTCATATGATAATCAACAGTGAAGTGTTTCTCTTTCAGTGTTTATTCTTGCTCATTGAATGATCTCTGTTCAGATAATATGCTGCACTCATCTCATGTTTCTTTAAATACGGCATCACTTGTCCAGCTGTCAAACTCTGAAAGAGTTACAGTTTCACCACTGAGCACTTTGAATGGTTATTCTTTTATTTAAAAGCACTTATTCTAGCTGCATCATCAATACGACAAAAACAGTGACTTCAACAAAAATTTATCTAAAAATATTTAGGGGGAAATGTTCCTACACCCCTCATGTAAATGTTACATCTCCAAAAGGGAGAAATAATCAGAATAAGGCGTAATCATTGTCATGATAATAATGACCATGAAAATGAAACTAGGCCTACCTTTAGTTCAGCACACTCAGTGTTGCATAAAGACATGCGAACATGCCATCATCCATTCTGGAGCCTACTTTTAAAAAGAGCGAGCTGTTTATTCTGGCTGAGTAGCAAACAGAACCAACCATGAAAACCTAAACTGGGAAAACACTCGGAAACCTTGAACACTGGGAATATGGAGACACAGGGGTAGGTGAACAGACACTGACAAAGGACAGAGGAAAACAGAGACAATATATATAAGACAAGAAGTAACACAGACACCCTTTTCGGTGACAAAAATGAGAAAATATCCAGTGAAAGGCAGTTCTCTTGGAAAAACTGCCTTATTGATGTCAACGGTCAGAGAAAAATGTCTGATAGGAAGGCAACCGTAGCTCATACAACCATTTGTTGCAACCAAAGAATGCAGAAGAGCGTTTTGGTCAGCTAAGAACAGGAAATTGAAGCTACAGTTCTCAAAATTTGACATGAGAAGATTGGATAAATGTTGCCTGGTCTGATGAGTCTTGATTTCTGCTCTGACATGCAGATGGTCGGGTCAGAATTTGGCATAAATAGCATGAAAGGATGGATCCATGCTGCCTCATGTCAGCTGTGCAGACTAGTGGTGGTGGTGTCACTGTGGGGGGGAGGGGCGGTATTTTCTTGCTGAAACGTTACATAGTGTGTGTGTGTGTGTGTGTGTGTGTGTGTGTGTGTGTGTGTGTGTGTGTGTGAGAGAGAGAACAACTTGAAACAAACTGCAGCAATAAGGGCAAACTAGTGCACAGTTATGTTTACGTGAGCGTTATTTTGTATGCATTTGTACAGTTCCATAACTGTGAGAATACATTGATAGCATTTAACTCTAGTAACAGGCATTTGTACCAGTAAGCATGAAAAAGTAGGGAAAAGAACTAGTATGTAAGCACTGACTAGTACTGTAAAGTATATGTGTATATAGGGCAATCGTGGCTCAAGAGTTCGCAGTTCATCCTGTAATTGGAAGGTTGCCAGATTGAGCCCCGCCTCCGACAGTCTCGGTCGTTGTGTCCCGGGGCAAGACACTTCACCCGTTGCCTACTGGTGGTGGTCAGAGTGCCCGGTGGCGCCAGTGTCCGGCAGCCTCGCCTCTGTCAGTGCGCCCCAGGGCAGCTGTGGCTACAATGTAGCTGCCATCACCAGTGTGTGAATGTGTGAATGACTGAATGTAGTGTAAAGCTCTTTGGGGTCCTTGGGGACTAAGTAAAGCGCTGTACAAATACAGGCCATTTACTGTGCGTGTGTTTATGCTCAAGTGTATGAATAAATTAGTCAGTTTTAAACAGTTGCAATTTAAACAGTAGAAGAGTGGCACTATATTTATATATTTATAAAGAATTTCAAACAACAATTAATTGATGCTCAAAGCAGGTTTATTTAATTAATATCCAGATTTCCAATTAGTTCCCAATTCATTCAGCAGCAAATCACATCACCACTCACTTCAAGGCTGTATGTATTATTGTAAGGTAGACCCTACAATAGTACATACAGAGAACCCAACAATCATATGACCCCCTATGAGCAAGCACTTTGGCGACAGTGGGAAGGAAAAACTCCCTTTTTACAGGAAGAAACCTCCGGCAGAACCAGGCTCAGGTCAGGGCGGCCATCTGCTGCGACCGGTTGGGGTGAGAGAAGGAAGACGTTTGTTGTAGGTCTGATTGAAGGACTGATGTGATGGTAAGTTGTCTGCTGTTCCGCTTTGAATATTGAGAGATTAGTTGATGGATTTCAAGCCAAATTGTGCCCAAGTTTAAGACCATATTCATTGGTTGTTTTTGTTGATGTTATTGTTTTGGGCTTTTTTTCCACAAGAATTTTCTAGCTCCCCTAGAATTCTGGCCACCCAAACGATGATTGCTGCTGAGAGAGCACAAGGTTTTGTCCCCCTGTACTATTCATGTCAGTGCAGGGGGTTCTCCTTGAGAGGCCAGGGTCGAAAAAGGGATGCTTCAGAACCTCCGAGGGTGTTATGCGCTGATTTGCATCCAAGGCCAACATTTCTTTGATTAGCCTTACAAATAATGTTTGGCCATTTTCCGGTCCTCGCCTAACCTTCAGCAGTTGTTCGAGGTCATCGAGACGCTTAAGTTTTATATATCGAGTTTCCTTGGATCGATAATCTGTCTCGTATTGAAATTGTTCTTGGGTCTTAAATGTCCAGCGCTGTTCGTTGTGGGTATCCTCGATGAAATAGCTGTCAGTGTACAAGCCAGACTCTAGAAGATGATCTGGTAGCTGACCCTGGGTTTCAATTATGAATTTCAAAACGTCATAATCGTCTTCCCCAGGATAGAGAGGCACCCCTGTAGCAAGCTCCACAGCTACCAGCCCCAGAGACCACATGTCGATTGCTTTGTCGTATGGAATGCCAAGCATAACCTCAGGTGCACAATAACCAATTGTCCCCACACGGTCACCAGGAATCACTGCAGAAGCAGGACATGCGAGGCCAAAGTCTATGAGTTTGACTTTGACGGGAGACTCACTGCGGTTCACAACCATGATGTTTCCAGGTTTGAGGTCAGCATGCACTATTCCCACAGAACCCAGGTGGAACAGAGCATTTGCGAGCTGATGCAAAATTGGCCTGAGTTCTCTCATTGGGAGACCTTGGTTATTCCGGTCCCCAATGTAGTCCCACAGGCTTTGGTCGAGGAGTTCGAAATTCAAGCAAATGCGCTCTCCATCGAGGAAATAGCCGTTCCATTCGACAATGTTGCACCTGTCTGGATCCAAGCGTCGTAGCTGCTCCAGGATGAAAATTTCCAGTTTTGCCTGGAGCAGAATTTCAGGGTCGCTCTTGTTGACTTTAATAGCAACCGTTTTGTTGTTTTTTGTATCGCGACATCTGGTTACCAAACCAAAGCCTCCTTCTCCAAGGAAGGCCTCTACCACGTGGTGATCTCCTAAAATGGTCCCTTTCGTTATTTGAAGATCATCTTCAGAGGCAGATGGGTTGGCTGAGGTGTTGATGTCTCTTTTTTGAGGAAATTCAACTGAGTTTTGGAAACTGCAGCTGAATTTTTGCGATCCATGACTTTTCCAGCTTGAAGGCTGCTGAGAGAGCACAAGGAGTTGTCCCCCTGTACTATTCATGTCCGTGCAGGGGGTTCTCCTTGAGAGGCCAGGGTCGAAAAAGGGATGCTTCAGAACCTCCGAGGGTGTTATGCGCTGATTTGCATCCAAGGCCAACATTTCTTTGATTAGCCTTACAAATAATGTTTGGCCATTTTCCAGTCCTCGCCTAACCTTCAGCAGTTGTTCGAGGTCATCGAGACGCTTAAGTTTTATCGATCGAGTTTCCTTGGATCGATAATCTGTCTCGTATTGAAATTGTTCTGGGGTCTTAAATGTCCAGCGCTGTTCGTTGTGGTTATCCTCGATGAAATAGCTGTCAGTGTACAAGCCAGACTCTAGAAGATGATCTGGTAGCTGACCCTGAGTTTCAATTATGAATTTCAAAACATCATAATCGTCTTCCCCAGGATAGAGAGGCACCCCTGTAGCAAGCTCCACAGCTACCAGCCCCAGAGACCACATGTCAATTGCTTCATCATATGGAGTGCCAAGCATAATCTCAGGTGCACAATAACCAATTGTCCCCACACAGTCACCAGGAATCACTGCAGAGGTGTTACATGCGATGCCAAAGTCTATAAGTTTGACTCTGACTTGAGACTCACTGCGGTTCACAACCATGATGTTGACAGGTTTGAGGTCAGCATGCACTATTCCCACAGAACCCAGGTGGAATAGAGCATTTGCGAGCTGATTCAAAATTGGCCTGATTTCTCTCATTGGGAGAAATCCCAATGAGAGAGAGGGGACCGGTTATTCCGGTCCCCTATGTAGTCTGACAGGCTTTGGTCGAGAAGTTCGAAATTCAAGCAAATGCGCTCTCCATCGAGGAAATAGCCGTTCCATTCGACAATGTTGCACCTGTCTGGATCCAAGCGTCGTAGCTGCTCCAGGATGAAAATTTCCAGTTTTGCCTGGAGCAGAATTTCAGGGTCGCTCTTGTTGACTTTAATAGCAACCGTTTTGTTGTTTTTTGTATCGCGACATTTCGTTACAACACCAAAGCTTCCTTCTCCTTGTGATATAATTTGTGATATAATTTTAAAGGTACTGTTGTCCTCTCTAAGAAACATCAGGACTTAGAGGAGTGACAAGTAGAGTATGAGAGCTACAAGAAAAAAACTAAATGTGTACTACAGTGCGCAAAAATGAATTACTGGGTCATCAGGGGGTTATGAGGGACATTTATAAAACTAAAAATCCCACAAACCTTGAAGTGCACTTGAAAAGCTCACACAAGAAGGTTAACCTAGCTTACCTTGAAGAGCTCATCAGGGGGAGCACCCCCCCCCCCCCCCCCCCCCCCCTCCTTGAAGAGCTCCCCCACTTAACCAGCATCCCCAGAAAACAGCTAACCCCAGATAAGGCAGCGTGATGCGTCCCGAGACAACAGGACTGGGACATCTAAATAATTGTGTGAGTCAATCGCCTTCAAAAAGTTTATCAATTCACTTGAACCAAAATTAGGAACACCCGGTGCTGCAAGAGTTAATAGTCTCAATACCCAAGGATAAGCGGAAGAGCATGATTGATATGATGGAACTGGGATTTGGTTACACTTAATTTTTGCAAAACACAACTAAAACTATAACTGAAACTAATCAAAACTAAACTGAAATTAAGGATGTTCAGAAAATAAAAACTAGACTAAACTAGCGACTGATTGGTAAAAACTGATTACAACTGGTAAAAATTGAAAATCTGGAGTCGAAGCTAAATAAAAATAAAAACTAATGAAGATGGCAAAACGTTTAAAACCCTGGTGCAGAGATTGGCGAATCTGACCAGGAAATGTTATAAAATGGATTGTCGGAACAGCCAGCGTTAAAGTCACCTTTGACAGTCCAGACTAAGATGGCGTTGAACATCTTCAGGGCGGAAAAGGGTTGGTGTGACCAAGGTGTGGTTTGGCTTGTTGTATGTATATTTTGAGATCATATGGCTCTGGATGGACCAGTTACCAGGCCATGGAAGGAGGACAGACTCATTGACTGAGGAGAAGGAATTTTCTGGGATTGGAGATCCTCTGGGTGAGTGGTTGACTGAAAGCATGCATAAAATAAAATTTATCTGTTGTTATTGATTGGTAATAGATTGATAATTGGCCACATTTACAGCTGTATTGACTTGTTGTGGACGTAGTCGACTTCAGGTTTAAGCACTCTAATCAACAGGTTGAAAATAGTGACATTAAAGGAAGAGTATGCAGCGCCACCCTGTCAGACGCCAGTGACGGTGGAGCTCAGTGATGAATCAGGTGAGCTGCATTCATGGTTGACTCATAGCGGAGTTTCCCCTGCTGTGGTCAGTAAGGGGAGATCAGGGGGAAATAAGATTTAAAAGAGGCATTTATAAACGTTTATGTGTCAAGTGAAACGGGATAAAAGGGGGTGTTTTACTCTTATTTTGGCATCAGCTTTATTATTGCATCAGAATCATATAACTAGCATTGCATTAAACATTTATTGAAGTTTTTGACATTGTACTAACATTTGTGTTCCAGTGATTGTTATAACCGCAGGTTAATTTTCTATTTACAGGTGTCAGGATAATCATACGATCTTCTATTGCAGGTGTAACCATGATCATTTTCAGACATATTGCAGTTTGTTGCTCATTATAGAGTTGTGCTCAAGTTAATAAGGGTTAAAAGCTACAGTCAACACGATGTTTGGCTGATCTATGGTGTGGAGTGACTTCGAGCATAGAGGGCCGCACGCGCTTACATAACATTGATATCATGTTATTCTTTGTGATTTTTATTCAATTATGTCTTTAAGCTAAGTTTTAAATAGTGGCAGTTAATTAAATGACATTCATTTAAGATTATATACTTGAGTCAGAGCATCATACGCAGATCAACTTAACAATCTGGGAAACCTTGTAGCTGCCTAACCTTTTCTTTGAATGTTCTAGCTCCGTTGATTTGACACATTGGAATGTGTCAAAAAAAGGGGGGGGGAGTTGAGTTTTAACATCAAACAAGGATTATTTGAACATTTTTATAACTTCATTTGTGTCTTTAATAACTTAGGAATGGTAAAGCTTAAGCTAATAGCGGCCCGAGAAGTTTCCGGTCTTTTGTAGAGAATCAGTGAGAAGCATAAATCATTATTTCCATGTGTAAGCATCAATCATTGAAATGAACTGAATAGCGTTTAGAAGATTTGTTAATTTGTTTATCTTTTGTTAAAAAGAGTGGTTTCAATAAGTTTCAGACACACCTTGCAAATGTGCTTATGATGAGTTGGCACTCGGCCTTTTGAAGGTCATAAGCTTCGTTCGGCGTGATGGTCCGGACTGATAAAGTGTAGGAAATGCCTTGAGTGCAGAGGGCTAAATGCAAACACGCTTACACACACATAGGATATGATTAGAATAAGTCCCTGGGACATTCTGAATGTTTTAGACCAATTCTGAATCACTAGAAGGTCAGTAGATAACAACATTAGATTATTAGGGTTAGGAAGAGAGGTGTTTTGGTTTTCTGTCTCTTACAGAGAAAGGGACAGACACCAGACGAGGTCACAGATATGCGAGGATCCTCCGCAGCAGAGACAGACACAGTGACTGCCGAGACATCAACTGGGTCCAAGTGTCATGGCGTTTGGGCTCCAGCTAGTCACCACAAAAGGATGGATCCCATAAACACAGCAATAACCATGAAGGGGTTGGCGGAAATCCAGGAACACCAGACCAACGAAGTTCGAGAGGCTCTTGGGCAAAAAGGGGGACGCGTTCCTGATCTTTTTCTGGAGGATACACAGATCGTTGTTTGAAATCGGGGCAGAATAATCCCCTGATCTGTGCCACGACTGAAGGGTTGTCTAACCCCTGAGGTTGAAGAATGAAGAGCAGAGGATCACCCAACTGGAAGACACTGGTAGCTGCAGCAATAAAATAAAGGCTAAAAGCTCCTTGGACAGAGGTTCTAGTCTGAGTACGTCGGAAGGGTATAAGGTAGCACCAAAATAAAGCTGTGGGAGAACTGGGGAGTGTCATCTGTACCTGCTATTGTTGGAATAATAGTTTTTCTTGCATCTGAACTGCGCAAACACAGAGGTCATCTCACATATGGTTCGCCCCTCGGGGGGACAAAGGGCCTCAGGAGTGAGAAGAGATGAACCCGGCGACACTGGATTATAGGGTGTTGGTGAGCTCATTATTCTAACGAGCTCATCAGGGGGAATTGTTAGATTATAATATTATTTTATGCCATGTTATACCCCTAATTAAAGATTGTGAATTATTATGTAGTTTTAGTTTGCATCATTCTCCTGAATTAGAAGAAGATGATAACTATTGCATTTGTTAAACTGATTTGCATTACATTAGACTGCTGATTTATTGTGGATGAATGATATTGTTTTATGATGCATTATACTGCTGAGTTATAAGAAATACTGTTTGCAGAAAGTCATCGCCTTATTGGTCTGATTAGAAGAGAACAGAACATACTGGAGTTTTCTGCCCCATCTCAGCAGGAGCAGATAAACGGGGAGCCAAGGTCGTAGCTTAGGCGCCGTGTGAGAGAAAGGATGTGAATGTTTAGGCTTTTATGATAAGGTGGAGGCACCAGAGGCTATAAGAGTTTGAGCAATGTGTAAAGGATACTGGCAAGTGGCTTTGGCACCAGAAGCGAGAGAGCTGACAGCCTTCAAAACTCCTTTTGGTATGTACCAATTTAAAGTCATGCCATTTGGGCTTCAAGGTGCACCAGCGACATTCCAACGATTAATGGACCATGTACTGAGAGATGTGTCAGCATTCTCTGCAGCATATCTGGATGACGTGGTGGTGAACAGCCAGTCCTGGGAAGAGCATGTCATTCACCTACAGAAGGTGCTACACTCCATCAGAATGGCTGGACTATCAATCCCAAGAAGTGCTCCATAGCCAAGAGAGAAGTGGAGTACTTGGGCTTTGTAGTTGGCTCTGGGAAGATAAAGCCGCAGGTTGGAAAGATTGAAGCAATTCAGTCCTTCCCAGTTCCGACAACAAAAAGGAAGGTGAGAGGTTTTCTGGGTCTAGTAGGCTGGTACCGGAAATTCATACCTTCTTTTGCAGAGCGATCCACTGTACTGAATGACCTCACAAAAGGCTCAGCCCCCAACAAAGTGCGTTGGACAGAAGACTGTGAGCAAGCATTCAGAGACCTCAAGGAAGCAGTTTGCACACATCCAGTTCTACACAGTCCAGACTTCAACAAGCCATTCATCTTGCAAACTGATGCTTCAGGAGTTGGCCTTGGTGCTGTCCTTCAGCAAGAGGTGGATGGTGAAAGAAGGCCTGTGGTGTTTCTGAGTCGGAAACTACTCGACAGGAAGACGAGGTATTCGACGGTGGAGAAAGAGTGCTTGGCCATGAAATGGGCTATTGAGGCCTTGAGGTATTATCTTCTGGGACGTCACTTCACTCTGGAGACTGATCATCGTCCCCTCCAGTGGTTGAACCGCATGAGGGATGCAAATGCCCGCATTGCAGGATGGTACTTGTCTTTGCAGCTTTATGACTTTACGGTCCAGTATAGGCCAGGGAAGTCAAATGTGGTTGCTGATTGTTTATCTAGGATGACAGAGGACTGAAGCACTTCGCGCTCAAGAGAGGGAGGAGGAAATGTAAGGAAGAGGACTCCCTTACTGTATTTTTTTTTTTTTTTTTTTGTGCCTGTCCCGTTTGGCTCTTTTGCCATCAGAATTATTGTCTAAAGGCAAAGAAAGATGCCCAACGGATTTACTTTACCAAATTGACCATCCCAGCCTTGCCGTAATGGTCCATTTGATTCACCTTTTATTGTTCATTTCATTTTCACTTACTGAATACGGGACAGACTTGACTGTATTTATTTATATTATATGTATAGCACTTTAGAGCACACCTTTCACTTTATTAAAAGCACCTTATCAAGCAATTTATGAGCATTGCACTTTAAGCATGGATTTGCACACAAGAAGTTTAAATATTTATTGACTATTTATTGGGAATTTTAAAATCAGTTGGTAGCCTTGTTTCAGATCCTGCACAGCTGCTCCTCATCAAGGAATGTGGTGGTTGTCTGTCAGGAGAGAAGAATGGTGATTGAGATTGTGATTAAGGTTTACCAGTAAGGAAAACTAATGCAAACGTGTGTGTGAAATCTAGGGATAAAAGTGGTGCAAATAAGTGTTTGTAAGTTAATGATTACTCACCTTTCTTGCCTGTGTCCTCTTCAAGGTGTTTGGGCAAATGTTTCCCCTGGGGTCCAGACACCATTTAAAGGTTCCGGGAGAGACCATTGGTAAAGAGAGTGTGGTGAATCTTTTTGTGCTTGGGTTTCTGGGTTTTTATAATATTGGGTTTGGTGTAACATTAAGTGTGAAATATTTATTAATATGTAAATGTGGAAATGTATTTATGTATTTATTTATTCTAATTAATATATTGTATACTGTGGTGGAAGGTTGGGATTTAAGAATTTACCTGAGAGTGGAATAATGGTTAAGTCTGTGACAGCTGAACATATTTAAGGCTGCCAGTTGTCATTAGAGGTGGATTTTTTGTGCTGTGAAGAAGCTCGACAAGTTAATTGTTGTAAGGAGAGCCATATAGCAAATAAATACTTTGTTCCACTACACTTGCCTTGGTCTGTCTCACTGTGTTTCCAGCTGCTAAGGGCCGCCCTGTTACAAGGACAAACAGCAGCACATGTTCTCTAAATGTTTGCAGTCATTTTTAAATGACGCTGATACTACATGAGACATTTTCCACATTTATTGTCTTTGAACAGAGAATAATAAAGCCATCAAACATACACAGGCTTCTGCAAATACAAACTTCTGTGGTGCATTTGATGACCTGCAGAGGAGAACAAGTCGGGCTTTTCAGCCCTAACACAACAAGAACAGCTGTGGAACCATTGGCCATTTGCCATAGTGTAGCTGAGTCAAAACAGCCCAAGTGCTGAGAGGGAAAACATGATGATTTATGTAAAGTCATAACTGGCTGCAGCAGCTGAGCTTTGACCTGTGAGCTGCAGCTTAAGCTTCTTTTATGGTTCAGTGTTTAATGTTTAAACTGTTTATGGCTGCACACACACCCACAGTCAGGTTGTATACATATTGAAATATTATATACAGTGTGGCAGCTGACCTTTGACCTTTGACCTGCGAGCTTCAGACTCATTGCTGGTGTGAGGTGTTTAATACTATTGAAGCTTGCAGACACACCCACATCCTCTGATTTGTTCTCAGGGTTGTTCAGTGTGTCGGAGTTGGAGCAGAAACCTGCTGCAGGTTAATTATTGATCAAACAATATCACACAAGGTGCAGCAGCTGACCTTTGACCTTTGAGCTTCAGACTCTTTGCTGGTGTGAAGTGTTTAATGTGACTTCAGCCTGCAGACACAGAGGACTGATGAAGCAGAAGATTGTCTCTGTTTCTACACAGACCTGGTCCAGACAGCAGAGCTGCAGAGGGAAGACGTTCATGGGAAGAAGCTGAGTAAGTGCAACGTCCTCTTTGAATCCTGGATCAGGAAGTGAAGCCGGGGAATATTTGGTGTTTCAATAAGGTTTCTGTCTTTGACTCAGTCTGCTGTCACTTTGTTTCAGAGAGAAAAAGAGATTTCAGATTAACTGCATTATATGCTGAGTAACTAAATGCTGCTAGTCTGTGGTGTCACTCCCAGCAGCATCACGTCATTTCTTTACTCTGACCTTTAACATCAGTTAACTTAGCTAGCAGAGCAGCTAGCAGTTAGAGTATGAACTCTGTGTCAGCAGTCAGCTTGGTCCTGGTGGTCACCTGGTTTCATGTTTGCTGATGATCCAGATGTGTCCACATAATTATTTATTTCTGTAAATGTAAAGACTTTACAGATAAACAACAGCAGCCCTCTGGCTGGACTCTAACCTGTGAGTTTCCTGTGACTGAAACCACAAGCTGACATTTTCCTTCTGAAGCAGCTGAATGGATGTTTAAGTTTACCTGCATACATGGTGCAAATAAACCCGCTTTGGATGGTTTGGAGGCGGAGCCCAAAGCAGGACAGGATTCTAATGTGATTGGTCACTTTGATGAGGTGGCTGGAACTCAGGTGGTCGAGCAGGTCACCTGCTAACCAGAAGGTTGGTGGTTTAATGCCAGTCTGCATGGTGTCCTGGTGAATGTTCGACAGGAAACACTTAGACACATGGAAAAAGTGCTTGTGTGAACGTACAAGTTGTGTAAAGCTTGTGTTTGAAAAATAAAGTTTATTTCTTATTATTTATTTTATAATAAAGTTTTTTCCTGTGCAGCAGTGGAAATACTGACAACTATAGCTGGATTATTTATTTGAACTCTTTTAAACCAGAGGCTTCAGACGCAGGTTCTGCAGCCTTTAATGGTAATAGTCAAAGTGTGATCGGTGAATTGTGAGCAGCAGAAAGGAGGAAAGCACTAATGCTGGCACAAGGGGCCACAAGCCAGTGTACTCCAAGTGCCAGCCTGGGTAAATGGGGAGTGTTGCATTAGTAAGGGCCTTCTGAACTAAAGCTTTACCAAATAAAATGCGTGGATCATAATGAATAAGACTGTCATGCTACTGATGGCTGAAAGAAAAGGAAGAGGAGGAAGGAGGCATGTTAGGAGTAGGGATGGGTATCGTTTAGGTTTTATCCGATACCGGTGCCAAACCGGTACTTTTGAAACAGTGCCTGTGCTTAATCGGTGCTCGAATCAGTGATTAAAGAATGGAGAACACAAACTTTGTCCAAAAACCTCTCATGTTTTTATTTTTAGCAGTCTCTTTTTTTCTGCAAAATGATAACCAAGTTAGCCTTTTCTGTTGATACAAGATACCTCCTTTGGTTGGAACCGGTGCTTAAAGAATGGAGAACACAAACTTTGTCCTGAAACCGCTCATGTTTTGTTGTTTTTTTTGTAAAAAGATAACAATGTTAGCCTTTTGTGCAGCTATAGGGCATATATGGTATCACTCTATCAAACAAGAAGACAGCAGCATGTAACTACAACGGTGTTTGCTTGTTCACCTTACATTAATGTAATAACGTGGTTAGCCTACTCAACGTAAATTACACACAAACAACATTAAGCTACACACGCAGAGAAGAACGGCTGCTGCTGCCGTCATCATCCTCATCATTTCTGCTCCTCTGGCAGGGCTAGGGGCCAGGACTCTCCTCTTCAGGTTCTTGGGGGATGTTGCTAACTCCGTGTCCGATAACAGGCACCACACCCGCAGTAGTTGTGCTCGGTGTGAGGTCTTGCAGGAAGCTATCAAATACGGTGCATTTCTCGGCTTTAAAAAAAAAAACACTATGCGTCGCCGGGTGTTTCATGGTAAACAGACTGATTCTTATATAGCGCTTTTCTACTCTCCCAGAGTACTCAACATGCCACATTCACCCAATCACACCAGCACTTTATCTGTACTCAGTGCTTTCTAAGTACATTCACACTCCGAATGTGGAGAGCAAGTTGGGGTTAGTATCTTGCCCAAGGATACTTGGCACGAGGAGCCTGGGATCGAACCATCAGCCTTCCGACCAGTAGGTGACCAGCTCTACCTCCTGAGCTACAGCCTCCCTGTTTCACCAGATTCGAGGTGTTACCTCCTTTGCACAGTATCAGCTTAAAGCACTTGTTGCAGGCTGCTGAGTTTGCATCTTTTGCTGTGAAGTACAGCCAGACTTTGACCGCTTAGCCTTGGGCATTTTTAATCTGTCGCTCTGCTCTAAAAGAACATACGTACCGGGGCCCGCCTACTATCCTTGGAAAGGTAAAATGATTGGCTAGAATCCAAAGTGTATGACATCTCAGGAAAAAAAGCACCAAAATGTGCACTGCTTTTCAGTCTGGTTACTACCGTTTATGTCAGACCCGGTGCCATAATGACATCAGATACCGGTGCCCATCCGCAGTTAGGAGGCAATGGTAGAGAAGGAAAGACAGGAGATGGTAAATGGCCTGCATTTGTATAGCGCTTTTCTAGTCCATAGGACCCCAAAGCGCTTTACACTACATTCAGTCATCCACCCATTCACACACACATTCACACACTGGCGATAGCAAGCTACATTGTAGCCACAGCTGCCCTGGGGCGCACTGACAGAGGCGAGGCTGCCGGACACAGGCGCCACCGGGCCCTCTGACCACCACCAGTAGGCAAACACGGGGTTAGTATCTTGCCCAAGGATATTTGGCATGCAGCCAGGGTGCAGCCTGGGATCGAACCACCGACCTTCTGATTAGTGGCTGACCTGCTCTGCCACCTGAGCTACAGCCACCCAGAGTGGAGGTGATGTATCTAAATGCATCTGAACAAAGCAGAAGTGCACACCAAACTCAACGGATAGTCAAATGTAGAATCACAGAACAGAACTGCAGGCTGAGTTTGGATGTTTGTCTTTCACACCTCTCTGTGTCTCACACACACAGTGACGTCAGACACAGTCACACTCACTGTTCCATCTGCTTTGTGCACAAATTCATTACTTTCTTCCTTCAATGATCTACATACTACGTGCTGCCCAGTGAATACTTTGCAATGTATTCCATCCCCTTTCAAGGCAGAATTACCCAGTTTATTCCCCATTACAAGACAACAATCAGTCACACTCACACAGACCACGTCTGGCCCGCACTCGCTCACACGTGCGTTTACCCACCAATGAGAGCTCTATCCTCCTTACATATTGGTGGATAAACCAAACACTCAACGCCCTCAGCGGCAGAGGAAAAACCTCCTTTCGGTGGAGCAACCATCCTTAACCCTCCTTAAAAACTGGCGAAGAAACCAGACCTCCTTAGAATAATTAAAAAACTGGTGGGGAAACCAGACCTCCTTAAAAAAAATAAAGAAAAACCGGTGGAGAAACCAGGTAGCTTCTAAAACACCATCTGTTTTAGAAAACAAAACAGATGGTGAATTCTTTAGAGAATTTTCTAGAAATCTTTTTCTTTCAAAACAGAATTCAGAATATTGATCTTTGACATGGAAGCTGTTTCTACAGGATCCTGATGGACACTCAAAGCTTTCATAAAATGTCCTCATTAGTTGTTTGCAGCAGAATATCACCTGATGTGAACCAAAACAACAAAAGTGCTCTGCACATGTGTGTGAGACTACAGATTCTAGAATCAGAACTGCTGATTTCATTACTCTGAACTTTTAAAGGCAGGTTTTGTATCTGAGAGCAGGGACACTTGCTGTGTTCAGTGTGACTCGTCTCTGCAGAAGGTCAGGGCTCTGATAGTTGCAGTTAGCGGGTGACTTACTGGGCAGGTGGATCCTGAGTGTCTGTTGGAGTCAGGGTTCATTATGGTCCTGGTTGCTACTGGAAATAAAGAAACAAAAGGAGGGTGTGTTGTTCAGGAAGTACAGACTGTAGCTCAGCAGGTAGAATTACTAACTGGAAGGTTGGAGGTTTGATCCCTGGCTGCTCCAGTCTGCACGCCACGGTATCCTTGGGCAAGATGTGGAACCCCGACTTCCTCTCCGATGCATCCATCATAGTGTCATTGTTAGAAAAAGAAGTGCTTGTGTGAATGAAGCACGCTGTATAAAATGCTGTGACTGCTCATACAGAAAAGCAGCTCATAAGAACTGGTTCATTTTCCAGATAATTCCACTATTAAGACAACAGACATTTGGGAGGCTTTCTCTGAGAGTAACACTGAAAGTCTTGCTGCTCCTCCACAAAATGAACTTCAGATTAAAGACACAGCTCAGCTAAACACAGCTCAAACTAATCTACACTATTTTTCTTTATTACGCAGCGTTTTTATAACTATTTCCAGATGTTTCTAAAGATGAAAACAGAATTAAACTCCAGCCTGATGCGTTTCTGAGGTTCCTGACTCTGACCGTCCCTCAAACGCCTCTCTGGGCGTTTCCTTCCGTCGCTTTTACTTTCGCTTTCGTGAATGTTGTGGCGCAGTTGATCGTCTTATTAAATTCAGTTCTTTGCATTCTTTTGGCGGCGAAGAAAAACTGGGCTCAAAGTGGTCAAACTCAAAAAATGATCTTTATTTTACATTCCCGGGAACGGAGAACTGTTAGGCGCTATCATGCACCCACAGCTCTGAAAAAAAAATCACAAGCTGCATGTGTATATATATTTCTGCTACGTCACATATAGTTTCGATCAAAACAACTCCTTACATAGTAGCAGTTGATGACAATGACAGCTGCAGAGTTTGTGTCTGATGTATTAAGTATGAAACACTGTTGGGCTAAAATCTGGTCAGAATGAATCCAGGTGCAGGTGTGTCAGTTTAGGACCACTGGACTAACATCCAAGTGCTCACAATATAAAGTGTATTCTGTAGTAACATCCTGGTGTTGCAGCAACAGTCCCACATGGAAACGTCAACACTCAAACTCAAAATCTCTTTTTGTCAACAATAAAATGACAGCAGACCAATTTGAACAAAGTTGGTAAAAAGCTTCAGAAATTAGTAAAATATTAAAAAGTGTCTGGATGCTCAATCATCCAGTAAATCCCCAAAAAGTTGATTCTGTTCATCTGGATGTTTTCAGCAGCATGGATCAGTGTGAGGACAGAGAGGAGGGAGTCCCTCCCTCTAAAAGCACTCTGTGTGGGGAACATGAGAGCCAGACCAAAGCTCAGAGGTGAGATGACCATCTCTAACTGTCCATGACTCTTCTCCATGTCACAGCTCAGCACTCACATCACTGCTCCATCATTATTCACACTCATACCTCTGTGTGTGTTGTTTTAAAGCCCAGAGCTGTGGGGCGTACCAGGCTCAGCTGGACATAACCCTGAAACTAATCCAGAGCCTGGACCTGAACCCAGCTGTGTTTCCTTAAAGAGCAACAGGTCGAAGGGTGCTGTTGTAAACTTTAACAAAAGACTGTTATGTGACAAAGAGTAAGTACATTATTTTTATGAGATTGTTCATCATGTCTTTAATTTAATATTTCCAGTTTTTCCTTCCTGTCTCATGAAGCTGTGACATTTATTCTTTTTCTTTTAAGATCAATAAGAGGCCAGAATCTCCTGGACCTGAACCCAGCTGTGTTTCTTTAAAGAGCAACGTGTCGAAGGATGCTGTTATAGACTTTAAAGGCTGTTCTTCTGCTGCTGAGAGGTAATGTGTGTCTAGATGTTGTTCCTGACTCTGTATTTCTGAATAAATCCTCATGTTTAATATCAGCTCAGCTCTTTTTCACACATTTCTATGTTGGTATGTGAAGCGGTGTGTGTTGGAGTGTTTCCACAAACACAGCAGTCAGAGTGGAAAGAGTGGATGTTGTAGGAGGTGTTTGTGTAGTGAAGAGGCTGAGTGTCTGTAGGACTCCAGCTGCTCCAGCAGGTGTCTCCTTTGTGCTTTGCTTCAAACACAGTGTAGGGAGGAGCTTCCACTCAGGTGTTTCAGGTGTTGCTGGATGGAGGAGGACAAATAGTTTTTCCCTTCAGTGACACTTCAGCAGCTCAATGTTCTGGGAGATGTTTGTCTTTATGAAGGTTTATGGATTCTTGTTCTTACTTTGGTTAAACTGAGCAATACATTTTCCATCTAACATTTAAAGTAAATTTCCAGGTGAATAAAAGATCTGCAGCTGCAGCCTCTGTGATGTTTCACAGTCTGAAAGTAACAAATTCAACCAGAGTTCAAACAAAGGCTTAATATACGTGTGTGTTTGATATAATGCCAACAAGTACAAACAGGTGTTCTTACAGGTCTTAATCACAGAGCTCTGATAAGTCTGGTGACTTTCACACTCAGCAATTTTGCTGCCTTTTATTTTATATTGGCCTTTTTAAAGCCCTTCAAAGTCTCCCACATTCATACAGAGCTTTTAACACCAAACTCCTTTACAGTCCTTCTCCTCTCACACACGATCACACGACTGATTTGTCTGCAGCAGCTGTGTTACTGCTAGTATTTTATTATGTGTGTAATCTCCTCATATTGTTCCTGTGGTTTAGTTTGACTTCCTTCTGCAAACTCAGCTGCTCTGTTGCTGATACACGTCTCCATGAATATGATTGATCAGATGCTGCCAACACCATGTGTTTCATGTGAGCGCTCAGCTGAAACCCTGGGTTGACTTATCGAGTTAATAACAAGCTTCACGTGACTGTGAATGCTAAAGTGAATCAGATAAAGGAAAGAGACCCTGCTAATGTTGGACTCACTTCTTAGTGTAGATCCCAGGAGGAAGTTCAACATAGCCATTCTTTGTGCTAGCTCGACCAAACCTGAGAGCACAGTGCAGGATAATGATCATCATCTGTCTCTGTCAAGGACATTTAAAATCCACAAATAACAAACATAATTATATTTGATCATTAAAAATATGTTTTCACTTAAAAAAGCATGAGCACACTGGTGGATTACAGAAACATGAAAACTCGTTAACAGTAAAGTTAATTTAGGTGTAAACAAAGTGTCAAACATACTGAAGTAGAAGGACTGATGTTTGTGTTAAAATACCCTCTTAAAGCTGAAATACTGATTCAGCTTCTTTACTCAAGTAAAGGTAAAAGAGTACAGGCTCTGAAATGTACTCACAGTATTAAAGTAAAAACGCCATCTTTGAAGGAAATTTCTGCCAGTTTTTGAGCAAAGTTACCTGAATTTCTACCTCCAACATTAATATGAGAAAATTATCTGAACTTTTATTCTAATGAATTTAATCAGCTTGAACATTTTGTAGCACAAAAGTAGAAAAAACCCAAAGGGAATAAAAAATAGCTCCGTTTGCTGTTGCCTGCATTGTAGATGGGCGGCTTTGCCTCAACACCTAAACAGGAAAATGAGTTTAGTCAAGTATTAAAGTGGGATTGAAGAGGTGAGGAAACCAGAGATCAGGTGTTGTGGTGCAGCATGGTCACAAGAATCATTTAGAAATGGGTCAAAATATTTTCTCTTCTAGATTTTTTGCACACAGTCTGATGTGCTGCTGCTCTGAGGTTTACTGCTCTCTGTGCACTTAGAAAACTGTGAGGTACAAGTAGATTTGACACAAGTTATGATGGCTGATTTCCATATAACGGTGGAATACAGGGACTTAATCGTTAAGTTAGAAGAAAGTTTGAAGCCTAATCTTGAAAGTAGAGATAGTGTCTGTCTCCTGAATCCAAACTGGAAGCTGGTTCCACAGAAGAGGGGCCTGAAAACTGAAGGCTCTGCCTCCCATTCTACTTTTAAATACTCTAGGAACAACAAGTAGGCCTGCAGAGCGAGAGCGAAGTGCTCTAATAGGGTGATATGGTACTACAAGGTCATTAAGATAAGATGGGGCCTGATTATTTAAGACCTTGTATGTGAGGAGCAGGATTTTGAATTCTGGATTTAACAGGAAGCCAATGAAGGGAAGCCAAAACAGGAGAAATCTGCTCTCTCTTTCTAGTCCCTGTCAGCACTCTTGCTGCAGCATTTTGGATTAGCTGAAGGCTTTTCAGTGAGTTTTTTGGACATCCTGATAATAATGAATTACAGTCGTCCAGCCTGGAAGTAATAAATGCATGAACTAGTTTTTCAGCGTCACTCTGAGACAGGATATTTCTAACTTTAGAGATGTTGCACAAATGGAAGAAAGCAGTCTTACATATTTGTTTAATATGTGCATTGAAGGACATGTCCTGGTCAAAAATGACTCCAAGGTTCCTCACAGCGTTACTGGAGGCCAAGGTAATGCCATCCAGAGTAAGAATCTGCTTAGAGACCATATTTCTAAGCTTTTCAGGGCCGAGTACAATAACCTCAGTTTGATCTGAATTAAGAAGCAGAAAGTTAGCGGCCATCCAGGTCTTTATGTCTTTAAGACATTCCTGCAGTTTAACTCATTGGTGTGTGTTATCTGGCTTCATGGACAGATAGAGCTGGGTGTGCTATGTCTTCTGATGAGGCTTCCTTGGTGATTTTAACATCCATGTCTGCTGTGACTTTAAACTTCTGGTCAAGGACTTTTTAAATATTATTGACTCTTTTAACTTGACCCAGTGGGTTACTGGTCCCACTCATGAAAAAGGTCACACACTAGACTTGGAGCTTTTCCACGGGTGGGATGTGTGCGTCACTGAAATATCTGAGTTGGGCATCTCTGATCATTTTCCTGTGTTGTTCACTCTGACACTGCGCTGCTCAGTAGATAAGCCGTACGGCTGGGTCTAGGGATGCTTTTTAAGTAAAGGTTTAACTACAGCCAGCTAGGGATGGGTACCGTTTAGATTTGAAAACCTGCTAAATCAGAATCAGTTGCTGATGACGGCTTTTTTCTTTTACATCAATCACATATAATCTTAACTCAAAGTGAACATAGACTTGATTGAAGTAACTCAGATCAGCCAATTCAAAATGCTAATTCAATCAACTCTGAGTTCATGGCTAGACTCAGTTTGTTGGCCCTGCACCTTAAAACTATTTCCTGTTTGTCCTTCATGTTTTTTGGATATTGTTTTCACATCTTATGTCACGGCTAGCGGGGCGAGCCATGTTGAATTTAATAAAGGACCCAAGATGCCGACACTGCTGTGAAGTGAGTGAGCTTTATTGAAACGGTGAAGTGCAGTGGAGATGGCCTGTGCAGAAGCTAAGATAACCTCTACTGAAAAACTAAAAAACTAACCTGAAACCTTAAACGGAGACACGGGGAGACAACACAGACGAACCAGCAACAAGCAGGAGAAAACAAAGGGCTCATATACACAAAAGAGCCATCAGGGAATGAGAAAAGGGAGACACAGCAGGATTCATTGGACATAACCAGACAAGGGGAAGCAAAAGTAGACACACTAACATAGGACATGGCCTTGTCAAAATAAAATAGGAAGTGAACAGAGACACAATACTAACACAGTACAGAGGGAACACAGAAACCAAAACCTCAGAACTAGAAAATCTTAATCAGAATGAAATTGTAACAAAAGACAATAACAATCAAAACAAAACTACTGAGTCCACAGACTCGGGACATACATCGGCTCAAACTGTGGTCATAAATATTTTGTACTTGTAAATCTGACTGTGGAGTTGTGAACTGAGTTTTGTAACATTGTGAAACAAAATATCTGGAAAGTTCATGTTTTTGCGTTCATTGATTTGTGTGTGTAAAAATGTAAAAATGTAATAAATGTAAGAAACATTAGAACTACTTTTGCTGACACAAAGTTTGGCGAGCACTGCAAGTTGTCCCTTTAAACCAGTCACTGATATAAAGAGAGCACCTTGTTCCAGGGCATCTGAGCATGGAGGGAAAGCTTTATGCAGGAGATGGTAAGAGCTGTTGGGACTAAAGAAACTGAGCAGAAAACTACAGACATCTGGAAACTGAGTTGTTAATTCTCAGTGGGATCAGCAGGACTAGCAAAGCTTCACCATGACAGTCATCTGATTGACTGAACCCATCCAAACATCACTTCATGGACCTTTAGCTTGTGTCTGTGTGTGGACAGACATAACATGAGCTAATTATACATTACTCCTCCACAGAGTGGACCAGCAGAGAGCAGAGGTTTCCACTGGTCAGTCTGCACAGCAACATCAAACACACCTGGACTCTGTGGTTATGGTTTGTAGTACTACGTTTACATTTGTTCTTTTCAGTCACCTCTATGCTGCACTTTGTGGACCAGAGGATTGTCAGTGTGTCCAACATAAGTCAGAGTTTGGGCTCCATGATTTCAGTCAGATTGGGGTGACTGTAGCTCAGGAGGGGAGCAGGTCAGCTACTAGTCAGAAGGTTTGTGAATCAAACCCTGGCTGGCAAATGTACTGGGTAACGTACTAAACCCAAGCTGCCCTCTGATGCATCCATCAGAGTGTGAAAGAAAGTATTTAAGCATAGAACAATGTGCTTGGTTGAATGAGGCATGTTGTATAAAATGCTTTGTGTGCACAGAGTATCAAAGAGAGCTATATAAGAACCAGTCCATTTACCACTGGGTAATTCATATAGTCTTCTTTTCCAGCGGCTGGAGAAACACATCACAACATTTGTGAAGAATGAGCTGGAGAAAATCAAGAAGGTTCTGTGTCCAGATCACCCAGAAACCATAAAAAGCCAGAAGGAGGATGAGGAGATATTTGAAGGTGAGGATGAAGATGAAAGAAAGAGCTGCAGAGAAGCATTTCTGAAGATCACACTCCACTTCTTGAGGAGACTTAAGCAGCATGAGATGGCTGACCATCTGCAGAGCAGTAAGAGAATTTCTCTAAAGACTGAATATTGATCTTTCCTAATAGCTCAAGAAATGGACCAATAGACATTCATCCTTTCAGGGTACTGAAAGGCTATGATATTTATTATATAGTCAAAGGAGCTTGCAAAGAAAAGCGTCTGGACTTCTTTAGAGGTCTACTTGAAGACGTTTCACCTCTCATCCGAGAAGCTTCTTCAGTTCTAAGGTCAAATGGTGGAGAGTCCCAGATATAAACCTAGTGGGAGTATCCCCCCACAGAGGGATAAAAGGACCCCCTGATGATCCTCTAATCACCTGAGCCAAGGTGTGAAACTGGGTGTGGGTCCCAATCAGCCAGAGTTTCGGGTGAGTTCATTGTGAAACCTGGCCCCACCTTATCATGTCCAAAATATTTGGGACAGAGAGGACAGATGGTTTGAAAGAGGAGTGAAAGAAGCCATCTATGTCCACTGTGAGCGACCATCTTTGAACAGAGGCGGTGGTTTACAACACCAACTCTCTGCCATCTATAATCCAGTTTTGAGATCCCTTCCCAGACGCCTTAACGCCCACTCACATCCTGGGCCATCTGACCTCAGGAATTCGCATGATAAGGTGGGGCCAGGTTTTATAATGAACTCACCCGAAACTCTGGCTGATTGGGACCCACACCCAGTTTCACACCTTGGCTCAGGCGATTAGAGGATCATCAGGGGGTCCTTTTGTCCCTCTGTGGGGGGTTACTCCCACTAGGTTTAAATCTGGGACTCTCCACCATTTGACCTTAGAACTGAAGAAGCTTCTCGGATGAGAGGTGAAACGTCTTCAAGCAACTTAAAGAAGTCCAGACGCTTTTCTTTGCAAGCTCCTTTGACTACGATGACCTGGATGACTGAGAACCTTCACAGACATATTTATTACATAATATTATTTTCTGAATTTCTTACTTTCAGAATTTGCTCCACTCTGTAAACGTGAACTTAAAGCCCAACTGAAGAAGAAGTTCCAGAGTGTGTTTGAGGGCATCGCTAAAGCAGGAAGCCCAACCCTCCTGAATCAGATCTACACAGAGCTCTACATCACAGAGGGAGGGACTGCAGAGGTCAATGATGAACATGAGGTCAGGCAGATCGAAACAGCATCCAGGAAACCAGACAGACCAGAAACAACAATCAGACAAGAAGACATCTTTAAAGCCTCACCTGGAAGAGACGAACCAATCAGAACAGTGCTGACAAAGGGAGTGGCTGGCATTGGGAAAACAGTCTTAACACAGAAATACAGCCTGGACTGGGCTGAAGACAAAGCCAACCAGGACATCCAGTTCATATTTCCATTCACTTTCAGAGAGCTGAATGTGCTGAAAGAGGAAAAGTTCAGCTTGGTGGAACTTGTTCATCACTTCTTTAATCAAACTAACGAATCAGGAATCTGCAGGCTTGAAGACTTCCAGGTTGTGTTCATACTTGATGGTCTGGATGAGTGTCGACTTAATTTGGACTTCAACAAAACTAAAATCCTGACTGAAACAAGAAAGTCCACCTCATTGGATGAGCTGCTGACAAACCTCATCAGAGGGAACCTGCTCCCTTCTGCTCGCCTTTGGATAACAACACGACCTGCAGCAGCCAATCAGATCCCTCCTCAGTGTGTCGACATGGTGACAGAGGTCAGAGGGTTCACTGACCCGCAGAAGGAGGAGTACTTCAGGAAGAGATTCAGAGATAAGAAGCAGGCCAGCAGGATCATCTCCCACATCAAGAAAGCTCGAAGCCTCCACATCATGTGTCACATCCCAGTCTTCTGCTGGATCACTGCTACAGTTCTGGAGGATGTGCTGGAAACCAGAGAGGGAGGAGAGCTGCCCAAGACCCTGACTGAGATGTACATCCACTTCCTGGTGGTTCAGGCCAAAGTCAAGAGGATCAAATATGATGGAGGATCTGAGACAGATCCACACTGGAGTCCAGAGAGCAGGAAGATGATTGAGTCTCTGGGAAAACTGGCTTTTGATCAGCTGCAGAAAGGAAACCTGATCTTCTATGAACCAGACCTGACAGAGTGTGGCATCGATATCAGAGCAGCCTCAGTGTACTCAGGAGTGTTCACACAGATCTTTAAAGAGGAGAAACAACTGTACCAGAACAAGGTGTTCTGCTTTGTTCATCTCAGTGTTCAGGAGTTTCTGGCTGCTCTTCATGTCCACCTGACCTTCATCAACTCTGGACTCAATCTGCTGGAAGAGCAACAAACAAGCTCTCAGACAGAGAAATACTTCTACCAGTGTGCTGTGGACAAGGCCTTACAGAGCCCCAATGGACACCTGGACTTGTTCCTTCGTTTTCTCTTGGGTCTGAAGACTAATCAAACTCATTTGCAAGGCCTGATGACACAGACAGGAAGTAGCTCACAGACCAATCAAGAAGCAGTTCAGTACATCAAGGAGAAGCTCAGTGAGAATCTGTCTGCAGAGAAAAGCATCAATCTGTTTCACTGTCTGAATGAACTGAATGATCGTTCTCTAGTGGAGGAGATCCAACAGTCCCTGAGATCAGGAAGTCTCTCCACAGATAAACTGTCTCCTGCTCAGTGGTCAGCTCTGGTCTTCATCTTACTGTCATCAGAAAAAGATCTGGATGTGTTTGACCTGAAGAAATACTTTGCTTCAGAGGAGGCTCTTCTGAGGCTGCTGCCAGTGGTCAAAGCCTCTAAAAAAGCTCTGTAAGTTATAAAGTTTTTATTATTTAATTTGGTTGGTATGTTATGGAAAACACACTGCCATGAACTTCTGTTTTGTTTTTGTCAAAATCACTGTAATATAATCACTGTACCTTTATATACATGTGACTTGTATTAATGCTGCTGCCCTCTTCTGGCTAAAGTGTAATTATGTTATTGTTATTAGGGAGGATTTGAGAGTAACATGCCAAGTGAGTCAGCACCTTCGCTTTAGCTTAAAATATCCAAATTCTTATGTCATCAGTTATAGTTGCATGTATTCATTATCATAATTTAACCTTTAATATTGATGTCTTAAAATTATTTTGAGTAAACTAATGTTAAGGTTCAAATATTGGGGAAGGAGAGTACAAACAACCATGGTCCAGAACTTGGTCAAACAATTTTAATGAAATACACGCGTGGGAAGACCAGCTCCGTTCGCAGACCGGGCTGATCTCCGACTTAATCAAAGCATAAACAGATATTTTATACCATCAGGGCTTGAATTTAATGACGCCCTCTCATACGTACCAAACAGAATATATGCATACGTCAAATCAAAACCACAATGACTTTTAACACAGTTTAAAAGAACATTATCTCCTATCTTCATGGCAGGTACTTCCTGTCACTGCCGGATGCTCGCTTATCATCTTGACACATCAGCAGCAGTTCTGCGACAAACTGCTCTTTTGCAACCCCGAGCAAAACATGATTAAACTTCCACCTATAAATGATTCTCTTTAACTAAGTGTGTGCCTCGTCCTTAAAGGCTCCTCAAAATAACCTGCACTTAGACTCTGCTTTCGGTTTCAGTTCTGCAAAAGACACACTCTTCAAACCTGCAACTTCCTGTCAGCCTGCAACTTAGTCTTTCTGAAAGACACACACTGTTTAAACATCTGAATGCAATATCAATTCTGTAGATTATATTATTAATGCAATGGTAATGATGATGATTATTAACAATAGCAGCAAAATATCTCTCCAATCTCAATACTCCCTCTCTCGACCTCTGGAACACCAGAGGTCACAATACATTGTGTTGGGTCACTCCTCGGCCCACTCAGCTGCTTCCATGTCCATCCATGGCATCATGGACATCGGGGTCACCACTCCCGCTCTGACCCTCTCTAGCTGTCCTCTGGCTCAGCAAATCAGACAACCTCATGTCATCTAAGTGGTCCAGTAATAAACACCAGCTCCCCCTCGAGAACACTCCATGCATAAGATTAGGTTTTTTCTGCGTCCCTCTCTTGTGGTCCATCATGCCTCGGGCCTCCAGGATCCTCACCCCCCTGTGGTCGCCGAGATCTTCTGTAAAGCAAACAAAACACCTTTTCCTGCACCTCCCTAACTTATCATCTTTGGGACTCTTTAATCAAAAGCCTGATCCTAATTATCTTCTTGACTTATTGACTTGTATTTATATATATTCTTCAACGTTACTCATCATTTTAAAACTCTTAAAACGCTGCTTTCACGTCCCTGCATGCGTTTCCTGTCGCTTGCCTTATCTAATCATCAACATCCTGTACACAGAACTCTCGCTGCTGCAAGGCCTCCACTCTGACCTAGAATCTCCTTTCACAAGAAAATCATTATAAGCGCCTATTCTACTAAAAGATCCAAAAAAAAAACAACCACTTTAATCAATTAAGTTTAAACATATAAGCAATTACTCCTGCATACATTTTATCACAGCTAAACGCTGCCTTGAAACAACTCCTGTGTGTTAACACTAACTTCATTTTAAAACTCACATTTCCTATGTTATAACCTGTTTTTGGTACAGCCTTTTTATTTCATCTTGCTCCTTTGATGTAACAATACCTTCTCATTCTAGTTTATCAGACTTAACCAAAATATATGCTTTCCTTCCTTTGGTCCTTCTCTAAAGCAAGAAACTCCTATTCAGTTCCTCTTTTCTGTCACTTGTTACAGGGCCAGCTCAAGTTCAGTTAAACGCTAAATTAATTTGAGGCCTTTTGCCTGGAATCAATACTGTCATGTGTGTTTATGGACTCTATATGTCTGTAAGCGTGTGCAATCCTTCAATAACTCATATCATCCTCACAGTAGATTGGCTAATCATAGCGCTAGCCAAAGGCTCGTGACCCACAAGAGACGAATTGAGCCACAACTCCCTTAAAGGCACAAAATGCAATATGTATAAAAAGTCATTTCTACGTATAAGCTCTCCCCTTTATCCTAAAAATAAATCTATGTAATATCTGTATGTGTGTCTTCTATTCATTAATGTAATTGTCAGTTATTTTCTCTCTTTATTTTACCTTCTTTTTGTTTACCTCTTTGTTTGTGACGTGGACATCCCTAAACCATCCTGAGTTCCGGCTTCAATTTCAACCCAATTGTACCCTCTATTCTCGCAGTCGAACTCGTCTGGGCTTCACCTTCCCACTGGCCCCTGTGCCCTTCTCTTAGTGTCCTTTGTTGTCTTGTGATCCCCAGCAAACACAGTCTGTTTCTTCTCTGTTTCTTCTCCGTTGCTCTTTTCAGTATTTTCCTTTTAGATTAAATCCCAGCCTGGCAAAATATCCCATTCAGTGTCTTTAAACAGTTATGTCACACTGTTCTTACCAGCCTGCAGTTCACCGTGCATTTTCCATCACGTGCTTTTCTTCCATGCTGCTGCTGGTATCGTCAGTGTAGTTTCAGTTGCACTGTCTTTTGCCTGCTGTTAATTCTTGAAGTCCACGATGTTCTGTCGGTCTTCATCAGGAGATTAACTGTCCTATGAGCTTCTTCTCAGGATCGGGACAAGTGGGAGGTCAAGCTGTAAAATTTTAAGCCAAAATCTGGCCTGTTTTCCTCCCAATTCTGTTAATCAATGGTTTTGTACTCAAGATTCTAGGTTGAAAGAAGTCCACCTGTATTGACACACTAAAGCATACAATTAATATCCTTTTCATTTCTTTTCTTAAAACCTCCATTTGCTTCATCTGCCTGGAGTTTAACTCGTATGTTTCTCTCTCTGTGTGCTCACTTGTCACAGTCAGTTCCTTTTATGGGCATGCAAAGTTCCTGTCACACACACCATTTCCTGTCAACCTTGCAGCTGCTCAGAACCATATTTTCTGTTTCTATCTCTCCTGTTTTGTTTTTTTTACAGGCTAATAAAACTCTTGTTTTACTAAGTCTTGATCTAAAACAATTCACCCTTATTTCACGCACACACTTCTAAATATACTAAATTCTTTGCGTTTGTCAGATCGTCTCACACACACACCGCCTTTTCTCTCACACTTCCACTTCTGCACTCACTCTACTATCAACTTTCATAGTGTTATTATTATTTATTATTTTGTACAAATCACACCCAATCACTCAAAGCCTGCTACTCACAGCATTCACACACTTAAACTGTGACAAGAGTTGAGGAATATACTCACAACACGCTTTCCTAAGAGTATTTCAGACATGCCTTTCATAATCAGAAAGAGCAAGTCAAAGAAAACAATTGAAACCTCTATTAATTCTCACAGCACACACATAGAATAGAAAAAATAAAACACACCAGCATTTATTGCTGATGAGAGGTTACTCCTAAAAGTAATATGTTAGTCTTAAATATATACAGTGCACTCACTATATTTATATATCAAAACTCAGTCAATTACTATACATCCACTACGGCAACTCAAAACTTTATTTATAGCCCTCTAATGAACATAAATGGCGTCTTAAACACACACTCAACAATGTTTGCAGCAGTATTTGTAAAACCAACTGTGGTTTAAACAGTTCACTGCTGACTAATTTGCATTTTCACACTCACACACACACAGTCTAAAAATAGCTCCAGCACTGCCTCAGACTCCTTTCACACAGAGATCTCTTATTTTATATTACAAAGACGTCTTATATTTACAACCACTGTCACATCTGGCAGCTTTAGCGCCTAAACAATTTCGACAAATTTAAGTTAACGGTCCAACCGATAAAGTCCAACTTTTTTGTGATCAATTAACCAGTATCTGTCCAACAGTTTCTGGCCTCATCTCTAAAATCCCTAACTCAATTTAAAAGCGTCAACCAACCCAAACTTTGCCTGAAGCTCTATTTTTGGCATTTCACAGCCAAGGCTTACCCCGAAGTTTTAAGTTAAAGTTACACGCCCGAAGTCCAACTTCTGCTGGCCAAAAAAGCGCAGACTACCGTTCCAAACGGTAAGGAGACTCTAACTCCTAGTTATTCTGGAGTGCCCCAAGCTCCACAGTGACCAACTGACTATCCCTCTTCGAGGACAATGCCTAAGCGTCCTTGGCATTGGCAAGCGTTACCTCTGAGCACTGCGCTTCCTATCAGTCCAACTGACGTTCTTGAATAATTTATAATACTTTGGAACAACAGTAAAACAGCCAAAAAAGTGTAAGACTGAAGCAGGTCCAACCTTATAACCAATACGGGCTCCACCCCAAACAATAACCAAATTCCCTAATATACTAAAATCACTCAGCAGTCCAACTGCTTTCCACGGTCCAACCGTATTAAATCCTTTAGCGGTCCAACCGCATTCAATCATTTTTAGCAGTCCAACTGCATTCAATCCTCAGTACTGTCATGAGATTCTCATCAAAATCAAAGCAGACATTCCCCAGTAATTTCAGTGAGTAGACTTTAATTTGTAATGTCCAATTTGGCACACTTTGGAAATAATTCAACAGGTAGTGCCTTACCTTTGGATAAGCGGCTTAGAACAACAATGAGAAAAAGAGAGCTGATTATTAGCTCATCAAAACACAAAACAAAATCACAATGAATTATCGGTTAATTTCATTTAAAATAATTCATTAAGTATTTATGTACAATTCAAATTAGTTAATTACATATTTTGTTGGTTTGTTTTCTATTTTAATTATTTTACTGACACATTTAATGAATTATTTAATGATGTATTTATTTAATTCACGTTGCTACTCCTGGCCCTGCATCGCTGTTCATAAATACATTTTATTTGTCAGCTTCACCCATCAAAGTCAGGGGGCGGGGTTAATGCTGATCAAGTCAACACCATTGCTTTGGTCTGGTGGGCGTTCTTTTAGTGGGCTTTTCTCAATACTAAGTAGGCCTACACACCAGGGTTTGGACATGTGTGGACCCAAACTATACTTTTACCCTTTTTTGTGTGTCACCAAATACACTTTAATATTTTCTAGACAAGAATGTAGTGGCGTAATCTTTAACCTCTTTTGGCTCCAAACAGAAGTGACAGACTTGAGCAGGGTTCATTTAAAGGCTGACAGAAGTGGAGTGGTGACGGGGAGATGTTTGACAGGACAGTGTTTCAGCCTCCACAGGTTCATGTTGTGCTCCATCAGTCAGTGAAGATGAAGTCAGTGCTGATGAGGCTGTAGAGTGTGTGAGGGATGTGAATGAGGATGATGAAGATCTGATGATAGCAGATAAAAACAGGCTGCAGAGACTTTGAGCCATACAGGGCACACAGTGTGTGTACAGAACAGCTGAAATCATTATGGAGGCCTCACTGGAATATGGGAGCATCACAGTACAGCTTCAGTGAAGCATTAAAGTCTCTGATATGAGATGAGAAATGAAGCAGCCAGAGCTTTTTCATGAGTGGAAACCCACTGTGACTGTGAGCTGCTGCTACAGCCTCCAGATTAGCCAGCAGCTCATCCTGCTCAACATGGACCTGTGGTCAGAGTGTGTGCTGGATAATCCGGCCCAGGATGAGGCCAAACTGACATGGGATGAAATGTCTTTCACATAATTGAGCTTAGTGTAGTTTCATTTCTGCACAATTTAAAAACAACCAAAACTTTGTTCTGTCTTTTCTATGTTATACTGTAGACTTTCTTTGATACTGTGTCCAAAAGGAGCAGCTTTTACTTTGAAGGGGAGGCGTCTCTGTTTCCTCTTCAGGTTGGATGATGGAAGCAAATTAGTAGCTGTGTCCCAAAACGTCGGCTGCATCCTCCAGAGGCTGCATTTGAAGGCCGATTACATCACAGCCAGGCGATGAAGGCTGTCCGTATTTGTCGACTCCTTCAAATGTGCCCGACAAATGCGTCCTTCATTTCCCCGAATTTGAAGGATTCGTCGGGTGTGTCCTTCGTGGCCCACCATATCCCAGAATTCATATCCCAGCCAAATTTCAGCTGCCAACAATGGCGGCAGCTACTAAGTTTTCAAATTACTCTTATTAATCTTTCTGGGTCACAAAATAAACTTTTAACATATTTTCAGGCGAGAAAGTAGCTGTGTAAACTTCAAATATCTGCTTGGTTTATCAAGACATCACATATTTGCAAAAGTGTGCCGACGTTTTCGGAGACGTCTGTTACCCACCCGCTCGCTAGCAAGCCGGGGGGTTCAATGGTCACTCCAGCCGGCGAGAGCAGTGGACGCCCGGCTTCATCGTTTTCAGACCCCGCTCTTTCGCTACTCAGGTGAAACACGATATATAAGTCACTCGGAGAACTTAAAAATGTAATTGTTTGCCTTTTTTCTGTGTTTTATTTGTTCCGGAGTAAATCGGTTTGGCTGAGATCAAAGTTCCTCCGGGATTTTCACACAGCTGAATAAACGTTAAACAGGAAACTGATTAAACAGAAGTGTGAGACGGTCGAGAATTTACGCCAGTGTCCTGTTATATTTTAGATAGCAAGGAGCAGACGGCCGAGTTTATTAAACTCCACCAACACAGCGGTGACGCAAATCTGAAGGCTAGACCGTCCCATTTCACAGCCTCGCACTTCCAGCCTTTTCGGTCTTTGAAGGACCCGGCCCACGTAGACCGCGAATACCGGGTCCTCCGAAGGATGCAGCCAACGTTTTGGGACAAAGCTAGTGTGTGATGTTCTTTCAGTGTTGCACTTTGTAGACGCTCCCTGAGCACTGGTCTCACAGCCAGCTGCACATAGAGACCAGTGTTGTTAGTCCAGGTCAGAAGATGACTTGTTGGAATGAAAATGAGCTTGTAGTTTGTCTGCTTTAATAATGTGACTGGAAAAAGGTGTTGGACTTCAAATATGTCCATTTCTTTCACACTTCACCTTTAAAAGTGAAGCCTTGTGGTTCCTGGAAGGAAAAACACGACTTTTTCAAGTCTTTGTCCTGTTTTTATGATAAATGTACAACTTTAATGTGAAACATTCAGAGTTTTTTCTCTTGTTGTGTTTGTTTGAAGCTGCTTCCTGTTGGCTTCAGCTGTTTGGAGTTTCCATTTTCTAAACTTCTACATTCTGAACCTTCTTCAGCTCTGAACAGATGATGAAACACTGAATGATTTCAAGCTCACACTTTGTCTAATAAACTTACATCTTTCATTCTTTATACAGATTGAGTCTCTGTGGTTTGTCAGAGATCAGCTGTGATTATCTGGCAGCAGCACTGAAGTCCAACCCCTCCCATCTGAGAGAGCTGGACCTGAGCTCCAACAACAAGCTGCAGGATTCAGGAGTGAAGCATCTGTGTGGTTTCCTGGAGAGTCCAGGATGTGGACTTGAAACTCTGGGGTCAGTCAGCATGTTTTAGTTGTGCTGAGATGAATATGATGTGAAAGTTGTGCTGACACTAAACTGCAGACATCAGGCTGATATTATACTGATCCACACTGAGGATCTTCATGGTAAAGTCTGTTTTCTTCTTCTCTGGTTTAGTCCATTGACTGCAGCAGAACAATGTTCACATTTCAAACAGTGAGACTCAACGTATGGCCCGCGGCCCACACGCGGCCTGCCCACCTTTCCTGATTCAGAGAGAGGGGACCCTGATTAACTGTGTAGTGTTCTTCCTCACAGTTCTAAGTATCAGACACAACAATGAATAATCCACAGCTGACTGTCTTTAGCAGGTCAAAGGTCACGGCACACAGCAGACAGTGGGAAATATTATAACTCTGATCATTTATCAGCACATATCCATATGTATAAAAACAAAGCTGACACTGTGAGACTTGATCAGAGGTGTGATCATCACAGCAGAGGCCTTTGTGTCAAAGTCACTGAGGATCAAACAGAAACACATGAAGCAGATTTTCCTGTTCTGGCTTTTTATAGCAGATAACCTTCAAAATATTCTGCAGTCCATCAAAAACTGAAGCAAACCATGAATCAACATGTGAACATGAGCTGATGCTGCTGAAGTGAAGCAAAGTTACAGAGGTTTGATTACAGACACAGCTGAGAGTTTGTAATCTGTCATCATTTTAAAAGGTTTACATTTCTTCAGTATATCCACATTTGCAGCTGGTACCTCAACCTCCACTTGTCCAACACAACTGCTGTCCACTGCCTCCATGACATTGTGATTTTGCTGTTGGTCTTCTGTCAGATCTTCATCAATCACTTCTGCACGGGGCACACCTTCAGACTCTGCAGCTGCATAACGAAAGCCTGTAAGATAAAATTAGACATAAGGTAAATGTACACCAATATTCCAATGACAGGTGTGTGATTCATCTGGAAGTTATGTGCGGATTAGTGTACAGTGATAGCAATTTAGTATGTTTTTAGAGGGGGGGGGGTTGTTTACCTCCGATGGGTGCTCTTTTTCGCTTCCGTTGCGTACGCCTTGAGTGCCGGTCCGAGTCTGATACAGGTATGTCGTCATGCCCCATGTGCAGTGTTGGTGCCCAGTCTGGATTTGTTACATCCATTTCATATGCTGGTTTGCCTGCAATAATGCCAAATCATAAGCTACTCAGTCGACATGATGTGGTTCTGCAGCATCACACATTAGCATGTTTTATCTCATTATCTATGACCTCAGCACGTTGAAAATCACACTAAAAGCCTTTCAAGAGTGATATGAATTAATTTAGAACTCACCGGAAAGAAAATGCCGTGAGCAAACCAACAAAAAGCTGGGGATTGCAGAGAACTCGATATCCGCTCGTCTCACCGCTGCAATCCAAGCCTGACGTCTTTGTTTACTAATATCGGATACATGGGATCCCTCACGTTGCCTCCAGGATGGAAAACGATGAAAAGAGAGCCCGTTATCCAGCTTCTTGCCTTCACGATCGTGTGATCTAACGTTGCAACCGACAACACAACACGTACGATCCATAGCTGAAATGGTATCCTTTGGCTGGCCTACTGTCATGGCGGAAGGGGGCATGGCCCATCTCCCGTGACATCACGCTCCAAAGCCCTATAGGTGGGAAAATGTACCATGTCGACCAATCAAAAATGATATGGAAACATGACATTTGGTTGTTTAGCAAAAGGGGGAAGTTTTAGGAGTGACCGGCAAGAGAGAGCGAGTGAGCGAAAGAGAGAGAGAGTTTTGATATGTGAGAGTTTTGTGACGTTTACCGTGTTTGGTCTCAAGTTAGTTTGTTGTCTTGTGTATTTAGTGTGTAGCTGTTGTTTTGTTTTGTGTGTCAGTTCTACTAGTGATCGTCACAGTTGCTGCCTTAAAGCCAACAAAGGCAGATTGCAGTGTAAACACTGAGTGACACACCTGCTGTCAGACCTGCAGGTTTATCCCTGTGCTGTTCTCATATGTGTTAGAGTGACACAAACTATTGTTTGACACCTGATTGTTCTGTAAATAGTTTGAAATGATTATATGAAAAACGTCTGAGCCTTGGCTGCATTTTTTGGTAAATAGTACCATATAACTTTGTTGTTTGCAAAACGTGTGCGTATTTTTAAAAATGTACAATCTCTATTTGAATTTCAAGTTATGAAGATGATTCGTTAAACATGTGTGTGGTTTTTACAGTCAAAATATCACTTTCTACTTGTATTTTAAATTTTGTCTGAATTTAGATAAATTGTGCTGATACAGTTGGTCAAAATGAGAAAATAACAGATTGGCAAGATAAACTGTTTTTAAAGGTAAAATATAGAGGCCACATCAAAAGTAGTCAAGAAGGGTTAAAGGCTAAAAGCAAAGTTGTCACCAAGTACTGTTTATATTTGTGTGTATTGCTGCAGCTTTTTTGAGTATTAATTTGGTGCCTTTGTGTGAAATAATGGTATTGTGAGTGATCCATATAGTCACAAAGAATAGCCACTTGTTTCTGTGCTACCAAAGTTCCCCGGCTTTCATTCAAAATGTGTTTATCGTCAGCACCTGCACATTAAACTACTTAAACATTATAAATGTCTTCAAGCTCACACTGAGGCCTGTGGGGTACTATCAGCCACTGAGACAGTACACACATTTATATGTGTTTGTATATGAATATTTCATACTTTAAGGCTGCCTGTTTATTTAAGGGAGATGAACAAAATACATTGGAATTGTACAAAATAATATCATGGATGATAAATTAAATAGATTTTAAGTAGATGCTTGTGCATTCTTAAAGTCTTATATGTTGAACTGAACTATGTGATCTGTTCAAAGCCTTAATCTTAATTTGAAGTGAAATGTGCATTTTGAGTTTATACACTATGTATATAAGGCGACCGTTTCCTTTTGCAGTATTTTTGTGTGGTGTACTTTTCTATGTCTTAACAAAAGGGGAACAAAGGTGTTTAAGTTCACCTAGGATGATGTGTTTTAATTTTCACATGGTCTTGCTTGAATTTGACCCTGACAAAGGCGTATGAACTCTGTCAGCTGTTTGGAGTTTCCATTTTCTAAACTTCTACATTCTGAACCTTCTTCAGCTCTGAACAGATGATGAAACACTGAATGATTTCAAGCTCACACTTTGTCTAATAAACTTACATCTTTCATTCTTTATACAGATTGTGGAGCTGTGGTTTGTCAGAGATCAGCTGTGATTATCTGGCAGCAGCACTGAAGTCCAACCCCTCCCATCTGAGACAGCTGGACCTGAGCAGGAACAACAAGCTGCAGGATTCAGGAGTGAAGCATCTGTGTGGTTTCCTGGAGAGTCCAGGATGTGGACTTGAAACTCTGGGGTCAGTCAGCATGTTTTAGTTGTGCTGAGATGAATATGATGTGAAAGTTGTGCTGACACTAAACTGCAGACATCAGGCTGATATTATACTGATCCACACTGAGGATCTTCATGGTAAAGTCTGTTTTCTTCTTCTCTGGTTTAGTCCATTGACTGCAGCAGAACAATGTTCACATTTCAAACCTTCAAAGAAGAAGAAAAATCCTCCACTGGATAATTCACTGTGAAACTCTCAAACTCTTCATTCCACCTTAAAGTCTGTCTGACACTGAAATCCAAAGCAAAATGTGCGTTTGCTTTACAGACAGCAGTCCAACACAAACATACACACATCATCCAAAACACAGTCCAACATCCAAATCTCCTCCACTGCCAGCATGAATGATGGGAAAGAGAAGGAGGAACACTCTGACATTCAGGGTTAGAATGAGTTTCATGAAGCAGACTGTGAAGATCAAAGCTGCATTAGAAAGCTTACATGAATGAATGAGTGGACAGAAGTGGACAGAGATCATCTGAAGCACTTCAAAGGCTTTAAATCAGCACATTTCTCTTTATTCTTTATCAACTCTGTTAGTTTCTCTCAGTTTTCTGTGGAATGAAGCTAACAGCAGGCTAATAAGATGCTGACCAATAGGTTTCTATTAAAGGTTGTAATTTGTATATGAAAAGTGCTTTGGCTCAGCAGGGATCAGCTTACAGGTAGAATACAGCTGCTGGATGGGATTAGCATGTCATAGCTATCTACCAAACTGCTAACTGGGGGATTTCAGGCCATCTATGGATCATTTTTGCTAACTGTTTATTCAGCTTAGGCTCACAGGGCTGCAGCCTGTGCCCTAGCTGTCATAGGGCAAGAGGCGTGGTCCACCTGCACAGGTGAGCAGTCCATCACAGGGCCAACAGAGAGAGACAGAGAAGCACTCTCTCACATCCACACCTACAGCCAATTTAGAAGCACCAATGAACCTAAGCAGCATTTCATTGGACTGTGGGAGAACATCCAACCTCCACAGAAAGGCCAACAAGCTTCAACCTACAACCTTCTTGCTTTAAGGCACTAGTGCGAACCACTTTTCCCCATTTCAGCCCAAATCCTGCATCTTCCTGTTTCTGACTCCAGGCCAGCTCCACTAACACTTTCTCATCAGACACTGCCACCTAGTGGAGGAAGTCTTAGTTCCATTTGAAGCTTCAGATTACAGTTAGTTCCTTTACAAAGAGGTGGAGGTGGTGGGGCCACAGCACCATCATCACTGAGTGCCATAGGACACGTAACCTTTGTTTCCATATGCTGGGAACTTCCTGTTGTTCCAAGGAGGACTGGAAAATATGAGGTGCCGTAAGGGACATTATTACTGAAACGCTCTCACACACACTACTGAAATTTTAGCTCTCACACACACTACTGAAACGCTCTCACACACACTACTGAAACGCTCTCACACACACTACTGAAATTTTAGCTCTCACACACACAACTGAAACGCTCTCACACACACACAACTGAAACGCTCTCACACACACAACTGAAACGCTCTCACACACACTACTGAAATTTTAGCTCTCACACACACAACTGAAACGCTCTCACACACACTACTGAAACGCTCTCACACACACTACTGAAATTTTAGCTCTCACGCACACAACTGAAACGCTCTCACACACACACAACTGAAACGCTCTCACACACACTACTGAAATTTTAGCTCTCACACACACTACTGAAACGCTCTCACACACACTACTGAAATTTTAGCTCTCACACACACTACTGAAACGCTCTCACACACACTACTGAAATTTTAGCTCTCACACACACTACTGAAACGCTCTCACACACACAACTGAAACGCTCTCACACACACTACTGAAACGCTCTCACACACACTACTGAAATTTTAGCTCTCACACACACAACTGAAACGCTCTCACACACACAACTGAAACGCTCTCACACACACAACTGAAACGCTCTCACACACACTACTGAAACGCTCTCACACACACTACTGAAAAACCAAGGCATTTCAGTTGAACAGGAAGGCATTTCAGTTGAACAGGAAGGCATTTCAGTTAAACAGGAAGGTGTTTCAGTTGAACAGGAAGGCATTTCAGTTAAACAGGAAGGTGTTTCAGTCGAACAGGAAGGCATTTCAGTTAAACAGGAAGGCATTTCAGTTAAACAGGAAGTTAATTCTTGACAAGGAAACTGAAGGAAAAAGTGTTAGATTTCAAACAAACCACTACACAGATGTCTACTCAGCAACCTGTTAGTTAGGGGTGGGTTTTTATAATCGATTTATTGATTAAAATCGATTCTGGCTTGGATAACGTGAAATCGATTCATTAAAATCCTGAATCGATTTTTTAATATAAATTTATTTTACCCGAAATGCCAGAATCTCTGGTGAAACCTCACAAAATTTCAACAACCACCAAACAGCTAAGACAGTAAATGAGAGCAGGTACACGGCTTCTGCACAAAGACGTAAACACACAGCGCGGACCCGCGGATCAGAATCAGTGACATGTCGCCTTTCTCACCCGACAGCACGGACACGGTCGGGGCTGAAAGCCGACAGCTCGCTGACTCTGATCTGTCGGCAGGTCCGCGCTTTGTTTTCACGCCGTTTTTGCGCCGATTCTAAAGCTGTTAGTTTTATCTCTCTCCAAACAATATTGACTGAACCAGCAGCAAAAGGAGATCCAAACTGCGCTTCACATAAACATCGTCATGAATTCCCTAACTGTTTTGCTTCCACCACGATAAAATCGCACGTGATGCACAGCCCTCTCTCTTTCTTTCTCTCTCTCTGTACTTCAAGAACAGTTTCCCTCTAAAAATCTGTTTTCTGTATTATTCGCTTGCTTGTTATGCACAAGTCTACTGTTGTTTACAGCGCAGTCAGCCGCTGTTTTTTTTTTTTTTCATTTTACATACTTCCGAAAAGAAAACCTAATTTCTGCCGTTCAATACTGAATAAATTTAAACTTTTTAAAATTATGCAAAATGCAAAACGTTAGCCGTGTCTCTAATAAAACCGCTGTAACGTCAGAGGTAACGTTCATATGTTAATGGTTTTCTTTCGTTTTTGATGTACTGCAGAATATTTTTTATAAAATCCCAGGCCAGGAAAACCACTGTTGGGTCTAAACTCAGACCCCGCTGTATCCAAGACTTATTCCCATGAAAGAAAAGCAAGGCAACAGTGTTCGATCGATTTCTTGCGCAAGGGAGGCCTCTCGTCTGTGACCAGCACGTTGAAATGACCACCCTGGTGGCCTCCTCTCGCTGCCTTTTATTGACAAACTTCAAACAATAGTTTACAAAACACCTCCCCTTGCAACCCCCCCTTGGTTACAAAGACAAGGCACTGTATGTAAATGTATACACTGTGTGTGTGTGTGTGTGTGTGTGTGTGTGTGTGTGTGTGAGAATGTGTGTGTGTTATGTGAGAATGTGTGTGTGTGTGTGTTGGTCAAAGGGTCATAAAACCTAAAAGCAGGAACAACATCCTTGGTCATAAAGAGGGTAGTCTTCCCCCACACCCAATGTATGGTTTACCAAAGATAACACAGTGAAACCATACAAAGGGTAGGAAGCTCTACCAAACATCAAACAGATCTTCAAGTTAGGATGTATCTACAATAAAACCTCCCCCAGCACAGAGTGGCTGGAGAGGTGGTCAGGATCAAAGGAATGGCTTTGATCCTACTGCTTAAACTAAGACTGTACAAATTTAAGAAACACAATGGCAACATTCAACAATTAGACTTAACAACCACCTTCATGTTTTTATGTGTTTTATCTTCAGCTACTTTGACACAAAGGCATCTGCTGTGATGCTCACACCTTTGATAAAGTCTTGCGTGTGTCAGCTTCCTTTTTTTAAATACAAAAATATGTAAATGTACTGATCTGAATTATAATATTTCTGACTGTCAAAATTCCCCATAATCAAATCGAATTGAATTGAATCGAATCGTGGAACAAATCGATTCTGGACCTCAGTGAGACAGCTGCATTACTTAACAATATATTAGCCTCAGCATAAGTCAAAATTTAGAATAGCGGGAGACGTGCATTATCCTGGTTATTTTTTTGGCATATGTGCTTTTTGTCTTTTTTTTAGCAAAGAAAAATATCTTAAAATCATCAATAAAACCAGGGAGAGAAGGCTTAGCGTTCCTCCATTTAGCACAATGGATATGATATTTACTCAAAAGTATTGTTAAGATATTCATTGTGTGTACTCATGTTGTACAGTGTTTAACTGCATTATGGTTACTGTGGTTTAACAGAGACAGTATTTTAGTTGCCACCACAAGGAGGCACTGTTTCATTGTAAGAGCACGCCCCTAAGAAAAAAAAAAAAGTATACCACAACGAAAATGGCACCCATGAGAAAAGTTTTGCCGCATGTTGATGAGGAATAAAGTTCCCAAAAATATTAAGGACATTTTTGCCTCCGTCGTCATTTTCCTTCGAGTTGATCGCTGTCGATGCTGCAATACTCAACAAGTATGATGATGTTAATAATGTCTGAGACATCCAATGCTAGATGATCCATATAAAAAAAATTATGATGTAATTCAAACAGTGGCACATCATTAATATTTAGGGAAATCCAATTTTTTAAGTTGCACCAAATACATTGTGTGATAGGGCATAGGAAAAAAAAAGATGTTCTAGGGTTTCATTTTCATCAGTACAAAAAGAACACTGATCCACCTCAAAGCCAAATCTCTTTTTTTAGAAATTCTGCCACAGTATTAGTTTTGTTTAAAGTGTGTTTCTTTAACTTTAGGTAGAATAGGCTATTTCATAAATTTTTAGTATGCTTTATCCAGTGTATATGAAATAACTAAATTAGAACCATGCCATGTAACCATTCTGTTGTAACTATGAAATATTTTGTCTTTGAAGAAACTACTAACAAATTTCTTATTGCATTTTTATCAAACAGCTGACATTGCCCTAGCAATAAATTTGGGAGCACTGATGAGAAATTATTGTATATCATAAAAATTTTAATCAAATGAAGCAGAGGCAGTGGGACCAGTTCACAAAATTTGTTATATTCTCTTTGAGAACAGTTTAGACAATATTTTTCTGAAAAGTCTGTGTAACTTAGAATGACACCGTTATCATCCAACAAATCTGTTATGAATATAATATTTTTGTTCAAACCAGTCACTCTAGAAAATTGATTTTTGATTAAGTGTTATTACCCTATTATTCCATAAGGTTGAATTATGGGGAGAAGTTGTGGGTAAATCTCATTTTCCCAAAAATGCAACGTCTGTTTTGGAAAGTTTGATATCTTTATGGGGATTTTATTTGCCGCAAAATCACATTTCAAAATAAAGTCTAATCCTGTATACTATTTTATTAAACAAGAATCATGGGATGTGGAGCTAAGTAGAGTCTGGCTGTGACAGACAAGATTTTAACCATTTAATTCTAAGGGTGCCAACCATAAATTCCAATTCTGGAGTTTTGATACCACCTTTATTGTATCCCTTCACAAGCTGAGATCTTTCTATGTAATGGGTTTTATTCCTCCACAAAAATTCGAACACATTTCTATTTATGGTTTTCATGGTATTTATCGTTTTTTTATTTTTTATATTGTTTACGTGGCGCAAAAAAAGGTTGGGGACTGCTGTACTAGCAGGTTGCTGAGTAGAAATCCTTGTAGTGTTTTGAAATATACCACTTTTTCCATCAGTTTCCTTGTCAGGAAACAACTTCCTGTTCAGCAGAAATGCCTCTGGTTTCAGTGGTGTGTGTGAGAGCGTTTCAGTTGTGTGTGTGAGAGCGTTTCAGTAGTGTGTGTGAGAGCGTTTCAGTAGTGTGTGTGAGAGCGTTTCAGTAGTGTGTGTGAGAGCGTTTCAGTTGTGTGTGTGAGAGCGTTTCAGTTGTGTGTGTGAGAGCGTTTCAGTAGTGTGTGTGAGAGCTAAAATTTCAGTAGTGTGTGTGAGAGCGTTTCAGTAGTGTGTGTGAGAGTTTTTCAGTAGTGTGTGTGAGAGCTAAAATTTCAGTAGTGTGTGTGAGAGCGTTTCAGTTGTGTGTGTGAGAGCGTTTCAGTAGTGTGTGTGAGAGCGTTTCAGTAGTGTGTGTGAGAGCGTTTCAGTAGTGTGTGTGAGAGCGTTTCAGTTGTGTGTGTGAGAGCGTTTCAGTTGTGTGTGTGAGAGCGTTTCAGTAGTGTGTGTGAGAGCGTTTCAGTAGTGTGTGTGAGAGCATTTCAGTAGTGTGTGTGAGAGCGTTTCAGTAGTGTGTGTGAGAGCTAAAATTTCAGTAGTGTGTGTGAGAGCGTTTCAGTAGTGTGTGTGAGAGTTTTTCAGTAGTGTGTGTGAGAGCTAAAATTTCAGTAGTGTGTGTGAGAGCGTTTCAGTTGTGTGTGTGAGAGCGTTTCAGTAGTGTGTGTGAGAGCGTTTCAGTAGTGTGTGTGAGAGCGTTTCAGTTGTGTGTGTGAGAGCGTTTCAGTAGTGTGTGTGAGAGCGTTTCAGTAGTGTGTGTGAGAGCGTTTCAGTAGTGTGTGTGAGAGCGTTTCAGTTGTGTGTGTGAGAGCGTTTCAGTTGTGTGTGTGAGAGCGTTTCAGTAGTGTGTGTGAGAGCGTTTCAGTAGTGTGTGTGAGAGCGTTTCAGTAATAATGTCCCTTACGGCACCTCATAGATTACAGAAACATGAAAACTTGTTAACAGTAAAGTTAATTTAGGTGTAAACAAAGTGTCAAACATACTTAAGTAGAAGGACTGATGTTTGTGTTAAAATACCCTCTTAAAGCTGAAATACTGATTCAACTTCTTTCTCCAAAAGTTGATTCAGTTCATCTGGACGTAGCGTTTTGTGGGAGAAACATTTCGTCTCTCATCCAGGTGACTCCTTCAGTCTCAGCTGACTGCAGGTTTCAATCTTATAAACAGGACATTTGCATAATGACTGAAACCAGCCCACTGAAGGAACAATGGGCTGTGAGGTCAGTTCCTTAATCTTAATTATGCAATTCTCATGACCATTGATCAACAACCATTGATCAATGGTCATGAGTACCATTCACAGAGAGTTGGGGAATGGCTGCAATCACAGCATGTAAGATGGTGACAGATGTACCCTTAGGCCCCCTCCTCGATTCAGAGATGGTCTTTCCCTTTTCACGTAAATGGCCTCCTTGACTCCGCCTTCAAACCAGCGTTCCTCCCTGTCCAGGATGTTACATCCTCATCATTGAAAGAGTGTCCACTGGCCTGTAGGTGTAAATAGACTGCAGAGTCCTGGCCTGACGAGGTGGCTCTTCTGTGTTGTAGCCAGAGGTTGTTTGGTTTCCCCGATGTATAAATCCTGGCAATCCTCCTGCACTTAACAGCGTACACTATGTTACTCTGTTACTCTGATCCTTGGGGTGGACCAGTTTTTGGCGCAGCGTGTTTTGGGGTTTAAAAGCCACAGAGACCCAGTGTTTAGAAAAAATGCGACTCAGCTGCTCCGACACTCCTGACACATACGGGATAGCTACAGGTTTTCTCTTAGGCAGCGGTTGTCCTTCTCTCCTGGATCGACTGGAACTTTCTTTAGGAGCCTTTCCAGCTTTGACAAAAGTCCAGCTGGGACACATTTACGCTACGTCCAGATGAAGAGAATCAACTTTTGGAGATTTACTTTCCTGGATGATTGAGAATGCATCAAGACGTTCCTCCTAAAGTGTTATTCAGTGTTGTGACAGTCAGCTGCTTCAGCTGCTGCTGGGATGGGCTGTGGCAAAGAGAACAGAGAAAATCCAAATCAGAGTTTTTCTCTGAATTAAAAGGAAACAACAATATATTCTACATGGTGAAACTGATGGTTTATGGTGTTTGGGTCTGTTTTTCTGTATTTATGCAGATAAAGTGTAAACTCAGATGAATTATACCATCAAATGTTAAAGGAAAATATCAGGATGAGTGTCTGTGAGCTGAGAAGGACGTGAAGCGAGCAGTTTATCCCAGAGCTGAAGCTGCTCTGTGTGCAGAGATGAGCTCAGATTCCTGCTGTGATTGATCAACAGTCACAGAAATGTAGACTTGTAGTTATTACTGCAGTATGGTCACAGCAGATACTGATAAACATGTATTATGAGGATGGATGATCAAGTTTCTCACTCTCTCCTTTAAATCTCAGTTTTTTCTTCTTCACAGTTTATCTGTTAATTTATTAATGAATAACACTGAAAGAGTTTCTGTTATATTTCCCCTTGAACATCAGCTTATTAGGGCGGCATTAGGAAATAGCCCCCCTCCAAAGAATGAATAAATGAATGATGATAATAATAAAATGATTCAAAAGCAGAGCTCAGAGTGGTAGAATGGTCAAACATGGATCCACGGGTGGTTCAACTGCATTTGGTGACGTGACCAAAGCAAATCTTTCAAATAATCCCACCATCAACGGGATGTTGTCTCCTTTACTACGGTTACTTTACTTGGTCACCGTGTGAATTACTTTGAAATGAACCAAATTCTTTTATTTGTCGGTTGTTGCATATTTAACCTCTACAGTCAGGAAAGGAGGAGATGAGGCCTCAACAATGTTGGGTTGTAGCTGTGCTTCAGGTTAGAGTGAGTGTCCATGGAATAAATGTAAGTCAGTGAACTGGAAACATGACTGTGTTCAAACTTTGTTTTCCTTTTTATAATGAGTCTAATCAAAGGTGGACAGAAGTATCTCCACTGTGACTTTTCTGTGTCACCATCAGAGCTTCTGCACAGTGTGGAGAAAGATCCAGAAGCAGAGCTGGACTGCAGACAGCCAGTCAGAGCAGCTGTGTACAAAGTAAGACTGAACATCTGTCTGCTGATGGACTCATTTCTGAAAACTGGACTTCTTGTGTTGTTCAGACATTGAAGAGTTTTCTTTCTCTTTAGTCTCGTTGTTTTTCTTTCTTTCAGCAGATGTTGGTCTGCAGGAGGTTTTAGATGAACATAAGATCAGTCTGAGGAGGAGATGTGAACGTGTGACTGAAGGAAGTGATGAAACAGGAAGTAGAACCCTCCTCAACAGGATCTACACTGAGCTCTACATCACAGAGGGACAGAGTGAAGAGGTTCATACCCAACATGAGGTGAGGCAGCTGGAGACAGCTTCCAAGATGGACGCCCTCCATGACGCTCCAATCAGGTGCCAGGACATCTTTAAAGCCTTACCTGACCAACAGAGACCCGTCAGAGTGGTTCTGACCAACGGCGTGGCTGGTGTTGGAAAAACCTTCTCAGTGCAGAAGTTCACTCTGGACTGGGCAGAGGGCTTGGAGAACCAACATGTCAGTGTGGTGGTTCTGCTTTCATTCAGGGAGCTGAACCTGATCAGAGATGAGCAGTACAGTCTTCTGGAGCTGCTCCATGTTTTCCATCCAACATTACAGAAGGTCACAGCAGAGAAGCTGGCTGTCTCTCAGCTTTTGTTCATCTTTGACGGCCTGGATGAAAGCAGACTTTCATTGGATTTCACCAACAGGAAGCTGCTGTCTGATGTCACACAGAAGTCATCAGTCAGCCAGCTGCTGACAAACCTCATCCAGGGGAATCTGCTTCCCTCGGCTCTCGTCTGGATAACTTCCCGACCCGCAGCAGCCAATCAGATCCCTCCTACATGTGTTGACAGGCTAACAGAAGTACGAGGCTTCACTGACGCCCAGAAGGAGGAGTACTTCAGGAGGAGATTCAGTGATGAAGAGCTGTCCAGCAGAATCATCTCCCACATGAAGACATCCAGGAGCCTCCACATCATGTGTAGTATCCCAGTCTTCTGCTGGATCACTGCTACAGTTCTGGAGCACATGTTGACTACAGAGCAGAGAGGAGAGCTGCCCAAGACCCTGACTGACATGTACTCACACTTCCTGCTGGTTCAGACAAAGAGGAAGAAGAACAAGTACCATGAGGGACATGAGACGAGTCCACAGGAGCTGACGGAGGCTGACAGGGAAGTTCTTCTGAAGCTGGGGAGGCTGGCATTTGAACATCTGGAGAAAGGAAACATCATGTTCTACCAAGAAGACCTGGAGCAGTGTGGTCTGGATGTGACAGAGGCCTCGGTGTACTCAGGAGTTTGTACAGAGATCTTCAAAAGAGAGTGTGTGATCTTCCAGAAACCAGTCTACTGCTTTGTTCATCTGAGCATTCAGGAGTTTCTGGCTGCTGTCTACATGTTCCACTGTCACACCAACAGGAAGACAGAGGTGCTGAAGAACTTCTTGGGACAAAAATACAACGAGTCCTCTCTGGATGATTTCCTTAAACGAGTCATGGAGAAATCCCTCCAGAGTAAAAATGGCCACCTGGACCTGTTTGTTCGCTTCCTTCATGGCCTCTGTCTGGAGTCCAACCAGAGACTCTTAGTAGGTCTGCTGGGTCAGACAGAGATCAGTCCAGGAACCATCCAGATAGTCATCAACAACCTGAAGAAGATGAACAGTGATAAAATCTCTCCTGACAGAAGCATCAACATCTTCCACTGTCTGATGGAGATGAACCACCTCTCATTATTTCAGGAGATCCAAGAGTTCCTGAAGTCAGAGAACAGATCAGAGAAGAAACTCTCTGAGATCCAGTGCTCAGCTCTGGCCTTCATGCTGCAGATGTCAGAGGAGGTTCTGGATGAGTTGGACCTGCAGAAGTACAACACATCACTGTGGGGACAACTGAGACTGATTCCAGCTGTGAGGAACTGCAGAAAGGCTCGGTGAGTCCAGATGTGATCATTAACATCATTGATCAGTGTAGGTTAGTAGTTTAATTTTGAAAATAAAATCAGATTGTAACCACAAAGTGTTTGTGTCCGTACGCTGCAACCTTCCACACCATTCCTTTATTGTACAGACTCAGCAGCAGCTCCATGGATCCCAAATCCAAGAGTGGAGAACAGATTTGAAGTGTGTCACATCCATGCAGTCACAGCTGTTTCCACCATGTTTCCACTGATATTAATCCTGTTCAATGACACGTTTCATATCAGTGAATATGTTCTTTAGGACGTCCACTGACATGTTTAAGTGTCCTGCTGGAAATCACTCAAATCATCCATGAAATCCATGAAAAATCCTTTTAGTGTTTCTAACTTCAGCCTCTGTCCTCTCTCTCTCTCCATCCTCCTCACTGCTTCTTTCACTGATAATCACACAAACATCGTATTCAGCTACAAAATAACACAATAATATCATCTGATGATCATTATTATAAGAGCAGGATCCATATTTGATATCAGAGTAACACACTGCTTGGTTATGTGCAGTCATCATCAGTGACTGTGGGTCAAACAGAAGCTCTCTGATTGGTTGCTGACCTTGGTCACCTGTCCACTCTCACCTGTTTGTGTTTGCTCTCTCTTTGCTGTCTCCATCCTCTCTCTCCTTTCTCTCCCTCTCTGTCTTTGTACGTCACTCAGGTCCAATGGAAACAGTGACATTTACAAACCAATCAAAGACAAACTGATCCATGTCAGGTTATAACAATATTCAAAGTGAATACAGGCTGCTGCTGGACACAGACAGGTAACATCATTTTGACTTGCTGTCACCTGGATCTGGACTCATAAACAGTGAAGCCCTGAACAGGAATACAAATCATTTTCTGCCAACTAGCGACACAGCAGCAGATAATGGCTCAGAAAGCTAAAATGAGCCAATCATTTCTGTGTTTAGTTCCCCTGAAATCAGATCTGATATCAGCAGCTCTGAGTTCATTCATCATTATTGTCCAGTGATGAGATTTCTGCTCCGTTTGGTAACAGTCAGCAGGTTTTTCCTGCGTGTGGACGTGAACAGTCGTACCTGACAGCAGGTAGCAAACAGAGATCATCTTTCCAGCTGGAACTCTTCACTGAGCTGAACTCATTCAAAATGTTCTGGAGTCAAAACAGGAAACAGTCCAAATGTGTGTCTTCACTCTGACTCTGGATCAGATCTCAGTGACAGACTGTGGACATTATGGAAGCCTAAATGTGACACCATCTTCCTCCTTCATCTGCAGATTAAAGCCAAACAAAGATGCTCATTAAAAGTCTGCAGGTCTGAGAGAGACTCAATCGTTGTGTCATGTCAAACACAGTAAGAGGAGCTGAAGCACAGATGTGAAGAGCAGATTCATCAGATTATGACCTCACTCTGTTTTGTCTTCATATACATTCAGTCTGTGTTTATAATGCAGATTTTCTGCTTTTATAATAACACATTTATATTTTCTATCATCACAGACTGACTCACTGTCTACTCTCAGAGTCTCACTGTGAAGTTGTGGCCTCAGCTCTGAAGTCCAACCCCTCCCATCTGACAGAGCTGGACATGAGTGGAAATAATGACCTCCAGGATTCAGCAGTGAAGCTTCTGTGTGCTGGACTGGAGAGTCCAAACTGTCGACTGGAGACTCTGAGGTGAGTTCACTGACTGCAGCTTTTGTTGTTTTTCTATATTTCAGGTCTTTGATGTTTGAAACTTTCTTCAGTTCCTAAATGTTCAGGATGTGTCTGAAGACAAATGTGAAGAAGTTTGAGTGCTTTCAGAAATGTTGTCTTTCCAAACGACTGAACAGCAGTTTTTCCTTTTGGCTCCAAACAGAAGTGACAGACTTGAGCAGGGTTCATTTAAAGGCTGACAGAAGTGGAGTGGTGACGGGGAGATGTTTGACAGGACAGTGTTTCAGCCTCCACAGGTTCATGTTGTGCTCCATCAGTCAGTGAAGATGAAGTCAGTGCTGATGAGGCTGTAGAGTGTGTGAGGGATGTGAATGAGGATGATGAAGATCTGATGATAGCAGATAAAAACAGGCTGCAGAGACTTTGAGCCATACAGGGCACACAGTGTGTGTACAGAACAGCTGAAATCATTATGGAGGCCTCACTGGGATATGGAAGCATCACAGTACAGCTTCAGTGAAGCATTAAAGTCTCTGATATGAGATGAGAAATGAAGCAGCCAGAGCTTTTTCATGAGTGGAAATCCACTGTGACTGTGAGCTGCTGCTACAGCCTCCAGATTAGCCAGCAGCTCATCCTGCTCAACATGGACCTGTGGTCAGAGTGTGTGCTGGATAATCCGGCCCAGGATGAGGCCAAACTGACATGGGATGAAATGTCTGTCACATAATTGAGCTTAGTGTAGTTTCATTTTGCACAATTTAAAAACAACCAAAACTTTGTTCTGTCTTTTCTATGTTATACTGTAGACTTTCTTTGATACTGTGTCCAAAAGGAGCAGCTTTTACTTTGAAGGGGAGGCGTCTCTGTTTCCTCTTCAGGTTGGATGATGGAAGCAAATGAGTGTGTGATGTTCTTTCAGTGTTGCACTTTGTAGACGCTCCCTGAGCACTGGTCTCACAGCCAGCTGCACATAGAGACCAGTGTTGTTAGTCCAGGTCAGAAGATGACTTGTTGGACTGAAAATGAGCTTGTAGTTTGTCTGCTTTAATAATGTGACTGGAAAAAGGTGTTGGACTTCAAATATGTCCATTTCTTTCACACTTCACCTTTAAAAGTGAAGCCTTGTGGTTCCTGGAAGGAAAAACACGACTTTTTCAAGTCTTTGTCCTGTTTTTATGAGAAATGTACGACTTTAATGTGAAACATTCAGAGTTTTTTCTCTTGTTGTGTTTGTTTGAAGCTGCTTCCTGTTGGCTTCAGCTGTTTGGAGTTTCCATTTTCTAAACTTCTACATTCTGAACCTTCTTCAGCTCTGAACAGATGATGAAACACTGAATGATTTCAAGCTCACACATTGTCTAATAAACTTACATCTTTCATTCTTTATACAGATTGTGGGGCTGTGGTTTGTCAGAGATCAGCTGTGATTATCTGGCAGCAGCGCTGAAGTCCAACCCCTCCCATCTGAGACAGCTGGACCTGAGTGACAACTACAAGCTGCAGGATTCAGGAGTGAAGCATCTGTGTGGTTTCCTGGAGAGTCCAGGATGTGGACTTGAAACTCTGAGGTCAGTCAGCATGTTTTAGTTGTGCTGAGATGAATATGATGTGAAAGTTGTGCTGACACTAAACTGCAGACATCAGGCTGATATTATACTGATCCACACTGAGGATCTTCATGGTAAAGTCTGTTTTCTTCTTCTCTGGTTTAGTCCATTGACTGCAGCAGAACAATGTTCACATTTCAAACAGTGAGACTCAACGTATGGCCCGCGGCCCACACGCGGCCTGCCCACCTTCCCTGATTCAGAGAGAGGGGACCCTGATTAACTGTGTAGTGTTCTTCCTCACAGTTCTAAGTATCAGACACAACAATGAATAATCCACAGCTGACTGTCTTTAGCAGGTCAAAGGTCACGGCACACAGCAGACAGTGGGAAATATTATAACTCTGATCATTTATCAGCACATATCCATATGTATAAAAACAAAGCTGACACTGTGAGACTTGATCAGAGGTGTGATCATCACAGCAGAGGCCTTTGTGTCAAAGTCACTGAGGATCAAACAGAAACACATGAAGCAGATTTTCCTGTTCTGGCTTTTTATAGCAGATAACCTTCAAAATATTCTGCAGTCCATCAAAAACTGAAGCAAACCATGAATCAACATGTGAACATGAGCTGATGCTGCTGAAGGGAAGCAAAGTTACAGAGGTTTGATTACAGACACTGCTGAGAGTTTGTAATCTGTCATCATTTTAAAAGGTTTACATTTCTTCAGTATATCCACATTTGCAGCTGCTACCTCAACCTCCACTTGTCCAACACAACTGCTGTCCACTGCCTCCATGACATTGTGATTTTGCTGTTGGTCTTCTGTCAGATCTTCATCAATCACTTCTGCACGGGGCACACCTTCAGACTCTGCAGCTGCATAACGAAAGCCTGTAAGATAAAATTAGACATAAGGTAAATGTACACCAATATTCCAATGACAGGTGTGTGATTCATCTGGAAGTTATGTGCGGATTAGTGTACAGTGATAGCAATTTAGTATGTTTTTAGAGGGGGGGGGGGGGGTTGTTTACCTCCGATGGGTGCTCTTTTTCGCTTCCGTTGCGTACGCCTTGAGTGCCGGTCCGAGTCTGATACAGGTATGTCGTCATGCCCCATGTACAGTGTTGGTGCCCAGTCTGGATTTGTTACATCCATTTCATATGCTGGTTTGCCTGCAATAATGCCAAATCATAAGCTACTCAGTCGACATGATGTGGTTCTGCAGCATCACACATTAGCATGTTTTATCTCATTATCTATGACCTCAGCACGTTGAAAATAACACTAAAAGCCTTTCAAGAGTGATATGAATTAATTTAGAACTCACCGGAAAGAAAATGCCGTGAGCAAACCAACAAAAAGCTGGGGATTGCAGAGAACTCGATATCCGCTCGTCTCACCGCTGCAATCCAAGCCTGACGTCTTTGTTTAGTAATATCGGATACATGGGATCCCTCACGTTGCCTCCAGGACGGAAAACGATGAAAAGAGAGCCCGTTATCCAGCTTCTTGCCTTCACGATCGTGTGATCTAACGTTGCAACCGACAACACAACACGTACGATCCATAGCTGAAATGGTATCCTTTGGCTGGCCTACTGTCATGGCGGAAGGGGGCATGGCCCATCTCCCGTGACATCACGCTCCAAAGCCCTATAGGTGGGAAAATGTACCATGTCGACCAATCAAAAATGATATGGAAACATGACATTTGGTTGTTTAGCAAAAGGGGGAAGTTTTAGGAGTGACCGGCAAGAGAGAGCGAGTGAGCGAAAGAGAGAGAGAGTTTTGATACGTGAGAGATTTGTGACGTTTACCGTGTTTGGTCTCAAGTTAGTTTGTTGTCTTGTGTATTTAGTGTGTAGCTGTTGTTTTGTTTTGTGTGTCAGTTCTACTAGTGATCGTCACAGTTGCTGCCTTAAAGCCAACAAAGGCAGATTGCAGTGTAAACGCTGAGTGACACACCTGCTGTCAGACCTGCAGGTTTATCCCTGTGCTGTTCTCATATGTGTTAGAGTGACACAAACTATTGTTTGACACCTGATTGTTCTGTAAATAGTTTGAAATGATTATATGAAAAACGTCTGAGCCTTGGCTGCATTTTTTGGTAAATAGTACCATATAACTTTGTTGTTTGCAAAACGTGTGCGTATTTTTAAAAATGTACAATCTCTATTTGCATTTCAAGTTATGAAGATGATTCGTTAAACATGTGTGTGGTTTTTACAGTCAAAATATCACTTTCTACTTGTATTTTAAATTTTGTCTGAATTTAGATAAATTGTGCTGATACAGTTGGTCAAAATGAGAAAATAACAGATTGGCAAGATAAACTGTTTTTAAAGGTAAAATATAGAGGCCACATCAAAAGTAGTCAAGAAGGGTTAAAGGCTAAAAGCAAAGTTGTCACCAAGTACTGTTTATATTTGTGTGTATTGCTGCAGCTTTTTTGAGTATTAATTTGGTGCCTTTGTGTGAAATAATGGTATTGTGAGTGATCCATATAGTCACAAAGAATAGCCACTTGTTTCTGTGCTACCAAAGTTCCCCGGCTTTCATTCAAAATGTGTTTATCGTCAGCACCTGCACATTAAACTACTTAAACATTATAAATGTCTTCAAGCTCACACTGAGGCCTGTGGGGTACTATCAGCCACTGAGACAGTACACACATTTATATGTGTTTGTATATGAATATTTCATACTTTAAGACTGCCTGTTTATTTAAGGGAGATGAACAAAATACATTGGAATTGTACAAAATAATATCATGGATGATAAATTAAATAGATTTTAAGTAGATGCTTGTGCATTCTTAAAGTCTTATATGTTGAACTGAACTATGTGATCTGTTCAAAGCCTTAATCTTAATTTGAAGTGAAATGTGCATTTTGAGTTTATACACTATGTATATAAGGCGACCGTTTCCTTTTGCAGTATTTTTGTGTGGTGTACTTTTCTATGTCTTAACAAAAGGGGAACAAAGGTGTTTAAGTTCACCTAGGATGATGTGTTTTAATTTTCACATGGTCTTGCTTGAATTTGACCCTGACAAAGGCGTATGAACTCTGTCAGCTGTTTGGAGTTTCCATTTTCTAAACTTCTACATTCTGAACCTTCTTCAGCTCTGAACAGATGATGAAACACTGAATGATTTCAAGCTCACACTTTGTCTAATAAACTTACATCTTTCATTCTTTATACAGATTGAGGGGCTGTGGTTTGTCAGAGATCAGCTGTGATTATCTGGCAGCAGCACTGAAGTCCAACCCCTCCCATCTGAGACAGCTGGACCTGAGCTGGAACAACAAGCTGCAGGATTCAGGAGTGAAGCATCTGTGTGGTTTCCTGGAGAGTCCAGGATGTGGACTTGAAACTCTGAGGTCAGTCAGCATGTTTTAGTTGTGCTGAGATGAATATGATGTGAAAGTTGTGCTGACACTAAACTGCAGACATCAGGCTGATATTATACTGATCCACACTGAGGATCTTCATGGTAAAGTCTGTTTTCTTCTTCTCTGGTTTAGTCCATTGACTGCAGCAGAACAATGTTCACATTTCAAACCTTCAAAGAAGAAGAAAAATCCTCCACTGGATAATTCACTGTGAAACTCTCCAACTCTTCATTCCACCTTAAAGTCTGTCTGACACTGAAATCCAAAGCAAAATGTGCGTTTGCTTTACAGACAGCAGTCCAACACAAACATACACACATCATCCAAAACACAGTCCAACATCCAAATCTCCTCCACTGCCAGCATGAATGATGGGAAAGAGAAGGAGGAACACTCTGACATTCAGGGTTAGAATGAGTTTCATGAAGCAGACTGTGAAGATCAAAGCTGCATTAGAAAGCTTACATGAATGAATGAGTGGACAGAAGTGGACAGAGATCATCTGAAGCACTTCAAAGGCTTTAAATCAGCACATTTCTCTTTATTCTTTATCAACTCTGTTAGTTTCTCTCAGTTTTCTGTGGAATGAAGCTAACAGCAGGCTAATAAGATGCTGACCAATAGGTTTCTATTAAAGGTTGTAATTTGTATATGAAAAAGTGCTTTGGCTCAGCAGGGATCAGCTTACAGGTAGAATACAGCTGCTGGATGGGATTAGCATGTCATAGCTATCTACCAAACTGCTAACTGGGGGATTTCAGGCCATCTATGGATCATTTTTGCTAACTGTTTATTCAGCTTAGGCTCACAGGGCTGCAGCCTGTGCCCTAGCTGTCATAGGGCAAGAGGAGTGGTCCACCTGCACAGGTGAGCAGTCCATCACAGGGCCAACAGAGAGAGACAGAGAAGCACTCTCTCACATCCACACCTACAGCCAATTTAGAAGCACCAATGAACCTAAGCAGCATTTCATTGGACTGTGGGAGAACATCCAACCTCCACAGAAAGGCCAACAAGCTTCAACCTACAACCTTCTTGCTTTAAGGCACTAGTGCGAACCACTTTTCCCCATTTCAGCCCAAATCCTGCATCTTCCTGTTTCTGACTCCAGGCCAGCTCCACTAACACTTTCTCATCAGACACTGCCACCTAGTGGAGGAAGTCTTAGTTCCATTTGAAGCTTCAGATGACAGTTAGTTCCTTTACAAAGAGGTGGAGGTGGTGGGGCCACAGCACCATCATCACTGAGTGCCATAGGACACTTAACCTTTGTTTCCATATGCTGGGAACTTCCTGTTGTTCCAAGGAGGACTGGAAAATGTGTGAAAATCTCCCAGTCAGTTCCTCACAGCACACTTCAATCATTTCCCTCCCACAGCATCAGGACCAGGGCTTTTTCTCTCTTTGGTCCCACTAAGAGATTTCCACACAAACACCTCATCAGTGGGACTCTCAGAGCTACCAGCCCTTTGCTACAATCACAAAGCTCTTCATTGAAATCAATGATATCAAAGCTGGAATCAAATGAGTCCAAGTCTTCTGCTGATTCAGCATCACATTCATCTTTGCTCCTTGTTCTGCATCCCCACCATGGACTTCATTCCTTTCCAAGCCAGCCTTGAGTGTCCTTTATTCAGCTCATCCTCTGCTTTACTTTTACACCTGATTTTAGCTGCTTTATCTCTCTTTCAACAAGTTTCTGTGCCTCAATCTTTTTCTTCTCTCCCTCATAACAAGACAGCTTCTTCTGCCTGAGAACATGTTGGAGTGATTTACTAATCCAGGGCTGCTTATTGGGGAAAATACTTCCTGTTTCCAAAGTAATCCCCATTTTTCCCAGAAAGAAATGTAAGTAGAAATCGATGATCTAAGTGAGAACATGAGCCTTTAAAAAGTCCCAGTGGGTGCAGTCAAAGCAGTCCCTCAGTCCCAGTATAGAGTCTTTGGTCCAGACTGGAACAACTGTGTGCCCAGTTTGAGCTCTCTTCAGTGCTGTGACCTGACAGACCCAGAGGGGCCATCACATCACATTTAGAAGCTCCCCTAATGGAGCCACAACACATGTCCAACACTTAGTCTGTCTTGTTGGACCAACTGGAAGAAATGATTCAAGGACTTAGTCACAGAACAGAGATTCAAATCTCCAAAATCCAACTGGCTGCATCAGGACATATAGTCTGAAACTCTGCACAGTTTCCTGTTTGAAGCTGCTTCCTGTTGGCTTCAGCTGTTTGGAGTTTCCATTTTCTAAACTTCTACATTCTGAACCTTCTTCAGCTCTGAACAGATGATGAAACACTGAATGATTTCAAGCTCACACTTTGTCTAATAAACTTACATCTTTCATTCTTTATACAGATTGTATCGCTGTGGTTTGTCAAAGATCAGCTGTGATTATCTGGCAGCAGCACTGAAGTCCAACCCCTCCCATCTGAGAGAGCTGGACCTGAGATACAACGACAACCTGCAGGATTCAGGAGTGAAGCAGCTGTCTGATCTTCAGCAGAGTCCAGACTACAGACTGGAGACTCTGAGGTCAGTAGAGTGATGGAGTGAGTGGGTGGTGCTGTCAGCAGTATTGTACTAAACACAGTCAGTATGAAACAAAGATCCAGTGTTTCCTGTAAAGCTGCAGCTTCTCAGTGAAGCTGTGAGAGGAGAATGGTGACAGGCTTCAGGATTGGACACAAACACTTCCTGTTTCTGACCTTTATGGTCACCATGGTAACGGCTGACACGCTCTGATCAAACACTGTCAACAGCCAATCAGCTCTCTGAACAAAGCAGCACGCAGACCAATGACTGCATTCGTTTCCAAGTTTAAAGCAGTGAAGAACACAGTCTGTAGGTGAGGAAGAATTTAGTGAGAGCAGATGTTTGGATGGAATTCCTCCAGTTAACAGCTGGAACCGTCCATCTGGATTGTTGGGCTTGTTGTTGGGGTTCCTACAGAGCTCAGAGTGGACACACCAAGGTTCTTCTAATGAATGAAAGTCCAAACTCAAACTAGGAGGGAAAAACATTTTCATCAACTTCAATAAAAATCCAAAGATTAGAAAAAGTGAAGCAACAATGAGTCCTAGTACAGTCCCAGCACTGAAGTCCCTGCTGCTCTTTATACTGGATGTGCTGCATCACTGACTGACAGCTGATGAAGAGTCTCTGGAAACACTCGTTTATCTCCTCTGCTCTTCCTTCTTCTCTCTGCAGGTGGAGCTGATGATGGTAAACAGGACGGTGTGTGTGCTGAGAGAGGAGGAGCTGTGTCCTGATGATCCAGAGAGGTTGAAGCAGCAGCAGCTTGTGTGTAGAGACGCTCTGACTGGGCCATGTTACTGGGAGGTGGAGAGGAGAGCTTCATCCAGCAGTGACTGACAGAGGAATGAGAAGAAGTGCAGATGACTGTCAGTGCTGCAGAGTGAACTGCTCTGAGAACAGCTCCACTGTCAGACACAATGTAGAGTCCAGCATCATCCCTGTGTGTCCCTCTGGATCTGACAGAGGATCATCAGTGTATCTGGACTGCTCTGCTGCTGCTCTGTCCTTCTACAGTCTCTGCACAGTCTCTGTCTGACTCTGGCTTCAGACCCTCCTGGATCAAACTCACCTGGAAAGACTTTCAAACATCACTCAATAGATTTGAATACAGAATATATTTGATATATACTGTAGATGTACTGTAGAGTTGCAGTTTGTCACTTGTAAATACAGTCTGTGAGCAGCTGTGAGCTGAAAGATCTTTCTAGAAACACGAAATGTTTTCACTCTTCTGTTGCTTTTTCATATATTTCCACAACATTAATATTGATCCCACCTGTCTCACCTGTTTCATGCTTTTATACATAATAACAGGACACGTGTGATCTGAGCGCTGCTGTGGTTGCTGTGCTGCACGTCTTCATTTAGATAACAGAGACATCTAGTGGTTCAGAGGGAGAACTGCAGGAGGTGGAGCTGTGTTTTAGCATGGAAAACTTTTTATCTTTTAGGCGCAGATACAAATATGACAAGTATCAGTGTGAGATACAAAAGGTCACATCAGTCAGCAGAGGGAACAGTGATCACACAGCAATGTAAGAATAGAAACATAACAGTGAATCTGGACATGTATACAGATGGAAGCAAACAAACAGGATGTAACACTACATTAAAGCCACAAATGGGAAGAAAACAAACACAAAGGAAAATATATTTGATCTCAGGAATCCAAATCAGATGCTTTAGAGCAGGGGTCGGCAACCCTGGGCACGCGTGTCACAGCTGCCACGTGAAGGGTTAACTGATGGCACGACCATAGCTGGACTGGCCATCGGGCATACTGATGGTGATTTTTCGTTTTTATGGGCTGATGATGTTTTTTTATGTTTTTTGTAACGGTATAAACGATGGAAGGTGGTGGATTGTCCGGATGCTGGTCGATATGTAAAAATAAGTCAGTTGTTTGGTGGTGGCTATGGCGGAGCTTCCACAGAGGCAGCAGGTGGATGAGGGAAAGGGGAGGCAGGAGGAGCAGAGACCCGAGGCGGCCGCCGGTCCGAGTGTCAGGTGAACTGAACTTCAGGTAAGAAGTTATGACCTGCAGTCTGTCTGGGTCAGATATAAACCAAGTTTAGGTGGAGTTTATTTTCCTTGTGCTGACTTTTTACAGTCAGTTACAATAACTCATACTGTGTACTAGCTAGCATGACGGAGTTTCTATACAGCTGGGTGGTGCTATGATGTTACTGATAGTGAACTTTACAGTGGCTTGCAAAAGTATTCGGCCCCCTTGAACTTTCCCACATTTTGTCACATTACAGCCACAAACATGAATCAGTTTTATTGGAATTCCACGTGAAAGACCAACACAAAGTGGAACGGAAATCAGACATGATTCCAAACATTTTTTACAAATAAATAACTGCAAAGTGGGGTGTGCGTAATTATTCTGTCATGGAAAAACACACTGCCATCAACTGTTTTGTTTTTGTCAAAATCACTGTAATATAATCACTGTACCTTTATATACACGTGACTTGTATTAATGCTGCTGCCCTCTTGTGGCTAAAGTGTAATTATGTTCTTGTTATTAGGGAAAACATTTGAGAGTAACATGACAAATGAGTCAGCACTTTGGCTTCAGCTTAAGAAATCCTCATTTTTATGTCATCAGTTATAGTTGCATGTATTCATTATCATAATTTAACCTTTAATATTGATGTCTTAAATTGATTTTGAGTAAATTAGCAATTTTATGGTATTTTATGGTTGTATTAAATTAATACATCACTAATGAAGTAATTATTTCAGTAATTAATTTAAAAATGTACATAGTCAATTAAAGAAATATATTAATAATGAATTATCCATTAATTTCATTTAAAATGTTTCATTATTTGTTTATATACAATTATTAGTTAATTACATATTTAATCAATTATTGGTTTGTTTTCTATTTTAATTATTTTACTGACACATTTAATGAATTATTTAATGATGTATTTATTTAATTCACGTTGCTACTCCTGGCCCTGCATCGCTGTTCATAAATACATTTTATTTGTCAGCTTCACCCATCAAAGTCAGGGGGCGGGGTTAATGCTGATCAAGTCAAAACCATTGCTTTGGTCTGGTGGGCGTTCTTTTAGTGGGCTTTTCTGTCACGGCCTGCGTGGCAGACTATGATGAGGGGAAGGACGACCCAAATGCTGGACTCTTTGATGAGGTCAGTGCATTTATTTACAGTGATGCTAAATAATCCAAACAACAATAAATCCCCAGTGCGTTCCCGACTCTGACATGTCCTCTTGCCAGTGTTAGTGTTCTTTGTCTCCACTCCTCAGTGTCTGAGCACCCCGTGCTCGCTGCCCTCTCGTCTCCACACTCCTCCTGGGGAATAACAAAGAGGCAGCCGTCAGCAACGCCACAATGCAGCAGACTAACCTTAACTAACTCGCCAAGAGACTAACGTGAAGTTACGCAATGATCCAGCATCGGAGACAGCTCCACCACACTCCTAAGTAGCTCCTCTGACGAGGCTTGATCAGCTGCAGGTGTGAGTAATTCTCCTCCGCAGGTGTGGCCAGGCTCCTGGCTGACACACCCACACACACACCTAGATACACAAACATGGAAACAGGAGACAGCAGCACCAAAAACACACATGTCCATAACTTCTTACAGGCCCTGGGTCACCCAGACCCCGGTCCCATGACAATTCCTCAAAACTAAGTAGGCCTACACACCAGGGTTTGGACATGTGTGGACCCAAACTATACTTACACTTTACCCTTTTTTGTGTGTCACCAAATACACTTTAATATCTTCTAGACAAGAATGTAGTGGCACAATCTTTAACCTCCTAAGACCCAAACTCCTCCGTGGCATTCATTTTTAGTTTCTCTTTGATATTTGGGCTGATTGGGACCTGATGAATGTAAAAACAAAGTTTCTGAGAAAAATGAGAGCCACATATGAGGATATTTGTCTAAAATTTTGATAGCACAGTGGCAGTGTAACATCCTTGTGAGTGGATATCAGGCCCTTGTAGAGCAAAATGTAGTATTTTGGTCTAAACAACCCAAATTGTGATGTCCACATATGTGGACGCCAGGTCCTAGGAGGTTAAATATCTGCTCACTTTGTCAAAATGAACCTAATCATCTCTGATGAGTTCAGTGATGTCTGCCAGCTCACCTTGCAAGTGGTCGAGCTTATACCGCCGACAACGCGGCCACAACTTGTAAACCCCTGCTGACTATCAGCTCTGGAGTTATTTATTTATGTTAGTTTCAACTGTTCCTGCAGAAAGTAAGCACGTGTTACTGATAAAAAGTTCAATAGAAGCAAAGTCTAAACTTTGAAAACAAAAAACAAAAACCTGTCTGATTAAGATCTGATCTTTGGGGGGTTTCAATAAGCAGTGTGACCCGTGTATATGCATCAGGGGTGGTTTTGATTATCGATTTATCGATTAAAATCGATTCTCGCTTGGATAACGTGATATCGATTCATTAAAATCCTGAATCGATTTTTAATATAAATTTATTTTGGCCAAAACGCCAGAATCTCAGGTTAAACCTCCCAAAGTTTCAACAACCACCAAACAGCTAAAACAGTAAATGAGAGCAGGAACACGGATTCTGCACAAAGACGTAAACACAAAGCGCGGAGCCGCCGACGCATCAGAATCAGTGAGATGTGACTTTCTCACCTGACGGCACGGACACGAGCTGAAAGCCGACAGCTCGCTGATTCTGATGTTGCGGCGGCTCCACGCTTTGTGTTTACGCCCTTTTTGAGCTGATTCTGAAGCTGCAGGTTTGATCTCTCCAAACAATATTGAGTAAACCAGCATCAAAAGAAGCTCCAAACTACGCTTCACATAAACATCGTCATGAATTCCCTCTGATTGTTTTGCTGCCACCAGGATAAAATCACACTTCATGCACAGCTCTCTCTCTCTCTCTCTCTCTCTCTCTCTCTGTACTTCTAGAACAGTTTCCTGTTTTCTGCATTATTCGCTTGCTTGTTATGCACAAGTCTACCGTTCTTACAGCCTGTCGGACGCTGTTTTTTTTTTCTTTTACTTACTTCTGAAAACAAAGCCTCGTTTCTGCCGTTCAATACTGAACAAATTTAAACTTTTTAAAATGATGCAAAATTGCAAAACGCTCAGCTGTGTCTGTAATCAAACCTCTGTAACTTTGCTCTGCTTCACGTCAGCAGCATCAGGTAATGTTCATATGTTCATTAATGGTTTTCTTTGCTTTTTGATGTACTGCAGAATATTTGTATAAAATCCCAGGCCAGGAAAACCTTCATGTTTTTCTGTTTGATCCTCAGCTACTTTGACACAAAGGCCTCTGCTGTGACGCTCACAGCTTTGATAAAGTCTGGCAAGTGTCAGATTTCTTTTTATAGATATAAAAATATAGAAATGTACTGATGCATGTAGTAACTGTTAGCTTTAACTGTACAAGGCTTGTTAGACATAATGAAACACATCGTGCAGATTTCTGGATGTTAGACTATAATTTTTATAATGATTATTAATCTTGAGTCTAAAAAGTCAGTCAAGTATATCCAGGATATCTTTCTGTTAACTGGATTCACTGACCCTAACACTGGGACCAGGATAAGCGGTCGCATGAAGCTGGTTATCAGCTGACAATCTTATGATTTAATTAATTTAATTAAGTTATTTAATTTTTCTAATTTTTCCTCTACATTTCCCCTGAAATGAAGGGATTGTGTTAAACATGCTTTAGTTCCTCACATTCTTCTGCATCTCTTTGTTCAACCCCCTGAATTAAAGCTGAAAGTCTGCACTTCAAACACATCTGAGTTGTTGCATTTAAAATAGATTTTAGTGTATGTACAGAACCAAAATCAGAAACTAAGTTCTCTCTGTCCAGATATTTATGGACCTAACTGTATAATCTATACAGCACGTAAAAAATGCTGTAAATAAAGAAGTCTGTGAAAATGTGGCGCTTAAGGTCAATTTAAACTGAAGTGATATAATCTTCTCCCCACAGTTTGAGTTTGTATTGTCTCAGCTGCAGACAGACTATGATATTAATATTATTAGTTATTAATATTATTAGTTATAAAGGACACCTTCCTGCCTTTAGTCTTATTCATGATGATTATTAGTCGTCTTCTAATGTCCACAAGTCTGTATGATGTGTTTCATAGTTTCTAACAAGCCTTTTAAACTTAAGTTACTGCATTGCTGAAACACCAACATCTGCTTATTGAACAAAACAAAAACAACCAAAAGTCCACACATCTGATTTCATTTTTATTTTAATAGACTTCCAAAGATTATACCAGATAACTGGCCTCAGAATATAATTGAATAAACATTTTTGAAAACGATAACCTAATCCTGTCTTGACAGGCTGAGCTCTTCAGTATCCACCAACAGCATCGTCATGCTGAGTCAGACGTTTCTGCTCCTGGTGGAAATACTCTTCCTCTTTCCACATTGTACCAAATGTTTTTAAATGTTAGTTTCAATTTAAAATGAAAGATTAAAAAAGTGTAACACATATAAACATCAGATAATTAAGACAAGCAAATGGTTCAGTTCCACATGTGCGCCGCTGACACATTAAACTTCAGTAAAATGATGCAGTTATGAAACAACTTTAATCTAAAACAAACTGATTTGCTCAGGAGCAAAAACAGTGAAGTCAGTGACTGTAAGTGAGTGAGCTGTGCTGGTGACTGGATATCAGATTTCCAGTCATTAGAGCAGATAAGTGGCAGAACTATATTACTGATTTAATTTAAATGCAAATAGCCCAAATCCTGATTAAAGCATCAGGTTCACTTATAAAGTATTCTGTAGTTATCTTAGTGTCCATCGCCCTTCCCAACATGGGAATAAAGCAGCTGTGAGAGAATTAAACATGAATGAATCAATGGTACGGAAGTGGAGGAAGCAAGAAGAATGAGCTGAGTGAAGTTTGACTCATGCGACATTTTTGTTTCGCTTAATGCGCCTTATAATCCAGTGAGCCTCATGGTCTGTAAAATATGGTGCATTTGCAAATTATGTGCACAATATTGGAACTAAACTATTTTATATTGACAAACAGCGGCCCGCATTAAACTGTGACTGTCACCAGGTAATGTGGGCGTGTTTGCTGAATAAGCAGCAGGTGTTAAACAGCTGACAGGTGAACAGGATGCATGCAGGTAAACTCGAGGGCCCTTCGAGCTGATCGGTGGTGTCGTGAGGAGAATTTCAGCTCATTATTCATGTTACAGAAACACAGAGGTACGAGACCAGGCAGAAGACTTTCTGATTATTTGTTTTTAGTTAAAATAATTCCATTGTTGTCTAGTGATGGTGTGGTAAAGCTCTGTGAATGTGTCCAATTTTTCCGGCTTTGTTGCTTCACCCAAAGGCAGATCACACAAAGTTTAACTGCTTATTATGAAGAACTGACATCTGCTGGTCATTTAATGTTCAGCAGCACTGCTGTGAGAATACCTGTAGGACACATACCAGTGGATATGTGAGCACATGCACAGCTGCAGGGCTAGAAGGGCCCAAATGAATTAAATAAATAGATTCTTAAATAATTAATTAAATGTGTTATTAATTGATTAATTACATTTATTTAAAAATCATTAAATTTTTAATTAATTTGTTGTAAATGTTGGAAATGAAATTATTTGGCATTAAATCAATGATGTATGTATTTAATAAGTATTTTGAACTTAGATTCCTGTCAACTCACAATCGACACAAACACAGTGAACACAAAGCTCCAGCTGTCTGACAACAACAGGAAGGTGACACATGTGGAGGAGCTTCAGTCACATCCTGATCATCCAGACAGATTTGATGTTTGTGAACAGCTGCTGTGTAGAGATGGTCTGACTGGTCGCTGTTACTGGGAGGTCGAGTGGACGAGGAGGGCTCGGATATCAGTGAGTTACAGAGGAATCAAAAGGAAAGGAAGGAGTGATGAGTGTGTGTTTGGTGGAAATGATCAGTCCTGGAGTCTTTGCTGCTCTGATCATTATTCCTCTGTGTGGCACAATAACAGAGAAACACCCATTTCCTCCTCCTCCTCCTCCTCCTCTGTCTCTAACAGAGTAGCAGTGTGTGTGGACTGTCCTGCTGGCACTCTGTCCTTCTACAGAGTCTCCTCTGACTCTCTGATCCACCTCCACACCTTCCACACCACATTCACTGAACCTCTTTATCCTGGATTTGGGTTCTGGGATCCATCGACTGGTTTCATGAAGGGTATTTCAGACTTTTTTGGCACACTTAGGTATGAATTGACTCTTTGTAGTTAGTCTTACCTGTTAGAGAAACAGTTCAGTCTGTACATGTCTGTGTCTTTCACTCAGAAACACATGATGAGATTCATGGATTCAGTCAGTTGATGTTTTAAACTAAATGATTCACAAATTATTATTCAACACAAGTTTGGTGAGCAGCAGGGCTCATCCTGCTTTTTGTTTTTGTGCATTATAATGATGAAATAACTTTGTCATGTCTGTGGTGGCCTTTGGAGAATTAAACCATCCTGTAGAAACTAGATATAAATGTCATATTTTCCAACATTGATATTTTTCTGTGTTTCAGACGACAATGAAAAGATAAAGAACAGTCTGTAAATCACAAGTTATCAATTCAAATGATTATTAAAGCCACAAGAGAAGCTTCCTGTTATTTGTACCACTCACCTGGTCATGTGATCCAGCTGTGCAGCCAATCATAACTGCCATCACTTTCTACTTTGATATTTCCATGGTGAATGGACTGATTCTTGTTTAACACATTCATACTCTGATGGATGCATCGGAGAGGGTTAGTGTCTTGCTCAAGGACACTTTGCGTGCCAGCTGGAGCAGTCAGGGATTGAACCACCAACCTTCTGATCATTAGATGCCTTGCTCTGTCTCCTGAGCTACAGCCATCATCAAAGCTCTTTCTTAAATCCTCTCTGAGAGGAGCTCAAACACGAGGAAGAGACGAAAGTGAGGGAAGAGAGTGGACTCATTAGTAAAATGAAAAACAGCCAGCGTTGATGTTTAAGACAAGTGAGGTAACAGAAACACTATATATAGCAGCGGTCACCATGGCAACATCAATGTCGGTTGCTACGTATTGTACTGATCCTGATCTGTGAGCCTCATATCAGGATATGCTGTTGTTTGTATTTGTTTGCATTGTTACCATTTTTGTGTCTTTTTTAACAAACTACTTTTATCTTGCCATCGTTTGTCAGAGAGTCAAACTACATTTGGTTCATCTTTCTACAATAAAAACATTTCTTCATCTTAATTATTGTATGTGCAGAGTTGTAGTTACTCACAGTGACCACTGGAGGCGTGTGATCCTGATAGTTTCCCTGGAACCGTCCAGTTCATCCACATGAATGAAGCTGTTGGTGATTAACGCTCATCTGTACAACTTTAACAACAATATCAAACATTTAATCGCTCTGCAAACAGCTTGTCTGATGTATAAACTGTGTCTTAAAGGATCAAAGTAAATGTCACATTGAAAGCAGATTTCACTGTAATGTCCTCTGTTTGAAATATTCCAAATATAATCTGGCTTGGTAATGATTTACTCATATATTGTCCACGCAGACTAAAGCAGTAGGAGATGAGATGAAAACAATTAGAAGAATCTTTACTCTTTAATGTCACAAATTCCTCTTTGTATGTAACATAACAACATACATGATACAGCTGCAGCAACTGAGGCGAGGAGAGAGGCAGCAACAAGAAAACTGGAAGAAGGAGACCAACAACACCACCTGTGGAAATCTTTCCCCAATCAAGCGTCATCATATCAGCATTTCATCAAAAGCACACATGCTCCGACCTGACAATGCAGAGCTGTGGCAAAATCATTGAATCATTTATGAAACAAATGAGTGCATCAAAAATAAGAGTGGAGCTGCAATGAAAGAGAAGTGAACTTTCTTCAGTCAACACAAAGTTTTCCCTGACAGGTGACATTTAATTAAAGTGACTTTATCACCACACACACATTCAGAGGCAGTCTACAGGAGCAGAGCTGCAGCTATTCAGCAAATGTCTCCCTGCAATCCTCACTGCAACACCTACATGTGAAAATGAAACCACCTCTACTGTTCACACATGAAACGTCGTGTGAAGAACCAGTTTTCCTCACATCTCTGTTTTAGTAACTCTGAAGTCTGAACTTTGGATTTTTGCATCCTGTTTGTACTGATAACTGTCAGTGGATGATTTTGATCCCAAAGAAATCTTTAACACACATGTAGTGATGGGACGTGTGCACTGAAACAATGGTTAGGAAACAGAAATCGCCTGAGAATCTGCTCATGTTTAAGATTTCTTCTTTACAAACATTTTCTATGGCTGTTCCCAGTATGACCAGTGATACAAAGCATGGGAAATGGGGATTAGTTCATTCAGACAAATACACTTTTTCAAATGTAAAAATAAAGAAATGAATCAATAAAATAAAAAGTCAAAGAAATAAAAAATAAGGGTCTGAGGCGTCTGTCTCACTGTATCCATGGCAACAATTTACTTCCTGTTCCTTCATATCAGAACCACATCTTTGAAATCAAAACATTTAAGATTCAAATTCAACCACAGATGTGTTCAATGAAATATTAAATGAAGCAGTGCAATGTTTTTATCACTATCCAAGTTTGAACTCTAAGTAGAAGATTTAAAAAAGCAACACACACACACACACACACACACACACACACACAGTATGCAGACATGATTTAGGTGATGATAACATAACGACTGCACAGACCCGTGGGATGATTCATGTCCTTTTTCTTACTCTATGCAATGATGAACTTCTTGCTTCAGGACCTTCTTGATCAATTTGTTTTCTAATCCACAGTTTTCTACCTGATCTGTGTGTTTGAAGTAAAATGTGTTGCTTCAAATGTAAAAGTTAAACAGACAGAAAGCATCAACGTGGACTTCAATCAGTGTTTTGTGTTCATACAGGTCAGCTGTTGCACACAGAGGTCCTGGATTTACACTGTGCCCTGGTTCCTGTGTTTCTGTATGTAGTTTAGTCTAAAGTGGATCCTCCTCATGCACAGACTGAATTATCTGTTCAACAATCAGCATTTCTGATTCATGGATTTCATTTGTTTTTGCTAGTTTTGACTGAGATTTCAACATATCTGTGGTGGCATCTGTTCAGTGTTATGGAAGTTTTACAGCACTAATCTCACTTCACTCTGTAACATAACAGTGAACAATATTACTATTAGAAAGATTATTAGAGAAGCCACAATCAGATGATCCCCTATGAGGTGTCCTTGGTTATAGTGTGAAGTCATCTGAGGGGAGAGAGAAGAAAGAAACACTTCAGTGTTAATGAAAAAGTCATCAGTCTTCTTATGGGAAGAGACCTCCACCAGACCAAGACAGATAACCATCCAACACGTTCTCATCCCAAAACCTAACAGACCGATGCCATGTGACAAACCGATGCCTTGTGACAAATCGATGCCATGTGACAAATCGATGCTATGTGACAAACCGATGCCATGTGACAAACCGATGCCATGTGACAAACCGATGCCATGTGACAAACCGATGCCTTTCGGTCTCCCTCTCTCTCTTGTGCTCCTGCCAAAAGCAAAGCAAAGCATCCACCCTTTTCTTACCGGCGTCGTGAATTGCTTGTCAACATCTACTCATCCTAACGTTGGTCCAGTCTTTGTCTCAGTGTCAAGTCAGTCAACACTTTAGTCCACATGGTCAGTCCAGTCACAGTCCAGTCACACACATCATGCACACACATTCACACTAGATCTTGCTGATAGTGGAGCCTCACGCACAAAGCATCAGAGTCTCCACCCTCATCAATATGAGCTCATTTATTTGTTGTTTCTTTTGTTTTTAGAAAAAGAGTTCTTTATGATCTTGGACTGGATTGACTCGCTGCAATCCTTTAGACAGGAACTGGCAGGTTCCCACAGGTGACCTTTTCCTCAGCCCATTGTAATCTGGAAAAGCTCACCTTATATTTGCTCTCACAACAATGTTTTACAGCGCTGTTAATTCAATCTTGCAGGCCTGCTTAGAACAAAGAAGGAGGAAAAGAGAGCTGATTATTAGCTCATCAGAGCACAAAACATCATCACCAAAGGGGGCGACACCTGACAGTTTTCTCTAAGTGCACTGTTACAAAAATAATGAGCCGCTCCTCGACATGTCCATGTTTAGTAAAACTCCCTCTATTGAAATAAGAAAACAAGCCAAAGCTAACTGACAGAATGAACCCATCACTAAAACAACGACCCCAAAAATCTTCATCACAGAAAAGTTTTGCTTACTAATCCAACAATATGTTGTGGGAATTAGAACTTTCCGGGTCATAAAGCTTTTGCCCGACTCTTGGCTTAACTAATACTGACATAGTCTGAAATCAGACTTAAAGTCACTCCCTCTGTTCATTTAGGATAAATGTATCTATATCTGATTTAGGCTAAGTGCCTTTTGTTTAGATGAACTGCTGGACTTCCAGACCAGCAGGTTTAGGGAAGTCTTTATGGGGTCACACTCTGACCCCCCCCCCCCCACACACACACACACACACACACACAGGCACGCACAGGCAACGTACTCTTTGTTTGTATGTAGACGTCATATGTTAATGAACGTCATATGTATATTCATGTAACCTCAATAAAAGAGCAGTGTTACGGGGGAGCGGACGAGAGCAACTGGGGTGAAGCGAAGGAACGGCGTTTGTCCGGTTCTCTCCCGTGCACGGGAAACATAAAGAACTTTGCCTACTCGTGTCTTGCTTTGCTATGTAATTAAATTGTCCTTAACGTTCCAACGAATAGGTTTATGCTACAAACCTATCACTGAGGTTAACTACACAACCCCTCGCCACCTCCTTATACACAGGAGTGAGTACAAAAGGGTTCGTACGGACGCATCAGCCGGCCGTCCTTCTGCTCGACACTGTTAGCTGAAAGATGATCGGATCATCCTCTGTCCTGTATTTAAGGCTGAGAGTCTTTGTCCAGTCTCTTTTCCACAGCTACTGTCCACAGCACTGATCCACCTGCAGCACAGCCCCACTCAGTTGTTTTATGATTTACATTGTGCACGTTTCCCTTCCACTGAGCTTACAAAACCTCTGACAGGAGAAGTCAGGCATGTGTTTCCCCCACCTCCCCTTTTAGGCAGTAATAAAATAGAAAACAAACAATCAAACAGGCTAAAGCTAGAGCACAAGCAAAGACAGCACCGGTGACTAAGTTCTCCCATACTGGACGTACGCTACCACGTGGGCTCAAACAGCAGCACATCAGCTCAGTTTACATACTGTTGACATCTTCATCAGAGGATCAGCAGGGAGCGCTGCTGAGCTGCAGTGGTCTCCACCAGAGTGACGGAGCAGGAATCACAAACAGCACAAACCCACCGTGTTGTTTCCACCCTGTTCAGGAGATCTGAGCCCCCATCCCTTTTTTTCATGTTGCAGCTCTGCACTGCAGGTCCTGAATGCCTCCCGGTTACCCTCAGTGTGCTTAGAGTTTAATTTACAACCGACGCTCACAGATCATCTGCAGGCAGGTGAACGAACCCTTAATGTGAGGATAATAGCAGAGCTGAGCTGAGGTCAGAAATAGTCAGGAACGGTGTCGACACAGTGAAGTCAGCTGTTTGGGAATTTGTCTGATTATCAGTTTGGGGGGGGGTCGGTGTTAAATAACAAAGGCGGTGTAGGATGGAGAGAGGAGGAGGGAGGGAGCAGTGATGATATGAAGTCAGAATACACATGTGGCAGACATAAGGGGGTCCGACAGGAGCAGCATCAGTCTCTGCTCTGTTTTGTTAATAACGTAGAAAAATAATTTTGTACAATCAAGCTACATCGACGGACGCTTTACCTCACGTACCCTAAAATTAAAAATCAGTGACAGTAAGACGGAGGCTGCACATGACACCATGACTGAGTTCACAGCTGTTGCTTTGATTCTAACGTTTAAGACTTTTGGCATCGACTCCGTTTTAATAAATGAGTGCTGGGAGGCGTCGTTTGACTTCAGGAGCTCCTGCAATGCTCCTGCGATGCTCCTGCGATGCTCTTACTCTGCGGGAGAAAACCTAAAACCAAAAGTAGCAAACATGGAGCGATATGACTCGTTTAGATTTTGGGAAACGTGCATCGACAGGTACAGTGTCCTTTTCCCCACGTCTTTAAAAATAATTCATGCATAGATCCCCCACTGAGAAAACCCTTTTATATACTTTCTCCTTTGTACACATTTTATATAGAACTATATATAATATCATTTCTCTATATCTATATTTTCAGAAAAATTCTTTCCACACAATAAAAAACAACAATTAAACAAATGCTTCAAACAAAACAACAAAAAGAGAGAAGATGGAAGAAAGAAAATCACGACTGAGGCCAGTTTGGCACTTTGTCATGAGAACATGACAGAACTCTGTTAGTTGACGGTAAATAGCGAAACTCTATTTTTCTTTGGTTTTTCTTCTCCCTCGATGAGAAATGAAACACAGCAGTACTTACTTGGCACCTAAAAATGCTGGTCGAATGAAAGATATCAGTGTTTTCATAGTTATATGTTTAGTGTACGCCTCCCCCCTCCAGACTGCTCAGCAGATCGGGAATTTTTAGAGAAGAGCAGGAGGGAGGCGTGTCAAATGAGAGGAAGAGAGCAGTAATAAAACACGGATGTAGAAAAGAGAAGCATAATGTGCACATAACACACAGGAGATGGAAAAAGAGATGACGCCAACGTAAAAAAGAGAAAACAGCGAGGAGCGAGAGAGCATTCGTCCCTTTGACAAATGTTGGAGGTCTTGAGCCTGGAAACAGCAGACCGTCTTTGAAAACAGTATCTTTGAAAGATCTGAGTCACCCACCCCAAACTGCTCATCTGCTGCTGGACACTTCAGTTGCACCTCCACATGCCACCAGTGGAGGGAGCTGCCAAGTTTCACAGCACATGACGCAGCAGGTGGAGTTGCTTTTGGAGAAAGAAGAGAATAAGAGGACAGAACGAAGGCCCACGTCTAGAGGCCTCCCTTCCAGAGCGGAAGCAGAGCCAGTGTTCCTGGTCCCTAGGTGGCGCTGTGTCGGGCCTGTCCCTACTATACCCTGGTGGTGGAGTGGGGGTGGGGCAGGGTGTTGTTGTGGCCGGTGGAGGGGAATGTGTTGAAGGCGTGAAGAGGCTGCATGCTGGTGATGGTGCTGGGGATCACGGTGATGGTGTATGGCGTCATCAGCGGCACGTTGTCGGGGGCGCGGCGCAGCGCCAGGGTGTAGTCGGGAGGGCAGGCGGGCCGCAGGATGTCGTGGGGTCGCGGGGGCTCCATGTCGTGGTGAGCGTCGTGCTCCCAGTCCTTCATCTGCAGGGACATGATCTCCTCCTCCTGGCTGTGAGCCAGGTCGTTGGCGGGGCCGCCCCGCTGAGGGGACAGCCGGTGCCGGCGCATCTCGTGCCGCTTGTCACGCTTGTAGTAAAGGGCGGCGAAGGCCAGGATGTTGAGGAAGAAGAGCGACGCTCCAACTGCAACTGTCACGCTCAGTTCGGTGGAGTAGTCGCGGGTGTGTCTGGGAAAGAGGTCCTGGGGCGGGCGCTCTGAGCCCTCGGGCTCAGGATCTGATGGGAAGGTAGGGTAAGGATGACGAGTGGTTCGAGGAACGTTGTTTCTGGGCCTCATGGTGCTGGGGTCACGGCCTGCGGGGGAGCGCGTAGTGGTGGGAAAGAGCACGTCGTGCAGGCTGTGAAGATGAGGGACTAATTCCAGCCAAAAGGCCACTTTGTTAGCTCTGTAGTTGTCTCTGACACGAGGTTTCAAACCGATGTGAAGGTACTGCTTGTCCTTCCAGTTGAACTTGGTCCAGATGACCTCCTCGAAGCGGTTGGGCTTGGTATGAATGAACTTGGTGTCCTGAGGGACGGGCAGGTTGGGGTCCCTGGTGGAGCATAAAGGTTAAACGTTTCAGTTCAAAGTTATATTCAGTCTCCATTATAAGTAACATGTGGCATCAATACACTGAATACAGACAGGAGGCCCATTCTCTGTGCAACCTTTCAACTATCTAAGACCAACCGGCTGCTCTGGGATCTGGATGCTTTTGGTGAACCAGTATGTTCAATTCTTCAAAGCCACACGGGAATTAAACTAGCAACCTAGATTCAAGTATTCAAGATGACTAGAAGGCTATCAGTGAACATACAGTAACGTGTACAGTTTACACTACTGTGACATGAGGCCTACCCAGTCTTTGCGAAGTTAGTCCAGTAAGTCATGACCACAGCGCTCAGCATCACATCGTTCTTGGAGAAGTTGCACGGGAGCAGGTCCGTGGCACCGATCATCGGTACGCCGAACACGTAAGGTATCTCGTCTCCGTGCGCGGCGTCGGCCCACTCGGGCCGCGTCTCGGTGTGGCAGTGGTGGTAGAACGTGTAAAAGTAAACTGGGGACTGAAACTCAGCATGGAGTTTGGCAGTGGCCACAGCTGGTGCCACCCACTGGTGGTCCGTAAACAGGAAGCGAGTGAGAAATCTAGAGAGGAAAAAAAACTCTTTCTGATAACAGAAGGAGTGACAGGCAGCAGAGAGGAAGCATGACTGCATTATCCAAACATGTCTGTACTGTGACTGTGGTCCGGCTGTGAGGGGTTCGCAGGCCGATCTGTCAGAAACACCGACACTGAGATTGGGAGCCCACTACCTGGGGGATGATAGCATTACTGCCCACAGAGCCTCAAAGGTTAAGGCGCAGACACGCCGTGATGTGGATGAGTGGCTCTCTTTAGCACGCTTGTCTTGTTTGATGCACTTCACTGGGCTCACATGTTACTGATTCCATTCTTTACTCGCATGTTTTAAACGCTTAAAGCACTTTCACAGGTTTTGATATTCTTTTGAAAATTCATGTGAACTCAAGCTGTCAGAATTGTAATGTAAGCTTTGATAATTGTCCACATTTGTCATTTTGACGATTATCCGTTTATTTTAATGAATACAGCAAACAGAAAAAAACGAACAAATCAACAAACGCGGCTCCTAATGAGACAAAACCTGATGATGCTGCAAAATGCAGTTAAGTGAGAGGAGGCTGTAAAATGGAATAACTGAAAAAGTGGCAGTGTACAGAGGTGGCGTCCTCACCCTCTGGGTAGCCGTAGAGGTTGTCAACAAAGTTGGAGATGGTGTAGTCGAACGCCGCAGCTGAGATGCCGTCGTTGTCCTCACTGTCGTCCACAAACTTCAGCCCCTCTCCCTGGTTCACTCCTATCAAGATGTCATAGTTTAGGAGCTCCCGCTGGTGGAGCAAATAAGGAAGAACATGCTGAGTGCTGGAACAGAGCCTGTGTGCATCACAAGTCTACAACAGGAAGTGCAGCTGAAGCACAGCTTTGTGAATTGGCAGCATTTCATTTCCCAGTAAACAAAATAAAGATTAGCTGTTGCCATGAAATTCCTACTATAAACTGTAAATACTGCAATATATGCAGGGTTCATACACATTTTTAGGGTCAAATTCAAGCACTTTTTAAGCACGTTCAAGGTCAATTTTCAAGCTTTTCCAGCACATTACCAAAAAAGAAGCATGTTTCACTTTGCATCACCTCAGTAAGACCTTGTAAAAATTTAAACAAATCATCTGAGGTCGATTTAAATGTCTTTTGTTCCCCTTTTGTTAAAAGAGCAGCACACAAAAATACAGAAAAAGGAAACGGTTGCCTTACATGCATATAGTGTACAAACTCAAAAAACACATTCCTCTTAAAAATGCGCAAATGTGAACAAATCAACTTGTTAGAGATCTTCATCTCCACTGTAAATAAACAACAAGCCAGAGAACAAGAAAACTGCACCAAACACCACAAACACCAACAAATTAATGTCTTCTCATCAGACATTGAAGCTTCTTTCCTGTGTGACATAAAAAATAAGAGACAGATGTTTGTTTGTTTTTTTAACTAGTTAAGCACCCACGTTCAGTCATCCACCCATTCACGCACACATTCACACACTGGTGATGTAGCTACAGCCACCCTGGGGCGCCACCAGGCCCTCTGACCACCACCAGTAGGCAACGGGTGAAGTGTCTTGCCGGGTGAAGTGTCTTGCCCAAGGACACAACGACCGAGACTGTCCAAGCCGGGGCTCGATCACAAGGCGAACTCCTAACTCTTGAGCCACGATCGCCCAGTGGGGACATGGGGACATTTCAATTTCCAGCAGGAAGCTCCCCCTTTTTGTTAAACCCTTTAGATCAGGGGTCGGCAACCTGCGGCTCTTTAGTCCTTATAGTGCGGCTCCGCGTGGTTTGTGAAAATAAATTAGCTGAAGTGTATTTTATTTATGTTAGTTCTTTTTTTAACTTGTAGTTCTAAATTGGAAGATTATTGTGATTTTGCAATATACAAATAAAATTATATTTTGTTATTTTTTCATCGCTCAAAATAAGCGTCACACTCGCGGAAGCCGGTGTACCCGGCGAAACGCCGTGCATTTATCGAGCCTTTCAACCCCAGATAGGCCAATTATGGCTCTTTGGGTCTTAAAGGTTGCTGACCCCTGCTTTAGATGAACAGAGTTTTTTAATTAAATACATAATCTTTAATAAATGTTCTCTTTTCTAAAAAGTAGGATAATTAAAAAAACTTTTATTATACCTCTATTGAGTAGAAAAAAAACTCGTGTTTTCTGTCGTCTGTTATATAATATTAGGGATGTTTGTGACAATTAATTTCTTAATCGGCTGGACTAACCAATAGTCCACAACCAGGAAACACTGAAATTTTAAGTTAAGTTTGAAAACAGTTTAAAAAAAAAAACACCCCATTCCAAAATGTCTTGTGACAATCTCATTGGCTTAGGGAGTGATGATGTCATAGATCTTAAGAATCTTAAGTCCTTTGATGTTTTTCCTTAAGTAGGGGTGAGAAACAGCAAGTTTTAGTTCGTTTCAGCAGCATCTGTGTTTGCAGCCTACAAAACGTTCACCACAAGCTCTTCAAAGTCATCGTATAGAAACTCCAACATGTTTCCAAGAAAAAAACAACCAATTCAAAAAGATTACGCCGCCTCTCCTTCCTGGCGTGGCCGGCCAATTTCCCCAAATGGCGTCTCATCCTTCCAAAGGGCGTTAGAGGAGAGTAGGAAGGAAAACTACCTTCTCCAGAAAAAAATGCAACAAATTGAAGAAGACAAACTTCAACTGGAGGACAAATGTAGACGAATGGAAGCCCAAAATAAAGAGCTGGAAGAAAGACAACAGCGCCAGCCGGACATAAAAATTATTAATGAGGGCTGGGGAATCAAGTTTGCTCAGAGCCGAGAGCAGATTGTGCACCTCATTAAAGAAAACAGGCAAAAGAGTGCAGAACTAAAAGAAATGACCAACCAGCTCCAAGACAAGAAAACGATGACTGATAAGATACAACGGGATCTCCAATACATGGACCGAAAAAATCGGCTCCTCCAAAGACAGCTCCATGAAGCTGTGGAAGAAAAGAAAGAATTCCTCCAACAGAAGGAAGAGCAGGACAAAAAGCAACGAGACATGCAGCACGAACTGAAGAGCATGCAGGAAAAATACCGCATGCTGAAAGAAAGCCTGGATGAAACACTGCGCCAAAATAAAGACCTTCTTCAACAGAAAGAGCAACAGCAAGAAAGACTGAAAGAAGGAAAACGTATCGTCCAGGACTTTGAGTCTAAAAATCTAAAACTGCAAGAGTTTTGTAATCAGCTGGAGGACAAAGCAACTAAAGTGGAAGAAGAAAAGGACAAACTGGAGAAACGCTGCTCACAGATGCAGAGAAGGATAGATCAGATAGCGAGAAACAACTCCGAGCTCGTTAAGGGGATTTTGGTGGAATTCAATAACTTGAAGCATGAAAACACTCAAATGCAGGCGCAAAAACAACAAGAAGACAAAATACATGAAGACCTGCAGCTCACGCTCCAAGAAATCCAGAAAAGAAACGAGCAGTTAGAAGACAAGCACAAAGAGGTCCAACAGAGAAATGCAGACATGCACAAGGACAAGCTGATACAGGAGGCAACATCCAAACAACTCAAAGACAAGCTTGAAGAACAACAAGCAACATTGGAAGAGGTGGAACAAAGATGTGAGAAACTTGAAGAACAAAACGCAGAAACCATCGATGAGCTGAGAAATCTCATCCTGGAGAAAAAAGCGCTCGTGGAAAAGTGCATGAAAAAAAAGAAAAAATGGTTCCACTTGTTCCGGAGGAGAGACGCTACTGCTTCCTCACCTGATGTAGCCTCGTCTTGCTCCACCTCTGTTAACCCCCCCAACCAGTCCCGGCCGTTGACTGTCCCCTCCTGAGCCTGGTTCTGCCGGAGGTTCCTGCCCGTTTAAAGGCAGTTTTTCCTCCCCACTGTCGCCAACTGCTTGCTCAGAGGGGATTGTTGGGCTTTTCTCTCCTCTGCCTTGTTTCTTCATTTACTTGTTTAACTTTTTTCAACTTATCTAAATAATAAACCAATTAAATTTATCCTTTGAGTATCTTTCATCTCATCTTTACAGAATCTTTCCAAAACATTTTCAAACATTCAGATCTGTCTTTTATTTTCTTCTTGAAGCCTCATAAATGGTGAACTAAAAACTAAAAAGTGTCATTTCATACACATTTTCAATTCACTTCAATCGCACAAATGCAGAAATAATTATTTGCAGTATCTTATTTATTATGAGAATGTCATGCCTGATCATTTGTACCTACACCACCAAAAATGGGGGCAAAAGGGAGGAGATCATGTTTAATCGGTTATAAGAAAAGGTCAGAAATATAAGTGCCGACATGAGCAGTGTCCACAGAAACCTCTGACTCTCAGCTCAAAGCTCATATAAACCATTTCTACAACCAGCAAACAAACAAAGACACCGAACAGTTAAAAGAGCAGTGACGTCACCACGAATCTGTGGTCAGGTAATATCCATGTTTTGATTGATGATTTTCTGGAGTTAAATGTGAAAATACTTTTTAATTTATTTAAAATTATTTAATAGCATATAACACCCAAAACATGCTGGGTGTGGAAATAAGAAAATCAGAATTTCCTCTGTTTGAGTCACAGTAACTTTGACATAGTAACATTTGCAGTAAGTCCTAAATGTTCACCTTTAAAATCCCTCCCTCTGTTCATTTTGCCCACATCATGTTTCAGTGGTTGGCCTCAGGTTCTTCAGCTTCCTGACAGTCTGAAGTCAGCTGACAGAGTTTCACCTGCTAAATACACAGAAAATCTTGTTAAAGCCGCACAGTTTGCCCAACAGTAATATTCCCATTAAGCCCTTTCTAAACACTTTATAACAATGTGTCATCACTAAATTATAAACTTCTTCTCCAGATCTGCACGACTGCACTTAGTCACAGACTTTATTTAATTGTCCTGCGGCTGCTATCATATATTTTACCAAACAGTTCTTCTCACACAGTCACAGATATATTTCTCTCAATGCAAACTTCACTCATGTCTCAGACAGGAAACTTGAGTTTTTCTTTTTTTTCTGTCCCCACTCATTCAACTAATTTGCATATTGAGTCACATCTCGAGAAGTTGCCCTGACAACAGAAATGCATATTCAAAACATTGCTGCATAATGCAATTATTATTCTTTTATTTTTATTTCTACAGTCGTCACTTCTTTTGCTCAATCAGCTGGAAACCACTTCTAATTCACTATTTTAAACCTGCTTTAAGCTTCTAATCACTGGTTGGTCCTCCCAGTCTCTTTTTCCTTGTCACAAAAGTCGCTCTATTGTCCTGCAACTTCCTGAGTTATTCCTCAGCTTCAGCCTTTAAGTGTGTTAAATCTACACCATTCAGCATTTATGTCATGTATTCACATTCATGAGTGTAAGCATGTCTTCATTGCGTGTATGTTGTGTGTTCATATTAATATTGAGTGTAAGCTGGTCTTCGTTGCCTCGATGTGTTTTTATAATCAGATTTAATTCCTGCATCTTTGCGCTGAACTGTGGATTCAAACTGTCTCACTTCTGATTCTCTCCAAAAACAATTTCACATGTGACAATTTCTACATGTGTGTTTTCTATTTTTCTATTCATTTATGTATTATTAGTTCATTTATTTCTTTATCTCTCTCTCTCTCTTACTTTTTTTATTTACCTTTCTGTTGCGATGCTCTGGATGTTTCTAAACCCCACAAATGCAGTCTCACTGTTCAACCCAATTTTCCTATGCTGGCATCCTGGCAGCTGCACGCTTGACTTTTCTCAGTTCATGGGCAGTTATTTTGCGCCTTGGTTTTTCCACACGCTTCTTGCGACCCTGTTGACTATTTTGAATGAAACGCTTGATTGTTCGATGATCACGCTTCAGAAGCTTTGCAATTTTGAGACTGCTGCATCCCTCTGCAAGATATCTCACTATTTTTGACTTTTCTGAGCCTGTCAAGTCCTTCTTTTGACCCATTTTGCCAAAGGAAAGGACGTTGCCTAATAATTATGCACACCTGATATAGGGTGTTGATGTCATTAGACCACACCCCTTCTCATTACAGAGATGCACATCACCTAATATGCTTAATTGGTAGTAGGCTTTCGAGCCTATACAGCTTGGAGTAAGACAACATGCATGAAGAGGATGATGTGGACAAAATACTCATTTGCCTAATAATTCTGCTCTCCCTGTAGACTTTTGTCTTATCGCCTTAACCTCCATGGTCTCAAATTCTTTCAGGATATAATTTCTTTTAACCGGATTAGGGCAAATTTCATTTATCAAAATATTCCTGATCACTTTGTTTGTAAACCTGCTGTCACCAAATTCAACTCCAGCTATGCAGAGCTGCCTCAGTCCAGGAGAAATTTTAGAGTGCACAATATCTTCTTTTATCATTGATCTCAAAGGGACTGGGATGGCTTTCACTGGGGATTTATATCTCTTAGCAGTACATCTTACATCAAATTTCTCACAAAACGTCTCATGTTTTAGTAAGACCCCATTATCATCCATAAAATGAGCTACAGCCCAAATCCCTTTAGATCTCCATTCATCCACGTACACAGATTTCCTACACAAACGGATATACCTGTTGTTCCATATAGGGGTGTTGTGAGGAGTAAAGCTATGTTTATAGATTAATTTCCAGTAGAGACGGACCTGCTGATGGAAAGCTGAGAGTTTAACAGGTAACGAACTGCAATCAAAGTCACAACGTAACAAAAAGTCTATTCCACCCATTTTGCCAAAAATCACATTGGGAATAATGTTCCAAAAGGAATTTTTGTTCCTAATGAAAGATCTTAACCATTTCAATTTTAGTACACCATTCATAACATCAAAGTCAGTGGCATTAGCCCCACCCTCTTCATAATTCTTAATCACATCATTTTTCTTTATATAATGACATTTGTTCCTCCATATGAACCTAAAATTAAGAGTATTTATAGATTTAATTAGTTTTGGAGGTATGGGCAGAGAAAAGGCTGGATAGATGAGTCTGGACAGACTGTCCATGTTGGTTAGCAAGATTCTCCCAAACAGAGTTATGTCCCTTTGCAGCCACATGTTTAAAATTGACTTACACTTTTCTATATTGGTACAGATATTCTTATTTTCTGTTGATGTCTTATCCTTGCAAATTACAATGCCCAGATACTTCACCTCTTTTTTGATCTGCATATTATTTATTGCTTGCAGGGGACACTCATGCAGAGCTAGAATTTTGCATTTATTAATATTCAGCTGTAGGCCAGAAGCTTTGGAGAAATGGTTGATCGCCTGCAAGGCTAAAGGAATCTGGTCCTCATTTCTTAGAAACAGGGTGGTATCATCTGCCAGCTGACTGATTATTATCTGTTCACCCATCACAGTTAACCCCTTAATGTGACTGTTTTTAATCAAAATAATTCCTCTGACACAGAAGACCTACATTCCTGGTTTAATTCTTGCTGTCAAAAAATCATGGACTCTGTGGCTCCTTTAAAAACCAGGCAGCTTAAGGCTAAACCTGAGCCTTGGTTTAATGAGAGCAGTCGTGCTGTTAAGAGGGAATGTCGTCGAGCAGAACGGAGGTGGAAAAAGGATAAACTGCATGTATCATTTCAAATTCTCAAAGACTGCTGGCATCGCTACCAGAACACTGTTAAAGAGGCAAAAAGGGAATATTTTGCAAATATTATTTCTTCCAACTGTCATAACCCACGTGTGTTATTTAGGCCCATTGACACTGTTCTTAATACTCCTTTGAATGTCTGTTTGGAAGTTTCTCCTGAGATTTGCAATGATTTTCTGAACTTTTTTATTGAAAAGGTTGTCACCATCAGGGCTCTTATCACAGCTCCTGACTCTGACCCCTCTGTCTCTGTCCCTTGCGCTGCTGTTTTCACTCAGTTTGAGCTTGTGACGCTCTCCTCTTTAGAGGATGTGGTTCGCCATATTAAGCCCACAGGTTCCCCACGGGATCCTGTCCCTCCACAATTCTTTAAAGAAATTTTTCCTAGTATACAACAGTATGTCCTTGACATTATTAACAGCAGTCTGTCTTCTGGTGTGGTTCCTGCAAATTTCAAACATGCAGTAGTACAGCCACTGCTTAAGAAACCTGGCCTTGATCACACAGTTTTAGCGAACTATAGGCCTATTTCCAAGCTGCCTTTAGTCTCCAAGGTTTTAGAGAAAATTGTTTTTAGTCAACTGAAAGATTTTCTAGATGAAAATGGAATCTTTGAGGTTTTTCAGTCAGGTTTTAAAACCCTTCACAGCACAGAATCTGCATTACTAAGGGTTTTTAATGACATCCTTCTGGCATGTGATTCTGGTAACCATGTTGTTCTTGTCTTGCTTGACCTAACTGCTGCCTTTGACACAGTAGACCACAATATTTTAATTTCTCGATTACATGATGTAGTGGGTATTGGTGGCACTGCACTCAATTGGTTTAGGTCTTATTTGTCAGATAGAACTTTCTCTGTCAGCCTTCTCAGTTACGAATCGTCTTCTGCTCCTCTGTCATGTGGTGTCCCACAGGGCTCAATTTTAGGGCCACTGCTCTTTTCTCTGTATCTACTGCCTCTGGGTTCTATCCTTAGAAGGCATGGGATCTCATTTCACTGTTATGCCGATGACTGCCAAATTTATTTGACACTAAAACGCAAGGATGCCATCTCCATAAAACCTCTCTTGACATGTCTAGATGACATTAAAGCTTGGTTGGCTCGAAACTTTTTAAATTTTAATAAAAAGAAAACAGAAGTGTTGGTGTTTGGACCCAGTGGTCCCTGTGAGTCCTCCTCTGTTGTTTTAGGATCCCTGGAAGTCTATTTTAAATCTGTTGTTACTGACCTTGGTTTTAAGTTGGACAGTGATTTTAAATTGGACAACCAAATCAGAGCAGTGGTGAAGTCCAGTTTTTATCATTTAAGGCGACTGGCAAGACTAAAATCTTTTCTTTCAAGGCAGCACCTTGAAACAGTGATCCATGCTTTTATTTCTTCCCGCCTGGACTACTGTAACTCACTTTATGTGGGGGTCAGTCAGTCATTGCTCTCACGTCTGCAGCTGGTTCAAAATGCGGCTGCACGACTCCTAACAGGAACTCGAAAAAGAGAGCATATAACCCCCGTGCTGGCCTCTCTGCACTGGCTGCCTGTGTCTTTTAGAGTTAATTTTAAAATTCTTATGTTTGTTTTTAAATGTCTACACAGTCTTGCCCCGCCTTACCTCTCTGAGCTTCTTCATCCCCACATACCCTGTCGGTCTCTCAGGTCAGCTGACCAGCTGCTCCTGGAGGTACCGAGATCCAGGAGGAAGCTCAGAGGGGACAGGGCCTTCTCTATTGTGGCTCCAAAATTATGGAATAATTTGCCCATGCATGTTAGAGAGGCCCCTTCACTGTCCACTTTTAAATCACGTCTTAAAACCCACTTTTATTCCTTGGCTTTTAACCTCAGTGAGACTTAGTTTCTTTTTTAATGCAGTAGTTATTTAATTAATGATTTCACTCTTCTTTTATTTGTTTTTTATTTATATCTCATGTAATTTTATTTTACAGTTCCAATGTACAGCACTTTGTGTCAGCTGTGGTTGTTTTAAAGTGCTTTATAAATAAAGTTGATGATGATGATGATGATGATGAAAATAGACAACAGCTCAGCAACCATGATGAACAGAAGTGGTGAGCTGCTACATCCCTGCCTTATCCCTCTATTAACCTCAAACCTTGAACATGTACCATGTTCTAGCAAAACAGAGCTGTTAATGTCATTATATAGCATCTCTATAACATTGATAAATTCCTCTCCAAAACCAAAAGACTGCAGAGTTTTTAATATGAACATATGTTCAACTGAGTCAAATGCTTTGTAAAAATCCAAGAACAGGATGTACCCTCTCTCTTGGATTAATTCACTGTATTCAAGGAGATCCAAAACCAGCCTAATATTGTTATGAATTAGTCTTCCTTTCAAAAAACCTGATTGTGTTTCACTGATAATGTTTGAGATGCCTTTCTTTAGCCTCTCAGCTACAGCTCCAGACAGGATCTTATAGTCAGTGTTTAGTAAGGTGATGGGTCTTAAATTGTCTAAAATTCTTTTATCCTTACCCGATTTAGGGATCAGGGTTATCAGCCCTTGTTTCGTGCTCGGCATCACTTCTTTTTTCTCTATCGATTCCTTTAATGCATCAAACAATAAAGTTCTTAGGTCCTTCCAGAAGAATTGATAAAAATTAGTAGTGAGTCCATCTGTCCCTGGGGACTTGTTTAATGCCATTTTCATGACCACCAAATCCAGTTCCTCAATTTTAAGCTCTGAATCACACAGATCTTTGAACGGCTTGTCAATACATGGGATGAGATTATGAATCTTATCAAAGAAACTATCAGAATCAGCTGCTGAATATTCTGAGGAGTACAATTTGGAATAAAAAGTGAAGACTTCTTTTCCAATCTTTCTGAAATCTTTACATTCAGTCCCATTTATCAACAAGCTTGAGATTAGATTTCTCTGCTGTCTGCACTTTTCCAGCTTACTAAAATATGATGAGTTCTTTTCACCTGCCTCAATCCACTTGGCTCTCGATCTTATAAAGGCACCCTGGGCTTTCTCTAGGTAAAGATCGTCTAATTTAGTTTGTAACTCCATCAATTTATTCTTTTCTTGCACGTTTAGTTTTTCTTTACTACAGCACTGAGTTATTTCACGAAGTAAATTACTTTCATATTCCCGTTTTTCCCTGTTCAGTTCTTTGCAGAATTTTATAGTGAATTCTCTGATTTTGAATTTAATAAGTTCCCATTTCTGTATATTACCCACTACTGAGTCATCATTTTTTATATCTGTAATTTTATGTCTAATTTTATCACAATACTTGTCCTTATTTAAAAGGCTGGCATTAAATTTCCAATATCCCCTGCTACTACGTTTCATCCTTGTTGGTTCTAAGACAAGATCAATGAAACAGTGATCAGATAGGGGTGCTTTGGAGATTTTAGATGGTGAAGTACACCTCAAAATGTCATCGCTCACTAACCAATAATCAATTCTTGACCTGCTTTCTCCATTAGGTTTAAACCATGAATAATTCTTAACTCCAGGATTCAAACTTCTCCAAATGTCTGTAAAATTATTATCACTAGAAAAGTTCTCAATAATGTTATTCTGTTGCCTCCTTCCTAAGCGAGGAGGCCATCTGTCCATCCATTCATCTGAGGTCATGTTCCAGTCTCCTCCTACTAGGATGTAATCTGTGGGGTACATAACTTTAAACTCTGAAATAACATTTGTTAGATTTTCCAATAGACGTTTATTTTGACCTTCGTTATTATGTCCATAAAGATTTGTAACAATTAGAAATATACCTTCGCTCTTCAAGCTGCAGTTGACCAATGACCCTCACTATCAGCTTTATATGTTATAATCTCCCCTGGGAACTTATTAAAACAAATCGCCACACCTCCAGATCTGTTAGATCCACGACTGAAAAGAATCTTGTCTCCCCACTGATTAGCCCAAAAGGTAACATCGGCATCCACAGAGTGAGTCTCTTGTAAAAACAGACAGTGACATTTTTGCCCCTTGCAAAATAAAAGGGGCAGGGATAGCTCAGTAGGTAAAGTGGTCGCCCCATGATCGGAAGGTCGGCAGTTCGAATCCACTTAACGGCTACCCTGAGGTACCCCTGAGCAAGGTACCGTCCCTACACACTGCTCCCCGGGCGCCTGCTTAGTGGGCTGCCCACTGCTTCACTGAGTGAATGGGTCAAATGCAGAGAAAAAACAAGTAATTTCCCCATGGGGATCAATAAAGTATCCATTATTATTATCATTATTATAAAAAAAGTGCCTTTCTCTTAACAATTTCCTTCAAACCCCGAACGTTTAATGAACCAAAAGAAATTTTTGAGTGAACCATAATAAGAGTATGCTAAGAAAAGAACTTTTTTTTAAAAAAGAAAAGAAAAATATATAAACATGAGTTTAAATTGTAACACTTGTCACCAACTCAGTGACTAATAACCTTTAACTTTAAGTAGAACTCTTTTGTCCCATTAATAATATTCCACTGTATACAGTCTTACATCAAGTCTTTCATTCAACGTCGACGATCCTCCGTCCTTCGATGTATCCATGAGGACCCCGGAAAAAGGCCCGTTTCCCAGCCCGTCTGGCTTGTTCAATTTGCGGCCACAGCCGCCTCCTCTCTTCCCAGTCCTCCCGCGGCAGTACCTCAGCGAAGTGGAAACCGCCGTTCTTACAGACAGCCGAATCTTTGGTGCGACGCCAAATCTCCTCTTTCACGTGTCTCAGAGCAAACAGAATGATGATATGTCGGACCTTGTTCTCAATCTTCTTCCCAACTCTATGCACCACATCCACAGATTCTTCAAGCTTTGATATCATATCAGGTGCGATCTTGCCAAGAATTCCAATAACCAGCGATCTGACACCTTCATCTCTTTTCTCTTCTAATCCTTTAATCCGGAGGCACCACCTCATTTTGTACCTTTCTTGCTCTCACACTCTCTCCTTGAGATCGTAGTTATCTTTGGTCAACTGCTCGTTTCGTCTCTCCAACTCTTTAACCTTTTGTTTACATTCTTTCACCTCCTCCGAGTTGAACTGAACCGCTTTGGCTAGGCTGGCTAGCATCGTACTAGCTTGCTTGCATTGCACACTCAGGTCAGCTAGCTGCTCGTCCACTCTTTTTTCAAGGTTTAGAATCGCTTTCAATATAGTAGCATTGGAGACTTCGTCACTTTCACTTATCTCTGCTGACTTAGCTTTCTTTTCTGCAGGCTTCTTACAAGGTGTAGATGGAACCGAATCGTTGCCCCGTTCCCTTTTGCTCATCACTGCTACGTCCATTGCTACGTAGTCATAGGGTTGCCAACCGTCCCTTAAAAAACGGAATCGTTTTTTTTGTAGAAACAAAAGCACACGTCCCGTATTGAGCTAATAAGGGACGTACTTTGTCCCATAATACAGTGAGAATCAAAAGTGGTCTATAAATGTTTATGGAATTAACGCTTTGTTTGAAAACATAATTCCCAGCCCCTCTCCTGCTTTGTGACCAATGAGCTGACAGCACACTTATGACAATTCGAGTATGACAATTCAGATAACCGCTCATCTCATTGGTCGAGGAAAGGTCGCTTGCGGAGAAAATACCGGAAGACAACAGATGACCACAACAAGAAGCATGGCCAACAGGGAAACAAACGCCGACACTGCGGTGCAAGTCTCGAACGACAGTACACCTAAAGCTGGGCAGACACTGTGCGATTTTTTCAGTCACGTTATTCAGCTCCTGCTCAAACTGCACGATTGACTCGCAGTTGGTAGGTCACGATGCAGGGTCTCACACTATACCACCCGATGCTCTGATGCGACCTGAGTGCTCACACTGTGCCTCCATAACATGAAGGTTATAACAGAAAATCTGTCGCTCTCTCTGTCTTTCACTCACACAGACACACACACCACCACCATCAACTTTGTTAAATTGCTAATGAAAAACATTGATCAGGCAGCTGTGATTGAGCAGCAGTGTAAATCCAACTATTTTCACGGTTGTTGTGGTCGTGATAATTTTGTGAGGCCACATCGAAAAGGCTCTGATGAGCTTTTCAAAGTTCTACAAGTTGTGCCTTCATCGCTTGTGTCCACATCACAGCCGTGCTGCTCCGTCTTTTTCACCAACGTTTACGTGTTTGCGCGTGAGCAGTGTGAGCGGCTGTGGTGACACGCTCACGAGCGATTGATGATCGGGAGCTGGTCGTGAGGTGTTAATCGCTTCTCGTTACCCCACGTATACTACACGATGCACGATGAAGGCCAAAATCGGGCCGATCGCCAAATCGGTCGCACGACTCAAAAATTGTCTCAAAATGGGCCAAAAATCACACAGTGTGAGCCCAGCATTAGAGCAGCAATGTTTGTTCCCTCAGAGAAATAAAAAAAAAAGGCTGCAAAAGTACAGGGAGGAATGGGAAAAGGGAAACACCTGGCTGGAAAAGTGCACGATAACACATATAAAGCGCACTGCACTGTGTGCCGGCGCACTTTTTCCATAGGCATGCTTCTAATGGTGGGCACATGAAGAACATGAGGGGCGTGAAAGCTCGGGGAACCCTAAACCAATTTGTTGTCCACCAGGCCACGGCAGAAGCAGATATGGTATGTAAACACTGGTTTGTTTTTTAAACCCTCTGGTTAAGGTTAATATGGGCATGTGCAGTGAATATCAGCGCTATGTGGCCAGAAGTGTGATAATATAATTTATTTTGTGTAATAAACAACTGCAAGGATAGATGATTACAACAAATAGATGACTAATACATAAAAGTAATACATAGATGAATAATGATGATGAGTTAAGATGCGTAATCATGGGAACAAGCGGGTTTACAAACAGGAGCAGCTGATTAGCATTAGAAAAGCTGAAATAATACCTCAGCTGAAGCCAATTGCACTAAATGCACTAAATGTGCACTGTTACAAGAATATTTTTCGTTCTATTGCTTTCTATTAATTTATATAATTTTAAGTTAAGCAGGACAGAGTTCTTTTAAAGAAAGATTTACTTATATTCTCAAAAGTTAAGCATGACAGGCTTCTGTTTAAGAAAGAAACCTGTTTTACTGTGTTAATGTTGTCATTTTGAGCTAAAAATAAATGGCTAAATGATCATTTGTGTCCCATATGGTCATATCACAAAGAATAGAATATGCATCTGCTTAAATCAAATTCAAGTCAAATGGTTAAAAAATAATTTCACACACAAAAAAAGAGCTAAAAAATTCACCACACTGGGAAGGGTGAAGACAACTGGGTTGCCCGGCCCTGGCCACGAGGTGTCCCTTATTTATTTTTCAGGGAGATGGCAACCCTACGTAGTCATGATCCGTTCCTTCTCTGCTGTCTTCCTTTCCATCACATGGCGATGTTGTTTCTTGTTTTTTGAGGTCGAGTTTGAATTTAGCAGGTTTAACTATACTTGGGGCAGTCATTTTACTACTTTCGAGTGGAAACAATAAGGAACACAAAGTAAATTCTGGGACAAGTTCAACGAGCTCCTAATTCGTGCGACTGCTCAACTCGCCATCTTGCGCCACCGTCTCACTACTAGATGAACTTGTGACACACATCTGCAGTAGAGGCTGAGTGGCTGCTCTCACACCTGGAGCATCCAAATCGACCCACAAACACGTTGAAAGATGCAATGCCATCAATGTGGATTGTCCAGACTGAGAGACCTCTTCCCTCTGACCCCTCCCCAAACCCTCAAACCCTCCTACCCACCTCGACATACAAACTCTGTGTGGCTTCACGTGTTCTGTTGATGTTTACATGATCGAAATAACTTGAACACAAACACAAACAAAGAGGAAGACCGCACCGGAAGGAAACAACTACAAGTCCCAGCATCCTCTGTGTTTAGGGCGCAGCAGTGAAAGTGAAAGTATTGAGCCTCCGTTCAGAGCAGCAGGAGGAGGAAGGTGGAGCTGAGGCAGGTGAGTGTTTACATGAATATGTTTCTTCTTATGACATAAAATAATTCCACGCTGTTCGTGTCTGTGGGTGAAATGTGAGGCCGGTCGGCTCCTCTGAGCGCTGGTTTCCTGTAAGTAGAGAGGAAGTGAGTTTAGCTGAGCCTCCATTAGTGTGAGAGAGCAGGAGGAGAGTGAGAGCTGTGCTGAGGCAGGGTGAGTGTTAACACCGCTCTGACATTACTGTGTCTCTGTGGCGGGAACAACAGGCTCCGTCAGTGGAGGCAAAAATAATCAGACTTTGGTTTTTCAAAGGAAACAACTTTATGTCGGAAGTTCCCGCACGCTCATTGGATAACGATGTGTCAATCTCGAGCTATTAGCCAATGAGCGTGCGGATTCACAGAAAGACCCGCCTTTATCACGGGACTTTAAAAACTACAATGGCGACAGAAACTCCGTGAGTGGAGTTCAGGGTGACGTTATGAAACTGTGACGTTTGAGCCACTTCCCGTTGATCGTGAAACTGATGGTTTCTGGTGTTTGGGTCTGTTTTTCTGTATTCATGCAGATAAAGTGTAAACTCAGATGAATTATACCATCAAATGTTAAAGGAAAATATCAGGATGAGTGTCTGTGAGCTGAGAAGGACGTGAAGCGAGCAGTTTATCCCAGAGCTGAAGCTGCTCTGTGTGCAGAGATGAGCTCAGATTCCTGCTGTGATTGATCAACAGTCACAGAAATGTAGACTTGTAGTTATTACTGCAGTATGGTCACAGCAGATACTGATAAACATGTATTATGAGGATGGATGATCAAGTTTCTCACTCTCTCCTTTAAATCTCAGTTTTTTCTTCTTCACAGTTTATCTGTTAATTTATTAATGAATAACACTGAAAGAGTTTCTGTTATATTTCCCCTTGAACATCAGCTTATTAGGGCGGCATTAGGAAATAGCCCCCCTCCAAAGAATGAATAAATGAATGATGATAATAATAAAATGATTCAAAAGCAGAGCTCAGAGTGGTAGAATGGTCAAACATGGATCCACGGGTGGTTCAACTGCATTTGGTGACGTGACTAAAGCAAATCTTTCAAATAATCCCACCATCAACGGGATGTTGTCTCCTTTACTACGGTTACTTTACTTGGTCACCGTGTGAATTTCTTTGAAATGAACCAAATTCTTTTATTTGTTGGTTGTTGCATATTTAACCTCTACAGTCAGGAAAGGAGGAGATGAGGCCTCAACAATGTTGGGTTGTAGCTGTGGTTCAGGTTAGAGTGAGTGTCCATGGAATAAATGTAAGTCAGTGAACTGGAAACATGACTGTGTTCAAACTTTGTTTTCCTTTTTATAATGAGTCTAATCAAAGGTGGACAGAAGTATCTCCACTTTGACTTTTCTGTGTCACCATCAGAGCTTCTGCACAGTGTTTCTGGGGCAGATAACATTGCAGCATTATGGAGACATTATGGAGACAAAAAGAAAAGCGTCTGGACTTCTTTAAGTTAAACTTTAAAGAAATCCAGACGCTTTTCTTGGACTGTTGGTTTCAGTGTTTAGTCTCATTCACACACTCCCTCAGACTCTTCACACACACTGATTTGCTGACATAAACACACTCCTGTGTGCTTCACACACACACTGAGGACCATCTACAGACTGTGAGCTCCGTCTTCTTTGTCTTTGGAGCTGAACTCTGACAAAGTTAGGAACAAAACTTTCTCCAGCGTGTGAACTTTCCTCCTAGACTCAGTCTGAGCAGTCAGACCACATATTTCTAAAGCAGCACATGAAGGTGTGGCTCACACACACACAGGTGAAGGAAACAGCTGCAGTATTAAAAACTGCTTCACTGTCTACAAATATATGAACTGAATGTTTCTTTCAGGCTGTAAAAACCTTATTTATCCTCCATTACAGTCCTGCATTCAGAGCATTACTTCTGTTATATTAGTACATGTATTTTATTCTGATGAACACATGAAACTCTGAGCTGGATTGAATCCATTGAATCAGAGTCCAGGACTCAGACTAAACACACTGAATGTGTCCTGAGCTCGGCCGCTGTTCCACAGTAACTGCTGTCAGAGTCACTGTTACTGAGTTAGCTTAGCTAGCAGAGCAGCTAGCAGTTAGAGTATGAACTCTGTAAGCAGTCAGCTCGGTCCTGGACATGGTTACTGACATAAAGCTGCTCTCTGCAGCCATGTTTGACCTGCTGCTTTGTAGGACTACAGTAATGGAGGATTTGGAGGCTGAACTGGGCTCTGTGACACTTTTTGTAGTGAACTGATGAAAGCTGCGTCTCAGATGGATGTTAGTCCAACACATCAGACACGACCTCTGCAGCTCTCAGTTGATGTGCACATGAATGATTTGTGTTTCCTCTGCAGGTGAAGGTAGAAAGTGTGTGTGAGCTGATGTGAACTGAGCAGCATGGATCAGTGTGAGGACAGAGAGGAGGGAGTCCCTCCCTCTAAAAGCACTCTGTGTGGGGAACATGAGAGCCAGACCAAAGCTCAGAGGTGAGATGACCATCTCTAACTGTCCATGACTCTTCTCCATGTCACAGCTCAGCACTCACATCACTGCTCCATCATTATTCACACTCATACCTCTGTGTGTGTTGTTTTAAAGCCCAGAGCTGTGGGGCGTACCAGGCTCAGCTGGACATAACCCTGAAACTAATCCAGAGCCTGGACCTGAACCCAGCTGTGTTTCCTTAAAGAGCAACGACTCGAAGGATGTTGTTGTAAACTTTAACAAAAGACTGTTATGTGACAAAGAGTAAGTACATTATTTTTATGAGTTTCACATTGTTCATCATGTCTTTAATTTAATATTTCCAGTTTTTCCTTCCTGTCTCATGAAGCTGTGACATTTATTCTTTTTCTTTTAGGATCAATAAGAGGCCAGAATCTCCTGGACCTGAACCCAGCTGTGTTTCCTTAAAGAGCAACATGTCGAAGGATGCTTTTATATACTTTAAAGGCTGTTCTTCTGCTGCTGAGAGGTAATGTGTGTCTAGATGTTGTTCCTGACTCTGTATTTTTGAATAAATCCTCATGTTTAATATCAGCTCAGCTCTTTTTCACACATTTCTATGTTGGTATGTGAAGCGGTGTGTGTTGGAGTGTTTCCACAAACACAGCAGTCAGAGTGGAAAGAGTGGATGTTGTAGGAGGTGTTTGTGTAGTGAAGAGGCTGAGTGTCTGTAGGACTCCAGCTGCTCCAGCAGGTGTCTCCTTTGTGCTTTGCTTCAAACACAGTGTAGGGAGGAGCTTCCACTCAGGTGTTTCAGGTGTTGCTGGATGGAGGAGGACAAATAGTTTTTCCCTTCAGTGACACTTCAGCAGCTCAATGTTCTGGGAGATGTTTGTCTTTATGAAGGTTTATGGATTCTTGTTCTTACTTTGGTTAAACTGAGCAATACATTTTCCATCTAACATTTAAAGTAAATTTCCAGGTGAATAAAAGATCTGCAGCTGCAGCCTCTGTGATGTTTCACAGTCTGAAAGTAACAAATTCAACCAGAGTTCAAACAAAGGCTTAATATACGTGTGTGTTTGATATAATGCCAACAAGTACAAACAGGTGTTCTTACAGGTCTTAATCACAGAGGTCTGATAAGTCTGGTGACTTTCACACTCAGCAGTTTTGCTGCCTTTTATTTTATATTGGCCTTTTTAAAGCCCTTCAAAGTCTCCCACATTCATACAGAGCTTTTAACACCAAACTCCTTTACAGTCCTTCTCCTCTCACACACGATCACACGACTGATTTGTCTGCAGCAGCTGTGTTACTGCTAGTATTTTATTATGTGTGTAATCTCCTCATATTGTTCCTGTGGTTTAGTTTGACTTCCTTCTGCAAACTCAGCTGCTCTGTTGCTGATACACGTCTCCATGAATATGATTGATCAGATGCTGCCATGTTTCATGTGAGCGCTCAGCTGAAACCCTGGGTTGACTTATCGAGTTAATAACAAGCTTCACGTGACTGTGAATGCTAAAGTGAATCCAGATAAAGGAAAGAGACCCTGCTAATGTTGGACTCACTTCTTAGTGTAGATCCCAGGAGGAAGTTCAACATAGCCATTCTTTGTGCTAGCTCGACCAAACCTGAGACCACAGTGCAGGATAATGATCATCATCTGTCTCTGTCAAGGACATTTAAAATCCACAAATAACAAACATAATTATATTTGATCATTAAAAATATGTTTTCAATTAAAAAAGCATGAGCACACTGGTGGATTACAGAAACATGAAAACTCGTTAACAGTAAAGTTAATTTAGACGTAAACAAAGTGTCAAACATACTTAAGTAGAAGGACTGATGTTTGTGTTAAAATACCCTCTTAAAGCTGAAATAATGATTCAACTTCTTTACTCAAGTAAAGGTAAAAGAGTACAGGCTCTGAAATGTACTCACAGTATTAAAGTAAAAACGCCATCTTTGAAGGAAATTTCTGCCAGTTTTTGTGCAAAGTTCCCTGAATTTCTACCTCCAACATTAATATGAGAAAATTATCTGAACTTTTATTCTAATGAATTTAATCAGCTTGAACATTTTGTAGCACAAAAGTAGAAAAAACTCAAAGGGAATCAAAAATAGCTCCGTTTGCTGTTGCCTGCATTGTAGATGGGCGGCTTTGCCTCAACACCTAAACAGGAAAATGAGTTTAGTCAAGTATTAAAGTGGGATTGAAGAGGTGAGGAAACCAGAGATCAGGTGTTGTGGCGCAGCATTAAGATAAGATGGGGCCTGATTATTTAAGACCTTGTATGTGAGGAGCAGCCAATGAAGGGAAGCCAAAACAGGAGAAATCTGCTCTCTTTCTAGTCCCTGTCAGGACTCTTGCTGCAGCATTTTGGATCAGCTGAAGGCTTTTCACTGAGTTTTTAGGACATCCTGATAATAATGAATTACAGTCGTCCAGTCTGGAAGTAATAAATGCATGAACTAGTTTTTCAGCGTCACTCTTTTTAGCATTTTTTAACAACAAGGTTCTGTCTATTAGGGCTCTTGTTTCGCCGACTGCTGCCTCAGATCCGAGTCTTTCTCCTGTGTGCTCAGCTGTCTTAGAGCAGTTTGATCCTGTTTCCCTTAATGACTTGACTGCGGTAGTTCGTAACCTAAGATCATCACACTGCCCCTCTGATTGACTCCCCCCAACTACTCTTTCAAGGATTGTCAGGTTGGAGATTGGCCTATAATTAGCTAAGACAGCTGGGTCTAGGGATGCTTTTTAAGTAAAGGTTTAACTACAGCCAGCTAGGGATGGGTACCGTTTAGATTTGAAAACCTGCTAAATCAGAATCAGTTGCTGATGATGGCTTTTTTATTTTACATCAATCACGTATAATCTTAACTCAAAGTGAACATAGACTTGATTGAAGTAACTCAGATCAGCCAATTCAAAATGCTAATTCAATCAACTCTGAGTTCATGGCTAGACTCAGTTTGTTGGCCCTGCACCTTAAAACTATTCCCTGTTTGTCCCTCATGTTTTTTGGATATTGTTTTCACATCTTATGTCACGGCTAGCGGGGCGAGCCATGTTGAATTTAATAAAGGACCCAAGATGCCGACACTGCTGTGAAGTGAGTGAGCTTTATTGAAACGGTGAAGTGCAGTGGAGATGGCCTGTGCAGAAGCTAAGATAACCTCTACTGAAAAAACTACAAAACTAACCTGAAACCTTAAACGGAGACACGGGGAGACAACACAGACGAACCAGCAACAAGCAGGAGAAAACAAAGGGCTCATATACACAAAAGAGCCATCAGGGAATGAGAAAAGGGAGACACAGCAGGATTCATTGGACATAACCAGACAAGGGGAAGCAAAAGTAGACACACTAACGTAGGACATGGCACTGTCAAAATAAAACAGGAAGTGAACACAGAGACACAATACTAACACAGTACAGAGGGAACACAGAAACCAAAACCTCAGAACTAGAAAATCTTAATCAGAATGAAATTGTAACAAAAGACAATAACAATCAAAACAAAACCACTGAGTCCACAGACTCGGGACATACATCGGCTCAAACTGTGGTCATAAATATTTTGTACTTGTAAATCAGACTGTGTAGTTGTGAACTGAGTTTTGTAACATTGTAAAACAAAATATCTGGAAAGTTCATGTTTTTGCGTTCATTGATTTGTGTGTGTAATAAATGTAAGAAACATTAGAACTACTTTTGCTGACACAAAGTTTGGCGAGCACTGCAAGTTGTCCCTTTAAACCAGTCACTGATATAAAGAGAGCACCTTGTTCCAGGGCATCTGAGCATGGAGGGAAAGCTTTATGCAGGAGATGGTAAGAGCTGTTGGGACTAAAGAAACTGAGCAGAAAACTACAGACATCTGGAAACTGAGTTGTTAATTCTCAGTGGGATCAGCAGGACTAGCAAAGCTCCACCATGACAGTCATCTGATTGACTGAACCCATTCAAACATCACTTCATGGACCTTTAGCTTGTGTCTGTGTGTGGACAGACATAACATGAGCTAATTATACATTACTCCTCCACAGAGTGGACCAGCAGAGAGCAGAGGTTTCCACTGGTCAGTCTGCACAGCAGCATCAAACACACCTGGACTCTGTGGTTATGGTTTGTAGTACTACGTTTACATTTGTTCTTTTCAGTCACCTCTATGCTGCACTTTGTGGACCAGAGGATTGTCAGTGTGTCCAACATAAGTCAGAGTTTGGGCTCCATGATTTCAGTCAGATTGGGGTGACTGTAGCTCAGGAGGGGAGCAGGTCAGCTACTAGTTAGGTTTGTGAATCAAACCCTGGCTGGCAAATGTACTGGGTAACGTACTAAACCCAAGCTGCCCTCTGATGCATCCATCAGAGTGTGAAAGAAAGTATTTAAGCATAGAACAATGTGCTTGGTTGAATGAGGCATGTTGTATAAAATGCTTTGTGTGCACAGAGTATCAAAGAGAGCTATATAAGAACCAGTCCATTTACCACTGGGTAATTCATATAGTCTTCTTTTCCAGCGGCTGGAGGACAACATCACCATGTTTGTGAAGAACGAGCTGAAGAAGATCCAGAAGCTTCTGAGTCCAGATCACCCAGAAACTTTAAAGAGCCAGATGGAGGATGAGGAGATGTTTGAAGGAGAGGATGAAGATGAAAGAAAGAGCTGCAGAGAAGCATTTCTGAAGATCACACTCCACTTCTTGAGGAGACTTAAGCAGCATGAGATGGCTGACCATCTGCAGAGCAGTAAGAGAATTTCTCTAAAGACTGAATATTGATCTTTCCTAATAGCTCAAGAAATGGACCAATAGACATTCATCCTTTCAGGGTACTGAAAGGCTATGATATTTATTATATAATATTTGTTTCTGAATTTCTTACCTTCAGAAATATTTGCTCCACTCTGTAAACGTGAACTTAAAGCCCAACTGAAGAAGAAGTTCCAGTGTGTGTTTGAGGGCATCGCTAAAGCAGGAAGCCCAACCCTCCTGAATCAGATCTACACAGAGCTCTACATCACAGAGGGAGGGACTGCAGAGGTCAATGAGGAACATGAGGTCAGACAGATTGAAACAGCATCCAGGAAACCAGACAGACCAGAAACAACAATCAGACAAGAAGACATCTTTAAAGCCTCACCTGGAAGAGACGAACCAATCAGAACAGTGCTGACAAAGGGAGTGGCTGGCATTGGGAAAACAGTCTTAACACAGAAATACAGCCTGGACTGGGCTGAAGACAAAGCCAACCAGGACATCCAGTTCATATTTCCATTCACTTTCAGAGAGCTGAATGTGCTGAAAGAGGAAAAGTTCAGCTTGGTGGGACTTGTTCATCACTTCTTTAATCAAACTAACGAATCAGGAATGTGCAGGCTTGAAGACTTCCAGGTTGTGTTCATACTTGATGGTCTGGATGAGTGTCGACTTAATTTGGACTTCAACAAAACTAAAATCCTGACTGAAACAAGAAAGTCCACCTCATTGGATGAGCTGCTGACAAACCTCATCAGAGGGAACCTGCTCCCTTCTGCTCGCCTTTGGATAACAACACGACCTGCAGCAGCCAATCAGATCCCTCCTCAGTGTGTCGACATGGTGACAGAGGTCAGAGGGTTCACTGACCCACAGAAGGAGGAGTACTTCAGGAAGAGATTCAGAGATAAGAAGCAGGCCAGCAGGATCATCTCCCACATCAAGAAAGCTCGAAGCCTCCACATCATGTGTCACATCCCAGTCTTCTGCTGGATCACTGCTACAGTTCTGGAGGATGTGCTGGAAACCAGAGAGGGAGCAGAGCTGCCCAACACCCTGACTGAGATGTACATCCACTTCCTGGTGGTTCAGGCCAAAGTGAAGAGGATCAAATATGATGGAGGAGCTGAGACAGATCCACACTGGAGTCCAGAGAGCAGGAAGATGATTGAGTCACTGGGAAAACTGGCTTTTGATCAGCTGCAGAAAGGAAACCTGATCTTCTATGAACCAGACCTGACAGAGTGTGGCATCGATATCAGAGCAGCCTCAGTGTACTCAGGAGTGTTCACACAGATCTTTAAAGAGGAGAAACAACTGTACCAGGACAAGGTGTTCTGCTTTGTTCATCTCAGTGTTCAGGAGTTTCTGGCTGCTCTTCATGTCCACCTGACCTTCATCAATTCTGGACTCAATCTGCTGGAAGAGCAAGAAACAACTTGGAAGGTGTTTCAAACAAGAAAATCTTCAAAGAAATACTTCTACCAGTGTGCTGTGGACAAGGCCTTACAGAGCCCCAATGGACACCTGGACTTGTTCCTTCGTTTTCTCTTGGGTCTGAAGACTAATCAAACTCGTTTGCAAGGCCTCATGACACAAACAGGAAGTAGCTCAAAGAGCAATCAAGAAGCAGTTCAGTACATCAAGGAGAAGCTCAGTGAGAATCTGTCTGCAGAGAAAAGCATCAATCTGTTTCACTGTCTGAATGAACTGAATGATCGTTCTCTACTGGAGGAGATCCAACAGTCCCTGAGATCAGGAAGTCTCTCCACAGATAAACTGTCTCCTGCTCAGTGGTCAGCTCTGGTCTTCATCTTACTGTCATCAGAAAAAGATCTGGATGTGTTTAACCTGAATAAATACTCTGCTTCAGAGGAGGCTCTTCTGAGGCTGCTGCCAGTGGTCAAAGTCTCTAAAAAAGCTCTGTAAGTTATAAAGTTTTTATTATTTAATTTGGTTGGTATGTTATGGAAAACACACTGCCATGAACCTCTGTTTTGTTTTTGTCAAAATCACTGTAATATAATCACTGTACCTTTATATACACGTGACTTGTATTAATGCTGCTGCCCTCTTGTGGCTAAAGTGTAATTATGTTATTGTTATTAGGGAGGATTTGAGAGTAACATGCCAAGTGAGTCAGCACCTTCGCTTTAGCTTAAAAATCCAAATTCTTATGTCATCAGTTATAGTTGCATGTATTCATTATCATAACTTAACCTTTAATATTGATGTCTTAAATTTATTTTGAGTAAACTAATGTTAAGGTTCAAATATTGGGGAAGGAGAGTACAAACAACCATGGTCCAGAACTTGGTCAAACGATTTTAATGAAATACACGCGTGGGAAGACCAGCTCCGTTCGCAGACCGGGCTGATCTCCGACTTAATCAAAGCATAAACAGATATTTTATACCATCAGGGCTTGAATTTAATGACGCCCCCTCATACGTCACAAACAGAATATATGCATACGTCAAATCAAAACCACAATGACTTTTAACACAGTTTAAAAGAACATTATCTCCTATCTTCATGGCAGGTACTTCCTGTCACTGCCGGATGCTCGCTTATCATCTTGACACATCAGCAGCAGTTCTGCGACAAACTGCTCTTTTGCAACCCCGAGCAAAACATGATTAAACTTCCACCTATAAATGATTCTCTTTAACTAAGTGTGTGCCTCGTCCTTAAAGGCTCCTCAAAATAACCTGCACTTAGACTCTGCTTTCGGTTTCAGTTCTGCAAAAGACACACTCTTCAAACCTGCAACTTCCTGTCAGCCTGCAACTTAGTCTTTCTGAAAGACACACACTGTTTAAACATCTGAATGCAATATCAATTCTGTAGATTATATTATTAATGCAATGGTAATGATGATGATTATTAACAATAGCAGCAAAATATCTCTCCAATCTCAATACTCCCTCTCTCGACCTCTGGAACACCAGAGGTCACAATACATTGTGTTGGGTCACTCCTCGGCCCACTCAGCTGCTTCCATGTCCATCCATGGCATCATGGACATCGGGGTCACCACTCCCGCTCTGACCCTCTCTAGCTGTCCTCTGGCTCAGCAAATCAGACAACCTCATGTCCTCTAAGTGGTCCAGTAATAAACACCAGCTCCCCCTCGAGAACACTCCATGCGTAAGATTAGGTTTTTTCTGCGTCCCTCTCTTGTGGTCCATCATGCCTCGGGCCTCCAGGATCCTCACCCCCCTGTGGTCGCCGAGATCTTCTGTAAAGCAAACAAAACACCTTTTCCTGCACCTCCCTAACTTATCATCTTTGGGACTCTTTAATCAAAAGCCTGATCCTAATTATCTTCTTGACTTATTGACTTGTATTTATATATATTCTTCAACATTACTCATCATTTTAAAACTCTTAAAACGCTGCTTTCACGTCCCTGCATGCGTTTCCTGTCGCTTGCCTTATCTAATCATCAACATCCTGTACACAGAAGTCTCGCTGCTGCAAGGCCTCCACTCTGACCTAGAATCTCCTTTCACAAGAAAATCATTATAAGCGCCTATTCTACTAAAAGATCCAAAAAAAAACAACCACTTTAATCAATTAAGTTTAAACATATAAGCAATTACTCCTGCATACATTTTATCATAGCTAAACGCTGCCTTGAAACAACTCCTGTGTGTTAACACTAACTTCATTTTAAAACTCACATTTCCTATGTTATAACCTGTTTTTGGTACAGCCTTTTTATTTCATCTTGCTCCTTTGATGTAACAATACCTTCTCATTCTAGTTTATCAGACTTAACCAAAATATATGCTTTCCTTCCTTTGGTCCTTCTCTAAAGCAAGAAACTCCTATTCAGTTCCTCTTTTCTGTCACTTGTTACAGGGCCAGCTCAAGTTCAGTTAAACGCTAAATTAATTTGAGGCCTTTTGCCTGGAATCAATACTGTCATGTGTGTTTATGGACTCTATATGTCTGTAAGCGTGTGCAATCCTTCAATAACTCATATCATCCTCACAGTAGATTGGCTAATCATAGCGCTAGCCAAAGGCTCGTGACCCACAAGAGACGAATTGAGCCACAACTCCCTTAAAGGCACAAAATGCAATATGTATAAAAAGTCATTTCTACGTATAAGCTCTCCCCTTTATCCTAAAAATAAATCTATGTAATATCTGTATGTGTGTCTTCTATTCATTAATGTAATTGTCAGTTATTTTCTCTCTTTATTTTACCTTCTTTTTGTTTACCTCTTTGTTTGTGACGTGGACATCCCTAAACCATCCTGAGTTCCGGCTTCAATTTCAACCCAATTGTACCCTCTATTCTCGCAGTCGAACTCGTCTGGGCTTCACCTTCCCACTGGCCCCTGTGCCCTTCTCTTAGTGTCCTTTGTTGTCTTGTGATCCCCAGCAAACACAGTCTGTTTCTTCTCTGTTTCTTCTCCGTTGCTCTTTTCAGTATTTTCCTTTTAGATTAAATCCCAGCCTGGCAAAATATCCCATTCAGTGTCTTTAAACAGTTATGTCACACTGTTCTTACCAGCCTGCAGTTCACCGTGCATTTTCCATCACGTGCTTTTCTTCCATGCTGCTGCTGGTATCGTCAGTGTAGTTTCAGTTGCACTGTCTTTTGCCTGCTGTTAATTCTTGAAGTCCACGATGTTCTGTCGGTCTTCATCAGGAGATTAACTGTCCTATGAGCTTCTTCTCAGGATCGGGACAAGTGGGAGGTCAAGCTGTAAAATTTTAAGCCAAAATCTGGCCTGTTTTCCTCCCAATTCTGTTAATCAATGGTTTTGTACTCAAGATTCTAGGTTGAAAGAAGTCCACCTGTATTGACACACTAAAGCATACAATTAATATCCTTTTCATTTCTTTTCTTAAAACCTCCATTTGCTTCATCTGCCTGGAGTTTAACTCGTATGTTTCTCTCTCTGTGTGCTCACTTGTCACAGTCAGTTCCTTTTATGGGCATGCAAAGTTCCTGTCACACACACCATTTCCTGTCAACCTTGCAGCTGCTCAGAACCATATTTTCTGTTTCTATCTCTCCTGTTTTGTTTTTTTTACAGGCTAATAAAACTCTTGTTTTACTAAGTCTTGATCTAAAACAATTCACCCTTATTTCACGCACACACTTCTAAATATACTAAATTCTTTGCGTTTGTCAGATCGTCTCACACACACACCGCCTTTTCTCTCACACTTCCACTTCTGCACTCACTCTACTATCAACTTTCATAGTGTTATTATTATTTATTATTTTGTACAAATCACACCCAATCACTCAAAACCTGCTACTCACAGCATTCACACACTTAAACTGTGACAAGAGTTGAGGAATATACTCACAACACGCTTTCCTAAGAGTATTTCAGACATGCCTTTCATAATCAGAAAGAGCAAGTCAAAGAAAACAATTGAAACCTCTATTAATTCTCACAGCACACACATAGAATAGAAAAAATAAAACACACCAGCATTTATTGCTGATGAGAGGTTACTCCTAAAAGTAATATGTTAGTCTTAAATATATACAGTGCACTCACTATATTTATATATCAAAACTCAGTCAATTACTATACATTCACTACGGCAACTCAAAACTTTATTTATAGCCCTCTAATGAACATAAATGGCGTCTTAAACACACACTCAACAATGTTTGCAGCAGTATTTGTAAAACCAACTGTGGTTTAAACAGTTCACTGCTGACTAATTTGCATTTTCACACTCACACACACACAGTCTAAAAATAGCTCCAGCACTGCCTCAGACTCCTTTCACACAGAGATCTCTTATTTTATATTACAAAGACGTCTTATATTTACAACCACTGTCACATCTGTCAGCTTTAGCGCCTAAACAATTTCGACAAATTTGAGTTAACGGTCCAACCGATAAAGTCCAACTTTTTTGTGATCAATTAACCAGTATCTGTCCAACAGTTTCTGGCCTCATCTCTAAAATCCCTAACTCAATTTAAAAGCGTCAACCAACCCAAACTTTGCCTGAAGCTCTATTTTTGGCATTTCACAGCCAAGGCTTACCCCGAAGTTTTAAGTTAAAGTTACACGCCCGAAGTCCAACTTCTGCTGGCCAAAAAAGCGCAGACTACCGTTCCAAACGGTAAGGAGACTCTAACTCCTAGTTATTCTGGAGTGCCCCAAGCTCCACAGTGACCAACTGACTATCCCTCTTCGAGGACAATGCCTAAGCGTCCTTGGCATTGGCAAGCGTTACCTCTGAGCACTGCGCTTCCTATCAGTCCAACTGACGTTCTTGAATAATTTATAATACTTTGGAACAACAGTAAAACAGCCAAAAAAGTGTAAGACTGAAGCAGGTCCAACCTTATAACCAATACGGGCTCCACCCCAAACAATAACCAAATTCCCTAATATACTAAAATCACTCAGCAGTCCAACTGCTTTCCACGGTCCAACCGTATTAAATCCTTTAGCAGTCCAACTGCATTAAATCCTCAGTACTGTCATGAGATTCTCATCAAAATCAAAGCAGACATTCCCCAGTAATTTCAGTGAGTAGACTTTAATTTGTAATGTCCAATTTGGCACACTTTGGAAATAATTCAACAGGTAGTGCCTTACCTTTGGATAAGCGGCTTAGAACAACAATGAGAAAAAGAGAGCTGATTATTAGCTCATCAAAACACAAAACAAAATCACAATGAATTATCGGTTAATTTCATTTAAAATAATTCATTAAGTATTTATGTACAATTCAAATTAGTTAATTACATATTTTGTTGGTTTGTTTTCTATTTTAATTATTTTACTGACACATTTAATGAATTATTTAATGATGTATTTATTTAATTCACGTTGCTACTCCTGGCCCTGCATCGCTGTTCATAAATACATTTTATTTGTCAGCTTCACCCATCAAAGTCAGGGGGCGGGGTTAATGCTGATCAAGTCAACACCATTGCTTTGGTCTGGTGGGCGTTCTTTTAGTGGGCTTTTCTCAATACTAAGTAGGCCTACACACCAGGGTTTGGACATGTGTGGACCCAAACTATACTTTTACCCTTTTTTGTGTGTCACCAAATACACTTTAATATTTTCTAGACAAGAATGTAGTGGCATAATCTTTAACCTCTTTTGGCTCCAAACAGAAGTGACAGACTTGAGCAGGGTTCATTTAAAGGCTGACAGAAGTGGAGTGGTGACGGGGAGATGTTTGACAGGACAGTGTTTCAGCCTCCACAGGTTCATGTTGTGCTCCATCAGTCAGTGAAGATGAAGTCAGTGCTGATGAGGCTGTAGAGTGTGTGAGGGATGTGAATGAGGATGATGAAGATCTGATGATAGCAGATAAAAACAGGCTGCAGAGACTTTGAGCCATACAGGGCACACAGTGTGTGTACAGAACAGCTGAAATCATTATGGAGGCCTCACTGGAATATGGAAGCATCACAGTACAGCTTCAGTGAAGCATTAAAGTCTCTGATATGAGATGAGAAATGAAGCAGCCAGAGCTTTTTCATGAGTGGAAATCCACTGTGACTGTCAGCTGCTGCTACAGCCTCCAGATTAGCCAGCAGCTCATCCTGCTCAACATGGACCTGTGGTCAGAGTGTGTGCTGGATAATCCGGCCCAGGATGAGGCCAAACTGACATGGGATGAAATGTCTGTCACATAATTGAGCTTAGTGTAGTTTCATTTCTGCACAATTTAAAAACAACCAAAACTTTGTTCTGTCTTTTCTATGTTATACTGTAGACTTTCTTTGATACTGTGTCCAAAAGGAGCAGCTTTTACTTTGAAGGGGAGGCGTCTCTGTTTCCTCTTCAGGTTGGATGATGGAAGCAAATTAGTAGCTGTGTCCCAAAACGTCGGCTGCATCCTCCAGAGGCTGCATTTGAAGGCCGATTACGTTACAGCCAGGCGATGAAGGCTGTCCGTATTTGTCGACTCCTTCAAATGTGGCCGACAAATGCGTCCTTCATTTCCCCGAATTTGAAGGATTCGTCGGGTGTGTCCTTCGTGGCCCACCATATCCCAGAATTCATAGCGCGGCCCAGCCAAATTTCAGCTGCCAACAATGGCGGCTGCTACTAAGTTTTCAAATTACTCTTATTAATCTTTCTGGGTCACAAAATAAACTTTTAACATATTTTCAGGCGAGAAAGTAGCTGTGTAAACTTCAAATATCTGCTTGGTTTATCAAGACATCACATATTTGCAAAAGTGTGCCGACGTTTTCGGAGACGTCTGTTCCCCACCCGCTCGCTAGCAAGCCGGGGGGTTCAATGGTCACTCCAGCCGGCGAGAGCAGCGGAGGCCCGGCTTCATCGTTTTCAGACCCCGCTCTTTCGCTACTGTCATGGTCCGGATTTTGAGGAAGAGACTACAACTGGGATATAGTTTGGGTCAGCACAGATCATTTATTAAAACACACATTACAGTGTGGGAAGAGCCGGACTTCTTCTTCGTTTGCACAAAGACAGAAAGCTTTATAGTCATTATGACGTCACACAGTTAGACCTTACTGGCAATGATAACAGTTCCTCGCACTCAAAAAGTTCTCCTTATATGGACATCATATGCTACTTTAGAGAAAAACAAGTGTGTAATACATTGTGCATTCTGTGATAGTGTAGCTTTCAGAGAGACTATCCTCAGACGACCCTCCTATTATTACTAAGTGTGAGTGTAAACGTGCATGTGTTATATAAGTGCGTGCATGTGGTTACGGGCCGGCGTACGTGCAGAACTGAACGCAGATGGGCCTGGGTCCAACAGGACTGGTGGGTCTGAGCGGTGTGACTGCACTAAAGTGCAACAACTTAAGCAGATAACAAGAATGATACAGAACCTCAATAGACAGTCAGTGTGCATTAATATTTGCTCAGAGTAACACAGATGTAATTAAAAGATTATTCTGTCCACTGATTCAACAATGGTAAATGATTAACCAATGATAACTGATTATAAGAATACAAAATAAAATATCTCCTGATCACACTACTCAGGTTAAACATGATATATAAGTCACTCGGAGAACTTAAAAATGTAATTGTTTGCCTTTTTTCTGTGTTTTATTTGTTCCGGAGTAAATCGGTTTGGCTGAGATCAAAGTTCCTCCGGGATTTTCACACAGCTGAATAAACGTTAAACAGGAAACTGATTAAACAGAAGTGTGAGACGGTCGAGAGTTTACGCCAGTGTCCTGTTATATTTTAGATAGCAAGGAGCAGACGGCCGAGTTTATTAAACTCCACCGAGACAGCGGTGACGCAAATCTGAAGGCTAGACCGTCCCATTTCACAGCCTCGCACTTCCAGCCTTTTCGGTCTTTGAAGGACCCGGCCCACGTAGACCACGAATACCGGGTCCTCCGAAGGATGCAGCCGACGTTTTCGGACACAGCTAGTGTGCGATGTTCTTTCAGTGTTGCACTTTGTAGACGCTCCCTGAGCACTGGTCTCACAGCCAGCTGCACATAGAGACCAGTGTTGTTAGTCCAGGTCAGAAGATGACTTGTTGGAATGAAAATGAGCTTGTAGTTTGTCTGCTTTAATAATGTGACTGGAAAAAGGTGTTGGACTTCAAATATGTCCATTTCTTTCACACTTCACCTTTAAAAGTGAAGCCTTGTGGTTCCTGGAAGGAAAAACACGACTTTTTCAAGTCTTTGTCCTGTTTTTATGATAAATGTACGACTTTAATGTGAAATATTCAGAGTTTTTTCTCTTGTTGTGTTTGTTTGAAGCTGCTTCCTGTTGGCTTCAGCTGTTTGGAGTTTCCATTTTCTAAACTTCTACATTCTGAACCTTCTTCAGCTCTGAACAGATGATGAAACACTGAATGATTTCAAGCTCACACTTTGTCTAATAAACTTACATCTTTCATTCTTTATACAGATTGAGTCGCTGTGGTTTGTCAGAGATCAGCTGTGATTATCTGGCAGCAGCACTGAAGTCCAACCCCTCCCATCTGAGAGAGCTGGACCTGAGCTCCAACAACAAGCTGCAGGATTCAGGAGTGAAGCGTCTGTGTGGTTTCCTGGAGAGTCCAGGATGTGGACTTGAAACTCTGAGGTCAGTCAGCATGTTTTAGTTGTGCTGAGATGAATATGATGTGAAAGTTGTGCTGACACTAAACTGCAGACATCAGGCTGATATTATACTGATCCACACTGAGGATCTTCATGGTAAAGTCTGTTTTCTTCTTCTCTGGTTTAGTCCATTGACTGCAGCAGAACAATGTTCACATTTCAAACAGTGAGACTCAACGTATGGCCCGCGGCCCACACGCGGCCTGCCCACCTTTCCTGATTCAGAGAGAGGGGACCCTGATTAACTGTGTAGTGTTCTTCCTCACAGTTCTAAGTATCAGACACAACAATGAATAATCCACAGCTGACTGTCTTTAGCAGGTCAAAGGTCACGGCACACAGCAGACAGTGGGAAATATTATAACTCTGATCATTTATCAGCACATATCCATATGTATAAAAACAAAGCTGACACTGTGAGACTTGATCAGAGGTGTGATCATCACAGCAGAGGCCTTTGTGTCAAAGTCACTGAGGATCAAACAGAAACACATGAAGCAGATTTTCCTGTTCTGGCTTTTTATAGCAGATAACCTTCAAAATATTCTGCAGTCCATCAAAAACTGAAGCAAACCATGAATCAACATGTGAACATGAGCTGATGCTGCTGAAGTGAAGCAAAGTTACAGAGGTTTGATTACAGACACAGCTGAGAGTTTGTAATCTGTCATCATTTTAAAAGGTTTACATTTCTTCAGTATATCCACATTTGCAGCTGCTACCTCAACCTCCACTTGTCCAACACAACTGCTGTCCACTGCCTCCATGACATTGTGATTTTGCTGTTGGTCTTCTGTCAGATCTTCATCAATCACTTCTGCACGGGGCACACCTTCAGACTCTGCAGCTGCATAACGAAAGCCTGTAAGATAAAATTAGACATAAGGTAAATGTACACCAATATTCCAATGACAGGTGTGTGATTCATCTGGAAGTTATGTGCGGATTAGTGTACAGTGATAGCAATTTAGTATGTTTTTAGAGGGGGGGGGGGGGGGGTTGTTTACCTCCGATGGGTGCTCTTTTTCGCTTCCGTTGCGTACGCCTTGAGTGCCGGTCCGAGTCTGATACAGGTATGTCGTCATGCCCCATGTGCAGTGTTGGTGCCCAGTCTGGATTTGTTACATCCATTTCATATGCTGGTTTGCCTGCAATAATGCCAAATCATAAGCTACTCAGTCGACATGATGTGGTTCTGCAGCATCACACATTAGCATGTTTTATCTCATTATCTATGACCTCAGCACGTTGAAAATAACACTAAAAGCCTTTCAAGAGTGATATGAATTAATTTAGAACTCACCGGAAAGAAAATGCCGTGAGCAAACCAACAAAAAGCTGGGGATTGCAGAGAACTCGATATCCGCTCGTCTCACCGCTGCAATCCAAGCCTGACGTCTTTGTTTAGTAATATCGGATACATGGGATCCCTCACGTTGCCTCCAGGATGGAAAACGATGAAAAGAGAGCCAGTTATCCAGCTTCTTGCCTTCACGATCGTGTGATCTAACGTTGCAACCGACAACACAACACGTACGATCCATAGCTGAAATGGTATCCTTTGGCTGGCCTACTGTCATGGCGGAAGGGGGCATGGCCCATCTCCCGTGACATCACGCTCCAAAGCCCTATAGGTGGGAAAATGTACCATGTCGACCAATCAAAAATGATATGGAAACATGACATTTGGTTGTTTAGCAAAAGGGGGAAGTTTTAGGAGTGACCGGCAAGAGAGAGCGAGTGAGCGAAAGAGAGAGAGAGTTTTGATACGTGAGAGATTTGTGACGTTTACCGTGTTTGGTCTCAAGTTAGTTTGTTGTCTTGTGTATTTAGTGTGTAGCTGTTGTTTTGTTTTGTGTGTCAGTTCTACTAGTGATCGTCACAGTTGCTGCCTTAAAGCCAACAAAGGCAGATTGCAGTGTAAACGCTGAGTGACACACCTGCTGTCAGACCTGCAGGTTTATCCCTGTGCTGTTCTCATATGTGTTAGAGTGACACAAACTATTGTTTGACACCTGATTGTTCTGTAAATAGTTTGAAATGATTATATGAAAAACGTCTGAGCCTTGGCTGCATTTTTTGGTAAATAGTACCATATAACTTTGTTGTTTGCAAAACGTGTGCGTATTTTTAAAAGTGTACAATCTCTATTTGCATTTCAAGTTATGAAGATTATTCGTTAAACATGTGTGTGGTTTTTACAGTCAAAATATCACTTGTAATGTATTTTAAATTTTGTCTGAATTTAGATAAATTGTGCTGATACAGTTGGTCAAAATGAGAAAATAACAGATTGGCAAGATGAACTGTTTTTAAAGGTAAAATATAGAGGCCACATCAAAAGTAGTCAAGAAGGGTTAAAGGCTAAAAGCAAAGTTGTCACCAAGTACTGTTTATATTTGTGTGTATTGCTGCAGCTTTTTTGAGTATTAATTTGGTGCCTTTGTGTGAAATAATGGTATTGTGAGTGATCCATATAGTCACAAAGAATAGCCACTTGTTTCTGTGCTACCAAAGTTCCCCGGCTTTCATTCAAAATGTGTTTATCGTCAGCACCTGCACATTAAACTACTTAAACATTATAAATGTCTTCAAGCTCACACTGAGGCCTGTGGGGTACTATCAGCCACTGAGACAGTACACACATTTATATGTGTTTGTATATGAATATTTCATACTTTAAGACTGCCTGTTTATTTAAGGGAGATGAACAAAATACATTGGAATTGTACAAAATAATATCATGGATGATAAATTAAATAGATTTTAAGTAGATGCTTGTGCATTCTTAAAGTCTTATATGTTGAACTGAACTATGTGATCTGTTCAAAGCCTTAATCTTAATTTGAAGTGAAATGTGCATTTTGAGTTTATACACTATGTATATAAGGCGACCGTTTCCTTTTGCAGTATTTTTGTGTGGTGTACTTTTCTATGTCTTAACAAAAGGGGAACAAAGGTGTTTAAGTTCACCTAGGATGATGTGTTTTAATTTTCACATGGTCTTGCTTGAATTTGACCCTGACAAAGGCGTATGAACTCTGTCAGCTGTTTGGAGTTTCCATTTTCTAAACTTCTACATTCTGAACCTTCTTCAGCTCTGAACAGATGATGAAACACTGAATGATTTCAAGCTCACACTTTGTCTAATAAACTTACATCTTTCATTCTTTATACAGATTGTGGAGCTGTGGTTTGTCAGAGATCAGCTGTGATTATCTGGCAGCAGCACTGAAGTCCAACCCCTCCCATCTGAGACAGCTGGACCTGAGCAGGAACAACAAGCTGCAGGATTCAGGAGTGAAGCATCTGTGTGGTTTCCTGGAGAGTCCAGGATGTGGACTTGAAACTCTGAGGTCAGTCAGCATGTTTTAGTTGTGCTGAGATGAATATGATGTGAAAGTTGTGCTGACACTAAACTGCAGACATCAGGCTGATATTATACTGATCCACACTGAGGATCTTCATGGTAAAGTCTGTTTTCTTCTTCTCTGGTTTAGTCCATTGACTGCAGCAGAACAATGTTCACATTTCAAACCTTCAAAGAAGAAGAAAAATCCTCCACTGGATAATTCACTGTGAAACTCTCCAACTCTTCATTCCACCTTAAAGTCTGTCTGACACTGAAATCCAAAGCAAAATGTGCGTTTGCTTTACAGACAGCAGTCCAACACAAACATACACACATCATCCAAAACACAGTCCAACATCCAAATCTCCTCCACTGCCAGCATGAATGATGGGAAAGAGAAGGAGGAACACTCTGACATTCAGGGTTAGAATGAGTTTCATGAAGCAGACTGTGAAGATCAAAGCTGCATTAGAAAGCTTACATGAATGAATGAGTGGACAGAAGTGGACAGAGATCATCTGAAGCACTTCAAAGGCTTTAAATCAGCACATTTCTCTTTATTCTTTATCAACTCTGTTAGTTTCTCTCAGTTTTCTGTGGAATGAAGCTAACAGCAGGCTAATAAGATGCTAACCAATAGGTTTCTATTAAAGGTTGTAATTTGTATATGAAAAAGTGCTTTGGCTCAGCAGGGATCAGCTTACAGGTAGAATACAGCTGCTGGATGGGATTAGCATGTCATAGCTATCTACCAAACTGCTAACTGGGGGATTTCAGGCCATCTATGGATCATTTTTGCTAACTGTTTATTCAGCTTAGGCTCACAGGGCTGCAGCCTGTGCCCTAGCTGTCATAGGGCAAGAGGCGTGGTCCACCTGCACAGGTGAGCAGTCCATCACAGGGCCAACAGAGAGAGACAGAGAAGCACTCTCTCACATCCACACCTACAGCCAATTTAGAAGCACCAATGAACCTAAGCAGCATTTCATTGGACTGTGGGAGAACATCCAACCTCCACAGAAAGGCCAACAAGCTTCAACCTACAACCTTCTTGCTTTAAGGCACTAGTGCGAACCACTTTTCCCCATTTCAGCCCAAATCCTGTATCTTCCTGTTTTTGACTCCAGGCCAGCTCCACTAACACTTTCTCATCAGACACTGCCACCTAGTGGAGGAAGTCTTAGTTCCATTTGAAGCTTCAGATGACAGTTAGTTCCTTTACAAAGAGGTGGAGGTGGTGGGGCCACAGCACCATCATCACTGAGTGACATAGGACACTTAACCTTTGTTTCCATATGCTGGGAACTTCCTGTTGTTCCAAGGAGGACTGGAAAATGTGTGAAAATCTCCCAGTCAGTTCCTCACAGCACACTTCAATCATTTCCCTCCCACAGCATCAGGACCAGGGCTTTTTCTCTCTTTGGTCCCACTAAGAGATTTCCACACAAACACCTCATCAGTGGGACTCTCAGAGCTACCAGCCCTTTGCTACAATCACAAAGCTCTTCATTGAAATCAATGATATCAAAGCTGGAATCCAATGAGTCCAAGTCTTCTGCTGATTCAGCATCACATTCATCTTTGCTCCTTGTTCTGCATCCCCACCATGGACTTCATTCCTTTCCAAGCCAGCCTTGAGTGTCCTTTATTCAGCTCATCCTCTGCTTTACTTTTACACCTGATTTTAGCTGCTTTATCTCTCTTTCAACAAGTTTCTGTGCCTCAATCTTTTTCTTCTCTCCCTCATAACAAGACAGCTTCTTCTGCCTGAGAACATGTTGGAGTGATTTACTAATCCAGGGCTGCTTATTGGGGAAAATACTTCCTGTTTCCAAAGTAATCCCCATTTTTCCCAGAAAGAAATGTAAGTAGAAATCGATGATCTAAGTGAGAACATGAGCCTTTAAAAAGTCCCAGTGGGTGCAGTCAAAGCAGTCCCTCAGTCCCAGTATAGAGTCTTTGGTCCAGACTGGAACAACTGTGTGCCCAGTTTGAGCTCTCTTCAGTGCTGTGACCTGACAGACCCAGAGGGGCCATCACATCACATTTAGAAGCTCCCCTAATGGAGCCACAACACATGTCCAACACTTAGTCTGTCTTGTTGGACCAACTGGAAGAAATGATTCAAGGACTTAGTCACAGAACAGAGTTTCAAATCTCCAAAATCCAACTGGCTGCATCAGGACATATAGTCTGAAACTCTGCACAGTTTCCTGTTTGAAGCTGCTTCCTGTTGGCTTCAGCTGTTTGGAGTTTCCATTTTCTAAACTTCTACATTCTGAACCTTCTTCAGCTCTGAACAGATGATGAAACACTGAATGATTTCAAGCTCACACTTTGTCTAATAAACTTACATCTTTCATTCTTTATACAGATTGGAGAGCTGTGGTTTGTCAGAGATCAGCTGTGATTATCTGGCAGCAGCGCTGAAGTCCAACCCCTCCCATCTGAGAGAGCTGGACCTGTACGGAAACAACCTGAAGGATACAGATGTGAAGCAGCTGTCTGATCTTCAGCAGAGTCCAGACTACAGACTGGAGACTCTGGTGTAAGTAGAGTGATGGAGTGAGTGGGTGGTGCTGTCAGCAGTATTGTACTAAACACAGTCAGTATGAAACAAAGATCCAGTGTTTCCTGTAAAGCTGCAGCTTCTCAGTGAAGCTGTGAGAGGAGAATGGTGACAGGCTTCAGGATTGGACACAAACACTTCCTGTTTCTGACCTTTATGGTCACCATGGTAACGGCTGACACGCTCTGATCAAACGCTGTCAACAGCCAATCAGCTCTCTGAACAAAGCAGCACGCAGACCAATGACTGCATTCATTTCCAAGTTTAAAGCAGTGAAGAACACAGTCTGTAGGTGAGGAAGAATTTAGTGAGAGCAGATGTTTGGATGGAATTCCTCCAGTTAACAGCTGGAACCGTCCATCTGGATTGTTGGGCTTGTTGTTGGGGTTCCTACAGAGCTCAGAGTGGACACACCAAGGTTCTTCTAATGAATGAAAGTCCAAACTCAAACTAGGAGGGAAAAACATTTTCATCAACTTCAATAAAAATCCAAAGATTAGAAAAAGTGAAGCAACAATGAGTCCTAGTACAGTCCCAGCACTGAAGTCCCTGCTGCTCTTTATACTGGATGTGCTGCATCACTGACTGACAGCTGATGAAGAGTCTCTGGAAACACTCGTTTATCTCCTCTGCTCTTCCTTCTTCTCTCTGCAGGTGGAGCTGGTGATGGTAAACAGGATGGTGTGTGTGCTGAGAGAGGAGGAGCTGTGTCCTGATGATCCAGAGAGGTTGAAGCAGCAGCAGCTTGTGTGTAGAGACACTCTGACTGGGCCATGTTACTGGGAGGTGGAGAGGAGAGCTTCATCCAGCAGTGACTGACAGAGGAATGAGAAGAAGTGCAGATGACTGTCAGTGCTGCAGAGTGAACTGCTCTGAGAACAGCTCCACTGTCAGACACAATGTAGAGTCCAGCATCATCCCTGTGTGTCCCTCTGGATCTGACAGAGGATCATCAGTGTATCTGGACTGCTCTGCTGCTGCTCTGTCCTTCTACAGTCTCTGCACAGTCTCTGTCTGACTCTGGCTTCAGACCCTCCTGGATCAAACTCACCTGGAAAGACTTTCAAACATCACTCAATAGATTTGAATACAGAATATATTTGATATATACTGTAGATGTACTGTAGAGTTGCAGTTTGTCACTTGTAAATACAGTCTGTGAGCAGCTGTGAGCTGAAAGATCTTTCTAGAAACAGGAAATGTTTTCACTCTTCTGTTGCTTTTTCATATATTTCCACAACATTAATATTGATCCCACCTGTCTCACCTGTTTCATGCTTTTATACATAATAACAGGACACGTGTGATCTGAGCGCTGCTCTGGTTGCTGTGCTGCACGTCTTCATTTAGATAACAGAGACATCTAGTGGTTCAGAGGGAGAACTGCAGGAGGTGGAGCTGTGTTTTAGCATGGAAAACTTTTTATCTTTTAGGCGCAGATACAAATATGACAAGTATCAGTGTGAGATACAAAAGGTCACATCAGTCAGCAGAGGGAACAGTGATCACACAGCAATGTAAGAATAGAAACATAACAGTGAATCTGGACATGTATACAGAGGGAAGCAAACAAACAGGATGTAACACTACATTAAAGCCACAAATGTGAAGAAAACAAACACAAAGGAAAATATATTTGATCTCAGGAATCCAAATCAGATGCTTTAGAGCAGGGGTCGGCAACCCTGGGCACGCGTGTCACAGCTGGCAAGCGAAGGGTTAACTGATGGCACGACCATAGCTGGACTGGCCATCGGGCATACTGATGATGATTTTTCGTTTTTATGGGCTGATGATGTTTTTTTATTTTTTTGTAACGGTATAAACAATGAAAGATGGCGGATTGGCTGGATGCTGGTCGATGTGTAAAAATAAGTCAGTTGTTTGGTGGTGGCTATGGCGGAGCTTCCACAGAGGCAGCAGGTGGATGAGGGAAAGGGGAGGCAGGAGGAGCAGAGACCCGAGGCGGCTGCCGGTCCGAGTGTCAGGTGAACTGAACTTCAGGTAAGAAGTTATGACCTGCAGTCTGTCTGGGTCAGATATAAACCAAGTTTAGGTGGAGTTTGTTTTCCTTGTGCTGACTTTTTACAGTCAGTTATAATAACTCCCACTCAGAGGAGACCAGAGATCACATTAACATGTGTGTCTCTGTATTAAGAAACATGCCATATTGGCCCAGTTTATTTTTCTTATCATTGTTGTGAGGAGACCATAAATAGCATTTGTATTTTCTGTTGTACAGTTCATTTGCTGTTATGGATAAAAAGTCTTTCTTTGTTTCAAAGTAGCTGATAAATATTCGCTGATAGCTGCAAACATCTGCGCACAAATATAATCCTATGAAGTGGTTCTATATAGTGTGTAATTTATTGCTAATGCAATCATATGGCACATTGACTTCTGAGGAAATGTTAGATGCACTCATCATCAGAAAGGTTGCCGACCTAAACCAGGGGGTTTAGAGAATCATAGAGTTTTGTGGTTTGTTTTCTTTAAGTCATTTCACAGATTTTCTCTATAATTTCAATTCCTTGAATAAAACAACAAACTTAGGGGATGATTTTGTAATCCGACTTTATGTATGAAAGATTTGACTAAACATAAAACAATCTTCCAACTCAGTCGTCATTCTTATCTTGTGAAATCAAACCAAACGTTCTGTTGTCTCTAAATCAGGGATTGATGAAATCTTTGATTGCATCCATTTATGAACATGTTCTCATTCATATTAAATCGTAGTCTAAGTCCTTCTTTAGAGGGATAAATGTCATTCATTGTCTTCAAATGTGTTTCTGTTGTTTTGGGGGAAGTTTGAAGTCCATTGTTCAAAGTCTGTTAATGAAACTTTATGAAGTTTATGTAGGATGTTTTTCCTATTTTGTATTTGTTTGAATTATGATGTATTTCTGACTCTTGCTGCCATGATGCCAGGTCTCTCTTGAAAACCACATTTTTAATCTCAATTAAATTTTCACCTGGAGAAATAAAGATGATAATAATAATTTTGTCTTCAGGGAATCATTTCTCTGTAAAACAGCTTCTTCTGAAACTCTTGTTACATTTCTTGTTTATTGTTTGCTGGTTTTAGAAAAATGTCATCGTCTCTGTGTGAACTTAAACTCTACATGTGGTGTCAGCTATAAACGAGCTCTAGAGTCTAATAACGATGCTTTTATTATTGTCTGGTATCCAACCTAACCCTGGGCCTCTGGCTGAATGTGAAACACCAGCAGATGTTAAAAACTGTCTGGGTTACACGTGCATCACGTCGTGTGCTTCCTAACATGGATATGATTGGAATCTGGGCCTGTTCAAGCGGTGCTGGTATCATTGTTGTTTCTGAGACTTTCCAAATCTTTACTGGATAAAAACGTAGCAACTGATGGATTTAACATTTAGCTCTCAGACTGTCCCAGAAAAGGCGGAGGTCTGGAAGTTTATGTGAAGCTCTGTCTTGCTGCTCAAGTCTTGTTCTCTCCATCTGCACCTCAGCCATTTGAAATCTTGGCCTTAACTATTGATCTGTTTGGAAATCAGACTGTTGTTGGCTGCTATCAGCCTCCACCTGCTTCCCCCAGCACATCACCGTCTCTGGTTCAACTTTTATCTGAGCTGCATTTTAATGACGTCTTTCAGATGGATGATTTTCACTGGGACTGGCTTTCTTCTGTGTCTGATGGTTTAAGGCACGCTGCTTGTTTTTAAAACTGACTCAAATTATTTAAAGCCTCACACGCCTTGATCCTAAACACCCAGATAAATCTGCTCTTATTGACCTTTTTTAACTAATATGCTGCGTAAGTTTTCCACATCTGCAGTTTTTGCCAACGACCTGAGTGATCACTGCGTAGTTGGTGCTGTGAGAAACACTCTCACGCTCCAAGCCCGCATCAGTTTGAACTGGGGTCGTATTAAACAGGCTGACAATGTCAGTTTGGGAACATTTACAGGAGAGTTGTGTCTACTTTGTGGACAGACACGCCCCTTTTTGCCAGGTCAGGGTGAAAGGTCGGGACAGGCCTGGTTTGGTTCAGTACCGGCCGATCTCCTACATGAGAGAAACCAGGCCTGGGCAGGAAGTCTGGCTCTGATGCTGATTGGCTACGTTTTCATTAGCTGTGTAATCGGATTACTGCCTCCATCATCAAGATGTAACTATTTTTTACTTTAACGACTGACAGTCCAAACGACCGTAGGAGGTTTTGGCAAACTATAAAGTGTCTCTGCCAGCTGTGACTCCTCAGAGCTTCCTCCTCACTTAAATATCGACTCCACTCCTGTGTCAGACAAAACTGAAATGTTGCTTTAACAAACACTTTGTTGCTTCTTGCTCTTTGTTCAGCACAGTATCTGATGGTAAACCTCTTGCACACAACTCTGCTCGTAGTTCCTGCTTACTGATACCTTTTCCTTCACACCTGTCACAGTAGAAGAGGTTTGTAAGGCTTTGAATAGCCCCAACACCAGAAACTCGTCCTCACAATCGTTCTCCTTCCTTCTTGCACTTGGCTGCAAATATCATAGCTGAGCCAGTGTCTTATATTTTTAATCTTTCTCTACAACAGAAGAACACCACTATACTCTGTGTTCTCTGGTTAACTGGTCCTCATTGGTCTTACACAGGATGGTCCATTAGTATCATTTTATCTATCAATCTGTTTCTGGGTTACTGCCTCCTATTCATCAGAGTACATGTTAGGCAAACAGTTTAGTCACAGCCTGCAGTCTCAGGACATCATTACATTCACTGTTCCATCAGTTCATGCAGAGCTTGGGAAGAAGGCGTTCTCCTTTTCTGCTCCGTCTTCATGGAAAACATAACCGAAGGATTTAAGGCTCTCCGTTGATTTCACTTGCAGACTTCAAAAGACGTACACATGTTTTTGTGAAACCATCTCTGGGAACTTGTTCTCGTTTTTAATGTGACTGAGTACATTACACAAACTTTTCTCTTATTGTTGTAATTTTAATATGTGTGTCTGGAACAGGTCTCTCTTGTAAATGAGACATTGAGTCTCAATGAGCCGACCTGTATAAATAAAGCTTCAATTACAAATTCCTTTGTATAAAAGCTCCTTCAGCTGCCAGTGGGACGTGCTGTGGCACTATCGGTTGCTGAGCCTTTATATTGTTAGTTAGAAACTACAAATATAATGGCTCACTGTATTTCAGAATCAGAGAAACTTTATTAATCCAGGAGGGAAACTGAGTTGTCATAGCAGCAAATATACAAGAAACAACAAGCACTCATATAAAGTGAGTGTAGAAACAGAGTTATGATAAATAAATATTCAGATAAATAATATCAATATATAATATAAATAATCTATAATCCAGTTTTGAGTTCCCTCCCCAGACACCTTAACGCCCACTCACATCCTGGGCCATCTGACCTCAGGAAATCACATGATAGGGTGGGGCCAGGTTTCACAATGAGCTCACCCGAAACCCTGGCTGATTAGGACCCCCACCCGCTTTCACACCTTGGCTCATGTGATTACGTAGAGGATCATCAGGGGGTCCTTTGTCCCTCTTTGGGGGGAAACTCCCACTGGGTTTAAATCTGGGACTCCCCACCAACTGACCCTTAGAACTGAAGAAGCTTCTCAGATGAGAGGTGAAACGTCTTCAAGCAACTCAAAGAAGTCCTGACGCTTTTCTTTGCAAGCTCCTTAGTCTACAATGACCTGGATGACTGAGAACCGTCACAGACAACTCAGTCCCATATTTTAGGTTATTCTGAATAAATCGTTCATGCCCTCTCTTTGGAAAGAAGCTGTTGTGGTTCCTGGTCCTAAATCTAGTCGTCCAAAAGTTCTAAACGACTTCAGGCCTGCTGCCCTCACCTCAGTCTTTGAAAAAATCATCAGAAATGTGATTATGGAAGACACTGAACTTCAGCTTGATTCAATGCAGATTGCACATAAGCCCAATAGAGGAGTGGAGGACGTGCTTTTGATTCTACTTCACCTGATTGTCAAACATGTAGAGAGTAAAGGACTTCAGTTCATCGATTTCTCTGCTTCTTTCAATAACACAGCCCCAGATTTGAATCAAAAGACTTTTAGAACAGTTTGAAATCCGGACAAACCTGAGCAAGTGCAGTCATATAAATATCTTGATGACAAATGCTATTATTTTTCTGTAAAGCAAATTGACCTAAAAGTAAAGTAACCTTGATATGTCAGGATGTAGATGTCCCACCCAACAACGTCACCCAGCCCTGAAACATCGGTACTGTTCAAGGCAGCATTGCTGTCCACACGTCCATCAGAGTGTTTCTTTGGACTTCATGGTGTTGCTGCTCCCAGTATTCTCTGAGACAACCTCTGAGGCCGTCACAGAGCAGCTGTATTTGTACTGACATTACATTACACACAGGTGCACTCTATTTAGTCATTAGCACTCATCAGGCAATGTCTATGGGCAACTGACTGCACTCAGACCAAAGGGGGCTGAATAATAATGCACATAACAATTCTCTTCACTCTGCTGACAAGAGATTCAACCCCCACTATGAGCACCTTCTAAAGAGCACCATTGAAAGTATCCTCACCAACTGCATCACTGTGTGGTATGACTCCTGCACTGGGTCCTGCAGGAAAAATATGACAACGGGTAGTGAGAGCAGTGGAGAGGATTGCAGGGTCCTCTCTTGCCTCCCTCCCCAGGAGATCTACTGTGCCTGCCTCATTCGAAAGGTCCTCTTCATTACAGGTGACTCCACTCATCTCTTCAACAGCGTCTTCAGTTTGCTGCCATCAGGAAGGATACTGAAGAGACCTTTTGACCTTTACATTTTCGTTAATATCTTTAAAACAGAAGCAGCAGAAACGAGAATTTTAGCAGCACAAACCAGCACAAGCGTAGCACAGTTGATTGACACCAGTTTTGTTTGATTTAATTAATGTGGGGGGGCTGGTTGACCTCTGGGGACCTCTAGAAATTTTCTTGAATATCTTTAAAATGATAGCAGCACAAACAAAAATTTTTACAGCACAAACGTAGCATAAACGTTTGATACCACTTTTGTTGGATTTGAAGAAGGTGGGGCGTCGCGGGAAAAACCAGCAAAAGAACTCGAGCAGCCGGGCTATGTAAAAGGTGTAGGGGGGCATGTTTGCGGTCACGTCCAGCGGGTGTGTGGGCTGTTTGAGTCATCTGTTACCAGGCAAACTCCAATGCAGCAGGCTGCTGATCACACACAGGCCTCCTGCATCCTCCTCTTCAGCTCTGCTTGCCCGATATCGTGACCTAAGCAGGGTCGGGCCTGGTCAGTACTTGGATGGGAGACCGCCTGGGAATACCAGGTGCTGTAAGCTTTTGCACTTCCACACACAAACTGCAGAGGGCACTTCTGCTCCTGCTTGTGCTTAGAGGCATGAGAAGTTAACATTTATGGGTGATAAAATCCTTTTTCTATATTTTTAACATGAGAATATCAGTTTTCCATCTTGTGTTCCAGAGTAATCGGACAAAAGACAAACGTAGAACAAGGAAAAAAGAGGCCAAGTGTCTCACCTATAAAACAAAATGACTGTTTTCTGAATAGTCTCACACAGATAAACATTTGCAGGGAATACCTTTTCCTTCAAAACAAACGTCACAGACTGTGTTTTTCTTTACTGATTGTATTTGAGTAGAAACTCAGATTAAAATGGCATCAGTGCTCATAAAATGATTTAACTGTGAAAGTAGGTGTAGTGGATCACTTTGCATAGATCTAGATAAAAGTGCTGTAAGCAAAGACTACAGTGGTCATTGAGCAGCTGTTCCTATAATGTGAATCTGGGATAAAGGCACAGATTATTTGTTTGCCTTTGTTTCCTGGTTCTTTCTTTCTTATCCAAATGGAAAAAGAGAGCATAAAAGTACTGTTTACAAGCAGCTTATCTATCTCATTGTGCCCACTATCATAAAATCTTGGTTGACTGAGCACTGAGCCATCTACCACTCGAAATTGAACCTGTGTGGGACAACAGCAAAGTCCAGTATACTAAGTTTCAGTAATGTGCAGTTTTTTCTGTGGAAGATGTAAATCTAAATAGATGTCCTATTGTATGCATAATATACCACTGAACTTTATAAAACAACTTCTAAAAGCAAATTTCGATTTATTTTAGATTTTCTCAAATCCAAACAGTGCTAAAAGCATGCACACAGTCAAATATTTTTCATACGAGGTGCTGAAGGTTCTGCAATGTTCTGTCAGTGCGCCCCAGGGCAGCTGTGGCTACAATGTAGCTGCCATCACCAGTGTGTGAATGTGTGAATGATGTATCTGTGGCTTTTTGTCACACTTGGAAACCACGGTGTTAGGGTCAAGAAGGAAAGAACAGGGTGTGACGTGGAAGGGGCCCTCTGGCAAACAAATTACTGCTTTTATTAAGTTACAAAACTCGCAGTCTTGTTCACGAGTGATCAGAGAAGGGAACAGGAGATGGACAGATGGATCGGTGCTGCGGCTGCAGACTCTTCACCAGTCCCTCTTTACCAGTCGATTTACGTCCTTACCCTCTGTCACAACGGGACTGAACGGACTCACGCGTAGGCTCTGAGTAGGGAACAATAAAGGTTTTTTATTTACAGAAGCACCAGGTGATCTATTTACACAGTGGGGAAAAGACGGGTTCCGGGAATCCACACACGAACAGGAGGGGGGAAAGACACTTGCAGTCCACACACGCTCCAAAGTCCTCACTCCATCCACGCTCCACGCTCCTCTTCACACTCCACAAGAAACACAAAAGCTCGCTCCAATCCTCACACACTTGATCGCTCAGGTAACACAGAGGCAGGTCCAGGGAAATCTATTCACAGAGATGCAAAAGGTTACTGTAAGAAGATCGCTAGGGAAACACGAGAACGAACTGAGCTGGGGTTAACACTGACGAGAGTCGGCAACGGTCCAGCGACGAGAAATACAGGGCTGCCATCTTATAAGGGGACTGGAACACTGTTGGGTGATGAGCCACAGGTGTCACCAGGTGCGTGGGCCAAGGGCAGGAGCCCACAGATGAGCTCCGCCCAGGCAGTGAGAGAAGGAGGGAGGGAGAGAGCGGGGACAAAATCAAAACAAAAAAACACATGTAGCCACACTGAGGCGAGCGGGTAGACACAGGGACCCTGACACCCTCGCCTTTTACACAAATGTCATGTATGAAAATCTATAATAACTCCAGTTTTACGGATATCAATATCCTCATAAGTGAGGATATTGATAAACTGATTTGAACTTTTACTGATTTCTGTTTAGATATAAATTGATTCAAAGTGGTCAGATATGCAGATTCTGACCTTTCCTCTGGCAAATATATGAACTCACTGAAAACAGTTTGACTTTTCAGAGAGTTTCCTATCTATCTGTATTTTTACTTTAATAGTTAAGCACGATTAACATTTAGGAAAATGGAAAAATAAACAAGTTAATAAATGAAATGAAATAATACTGATTTATATATTCACTCTGTTTACTTTTTCGATATAGAAATACAATGAAGACTTCCATGTTCCTGCTGGTGGCGCTCTCTGGCACTGTGCTCTGCATGACTAACGGACGTGTTCAGAAAACCAGCATATCATCAACATGATCCCACAAGGGGGATGTGATGATCTGATAGCAAACAGAGATAATAATGGTAACTGTAAGCGCAAGAATACCTTTATCATTGGTGACTTTAATCAAGTTAGAACAATTTGTGATCCAAGCAATTGTATCAATGCAAATAGAAATCTTTATAAAAGCCCCACAGACGTGCACATTCTGTATTGTAAACTGCTGGGACAAACAACGATACCCATTGTACATCCAGATACAGATGAAAAGGCGTATTGTAATTGCATGTGATAAAATCAATACTTTCCTTCAGCCTGTGCACTTTGAATGTTGCTCTTGAGTTGAGAGATGCTGTGAGCTTGCTGCCATCTTTAAACATCACTTCATGATGCTGGTTTAGATGCTTTATAAGACTTTGTTACGTTTCTTAAACAGTGATGAAAATAATAAAGAGGAAATATGAGAGAAGTGATTTTCAGTGAATGTTGAAAAAAATCCCACAATAACAAAAATGATGGCAACATTGCTACACTTTGCTTTCTTAGCTTGCATATTGTACATTTTCACAGTTGTTTCTGATTGGCTCCATCTTCTCTCGTTGTCACAGCTGTTGCTCAACTTTCAGCACTCATTCAATTAAAAAAACAACAAACAAAAAAACCAAGCTGCTGCTGGTAAGGTTGGCATTCTTGCAAGACTCAGTAACACAAAACAAATAAAAAAATGCACATCCCATGTTTATCCCATGTGATTCCAGGCTGAGTTTATGCATTTATGCTTATTTGTTTATAAAATATTATAAGCTGGTCTGAGGTCATTTGTTACTAAAGAAAAACAAACAAACACTGTGTCATTATTTAATCCACTAAAACTAAGACACAATGCAGAAGCAGTGTGTGAAAACTAAGTGCACCTTCACTGGTGTAGCATCTGCCTTAGAAACAATGAAGTCAAATGAAACTGTTGAATCATCTCTATGTGCTAAAGGCTCATTTTAATGCAGCATTAATCACGTTGCTTTAACACTGCTGCATTTTAATCATGTTTATCACGTTCTTTGTAGATTTTAATTATCACCATCGTCGCTGTGAGAACATGTCTGGTTGGAGCAGGCGGCACTCAGGGATCATGTTGTGTGGAAGAAGAGTCATGTGATTGTTTTTTTTAAAGATTTTTTTCTATGAGTGCACAGAGTGTGAAACAGAAAGATAGGATCGACAGAGAAAGCTGATCATGTCTGTTGTGACACCTGCAATCTCTGACTAGAGTTTTAGGTTTTGTCAGGCAGCTAACACAAAGAAAGCCTGGCTTCATTGTACAAATACAACTTACATATACAACACATGACATATTACACACAGTCATTATTTATTCAACAAAAACTAAGCCAGATGCAGTTTTTGGATTTTATTTCAAAATGTTCTTATTCTGATTGTTTACTTAATATATTTAGACACATTTGGTTTATTTCTATAAAAATGATATTTTACACAAAACTTCAAACAGCTGCCTGCAAACATGGCTCTTTATTGTAAAGCCAGGTATGAACAACAACCTGCAGCTGCATGCTGTTGTGCTCATTGGTGTCACATTAGGTTCTGAACCACAAACAGAGAAGTTTCTTAGAACTGCTGGGCTAGTGATGTAGGTGTTGATGCAAATGATGGCTTAGGGTGGTGCTACGACAGTGTATAAAAACTGAAGCTCCCAGAGCCAAGTGTTATTTGTTCTTCCGTAACTGAGGTGAACTATAACCTGCTCAGGTAGAATTTAATAACAGCGTGTCTGAACTGCTCGTCTCCAGGCTTCACGTCTCATTCTGTAAGAACTTGTTGTTTGTTTATTAACTTTTTATAAACAACAGACTTTTGTATACTTCCAAGAAAGAGGGAGAACTGACTCTTCTGCCACACTCACGTTCATCTTTATCTGTCATCAGTTCAGATAAAAGCATCACTGATTATTCTGAACACTGTTTTAAAGCTTCTGCGTCACTCTGATTTCTTCTTAAAGTTGGCAGACAGGATTGTGAAGAAGGACATAGTGGATCCCCCCTTTTAATGAGCATATTATCTGTGAACACTGAATACAAACAACCTAAATGCTCATTAAAGAAGCAGGTTGGCTCATAAAGTGCTCTGTACTTGTTTTATGCAAGTGCTGTTTCTGGAAACAACCACTATCTGTAATCAACACAGGACTTATTGAGCTGTCAGGTGTGCAGACAACATGGCACATTTTGGGAACACCTATAGTTGATGTCTTAATTATGAAAATAGCTACTATGTAGTTGATGCTTCCTGTTCTGCCAGAGCAGGTGCAGCCTTTGTGGAAGTGGGTTCCACTGGACCAGCGTCTGTGAACGATCCACTGTGGGTGATTTTTTTTTTTGACCTTACATCTGTGTGTAAGGACCAACCACAACCATCTAAAATCTTTGCATGTTATTTTATCTTCTGTGTAAGAAGTACACAGCATACCCTGATGATCAGCTTCAAGGGTTCTCAGTGTAGGATGCATACAGTATGTCATGCTGAAATATAGAGCACTTACAATAGAACCCACTAGAAACCAATTATTTTAGCCTGGTTCCTTAAATCTATGGCATTTTTCCCATGCTGACTGATATGCTGCTCAGTGTCTTTTGCTGTCTGTCATGATCCTGGGCCATGTTGGCCCAGCATTCTTAGTTTTCGTATGTTTTGTGTGTTGTTCTTTATTTATGCCATGGTTTCTGTTAAGATGTTCCTTATTTGATTACCTCCTGTGTGCCCCTCTGTTTATCTGTGAGCCCTCGTTTCCCCTCCTTGAGTTTTATTCCATGTTTTCCCAGCCCGTTATGTCCGTGCTCTCCCCGTGCTGTCTCTCCTCCTCTCTGAACCTCCGTGTACTTCCTGTTTTACTTTGACAGTCTCCCGTCAGTGTTGCGTTCACTCCTGCCGTGTCTTGTTATGATTATCAGTGTCACCTGTGTTCCCCGTGTGCTCCCACTTCCCTCGTTAACCCTCTGTGTATTTATGTCTGCGTCTCCCTCAGTTCTGTGTCGCGTTCTCCCTCATTCATGGCCGTGTGTTTCTCTGTGTATTACGTTATAGTTTCCTCGTTTAGGTTGTATGGTTTCTCTCTCCAGCAATAAAGCTGTGTTTTGAGTTCATTCCTGCCTCCGTGAGCTTGCGTTTGGGTCCTCATCCTGCCTGCACACAGCCGCAACCATGACAGTCTGCTTTTAAATCAGATGTCACTCTGAACATAAACACAAGCCACAGCAGCCCAGCTGTCTTAGCTGAGTACAAGGATACATTTACTCTCTTTGTGTAAAATATTGTGATGATTTTACATTATATTAGGCAGGCAGCTGCCCAAATTAAACCGTGACTATTAGCAGTTTGGTTATTTTGAATGCCTCGGCTGGAAAAAATTCAAAATGGTTTGTAAGGTTGGCCACAGCTTTGTATGTAAAGGGGAGTTAGAAGATTGCTTCATATTTTAAGATTGATTAAGATTAATTAATATTTTTAATTGTTTTATTTTACATCTCACCTTTTACACTGCATTGAGTTGCTGCCATGTGATTGGCTGAGTGTACATCGTTCTTTGTTTCAAAATGGACTTAATGCTTGGTTGAACAGTTGTGATGTTTATCTCCTTTAGATTTATTTTTTATTTTCATGATGAAAAATGGTTTGTTGGTTCATACCTATGAAGTTACAGTGTTTCTGAAAAGCCTAAAAAGATGAATTGTTACCATAGTAAACTTCAAAACAGACTTTATTATATGATATAGTTATAAAATTGGATAAAAACTGACTTCAGCATAATATAAAATAATGTGTTGTCACTATGTATGCATTGGTCAACTTTCAGATCTATGAAGTTCAGCTCCCCCAGCTGTGTCTCCCTTCTGTGGCCCATTCCCTCATTACTACCCTGTGTATTTAAGCCCTGTGTTTTCCCACGCTTGGTGTCGCGTCGTACCCTCAGACCCTGCCTGTGTGTTCCTGCTTGGTTTCATGGTTTGGTTTCTGTTTTTGTTTCATGCCAGCAATAAAAGCTGTGGTTTTAGTTACATTTCGTCTCGGAGTCCTGCATTTGGATCCACATTTCCACCTGCCCGCACTCAGAGCCCTGACATCAGCATAATATAAAATAATGTGTTTTCCCGATACCTGATTTTTAGCACTATGTATGCATTGGTCAACTTTCAGATCTATGAAGTTCAGCTCAGTTATCTATGTTTTCATTTTTAGTTTCCATTTGCATTTAGATGCACGGCCGATTCTCTGATGTGTGATCTGTTTCTACCTGTGCTGATGCTAGCAGGACTAAAGCTGATCAAGCAGCAGTAAATATGTGAAGCAAGGCTGAAGGATACACTCATAAAATGAACAGAATCATAAGAATATAACAGCACGAGCACTGCAAATGCAACTAAAACATGTTGACATCAAATGGTATGTTATTTGAAATCTATATGAAATAATGACACATCTATGTTTTCCAATTTTAATTTTTTTTTGTATTTATTTAGTTTTTCCACAGTTGTGTAAATCAGTCTGTCTGTGGACTGGTACAGCTGAAAAGCCGACGCAGCCAGTTCCTCTTCTTCTTCTTCTTGGGTTTTTTCTCTGGCACAGTCTTAGCTTCAGTTTTGAGTTCAGCTGGATTGGTAGTTATCGTTTTCTCTCTGTCTTCTGTTTGTTGTAGAGAGTCATGCAGAGACATCTCAGTTGATGTCAGGGAGTCTTCTTCTTCTTCCTTGTCCTGTTCTTTGGTGTCTTTTTCCACCAGAAGCTCAGATTTTCCATTTGCTGTGTTGGAATTTTGTTCATTTTGCTCCTGTGTGATTTTAATGTAGGACGCTTTGACTTCTTTCAACTCTTGATAAAGAGTCTCTGCTTTCATGTCATGAAGCTCCTTGTTGGAGCAGAGCTGGGATTTAAGCTCACTGATTTCCATGTTCAGTGTCTCCTGGTCCTGCCTATGTTTGTCTTCCTGTTCCTTGAGTTGGTGTTGAGCTTCTAGGAGCTGTTGTTGGAGTGTTCCTATTTGCTCTTGTTGAGTCTTGTATTGGACTTCAAATTGAGCCTCCTTCAGACCTACACAGTCCGTGTGTGAAGCCTCTGTGGTTTGTGTAGAAGAATCCACACACTGCTCTGTGGTAGGGTCGCTGACGTCTTCGTGCAGGACACGGATCATGTCATCCAGCATGACAACTGCTTGGTTGTCCTTTGCTTGAACCTCTGTTTTGCTCTTATCAGGCTTATTATTATCATTAGCCTCCTCCAGTTGCTCTATGAGCTCTTTAATTGTTTCTTCATGCTGTTTTTTGTCGGCGATCATCTGTGCATGAAGTTTGGTCACCTTAGACTGGTAATAAGAAGCCCTCTTATTAGCAGCTACCAGTTTCCAGTAAAGCTCGTTCTGGTGGTTTTGGGAAGCTTGTAGTTGATGCCTGAGAGCAGCAATCTCACAACATGAATCATACTGGACTCTGCCATGATGGGGTATAAATCTGGGATTTGGCTGATGTTGCCACGTCCCTCCATTTGGCCCAGGGTTTTGTCCACTGGCGTTATTCATGTTTGCCTCTGTCTCCATATTCACGTCGTCCTTTGGTTCTGACATAGGGAGGGATTCAGGGTTTTCCCTTTCACAGTTCCTTCAGGGTTTCCTGACACTTCTTCATTTCTCAGGTTGCTTCCATCAGCCACGTTGTTTTGGGCTTCTAGAAGAGCCCGAGCATACGCCCGAGTAATCGGTCGTCTGGGTTCTTCAGCCACTCTTTTCTGTTTTTGCCCCCTTTTTTTCTTGCCTTTCACGACCACTTCTGTTTGAACTTGTGCCAGAGGACGTGTTTCAGGATTTGGTGTTTGGGCTTTTTTGAGGTCATTTTCCGATCTTTGCAAAACTGTTATATTTGGGCTCACGACCACTTCCATCTGTGCTTCTGCCATTTTATATGTGTCTGCTTCAGCGTCTGCTTCTGCTTCTGCGTCTGCTTCTGCGTCTGCTTCTGCGTCTCTGTGTCTTCCTTATCTTGGTTTTAACAAACAGGTTGTTTTGTAGTTCTGCCACCAAAGAGTTGCTACAGTTGACTGAATTTCTCCTTCCAATGACAGAATGTGATGACATCACAAGCTTTGTGCCTTTGATGACATCACAAGCTTTGTGCCTTTGATGACATCACAGGCTTTGTGCATTTGATTCTGTGATTGGACAGTTTGAAAATAAAATGTCCACAAATGTACTTTAAAAAAAGTCATTTTATTTTGTAGTATATGTTGAATTAACACTATAAAAGCTACTCGACCAGAATTGCAGTTAAAAATAAAACAAAAGCAAAACACAAGTTTTTATAAATGGTTGTTACAAACAAACCAAAGGAGAAGACGACTGTTTAGTGGAAAAATATTAGACATGCTCTCTCATAATAACTGTGTAATAATGTAAACTAAGACATGTCGAAAACATTGATATTTAGTTAAAGGTATTTATTCAAACGATCCAATGACCAGCATGTTTTAGTGAATGTCTGTAGGCACTGGGAGCTTGGTGGTTGCCTAGGCGACAATATGTCATCTATGTTTTGTTTTTAATTCAGTTTCACTGGTGAAACTAAGAAACAACAGGCTGCAGAGGGACACGTTAACAGAGCTTTACTAACTCTTACTGTCATATCCAGTGTGGACAAATCTGTATAGATTCATATTAATATATTAATCATTCATTTGAATAACCAAGGATGCAAAATAAAAATCACAGGAGAGTTTATGAGACGAGGTCAAGTTCAGAGACACACGTTTAGCAGAGGTGAAGCCTCGAGGACAGCTGGCAGCTACACCCATGTATGACAGCACCCACCTGTCACAAAGAGCAGCCTTTCCATGCCTGACTCTGCATAATTGTCAGCATCCAAGCATTTTAAATGAGTCATCATCCTCAGAAATCATCCTTTGCACAGTTGTTATGAAGAGAAAAATAAACTTTAGAGCTGAAAATCAGATATGAACCGTGATCTGGGAGGGGAAGGGCACCTGCTGCCAGACAATGTTCACCTTGGAAAAAGTCAAAAGTGGTTTATAAATTTTGCCACAGGTCTGTTTGTCAGAGGGAGTTAGGCCATTGCTTCATAATTAAAGACTGATTAAGATGATTCATATTTTCTTAAAGGTTCTTTTTAGACCTCACCTTTTACACCTGCATTGAGTTGCTGCCATGTGATTGGCTGATCAGATATTTGCATTAATGAGTATTTGAACAGATCTACCTAATGAAGTTTTATATTCATGATGAAAATGCTTTGATGGTTCATACCTATGAAGTTACAGTATATCTGAAGAGCCTTAAAATATTTTTTTTACCATAGTAAACTTCAAAACAGACTTTATTATATGATATAGTTTTAAAAAAGGATAACAATTGACTTCAGCATAATATAAAATAATGTGTTTTCCCGATACCTGATTTTTAGCACTATGTATGCATTGGTCAACTTTCAGATCTATGAAGTTCAGCTCAGTTATCTATGTTTTCATTTTTAGTTTCCATTTGCATTTAGATGCACGGCCGATTCTCTGATGTGTGATCTGTTTCTACCTGTGCTGATGCTAGCAGGACTAAAGCTGATCAAGCAGCAGTAAATATGTGAAGCAAGGCTGAAGGATACACTCATAAAATGAACAGAATCATAAGAATATAACAGCACGAGCACTGCAAATGCAACTAAACCATGTTGACATCAAATGGTATGTTATTTGAAATCTATATGAAATAATGACACATCTATGTTTTCCAATTTATTTTATTTATTAATTTAATTTTTTCCACAGTTGTGTAAATCAGTCTGTCTGTGGACTGCCAGCCAACACATCCACAACACCAACAACTCAGACAGCACAAAGCCTTTTAAGTTGGCGAGGCGTGATAGCAAATGCAGCGCAGGTACATCCATCTGACCTGCAGCAGCATCGCAGACCACGCCCCCCTCCACACCACTCTTTCCTCACAGTTGCTCGCCATCGTTGCTCTCAGAGGGTAGAAGGTCCCGATCGAAGTGCACAGGTAACTCCCCTTCACATTTCACCACAATGATCCTGTTGGTGAGAAGCCTGCCTTCATACTGGCAGCTGGGTTTCCTGGCTCCCTGATGCTTTAGCTTACATTTAATTATGCGAAACGTTGCGGTACTATACGTCATGCCGCTATTTTCATCGTACCTCCCATCACCTCTACAAATGGATTTGACCTTTGCTGGAATGCTGAGGATGAATGTGTTGGTTTCCTTACAACTGTTGTCAATTTTGTAGATATTCCTATTTGATATTTCTGTGTTACACAGCTTTTCAGTCATCTTAGCATCTACATGCTGTCTTCTAAACTTTTCATAAGGTGTTTCTTCAGGTCGGTGCTCGCTTGGTAGAAAATTGTTCACTTTGGAAAATCCGGAAGCAAAGAGCAGCACGAGCATCGTGCAGACAAACAGTGTCTTCATCGTCTCCTGGAGAAGAAAACACATGGACGTTTTTCCACATTAAGAATTTGGCAGATACATCCTTTTGGATCCTGAAGCTCAGTAAGTCGTCTTTGTGAGCTGCAAACACACACGACAAGAGGACTGATAGACCTTTTTCTTTAAATGAAAGAAGTCGTTTTATTTATAGTTTTCTTTTTTATTTATTTCTAATCATATATATTACTTTGTTCTCTGTTTATTTTTTATTTTTCAACTGTTAGGACGATTTCTAAATATCCTGAACAAGCCTGATCTGGACGGCTCCTGGAAGCAGATTCAGGCGTGATGATGTCATTTTCAACTGGAAAAAGAAGCTTTGAAAAGCTGAAGTAGTTTAAATGTTTAGATATTTAACCTAAAGATGTTCAACGTGAGCCTGCTGCCCAGCTTTAAAAGGAAAATCATTTTAAATGATACATAATAAGTTCTTACCAAAAGAGGAATGCAGACGGAGATGAGCAGAGATCTCTTCTGCAGTTCAGATGCTGCTGTGAGTTCTAGTTCACTTCTGTCACAGAGGAACAAAGTGTGTTTGGATCTGGACACTTTGATTTTTATACTTCTGATCAGCACCACCTCAAATAATCCTTTGCATCCACACCTACATCACTGGCCCACCACTTCTAGGAAACTTTAACACTTCCCTGCTTGTGACTCAGAAAGATAATGCAAATATGATGACCACTGACCACAAGAACCTGCATGTAGATGCAGCCTGTTTTTCCACATCTGGCTTTAGAAAAAAAATTAATGCACAAACAAATAGATTTAAAATAAAAAGATGTGTTGGTATATTTTGACCTTTCAAATAAACTATTAACACTTCTTTTTCCCCTTTTTAAGTATAATTTTTGGCAAATAAAGTGAGTGTTTTGACCATTTGCAGTTAAAATGTTGAACAATCTTTTTATTTTTGTTTTACTACCAGTTGGTTGTAATAATTTCATATGAGGATTTAAATGGATGTATAACAAAACAAAGGATAAAAGTATATATAAAAGTATATTTAATGAAGCTGATCGAACAACAGTGCAATATGGCATGATGACAGTGTTTACAATTTTGGCAGGAGAACAAAAGATAAATATTATAAAATACAAGACATGAAAATCTCAGAGGTCAGGGGTCGGGGGCCCAGGAAGTCTGACCTGCAGATTCCAGGTCTGACTTCGAGTACATAAAATATCATCTTTCTTGTGGGGAAGGAGCCTGAGTTAGAGCAGGAAGTTACACCATATTGATATTGTTGGGGTAGCCTCAATGCCAGTGTTGGACTCTCCAGTTTCCTTGAAGGAGGTTTGACTTTGTGCCATCGTTGGCTGGACTCTGTGCTCATTGATATCCCCGTATCAGTGAGTTAAGACACCATGCATTTATTTTCTGTGTGGCACACAACAAGAAAACAAGCCAAGAGAGAACACATCAGCCTCCAATGACAGTTTATTAAAAGGTTTATTGGAGGTTATTTGTTGTGTTATTGAACCTGTGTGCTAATGAAAGAGTGTCCTTAATAAACGTACTCCATAAGGAAGTGTGTTCACAAGTGCACAGAACACATTAGGGCACAGGTCAATGATCGATTTTACAATTGTAATGTCAGATCGATGGACACTTTCGGATACTTGGATATTCAGGTGATTAGAGGAGCAGAGATGATCAGCTGATCAGGATTTGGTGGTGTGTTGGATCAGGTGGTGGAGAGATACAGGACAGGCCTGACATACACAAACGTATAGTGAAGGTGCAGAGGCTCAGATCTGTGACATCGTCCCAGCTCAGTGTCCATATTTAGATGTAACAGTGCTATAGACTTTACCTGACAACTTGTATGAGTAATGTTTTCATCTCAGGCATGTCAATTTCATTTGTGAATATATTTTTAATACTTGTACAACAGATTTTTTTGAGTGTTAAATAGAAATTATATGCTGAAACTGAAGTGATGGGTCGCACTCTTTAGTTCACCCCTGCTCTCGAAACAATGTAGGTGGTCCAGTTAACATATTTACATTTTTTCATTTGCTGTTTCACTTGCAAAATATTTCCAGTGTGACATTTGATCAGGTCTTGTAAACCTTGTCGTTAACCAAGCAGTCACTCCCAGGCTGCTGTGCTGATCACCGGATCTTAACTTCATTGTCACAGTGCACTCAGAACAAAACAGCCATGCAGAGATATGAGTCACAGTGACATTAAAACTGATGAAGACCGTCGTCGTTAGAACCAGCAAACTGAACGAACTAAAAAAGATCATCTAAATTCAACTGGTCTAAAATATCAGGATCTCAGTGTTAAGTCCATATTTTTGAAGTAGAAGCTTTTACTGGTTTTACTTAAGAAAAAGAAATAATAAGGAATTGTTTTGGAATTTGTCCAGGTTAACAGATGAAATCATGTTCAGTGCTTTGTCCTGTCAGTAAACACAGATTCTTTATTTGCACTGAATGGGACAGCATATAATTTCACTGCTTTTGGCATAATGACAATAAAAGATAGTTTCAAAGTCTGACCTGCAAAGCCCGTCCACCCAGTGTCCTCCTCAGTCATGCTGGTTGCATGACTGCTGTAGAAGTGCTAAACTACTGTGACCTGATTAATTGAACTGAGCTCACACTGCAATAACTAATCAGTGAGGTGGTAGTTTAAGTACTTCATTACCAAAATGTATAAATGAAGTACATCAGAAGATGTTGGGGAAGAAGCACTTCACCGGGTGGGCCTGGACCCCCGAGGCCTGTCCCTGTGCCGACCTCGTCTGAGTCTAATAGATTTATAAGATAGAGCTCATCAAAAGACTAAGATATGAATATAAACATGATATTTGTCAGTTTAATTTAATGTTAAGTTGAACTGGAGTTAACCAGAATCCTTTACTCTTCCAACTCCTCTACTTTGTCTAACACTTAGCTTAGCTTAGCCTAGCCAAGTTTTCTTTGCAAAATTGCTAATTGCATGGTTTCAAATTGCAGTTTTGATTTTAAGTGGACTAATTGTTCAGACCTGCTCTGGGGCCTGTCTGAAGTATTAAATTGACATATATTTGTCTCAACACCTACGCAGGAGAACTTTTTTGTAAGTGTGAAATGGAAAATAGAAGAAGAAGTAGAGATGTGGGTGTTCCTATTTACATGTTTTTATTTTCTGTTTCTTTAGCCAAACATGTTATTTGATCAGAGCACCTGCCTGTACACCTGCTGTTAACCAAGCAGTTATTTTCAAGCTGCTACACTGATCACAAAGTCATGACATATGAATGACAGGAAGTGTCCAGTGTCACGTACCGATATTAATGACAACAATGATGGGTCAAAGCAACATATGAACATTTATTACGATATCCTGATAAATGTAATGCAGCGGGATAACTTCTACAGTTATTATGTTAGTGATGATGCCTCTTTGCTTTTCATTTATTCACAGCTTTGTGGCGTACGATGGAGTGTCAGGGCCACATTAAGATGATAACCTGCCACGGCTGCAGTACCCTCTACAACACGGCTTGTGTCGATGATTTAGTGAAGCAAACTGATCAGCTGTCTCATTGTGTCTTTTGTGTGTTTGGTTTTGTGTTTTCAATGAACTGAAAGCCCTCTTTAATGCACAGTGTCAGCCATTCATTTTGTGCAAATGGTCAAGTCTTCCAAGTGTGCGTGCTTTTCCTTCTGAGTGCTTTTCCTTCAGCGTCTGTGTTACTCGCGTCCAGCAGATGGCAGTGTTTCACTGTCTGACGGCTGTCTGAAGCTTCAGCTGGATTATCCGTTTGCTATGTTTGCCATGTTACAGTGGGGAGGAAAAACTCCTTTTTAACAGGAATATCTAGACATGAGTGATTACTGCAGTGGGGCACTATCTGTGCTATCTATAAGAAATGTTAGCAACAATAAAACTCTGAGGATCAGGGCTCCATTTCACTCCAGTGTTCAGTGGCATTTTAAAAGAGTGAATACCGACGCTGAATGTCTTTGTAAAGCAAAAGCACTTTGTTAGCCTTTACAGAGCAAAGCTATGGATCAATGTGCAGTGAAGAAAAATCGAGGTGGCCAGTCTGTCCTTTCCTAACCAATCACAGAGCTCCTTACATTGCACCATGTGGCTAATTTGCGTTTTACTGATATTGCTGGGCTGCTGTCAATCATTTTGTCTTTATATTACAACAGAGCATTGACCTTTAACCTGTTTAATTCATACTGAGTATTTAAAAAAATGTATTGTCATAATAAATTCTGCCTCACTGAAACACCATTTTGCATTAGCCTCTATCACCTGACTTGTCACTGATGATATCACTGCATGAGCAGGCGAGCGGTAGCGGCGGGGGGGTGTAGGTGAAGCTCGTGAAGAACAAAATTCTGTACGAGCGGACGCAGTGAGTCCAATAACCAGGGGTAACTGGAAATAAGGTGTTGTAGGTTGGCTTCCACAGTGTAAAGAGACACTTCTCCCTCATGCTCTAACAGCTGGTAAATCAATTTAGAAGCAGAGTCGATAACGGCCTCCTGAAGCTCCCTAGGTGGGGTGACTGCCGCTGGATCCATATCTGGCTGGTCCGTACTGTCACGGCGGGTGAGGAGAGCCGTGTGAAAATAATAAATGAGGATCCAATCGCAGGCAGTAGTGGAGAAGTGAAGGTGGTTTATTGAACACAAAAATAAATATGGACAAACAGCAAATGGAGCACGAACTAAACTAGACTGGAAACAACTAAACTACAGAGCACAAACACACGGGTGAGACATGGTGGACACACAGACGGACCAGCAACTACAATGACAGAGGACACGACTTAAATACACAGAGAAACACAGGGGAATTACACACAGGTGGTGGACACAGCTGGGAATAATCACCAAGACGAGACAGAGGTAAAACTGAACACACTCACATGAGACGCAGACCTTCACAATAAAACAGGAACAAGAAACCATCACACTAAGACGCAGACTCGACATAGAGAGAGAGACAGAAAATGACACATGGAACTAAACTAAACCTGCAAAAACATGACAACTCAAAATACTGGGTCAAACTGACCCAGAACCGTGACAGACTTTCTATAATGTTTTGCTTGAGCATGTCCTGCTTTTCTGTAATGTTATTTCTACAGCCTCTTATTTCTAACCTCTTGTGTACCTCTTTTCAACCACTGGGAGGCGCTACAGCTTCATTCCTTTCACACTAAGGCAGCGGTAGGGAACTCCAGGCCTCGAGGGCCGGTGTCCCTGCAGGTTTTAGACGTTCCCTACCCCTGCACTAAGGCCTTTGAAATCTTCATTAACACTGAGCTTGAAATTTCTATCAGTCGAATGCAAAGGAGTCCTGTGGTTGTAGGACAGAGGTAGGGAACGTTAATCTGCCATCATTTAGATTATATGACAACAACCTTCAAATCTGAAGTCTCAGAAATCTGCTTCATGTACAAGTTCCTCCAATAATCAGGGCTAATATCACCAAATTGTACATAAACAGACTTTTACATGTTAAAAAACAATATAAAATACTATATTATTAACAAAATATCTTAAGATACAGCTACAAATTGCTTGAAAGATTTGCAATGAAATATATAAAACAGCTTTATTGTCAGTGAGGACAAAGTTATAGTGATGCTGTGCTGGAGTGTTCAAAAGAAGACAGAGACATGAAGTATAAATATTGTATAATATTAAATATAAGAAAGAACAAAGTTATAAAAACATTAATAATTGAAATCTGCAACAATATTCACATAAAGTGTAAAATACAGAGTTAACTGTTTAATAGGTAAAGTTTAGGTCTTGCAGTCGAACAATGATCCCAAACACAGCAGCAAATCTACAGCAGAATAGCTGAAAAGCAAAGTCCAGACCTCAACCTGGGACATTCAGAGAGCTGTGCTTAAATAAATGCCCACAAAGCTCAAAGAACTGAAGCAACGTTGTAATGAAGAGTGGGCCAACATTCCTCCACAACAATATGAGAGACTGATAAAGTCAAGCAGAAAACAATTAGCTCACATTTGTGCTGCTAGAAGTGTTTCTAGTTATTCACAGGACTGTAGTTTGAATTTAAAGAAATGTGAAAGTGCACTGAAATTAACATAAAGTTATTGCAATTTTTAAAAAAAATCAAGAAATCTAAGAGGAAGAAACAATGTAAACCACACAATTGTTTTCCTTATATTCTCCACACGGCAATGCACATAACAGACATAAAATATTTGCATTTATCAATAGAAAATATACAATTTTTCCATAGTCATAGCCAGGCCCGATTACTGCCAAACCTGTGCTGAATCAATCACTTAAACAGGACCTGTCTGACAAAGTAGAGTAGACCAAAAGATCCTCAAAAACTACACATCATGGCGCAATCCAAGGAAATTCAGAAGCGAATAAGAAACAAAGTAATTGAGATCTCTCAGTCTGGAGATGCAACGTCAAGATGAACAGAATCCAGTTTCTGGGATCCTGAAGGAGAATGTCTGGCCATCTGTTCACGACCACAAGCTGAAGTGCACTTGATCCAAAGCACACCAGCAAGTCCACCTCTAAGCAGCTTAAGTAAAACAAAAGAAAGACTTTGGAATGGCTTAGCCAAAGTTCATACGTGAATCTGATTGAGGTGCTGTGACCTTGGAAAGGTGGTTCATACTCAAAAACCCTCCAGTGTGGCTGAATTACAACAATTTTGCAAAGATGAGTGGGCAGAAATTCTTCCAGCACCTCGTAAAGGACTCATTGCCAGTTATCCCAAACGCTTTATTGCAGATGTTTCTACTCAGGGTGGCCCAACCAGTTATTAGGTTTAGGGGGCAATCACTTTTTCCACACAGGGCCATAATAATGGCCGCCTTAATAATAAATGCCTTGATTTAGGAACTACTTTTAATGTTTACTTGTGCTATTTTGCAAAAAATAAAATCTCTGCAAAAACATCAAAACTGCTGACCATCTGACCTCAATATGAAATTATTAATCTTTTGACCAAAAACATTTAGATTTGTAAAAATAAAGAAACCATAGAGGAACAAACAATGTTGTTTGCTACGTTCTAACATGGCAATCTAAATAACAGTAATGCAAACATATATATTTATCAATAAAAACAGATCGCCTTTTCACTGTTACAAAAGTCAAGTACATCAATGTTTGTTCAGCTTTCATAAATGTAAGTTTGTAAGTACATAGTACATTTTTTGGTCCAACTTCTTTTAATACATGCAACACATTTCAGAACATTTGGGACAGAGACAACAAAAGACTGGAAATACTTCGTAAAAATCTGGTGAAACACTTTAAAGCCAGTGGGATTAAATGGGAAACATAAAATTTAATACTAGACAAAGACCGATTGAATCATGAAGCAAAGAATTAATAACTAAATCACAAGTAGAAAATGTTATGCAGATATTATTGGATAGATTTTGGTGTAGAAAAAAATGACAAGAAATGAAAAATGAAAGTTATCTGGTCTTTTTCTTTAAAGAGTAGCCTACTGCAGAGCAGCTACACTGACAAACACCATCATCACCAATACTGCAGCTAATACAATGATCCAGGAGGAAACTTGAAAAAGCAGGAAAAATGTGACACTGATCAAAATGAATACATCAATTATTGATCAAAGAGAAAATGCATACTACCACAATGCATTGTTATTGCATCTCAGTTTCTCACCATCACTGATAATCTGACGTCTGCTGGACCTCAGGAATCGTCTCCATCACCTCTCTGTGAGGAGCAGAGAGCACTCGTGCTGCACATCCCACCTGTGTGCTGTGTTTACGTGAACCTGAGAGCACAGCTGTAGTGGTGACAGTGAATGTAGCGTTGGTGTTGGACACACTGACAGTGTTGTACTGTGAGAAGCTGAGGTCTTGTTGTGAGAGTGTTACAGTGGGAGCAGGTCGACCAGTGGCTGAACAGGAAACAACCCACTCTTCAGCAGAGTTTGACTCTCTGACATCAACAGCAGGTTCATGCAGCTCTGTGAAGGATCAGGAGATATAAAATAAGGAGTATATTGTTAAAGATACATTGACTTCTAACACATGTAACGCATTAAGGTCAAATTTCTTACCATAAGGATGTGTTACACGATTTATGAACCCCAGTTTGTTAATTATTTGTTCATTATTCATAACTATATACTTAATTTTTTAAAAATTAAGTGTTTTTGGTCAAATGGAATTTCTTTTTGGGTAATTTTAGCCCCTTTTAGCCCTCTGCCAAAATGTTTTAACCTTTCTGTCTCTAACAGTAAAACATCGTTCCTTTATCTTCTGTGTCTGGTGTGTTGGTCAGGATTAGCTAGCTTGGCAAAAAGTTCACATTAAACAAAGTGTGTTACTGTGAGGTGTGTGTTCGTACTATGAGTCACAGCTCGAGTTTTCTTGCGGGTGAAGGTTTTTCACCTCGCTGTCATTCTTGCATAAAAGTGTTTGACCCCTTCAGGAAAAAAAACGAAATTTGGGATTATTTTTTGTTTTGTTCATTGTGTGTATTTGTTTCTACTTTTTACTTTTTCTTTTACTGTGTACAGCACTTTGGTCAACCTGTGTTGTTTTTAGACATGGTTATTGATTGATTGATTGATTGATTGATTGATTGATTGATTGATTGATATGTCTTTGATTAAAATACAGCCTACTCCACATCCTCCAAGTTACAGAGAAGAGGAACCATCTGGGGTGAACTTGTGCACTTGGTATTGGCTGTCATGGTCCCTGTGCCTCTCCGGCTCGCTCATGTTGGCCACAGGTTTGTTTTGTTTTCTCTCCTGCTTCCCTGGGTGGAGCTCATTGTGGGCTCTCACCCTTGGCCCACGTATCTGCGGTGATTTCTACACCTGTTGCTGATCAGGCGGCGTCCCCCTTGCCTATTTAACGCTGCGGCACGGAGTATTCGGCACTGGAACGTTGAACCTCCCGTGTTCGTGCTCTCAGCTCTCCTAAGACAAACTCTCTCAGTGTTGTGTGGCGTATTGATCTAATTGGACTCTTTGTGTTTAGATCTCCCCGGAACTGGTGGCGGACCCTGACCTGTGATCCCTGTGTGTGTCAACATAAGTGGAAATTGGAGCGAGAGTGGCTGTGGAGAAGCGAGTGTGCGTAAGAAGAGGAGTGGCGGAGTTTGGGCCGAGTGGAGAGCGAGTGTGGATTCCTTCCCCTGGAGCCCTGAAGCCCTGCCCCATTCACTGTATATACACATCACTGTGGTTTCCCTTCTGTGTTAATAAATTGTCAACCCTTTGCTTGCCAGAACGCTGCCTGCGTCTGAATCCATCTGTTAGCCCTGACATTGGATACCTGGAAATCAGTGAAGGGACCATTAATGCTTCAACTTGTACACAGGTTTGAGAGCAACCACCCAAAAGCTTCTGCTAATAAACACTAGTCTGTGTTTGTGATGCAAATGTTTCTGGCTGTGTTCACAAACATTTAGTAAGGTGAGTGAGGAATATTAATACTTATTATTAGATCATTAGCAGACTGTAGAACTTGACTGCACGCCAAGGTGGCAGTTCAGCCATTTGATTCATGTTGCAGCAGCTCATGAGTGAATGAACATCGTGCAATAAAAGTACTTCTAGAAGTACATTTTTGCAAAAACGGACATTGTGGAGGAATGTAGGGAAGACACGAGGGAGCCCAATATTTTACTCAAACGTTAATCGCTGCATCACACAACTGAACATTCAAAGCGCCAAAACCTAACCCTCTCACTTCCCGTTACACTGGGTACGAGTGGAGCTACCTGGTGGTATGTACTTACATTTATTTAAATTTACTTGAGTAGGGTAGAGTCATGCTAATGACCTAATAATTTTATTCAGGTGTGTTGCAGCAGAGATACATTTAAAAGCTTCAGGACGCTGGCTCTCAAGGCCTGGACACCCCTGCTTTACACAAAGATGGGTTAAATCACAGTGCAAAGAATGAATGAATAAATGAAATATAAAAAATAAATAATTATTAAATAGTCTTACACATCAATGTCATTGGTTGACTTTTGGAGTATTTGAATCCTTATTGGGTTCCCTGAGTGACAGAAGGATTAAAACACTTTAAAATCAGTACTGAAAATATGTGCAGACATTACTGGATAGATTTAGGGTTAGAATCAATAAATCACTATCATGTTAATAAGATAAGACACATTACAAAAAAAACCACAGACCACTTTAATGTCAGACAATATTTTCAGGGAACGACCTTTAAGGTGTCGCGGATAAATACAACAAAAGAATAAAAAAAAGAAACTGTGGTGTTTTGTAAATATAATAATAAACGTGACTTGAGCTGTGCGCCAACAACAATGACAGTGACGTCCTCCTCTCTGCTTTTTAATGCTCTCTGGTCACTATGGTAACGCGTAAATAGTTCTTTCAAAATAAGACACACAACTACAACCATACATTTCACACCGGAGGATCAACTCTCGCGGAACGGTACCAAAAGACTCACGGACCGGTCCGTGGGCCTATTAGGGACCGCTCCTGTACAGGAGACACTAGATTGATTGACAATGGTCTACAGCAATCAGAACGCACAACACGATGTACTGTAAAAAAAATAAATGAATCAGCGAAACAGCAAGTGTCACTTTTGGCCACGAACAATTTAGGGGATGGTGCATTTTTTTGAACAAACCCAGAGTGTTAAAAAAAACTTAAAACCATTTTTATTTCTCAGCAGCATCAATAGTAACAAAAACGCAATTTAGTTTCGCTGTCAAAGTCGATTTAACTGAAGTTACGTTTTTCCGGTTACTGTGGAGCTCCACAGCAGCTGCAGCCAGAAGCTGTTTCTACAGGATCCTGATGGACACTCAAAGCTTTTAGAAAATGTCCTCATTAGTTGTTTGCAGCAGAATATCAACCGATGTCAACCAAAACAACCAAAAGTGCTCTGCACATGTGTGTGAGACTACAAATTCTAGAACCAGAACTGCTGATTTCATTACTCTGAACTTTTAAAGGCAGATTTTGTATCTGAGAGCAGGGACACTTGCTGTGTTCAGTGTGACTCGTCTCTGCAGAAGGTCAGGGCTCTGATAGTTGCAGTTAGCGGGTGACTTACTGGGCAGGTGGATCCTGAGTGTCTGTGGGAGTCAGGGTTCATTATGGTCCTGGTTGCTAGTGGAAATAAAGAAACAAAAGGAGGGTGTGTTGTTCAGGAAGTACAGACTGTAGCTCAGCAGGTAGAATTACTAACTGGAAGGTTGGAGGTTTGATCCCTGGCTGCTCCAGTCTGCACGCCACGGTATCCTTGGGCAAGATGTGGAACCCCGACTTCCTCTCCGATGCATCCATCATAGTGTCATTGTTAGAAAAAGAAGTGCTTGTGTGAATGAAGCACGCTGTATAAAATGCTTTGACTGCTCATACAGAAAAGCAGCTCATAAGAACTGGTTCATTTTCCAGATAATTCCACTATTAAGACAACAGACATTTGGGAGGCTTTCTCTGAGAGTAACACTGAAAGTCTTGCTGCTCCTCCACAAAATGAACTTCAGATTAAAGACACAGCTCAGCTAAACACAACTCAAACTAATCTACACTATTTTTCTTTATTACGCAGCGTTTTTATAACTATTTCCAGATGTTTCTAAAGATGAAAACAGAATTAAACTCCAGCCTGATGCGTTTCTGAGGTTCCTGACTCTGACCGTCCCTCAAACGCCTCTCTGATCGTTTCCTTCCGTCGCTTTTACTTTCGCTTTCGTGAATGTTGTGGTGCAGTTGATCGTCTCGAAGTTAAGGTAACGTTAGCAGTCTGTACTGTTTTCCTGGCTGACATCAGCTGTGTGCAGCTTAGTTTCAGCATAAATCTGCTTCGTTTTATGTGAGATCAGAGTCTGGGAACGAGACAGAAACAGTTGATGATCAGCAGCTGAACTCGATGTTACTGTGGATCCACTGACTGATGTCTGTAGGCAGCTTCTCCTGCCTCCATCAGTCTGTTACGGAAGCCCGTTTCCGCCACAAAAAAGGATCCATTCTCGAAATTTCGACTTATAACTCGAAAATGTTGAGAAAAGTAGCTCAAAATGTCGAGTTAGTTCTGCCAATCAGTAATCCAGCTACAATGCGCACTCAAACCCGCATCGCAACAAATCGGCGCTTTCGAGAGTACGTTAGCTGATATTAACGCCATGTGATTCAGCTAATAACAGAAGGATTTCATCATTTGTGAAGCCACACAGACAATAATCAGCGACTTGTGCATTTATGACTGGCTGTTATTCTGGTGTCTTAGCTGTAGCATTTGTAGCTGAGGGCTTCAGCTTCCGGGTAACAAGGAAATTACGTCATTCACGTAAATGACTGATTGACAGCACTAACTCTTAATTTTGAGTTAGTTTTTTCAAAATTCCAAGTTAATAAGTCGAAATTACGATAAAATAAGTCGAAATTTCGAGTTCTGGATCCTTCTTTTTTTAGTGACGCAAACGGGCTTCCAGTGTGTGGATGTTGTTTAACTGCTGACAGTGAGACAGGCTGTCCTAAGAGTCGCTGCCAACACTTCATCTATAAAATGCATTTCTCTGCTCGTTCGCTATAGTCTGCTGTCGTATTTGTATGCAGGTTATTTTCAGTTTAACTGCTGATGTTCATTCGTGTATTGTAGGTGAATGCGTTGATGATTGATCATAAATTAGTAAACTGGCCGTTTTTGCTCAATAATTCCTGTTTCATGTTCAAACCGTCAGACAGAAACTCTGCGTTTGTTTTTATGTTCTTCAGCCTGTTGTTCTTGAGGTCATCTGTGATGCGTTCAATGACCCTCCACATGCTCTGAGGCTCATTTGAAGAGAAACAGAACTTCATCTTTAGAGCATAAGTGGGTTTTTGCCCTCTTTATGCCCGCGGTCAGGCTCTGTTTATTGTAGTATAACACTCATAGGACACGGTGTCCCGCTGCACACACACTGCACACACACTGCACACACACTGCACACACACTGCACACAATGACAGCTGCAGAGTTTGTGTCTGATGTATTAAGTATGAAACACTGTTGGGCTAAAATCTGGTCAGAATGAATCCAGGTGCAGGTGTGTCAGTTTAGGACCACTGGACTAACATCCAAGTGCTCACAATATAAAGTGTATTCTGTAGTAACATCCTGGTGTTGCAGCAACAGTCCCACATGGAAACGTCAACACTCAAACTCAAAATCTCTTTTTGTCAACAATAAAATGACAGCAGACCAATTTGAACAAAGTTGGTAAAAAGCTTCAGAAATTAGTAAAATATTAAAAAGTGTCTTGATGCTCAATCATCCAGGTAAGGGTTAGGTAATGCTGTGATTGCAGACATTCCCCAACTCTCTGTGAATGGGACTCATGGCCATTGATCAGTGGTTGTTGATCAATGGTCATGACCTCCCAGCCATTGTGCAAATGTCCTGTTTATAAGGTTGGAAACCTGCAGTCAGCTGAGACTGAAGGAGTCACCTGGATGAGTCATGAAACGTTTCTCCCACTGAAAACATCCAGATGAACAGAATCAACTTTTGGGGATTAAAACGTGTCTGAATCAATCAGTGGGTGCTGAGTGGGTCAGTCAGTGTGTCGCTGGGCTGATTTGTGTTTCCTCTGCAGGTGAAGGTAGAAAGTGTGTGTGAGCTGATGTGAACTGAGCAGCATGGATCAGTGTGAGGACAGAGAGGAGGGAGTCCCTCCCTCTAAAAGCACTCTGTGTGGGGAACATGAGAGCCAGACCAAAGCTCAGAGGTGAGATGACCATCTCTAACTGTCCATGACTCTTCTCCATGTCACAGCTCAGCACTCACATCACTGCTCCATCATTATTCACAGGAACCAGCCTGGACCTCCACCCAGCTGTGTGTCCTGTAAGAGTGACTGGTCTAAAGATGTCATCATTAATTTCAAAGTCTCTGCTGCAGAGAGGTGAGCTGTTAGTAACAAGAACTCTCTGATTTAAATGATTTTGATGTTTCCTGGTTTCTAAAATGCATCTCTGTAGCAGAGCAGTGTCTCCAAGGACACACAGGCTCAGCTGTAACTGTCAGTTTATCTGGTTTAAGACACATTTGGACTCAATTGGCTGTTTTTAACTATGTATTTTAATCAGAGGTGTAAATCTAGACTTCACACATCTGGATCCTAAACTATGATAGAAACAGCTGCTAGCAGTGGGTAGTTTGACTTTGATACGCTGCTCTAGAAAGCAAACAAAGGTTTGTGCAGCTCCTCTTCAGAAAAGTGTTCAGAGAGCAGCTGCTGTATTAGACAAAGGCTCGTCGTGTGAGCCCAGATGTGTGTAACAGCTGGATGAAGGAGAACCATCACAGTCGCGTCTCCATCCCGCCTTTATTAATGAACTTCCTGTTGCTTGCAGATGACAGGAACACAAAGTGTTTGTGCCACGTGATGCTGCAGGATTTGTTAACGTGTCCATGATGGTAACATCTCCTCGTCTAACTGCAAACACATGAGCGCTCCTAACGGCAGCTATCACAGCCACACAGGCAGACTGTGTCTCACTGTTGCATTCAGGGACATTTGTTTTCCTGTAAAAAGCTGAACTCTAATCTAAGAGGACTGTTGCTGACAGGAAACAGCTGCATTATCTGCAGTCTGTGTGACCACAGCTGCTTCAATCACTTTATCAGAGAATTGATCATTGAATAAAACATGTTTGTGTCTGCAGAGGTCAGAGGTCACAGTCTGCAGGATCCAGCTGTCCGTCTGTGAGGAGTGACTGGTCCATGCCTCACCCTCCACACTTCAGTGGTGAACCTGGACCAACGAGGTCAGAGACCTGTGATGACTCCTTTACATGTTTGTGTTTTCCTGGATAAATATGACCAAAGATTCATTAAAAAGATAAAAATATTAGACTTTGTCCTGTAGCGCTGTGTGGCAGGCAGGATTGGACCCAAACACAACAGGATGAAGTCAAAGAGGCAGCTTTATTTCAGCTGTGAACATGCAAACAGCAGAAATAAGGAAACATAACTGTAGGTTTGCAGTGAATGAAGCCTCAGCTCAACGCTCCACTTTGTCCCTCTTTTCCTTCTCCAAACAGCCACATCAGGAGTCTTTGATGGAGTTTTAAAATATTTAATTACAAATGTCCAAAGATGGGTTCAGGATACCTGAATCCACAATTATTAAAGCTAAAATAGTTCACAGGGTTTGGACTTTGTTAGGTGACGAGAGAACATCAAAGTGTTTTTTATCTTTAAACAGTATTTTTATCACTTCAGTTGCTCTCACAGCCCTGTTTGTTATTTTACCAGAGCTCTTATGTTTCACTCAGTGCTCCCACCAAACACCTTGGAGGACACATTAGTGTGATTTAGATTTCATTGGTGCAAACACCAGTCACACAAGCTAACCCATGGAGGCAGCAGCAGGCTTTGTGTTTGGTAAAGTCTGTTGGCTTAAACTAAGAGAGTTTAGTTTGTTAGCACAAAGAGCTGTCAGCTAAAGCCCCGAATGCACTTTGAATACAGACGAACTGAGAAAAACACTTTAAATACAGCAAACAGTCAAACTGACAACATCTTGTTCTGCTGATCATCCACAGCAGTACATTTAGCATTCATGCTAGCAGCAGGCTATGACTGTCCATTCAGCACCAACACAGGTAGGAGTGAGCAGTGATAATAATGGATTGGATTTATATAGCGCTTTTCAAGGCACCCAAAGCGCTTTACAATGCCACTATTCATTCACTCTCACATTCACACACTGGTGGAGGCAGCTACGGTTGTAGCCACAGCTGCCCTGGGGCAGACTGACAGAAGCGAGGCTGCCATATCGCGCCATCGGCCCCTCTGGCCAACACCAGTAGGCGGTAGGGTAAAGGCTCTTGCCCAAGGACACAACGACCAGGACAGAGAGCCCGGGGATCGAACCGGCAACCTTCCGGTTACAGATACGCTTCCCAAACCCCTGAGCTACGGTCGCCCCAAGTCCTGCTCCTGATGAAGCAGGACTGTGAGCAAGTTTGAGCTACAATCCTATTGGCTTCTCAGTTTCTCCAAAGAAAAGGGGGAAAATTCTTGGTGTTGTGAAGATGTGAGTTGGTCTTGTTGTCATGGGGCTGGAAGGATGCTGGCAGTGAGAGGCTTTTCATACAGTGTTCAGTAACAGAATGAGAAGAAAGCCACTGCACATGAAACAAGGTGCTCGTAGTGTTTGTTTACTGTGTTTGTGCCACAATGTCAGATCAGTTGTAGATTCACATGAAGACTTGTCCAGTGAAACCAATGCAAGTACTGCAGTACAGAGCAAAGACTAAGCAAGCCAGGAGAGCTCTCCAACTTTCTGAAAGTATCAGGATATTTGAGTGATAAGAAAAAGTGGATCATGCAACAATGTCCCTCAGCACACAAAACAATCAAAGCAGAATAAATATAATGTTTTAGATCAAACACTTACAGGGACCTGAAGAGAGAGAACCAACAAGATGTCATGGCTAACAGAGGAACTCAAGCACAGACTGAGTTCTGACAAACAAAAAGGTCGGGGAGGGGGTCCAGGGCTCCAGGGAAAAGAGGGAAGGGAGTCCACACTCACTCCTCTTCAGTCACTCGTGTCCTGCTCTCCACTCACACAGCCACACACGGGAGTCACAGGTAAGCGTTTGTAACCAGGTCCGGGGAAATATATACTCAAAGTATACACAAAGTTAACCCAACTGGTGAATTAAAAGAGAGATTTCTTAGCAATGAGCTGAGATCATGAACACAGGAGGGTCAATGTCCCAGCGACAAACTGCTCCATGCCGCAGCGTTTAATGGTTACCGGTAAGCCCAGGTGAGTCAGCAACAGGTGGTGTAATCATCATAACTGTGTGGACCAAGAGCGAGAGGCCATTACAAGCTCCACCCAGGCAGGCAAAACGCTAGCAGGAGAGAGCAAAACATAAAACCTGAAGAGCCATCATGAGCCGGCCAGAGAGACACAGAGTTTATACTAGAAGAGAAACCTGCTCATCTTCATCATGTTTGTTTAAACAGAGAAAATCAGAAGTCTCTGTGTGTCAGACCACGGCTCTACACGGACACTTCTAAGCTGCTTCAGAGTGAACTGACCCAGATAATCTGCACACAGCGGCTGTAAAACAGTGAAAGTCATAACTGTGTCTCTCTGATGGAAAGCTTTTATTGTGAAGTCAGGAAGTCTGCAGGAAGTGTTGAGTTTGTATTCATCACTCAGTGTTTAATGAGACAGGCAGACAGGAAGAGCAGCTCATTAGTGTTGATGAAATCAAAGGAACTGTGAGGAACTGCAGTTTGGTCACATCTGGATGTTTTTCACTGACAGTAAATGTTTTAGTGATAAAGAAATGTGTTCACAGAGAGAGGAAGAGGAGTGGTGTTTGTGATGAGGAGCAGCTGTCCTGCTGTGCTTTGTGTCAGGACGTCCTGAAGGATCCAGTCTCTACCAGCTGTGGACACTGGTTCTGCAGACAGTGCATCTCCTCATACTGGGACCAGTCTGCTCCATCAGGAGACTCCTTCTGTCCCCAGTGTGGAGAAAGATCCAGAAGCAGAGCTGGACTGCAGACAGCCAGTCAGAGCAGCTGTGTACAAAGTAAGACTGAACATCTGTCTGCTGATGGACTCATTTCTGAAAACTGGACTTCTTGTGTTGTTCAGACATTGAAGAGTTTTCTTTCTCTTTAGTCTCATTGTTTTTCTTTCTTTCAGCAGATGTTGGTCTGCAGGAGGTTTTAGATGAACATAAGATCAGTCTGAGGAGGAGATGTGAACGTGTGACTGAAGGAAGTGATGAAACAGGAAGTAGAACCCTCCTGAACAGGATCTACACTGAGCTCTACATCACAGAGGGACAGAGTGAAGAGGTTCATACCCAACATGAGGTGAGGCAGCTGGAGACAGCTTCCAAGATGGACGCCCTCCATGACGCTCCAATCAGGTGCCAGGACATCTTTAAAGCCTTACCTGACCAACAGAGACCTATCAGAGTGGTTCTGACCAACGGCGTGGCTGGTGTTGGAAAAACCTTCTCAGTGCAGAAGTTCACTCTGGACTGGGCAGAGGGCTTGGAGAACCAACATGTCAGTGTGGTGGTTCTGCTTTCATTCAGGGAGCTGAACCTGATCAGAGATGAGCAGTACAGTCTTCTGGAGCTGCTCCATGTTTTCCATCCAACATTACAGAAGGTCACAGCAGAGAAGCTGGCTGTCTCTCAGTTTTTGTTCATCTTTGACGGCTTGGATGAAAGCAGACTTTCATTGGATTTCACCAACAGGAAGCTACTGTCTGATGTCACACAGAAGTCATCAGTCAGCCAGCTGCTGACAAACCTCATCCAGGGGAATCTGCTTCCCTCGGCTCTCGTCTGGATAACTTCCCGACCCGCAGCAGCCAATCAGATCCCTCCTACACGTGTTGACAGGCTAACAGAAGTACGAGGCTTCACTGACGCCCAGAAGGAGGAGTACTTCAGGAGGAGATTCAGTGATGAAGAGCTGTCCAGCAGAATCATCTCCCACATGAAGACATCCAGGAGCCTCCACATCATGTGTAGTATCCCAGTCTTCTGCTGGATCACTGCTACAGTTCTGGAGCACATGTTGACTACAGAGCAGAGAGGAGAGCTGCCCAAGACCCTGACTGACATGTACTCACACTTCCTGCTGGTTCAGACAAAGAGGAAGAAGAACAAGTACCATGAGGGACGTGAGACGAGTCCACAGGAGCTGACGGAGGCTGACAGGGAAGTTCTTCTGAAGCTGGGGAGGCTGGCATTTGAACATCTGGAGAAAGGAAACATCATGTTCTACCAAGAAGACCTGGAGCAGTGTGGTCTGGATGTGACAGAGGCCTCGGTGTACTCAGGAGTTTGTACAGAGATCTTCAAAAGAGAGTGTGTGATCTTCCAGAAACCAGTCTACTGCTTTGTTCATCTGAGCATTCAGGAGTTTCTGGCTGCTGTCTACATGTTCCACTGTCACACCAACAGGAAGACAGAGGTGCTGAAGAACTTCTTGGGACAAAAATACAACGAGTCCTCTCTGGATGATTTCCTGAACAGAGCCATGTATAAATCCCTCCAGAGTAAAAATGGCCACCTGGACCTGTTTGTTCGCTTCCTTCATGGCCTCTGTCTGGAGTCCAACCAGAGACTCTTAGTAGGTCTGCTGGGTCAGACAGAGATCAGTCCAGGAACCATCCAGAGAGTCATCAACAACCTGAAGGAGATGAACAGTGATGAAATCTCTCCTGACAGAAGCATCAACATCTTCCACTGTCTGATGGAGATGAACGACCTCTCATTATTTCAGGAGATCCAAGAGTTCCTGAAGTCAGAGAACAGATCAGAGAAGAAACTCTCTGAGATCCAGTGCTCAGCTCTGGCCTTCATGCTGCAGATGTCAGAGGAGGTTCTGGATGAGTTGGACCTGCAGAAGTACAAAACATCAGAGCGGGGACGACAGAGACTGATTCCAGCTGTGAGGACCTGCAGAAAGGCTGGGTGAGTCCAGATGTGATCATTAACATCATTGATCAGTGTAGGTTAGTAGTTTAATGTTGAAAATAAAATCAGATTGTAACCACAAAGTGTTTGTGTCCGTACGCTGCAACCTTCCACACCATTCCTTTATTGTACAGACTCAGCAGCAGCTCCATGGATCCCAAATCCAAGAGTGGAGAACAGATTTGAAGTGTGTCACATCCATGCAGTCACAGCTGTTTCCACCATGTTTCCACTGATATTAATCCTGTTCAATGACACGTTTCATATCAGTGAATATGTTCTTTAGGACGTCCACTGACATGTTTAAGTGTCCTGCTGGAAATCACTCAAATCATCCATGAAATCCATGAAAAATCCTTTTAGTGTTTCTAACTTCACCCTCTGTCCTCTCTCTCTCTCCATCCTCCTCACTGCTTCTTTCACTGATAATCACACAAACATCGTATTCAGCTACAAAATAACACAATAATATCATCTGATGATCATTATTATAAGAGCAGGATCCATATTTGATATCAGAGTAACACACTGCTTGGTTATGTGCAGTCATCATCAGTGACTGTGGGTCAAACAGAAGCTCTCTGATTGGTTGCTGACCTTGGTCACCTGTCCACTCTCACCTGTTTGTGTTTGCTCTCTCTTTGCTGTCTCCATCCTCTCTCTCCTTTCTCTCCCTCTCTGTCTTTGTACGTCACTCAGGTCCAATGGAAACAGTGACATTTACAAACCAATCAAAGACAAACTGATCCATGTCAGGTTATAACAATATTCAAAGTGAATACAGGCTGCTGCTGGACACAGACAGGTAACATCATTTTGACTTGCTGTCACCTGGATCTGGACTCATAAACACTGAAGCCCTGAACAGGAATACAAATCATTTTCTGCCAACTAGCGACACACCAGCAGATAATGGCTCAGAAAGCTAAAATGAGCCAATCATTTCTGTGTTTAGTTCCCCTGAGATCAGATCTGATATCAGCAGCTCTCAGTTCATTCATCATTATTGTCCAGTGATGAGATTTCTGCTCCGTTTGGTAACAGTCAGCAGGTTTTTCCTGCGTGTGGACGTGAACAGTCGTACCTGACAGCAGGTAGCAAACAGAGATCATCTTTCCAGCTGGAACTCTTCACTGAGCTGAACTCATTCAAAATGTTCTGGAGTCAAAACAGGAAACAGTCCAAATGTGTGTCTTCACTCTGACTCTGGATCAGATCTCAGTGACAGACTGTGGACATTATGGAAGCCTAAATGTGACACCATCTTCCTCCTTCATCTGCAGATTAAAGCCAAGCAAAGATTCTCATTAAAAGTCTGCAGGTCTGAGAGAGACTCAATCGTTGTGTCATGTCAAACACAGTAAGAGGAGCTGAAGCACAGATGTGAAGAGCAGATTCATCAGATTATGACCTCACTCTGTTTTGTCTTCATATACATTCAGTCTCTGTTTATAATGCAGATTTTCTGCTTTTATAATAACACATTTTATATTTTCTATTATCACAGACTGACTCGGTGTGGACTCTCAGAGTCTCACTGTGAAGTTGTGGCCTCAGCTCTGAAGTCCAGCCCCTCCCATCTGACACAGCTGGATATGAGTTGGAACAAGCTGCAGGATTCAGGTGTGAAGCTTCTGTGTGCTGGACTGGAGAGTCCAAACTGTCGACTGGAGACTCTGAGGTGAGTTCACTGACTGCGGCTGTTGTTGTTTTTCTATATTTCATGTCTTTGATGTTTGAAACTTTCTTTAGTTCCTAAATGTTCAGGATGTGTCTGAAGACAAATGTGAAGAAGTTTGAGTGCTTTCAGAAATGTTGTCTTTCCAAACGACTGAACAACAGTTTTTCCTTTTGGCTCCAAACAGAAGTGACAGACTTGAGCAGGGTTCATTTAAAGGCTGACAGAAGTGGAGTGGTGACGGGGAGATGTTTGACAGGACAGTGTTTCAGCCTCCACAGGTTCATGTTGTGCTCCATCAGTCAGTGAAGATGAAGTCGGTGCTGATGAGGCTGTAGAGTGTGTGAGGGATGTGAATGAGGATGATGAAGATCTGATGATAGCAGATAAAAACAGGCTGCAGAGACTTTGAGCCATACAGGGCACACAGTGTGTGTACAGAACAGCTGAAATCATTATGGAGGCCTCACTGGGATATGGAAGCATCACAGTACAGCTTCAGTGAAGCATTAAAGTCTCTGATATGAGATGAGAAATGAAGCAGCCAGAGCTTTTTCATGAGTGGAAATCCACTGTGACTGTGAGCTGCTGCTACAGCCTCCAGATTAGCCAGCAGCTCATCCTGCTCAACATTTTCTCACCAACTCTAATAGCAGTGTGATGTTTTCAGCTGGAGTGATGGTCAGGGTGGCCTCCCTCTCCTCTTCTTCTCCTCTTCCTCTTTCATTTGTAAAGCCACTTCTGCTGCTTTCATTCATTTGGAAGTCCTGTAGCTGAGTTTGGGAGAGACTAACAGCCTCGGCAGCAGAGGGGAGAAAGGCTGTAACTTTTGGGTCTGTGTTTCCACAAGCTCCGCTAATTCTAGAGACTTATTCATCATGAAGAAAACAAGACAGTCGATCGATCCATTACTTGCGCAAGGGAGGCCTCGTCTGTGTCCAGCACGACAATGACCCCAGTGGTGGCCTCCTCTCGCTGCCTTTTATTGACAATCTTCAAACAATAGTTTACAAAGCACCTCCCCTTGCAACCCCCCTTTGGTTACATAGACAAGGCACTGTATGTAAGTGTGTGTGTGTGTGTGTGTGTGTGTGTGTGTGTGTGTGTGTTACCTCCTGCTGACCAAAGGGTCATAAACCCAGGAAGTTTACATCAAAAGAAACAGATCTTTCAGATAGGATGTATCTACAATAAAACCTCCCCCAGCACAGAGTGGTTGGAGAGGTGGCCAGGATCAAAGGAATGGCTTTGATCCTACTGCTTGAACTAAGACTGTACAAATTTAAGAAACACAATGGCAACATTCAACAATTAGACTTAACAGTAACACCACCACTTTACTCTGTTCTACCTGTCACATCATTTTATCAGGAAACAAATATGCTCATGTTTTTACTATGTTTGTCTTGAAGATGTAAGAAGATCACATGGTGCTTTTTATTATTGTGTTGGTTTGTTTGCTGTCTCTTGGATGGGGCCCAGCTGTGCGTGGCCCCTGGGCCTGTGGTCAGAGTGTGTGCTGGATAATCCGGCCCAGGATGAGGCCAAACTGACATGGGATGAAATGTCAGTCACATAATTGAGCTTTGTGAGAAATGTACGACTTTAATGTGAAACATTCAGAGTTTTTTCTCTTGTTGTGTTTGTTTGAAGCTGCTTCCTGTTGGCTTCAGCTGTTTGGAGTTTCCATTTTCTAAACTTCTACATTCTGAACCTTCTTCAGCTCTGAACAGATGATGAAACACTGAATGATTTCAAGCACTTTGTCTAATAAACTTACATCTTTCATTCTTTATACAGATTGATGGACTGTGGTTTGTCAGAGATCAGCTGTGATTATCTGGCAGCAGCACTGAAGTCCAACCCCTCCCATCTGAGACAGCTGGAGCTGAGCTCCAACAACAAGCTGCAGGATTCAGGAGTGAAGCATCTGTGTGGTTTCCTGGAGAGTCCAGGATGTGGACTTGAAACTCTGAGGTCAGTCAGCATGTTTTAGTTGTGCTGAGATGAATATGATGTGAAAGTTGTGCTGACACTAAACTGCAGACATCAGGCTGATATTATACTGATCCACACTGAGGATCTTCATGGTAAAGTCTGTTTTCTTCTTCTCTGGTTTAGTCCATTGACTGCAGCAGAACAATGTTCACATTTCAAACAGTGAGACTCAACGTATGGCCCGCGGCCCACACGCGGCCTGCCCACCTTTCCTGATTCAGAGAGAGGGGACCCTGATTAACTGTGTAGTGTTCTTCCTCACAGTTCTAAGTATCAGACACAACAATGAATAATCCACAGCTGACTGTCTTTAGCAGGTCAAAGGTCACGGCACACAGCAGACAGTGGGAAATATTATAACTCTGATCATTTATCAGCACATATCCATATGTATAAAAACAAAGCTGACACTGTGAGACTTGATCAGAGGTGTGATCATCACAGCAGAGGCCTTTGTGTCAAAGTCACTGAGGATCAAACAGAAACACATGAAGCAGATTTTCCTGTTCTGGCTTTTTATAGCAGATAACCTTCAAAATATTCTGCAGTCCATCAAAAACTGAAGCAAACCATGAATCAACATGTGAACATGAGCTGATGCTGCTGAAGTGAAGCAAAGTTACAGAGGTTTGATTACAGACACAGCTGAGAGTTTGTAATCTGTCATCATTTTAAAAGGTTTACATTTCTTCAGTATATCCACATTTGCAGCTGCTACCTCAACCTCCACTTGTCCAACACAACTGCTGTCCACTGCCTCCATGACATTGTGATTTTGCTGTTGGTCTTCTGTCAGATCTTCATCAATCACTTCTGCACGGGGCACACCTTCAGACTCTGCAGCTGCATAACGAAAGCCTGTAAGATAAAATTAGACATAAGGTAAATGTACACCAATATTCCAATGACAGGTGTGTGATTCATCTGGAAGTTATGTGCGGATTAGTGTACAGTGATAGCAATTTAGTATGTTTTTAGAGGGGGGGGGGGGGGGTGTTTATCTCCGATGGGTGCTCTTTTTCGCTTCTGTTGCGTACGCCTTGAGTGCCGGTCCGAGTCTGATACAGGTATGTCGTCATGCCCCATGTGCAGTGTTGGTGCCCAGTCTGGATTTGTTACATCCATTTCATATGCTGGTTTGCCTGCAATAATGCCAAATCATAAGCTACTCAGTCGACATGATGTGGTTCTGCAGCATCACACATTAGCATGTTTTATCTCATTATCTATGACCGCAGCACGTTGAAAATAACACTAAAAGCCTTTCAAGAGTGATATGAATTAATTTAGAACTCACCGGAAAGAAAATGCCGTGAGCAAACCAACAAAAAGCTGGGGATTGCAGAGAACTCGATATCCCCTCGTCTCACCGCTGCAATCCAAGCCTGACGTCTTTGTTTAGTAATATCGGATACATGGGATCCCTCACGTTGCCTCCAGGATGGAAAACGATGAAAAGAGAGCCCGTTATCCAGCTTCTTGCCTTCACGATCGTGTGATCTAACCTTGCAACCGACAACACAACACGTACGATCCATAGCTGAAATGGTATCCTTTGGCTGGCCTACTGTCATGGCGGAAGGGGGCATGGCCCATCTCCCGTGACATCACGCTCCAAAGCCCTATAGGTGGGAAAATGTACCATGTCGACCAATCAAAAATGATATGGAAACATGACATTTGGTTGTTTAGCAAAAGGGGGAAGTTTTAGGAGTGACCGGCAAGAGAGAGCGAGTGAGCGAAAGAGAGAGAGAGTTTTGATACGTGAGAGATTTGTGACGTTTACCGTGTTTGGTCTCAAGTTAGTTTGTTGTCTTGTGTATTTAGTGTGTAGCTGTTGTTTTGTTTTGTGTGTCAGTTCTACTAGTGATCGTCACAGTTGCTGCCTTAAAGCCAACAAAGGCAGATTGCAGTGTAAACGCTGAGTGACACACCTGCTGTCAGACCTGCAGGTTTATCCCTGTGCTGTTCTCATATGTGTTAGAGTGACACAAACTATTGTTTGACACCTGATTGTTCTGGAAATAGTTTGAAATGATTATATGAAAAACGTCTGAGCCTTGGCTGCATTTTTTGGTAAATAGTACCATATAACTTTGTTGTTTGCAAAACGTGTGCGTATTTTTAAAAGTGTACAATCTCTATTTGCATTTCAAGTTATGAAGATGATTCGTTAAACATGTGTGTGGTTTTTACAGTCAAAATATCACTTTCTACTTGTATTTTAAATTTTGTCTGAATTTAGATAAATTGTGCTGATACAGTTGGTCAAAATGAGAAAATAACAGATTGGCAAGATAAACTGTTTTTAAAGGTAAAATATAGAGGCCACATCAAAAGTAGTCAAGAAGGGTTAAAGGCTAAAAGCAAAGTTGTCACCAAGTACTGTTTATATTTGTGTGTATTGCTGCAGCTTTTTTGAGTATTAATTTGGTGCCTTTGTGTGAAATAATGGTATTGTGAGTGATCCATATAGTCACAAAGAATAGCCACTTGTTTCTGTGCTACCAAAGTTCCCCGGCTTTCATTCAAAATGTGTTTATCGTCAGCACCTGCACATTAAACTACTTAAACATTATAAATGTCTTCAAGCTCACACTGAGGCCTGTGGGGTACTATCAGCCACTGAGACAGTACACACATTTATATGTGTTTGTATATGAATATTTCATACTTTAAGACTGCCTGTTTATTTAAGGGAGATGAACAAAATACATTGGAATTGTACAAAATAATATCATGGTTGATAAATTAAATAGATTTTAAGTAGATGCTTGTGCATTCTTAAAGTCTTATATGTTGAACTGAACTATGTGATCTGTTCAAAGCCTTAATCTTAATTTGAAGTGAAATGTGCATTTTGAGTTCATACACTATGTATATAAGGCGACCGTTTCCTTTTGCAGTATTTTTGTGTGGTGTACTTTTCTATGTCTTAACAAAAGGGGAACAAAGGTGTTTAAGTTCACCTAGGATGATGTGTTTTAATTTTCACATGGTCTTGCTTGAATTTGACCCTGACAAAGGCGTATGAACTCTGTCAGCTGTTTGGAGTTTCCATTTTCTAAACTTCTACATTCTGAACCTTCTTCAGCTCTGAACAGATGATGAAACACTGAATGATTTCAAGCTCACACTTTGTCTAATAAACTTACATCTTTCATTCTTTATACAGATTGGAGAGCTGTGGTTTGTCAGAGATCAGCTGTGATTATCTGGCAGCAGCACTGAAGTCCAACCCCTCCCATCTGAGACAGCTGGACCTGAGCTGGAACTACGAGCTGCAGGATTCAGGAGTGAAGCATCTGTGTGGTTTCCTGGAGAGTCCAGGATGTGGACTTGAAACTCTGAGGTCAGTCAGCATGTTTTAGTTGTGCTGAGATGAATATGATGTGAAAGTTGTGCTGACACTAAACTGCAGACATCAGGCTGATATTATACTGATCCACACTGAGGATCTTCATGGTAAAGTCTGTTTTCTTCTTCTCTGGTTTAGTCCATTGACTGCAGCAGAACAATGTTCACATTTCAAACCTTCAAAGAAGAAGAAAAATCCTCCACTGGATAATTCACTGTGAAACTCTCCAACTCTTCATTCCACCTTAAAGTCTGTCTGACACTGAAATCCAAAGCAAAATGTGTGTTTGCTTTACAGACAGCAGTCCAACACAAACATACACACATCATCCAAAACACAGTCCAACATCCAAATCTCCTCCACTGCCAGCATGAATGATGGGAAAGAGAAGGAGGAACACTCTGACATTCAGGGTTAGAATGAGTTTCATGAAGCAGACTGTGAAGATCAAAGCTGCATTAGAAAGCTTACATGAATGAATGAGTGGACAGAAGTGGACAGAGATCATCTGAAGCACTTCAAAGGCTTTAAATCAGCACATTTCTCTTTATTCTTTATCAACTCTGTTAGTTTCTCTCAGTTTTCTGTGGAATGAAGCTAACAGCAGGCTAATAAGATGCTGACCAATAGGTTTCTATTAAAGGTTGTAATTTGTATATGAAAAAGTGCTTTGGCTCAGCAGGGATCAGCTTACAGGTAGAATACAGCTGCTGGATGGGATTAGCATGTCATAGCTATCTACCAAACTGCTAACTGGGGGATTTCAGGCCATCTATGGATCATTTTTGCTAACTGTTTATTCAGCTTAGGCTCACAGGGCTGCAGCCTGTGCCCTAGCTGTCATAGGGCAAGAGGCGTGGTCCACCTGCATAGGTGAGCAGTCCATCACAGGGCCAACAGAGAGAGACAGAGAAGCACTCTCTCACATCCACACCTACAGCCAATTTAGAAGCACCAATGAACCTAAGCAGCATTTCATTGGACTGTGGGAGAACATCCAACCTCCACAGAAAGGCCAACAAGCTTCAACCTACAACCTTCTTGCTTTAAGGCACTAGTGCGAACCACGTTTCCCCATTTCAGCCCAAATCCTGCATCTTCCTGTTTCTGACTCCAGGCCAGCTCCACTAACACTTTCTCATCAGACACTGCCACCTAGTGGAGGAAGTCTTAGTTCCATTTGAAGCTTCAGATGACAGTTAGTTCCTTTACAAAATCCAACTGGCTGCATCAGGACATATAGTCTGAAACTCTGCACAGTTTCCTGTTTGAAGCTGCTTCCTGTTGGCTTCAGCTGTTTGGAGTTTCCATTTTCTAAACTTCTACATTCTGAGCCTTCTTCAGCTCTGAACAGATGATGAAACACTGAATGATTTCAAGCTCACACTTTGTCTAATAAACTTACATCTTTCATTCTTTATACAGATTGAGTTTCTGTGGTTTGTCAAAGATCAGCTGTGATTATCTGGCAGCAGCACTGAAGTCCAACCCCTCCCATCTGAGAGAGCTGGAGCTGCAAGGAAACAACCTGAAGCATCCAGATGTGAAGCAGCTGTCTGATCTTCAGCAGAGTCCAGACTACAGACTGGAGACTCTGAGGTCAGTAGAGTGATGGAGTGAGTGGGTGGTGCTGTCAGCAGTATTGTACTAAACACAGTCAGTATGAAACAAAGATCCAGTGTTTCCTGTAAAGCTGCAGCTTCTCAGTGAAGCTGTGAGAGGAGAATGGTGACAGGCTTCAGGATTGGACACAAACACTTCCTGTTTCTGACCTTTATGGTCACCATAGTAACGGCTGACACGCTCTGATCAAACGCTGTCAACAGCCAATCAGCTCTCTGAACAAAGCAGCACGCAGACCAATGACTGCATTCATTTCCAAGTTTAAAGCAGTGAAGAACACAGTCTGTAGGTGAGGAAGAATTTAGTGAGAGCAGATGTTTGGATGGAATTCCTCCAGTTAACAGCTGGAACCGTCCATCTGGATTGTTGGGCTTGTTGTTGGGGTTCCTACAGAGCTCAGAGTGGACACACCAAGGTTCTTCTAATGAATGAAAGTCCAAACTCAAACTAGGAGGGAAAAACATTTTCATCAACTTCAATAAAAATCCAAAGATTAGAAAAAGTGAAGCAACAATGAGTCCTAGTACAGTCCCAGCACTGAAGTCCCTGCTGCTCTTTATACTGGATGTGCTGCATCACTGACTGACAGCTGATGAAGAGTCTCTGGAAACACTCGTTTATCTCCTCTGCTCTTCCTTCTTCTCTCTGCAGGTGGAGCTGATGATGGTAAACAGGACGGTGTGTGTGCTGAGAGAGGAGGAGCTGTGTCCTGATGATCCAGAGAGGTTGAAGCAGCAGCAGCTTGTGTGTAGAGACGCTCTGACTGGGCCATGTTACTGGGAGGTGGAGAGGAGAGCTTCATCCAGCAGTGACTGACAGAGGAATGAGAAGAAGTGCAGATGACTGTCAGTGCTGCAGAGTGAACTGCTCTGAGAACAGCTCCACTGTCAGACACAATGTAGAGTCCAGCATCATCCCTGTGTGTCCCTCTGGATCTGACAGAGGATCATCAGTGTATCTGGACTGCTCTGCTGCTGCTCTGTCCTTCTACAGTCTCTGCACAGTCTCTGTCTGACTCTGGCTTCAGACCCTCCTGGATCAAACTCACCTGGAAAGACTTTCAAACATCACTCAATAGATTTGAATACAGAATATATTTGATATATACTGTAGATGTACTGTAGAGTTGCAGTTTGTCACTTGTAAATACAGTCTGTGAGCAGCTGTGAGCTGAAAGATCTTTCTAGAAACAGGAAATGTTTTCACTCTTCTGTTGCTTTTTCATATATTTCCACAACATTAATATTGATCCCACCTGTCTCACCTGTTTCATGCTTTTATACATAATAACAGGACACGTGTGATCTGAGCGCTGCTGTGGTTGCTGTGCTGCACGTCTTCATTTAGATAACAGAGACATCTAGTGGTTCAGAGGGAGAACTGCAGGAGGTGGAGCTGTGTTTTAGCGTGGAAAACTTTTTATCTTTTAGGCGCAGATACAAATATGACAAGTATCAGTGTGAGATACAAAAGGTCACATCAGTCAGCAGAGGGAACAGTGATCACACAGCAATGTAAGAATAGAAACATAACAGTGAATCTGGACATGTATACAGATGGAAGCAAACAAACAGGATGTAACACTACATTAAAGCCACAAATGTGAAGAAAACAAACACAAAGGAAAATATATTTGATCTCAGGAATCCAGATCAGATGCCTAGAAGCCTCGGTGGGAAAAAGTAAACAAAGCTGCGGCATAGAAGCAGAACCGAATCGTATGTGTGGAGGGACAGTAACTGTGTGTATATGTAAGCATTTAAACACTGCAGAGAGTAGAATTAACAGTAACAGTATTGTAGAAATTCATTTCACCGAAACAATAACGTGGCGCACAGTGTGACGCATGCACCAGTTTATTGTATTTCCAGACTTGCTTTCGGCACAATTTACAGTGCACGCTACTCTGTTTTTTGTCAGACTTGAAATAGCCGAAATACCTTCACACTACGGAACTTCTATGGCTCTTCCGTTCGACAATCTCTCCGGCATTGGAACCATCATCTGTTTTCTCTTCGGTCACGCTCGGTTGATTTTTCTAGTCGGCACACTTATTTCCTCCATTACGCGCTGGCTGCTTCCCAAACAAACACACGTGCGGCTTGGCACTTGTGCTGTACGTAACAAGTCACGCGACGTGACGCTGCGGCTGTGATTGGTTCGGCTCTGCGCTACTTAATTTGGATTGGCTGACCTGTTTTTTTTTGTTTTTTTTTAAGAGGACAAGAGCGGCGAAGTCTATCGCGATAGTTTAATTTCTCTATCGAGTAAAAGTTATATCGCGATACATATCGTTATCGTTCTATCGCCCAGCTCTATGTGAATTCATGGATTTTTTTTTCACATTCTGTCTCTCACAGTTGAAGTGTACCTCTGGTGCAAATTACTGACCTCTGTCATCATTTTAAGTGGGGGAACTTGCACAATCGGTGGCTGACTAAATACTTTTTTGCCCCACTGTATGATCCACCGGTGGTGATATTTTGGTATTTTGTGAGTTCCTGATTTAACAAATCAGCTCTTTAATCCAGGCCTGAGAGATTGAACTTTAAAGCGCTATAAAATATTCTTACTGAAAACAGTCGCAAAGTATTTTTCTCCATGATTATAATGAGCTTGGGAGAAATTCACTTATATGGGACACTGATCGAATGAGAAGTCCCGAGCCTAAAAGGATTGCAGCGAGTCAATCCAGTCCAAAAACAAGGAACTGTTTCCTTCAAAATGATGACGTCATCTTGCTGGTGATGGAGGCTCGAATAGGTTGCGCGTGAGACTCCATTATCAGCAATATCTGGTATGAATGTGTGTGGATGTATGCATGTGACTGGACTGTGACGGACTGACGACTAAAAGTTTAACTGACTTGATATTGAGACAAAAACGGTACCGACTTTAGGATTAGTGAATGTCCACAACAATTCACCCAGCCTGTAAAAGAAGGGTGGATGTTTTGTCTTGCTTTGTTTTGTTTTTGCAAGAACAGAAGGATGATAGAGACTAAGGGGGGAGGCTGTAGCTTCACATGAGTGTGAACTGCAGACTGAACCCTTTGGTTGCTAATTTTGAGTTACTGATGTTTGCATTAAGAAAATTGTGTTTTTAGTAGCTGTAGTTCGATTAATGTATCATATTATATGGTTGGGAATGTTAAATGCTAAAGTGAAGAAAAGGTTTGATTCCACTCATGACGGAGCAGGTTATTATTAACCATAGCAGGTCACTGTAAAGAGTCAATTAACTTTTATAGAGGTAAAAAAACCAAAAAAACAAAAACCTCCACTGAGGTCTATGAATAACAGGGGAATGATAGACTTGCCACACTCAAAATGGAGATATGTAATGATAAACACTGGTCCCCGTCTTTTGGGTGCTTTCTTGAAATAGTCAGCAATTTAAAAGTAAGATAGACACAATGTCCTCCTGAGACCCAGGGAGGAAGAAAAAAGAAAAAAAGGAAAAGCATTTTCCTTTTTTCTTTTTCTTTTTTTCTTTTTCAGATAAATCAAGTGTTGGGACGGTAAAAAAAACACATTACAAAAACAAAATTGTTTTTAACCAATTTTATTTAAATTTTACAACATGTGCACTACAGTGCACAAGGGGAGTTCATTGATCACGAATGTGAAACTAACAAAATTCAAGAGCTATTTAAGAAAATTAAAAGCTCCACTGAATTTGTTGTAAGCAGGATATTAAAACTTATTTATATAACAATATAATAATAAAAATGTAGATCAGGGACCAACTTAGAAGTCACTGACACTTCACTAGCTGTAAGCCATTGGTTCAGGAACAAGTGATTGCACTGGGCTTTCTATTTCACAAAAATCAATTCATTTATGATATCTGAGGAAGTACTGTGATTTTTTTATTTGGAGACACAAAGCAACATTTGGCACTTCCCACATCTCACATATGTTTTACTGTTGCACCCAACCATTCTACAACTGAAATGCCTTGGACTGTTAACCATCTCAGGCAAGTGGAGGGAACCATATTTTGCTACACTCTCATCTGATTGGGGCCTCCTTTTCTTGATTTTTGGAGAGAACTCTTCATTACTGGTATTATTCAGGTCTTGTTCACATGTTTGTCCCTGGTTTCTCAGCCAAGAGGAGCTTGAACTCCAGATACTGGGAGTTCTTTTTGCACATTGAGATCATTGATAACTTTTAGCAACGACGTGATCGTGTAGAAACAATCAGGTGCAATGGATTCATCTATAAATGCGACTCTTATTTTTTACTTTACTGGAAAACATTTATGCATTTTACCCATATTTTATTTTTAACTCAAAGCAAAAATTCCAGATTCTCCTACATGTTGGTTTTGGACCAGATAGGACGACAGATTTCAGGTGGCCCTGTGTTTTTCTCTATCACATCTGCCACTGCATCTCGATAATCTTTGTGTGGCTCCTCCTGGGTTCTCACCCTCTCCTATCTGGCTCACATGACTCTCATCTTCTGAAAAATCTCTGTTTGAATCTCGCTCAATTATTCTGTTAAGAATTCTCTCTGCCTTTGTCAAAGAGTTGTCTACTAGGAAAAAGTGAAATAAATATAAGTACAAAGTCCCGACGTGCACTAGAGTACACATTAATAAATTAGTCATGTTCTAATTCTTAAAGACCCCTCAAATTATTTACTAGATGTTTATTTTTTGAAAATTAATAAAAATCTGAGTTTAACAAAACATTTTAAATGTAAATATCAAGCTTACCTTTCTTTCTTCCTTAAAATGTGCTGGTGGGCATGCCAGCCATTTTGAAAAGGTGGGAAAACAATTGGCAAGGCCACACCCCCACACATGTGATATAATTTTAAAGGTACTGTTGTCCTCTCTAAGAAACATCAGGACTTAGAGGAGTGGCAAGTAGAGTATGAGAGCTACAAGAAAAAAACTAAATGTGTACTACAGTGTGCAAAAATGAATTACTGGGTCATCAGGGGGTTATGAGGGACATTTATAAAACTAAAAATCCCACAAACCTTGAAGTGCACTTGAAAAGCTCACACAAGAAGGTTAACCTAGCTTACCTTGAAGAGCTCATCAGGGGGAGCACCCCCCCCCCCCCCCCTCCTTGAAGAGCTCCCCCACTTAACCAGCATCCCCAGAAAACAGCTAACCCCAGATAAGGCAGCGTGATGCGTCCCGAGACAACAGGACTGGGACATCTAAATAATTGTGTGAGTCAATCGCCTTCAAAAAGTTTATCAATTCACTTGAACCAAAATTAGGAACACCCGGTGCTGCAAGAGTTAATAGTCTCAATACCCAAGGATAAGCGGAAGAGCATGATTGATATGATGGAACTGGGATTTGGTTACACTTAATTTTTGCAAAACACAACTAAAACTATAACTGAAACTAATCAAAACTAAACTGAAATTAAGGATGTTCAGAAAATAAAAACTAGACTAAACTAGCGACTGATTGGTAAAAACTGATTACAACTGGTAAAAATTGAAAATCTGGAGTCGAAGCTAAATAAAAATAAAAACTAATGAAGATGGCAAAACATTTAAAACCCTGGTGCAGAGATTGGCGAATCTGACCAGGAAATGTTATAAAATGGATTGTCGGAACAGCCAGCGTTAAAGTCACCTTTGACAGTCCAGACTAAGATGGCGTTGAACATCTTCAGGGCGGAAAAGGGTTGGTGTGACCAAGGTGTGGTTTGGCTTGTTGTATGTATATTTTGAGATCATATGGCTCTGGATGGACCAGTTACCAGGCCATGGAAGGAGGACAGACTCATTGACTGAGGAGAAGGAATTTTCTGGGATTGGAGATCCTCTGGGTGAGTGGTTGACTGAAAGCATGCATAAAATAAAATTTATCTGTTGTTATTGATTGGTAATAGATTGATAATTGGCCACATTTACAGCTGTATTGACTTGTTGTGGACGTAGTCGACTTCAGGTTTAAGCACTCTAATCAACAGGTTGAAAATAGTGACATTAAAGGAAGAGTATGCAGCGCCACCCTGTCAGACGCCAGTGACGGTGGAGCTCAGTGATGAATCAGGTGAGCTGCATTCATGGTTGACTCATAGCGGAGTTTCCCCTGCTGTGGTCAGTAAGGGGAGATCAGGGGGAAATAAGATTTAAAAGAGGCATTTATAAACGTTTATGTGTCAAGTGAAACGGGATAAAAGGGGGTGTTTTACTCTTATTTTGGCATCAGCTTTATTATTGCATCAGAATCATATAACTAGCATTGCATTAAACATTTATTGAAGTTTTTGACATTGTACTAACATTTGTGTTCCAGTGATTGTTATAACCGCAGGTTAATTTTCTATTTACAGGTGTCAGGATAATCATACGATCTTCTATTGCAGGTGTAACCATGATCATTTTCAGACATATTGCAGTTTGTTGCTCATTATAGAGTTGTGCTCAAGTTAATAAGGGTTAAAAGCTACAGTCAACGCGATGTTTGGCTGATCTATGGTGTGGAGTGACTTCGAGCATAGAGGGCCGCACGCGCTTACATAACATTGATATCATGTTATTCTTTGTGATTTTTATTCAATTATGTCTTTAAGCTAAGTTTTAAATAGTGGCAGTTAATTAAATGACATTCATTTAAGATTATATACTTGAGTCAGAGCATCATACGCAGATCACCTTAAGAGTCTGGGAAACCTTGTAGCTGCCTAACCTTTTCTTTGAATGTTCTAGCTCCGTTGATTTGACACATTGGAATGTGTCAAAAAAAGGGGGGGGGGGGGAGTTGAGTTTTAACATCAAACAAGGATTATTTGAACATTTTTATAACTACATTTGTGTCTTTAATAACTTAGGAATGGTAAAGCTTAAGCTAATAGCGGCCCGAGAAGTTTCCGGTCTTTTGTAGAGAATCAGTGAGAAGCATAAATCATTATTTCCATGTGTAAGCATCAATCATTGAAATGAACTGAATAGCGTTTAGAAGATTTGTTAATTTGTTTATCTTTTGTTAAAAAGAGTGGTTTCAATAAGTTTCAGACACACCTTGCAAATGTGCTTATGATGAGTTGGCACTCGGCCTTTTGAAGGTCATAAGCTTCGTTCGGCGTGATGGTCCGGACTGATAAAGTGTAGGAAATGCCTTGAGTGCAGAGGGCTAAATGCAAACACGCTTACACACACATAGGATATGATTAGAATAAGTCCCTGGGACATTCTGAATGTTTTAGACCAATTCTGAATCACTAGAAGGTCAGTAGATAACAACATTAGATTATTAGGGTTAGGAAGAGAGGTGTTTTGGTTTTCTGTCTCTTACAGAGAAAGGGACAGACACCAGACGAGGTCACAGATATGCGAGGATCCTCCGCAGCAGAGACAGACACAGTGACTGCCGAGACATCAACTGGGTCCAAGTGTCATGGCGTTTGGGCTCCAGCTAGTCACCACAAAAGGATGGATCCCATAAACACAGCAATAACCATGAAGGGGTTGGCGGAAATCCAGGAACACCAGACCAACGAAGTTCGAGAGGCTCTTGGGCAAAAAGGGGGACGCGTTCCTGATCTTTTTCTGGAGGATACACAGATCGTTGTTTGAAATCGGGGCAGAATAATCCCCTGATCTGTGCCACGACTGAAGGGTTGTCTAACCCCTGAGGTTGAAGAATGAAGAGCAGAGGATCACCCAACTGGAAGACACTGGTAGCTGCAGCAATAAAATAAAGGCTAAAAGCTCCTTGGACAGAGGTTCTAGTCTGAGTACGTCGGAAGGGTATAAGGTAGCACCAAAATAAAGCTGTGGGAGAACTGGGGAGTGTCATCTGTACCTGCTATTGTTGGAATAATAGTTTTTCTTGCATCTGAACTGCGCAAACACAGAGGTCATCTCACATATGGTTCGCCCCTCAGGGGGACAAAGGGCCTCAGGAGTGAGAAGAGATGAACCCGGCGACACTGGATTATAGGGTGTTGGTGAGCTCATTATTCTAACGAGCTCATCAGGGGGAATTGTTAGATTATAATATTATTTTATGCCATGTTATACCCCTAATTAAAGATTGTGAATTATTATGTAGTTTTAGTTTGCATCATTCTCCTGAATTAGAAGATGATGATAACTATTGCATTTGTTAAACTGATTTGCATTACATTAGACTGCTGATTTATTGTGGATGAATGATATTGTTTTATGATGCATTATACTGCTGAGTTATAAGAAATACTGTTTGCAGAAAGTCATCACCTTATTGGTCTGATTAGAAGAGAACAGAACATGCTGGAGTTTTCTGCCCCATCTCAGCAGGAGCAGATAAACGGGGAGCCAAGGTCGTAGCTTAGGCGCCGTGTGAGAGAAAGGATGTGAATGTTTAGGCTTTTATGATAAGGTGGAGGCACCAGAGGCTATAAGAGTTTGAGCAATGTGTAAAGGATACTGGCAAGTGGCTTTGGCACCAGAAGCGAGAGAGCTGACAGCCTTCAAAACTCCTTTTGGTATGTACCAATTTAAAGTCATGCGATTAACGATTAATGGACCATGTACTGAGAGATGTGTCAGCATTCTCTGCAGCATATCTGGATGACGTGGTGGTGAACAGCCAGTCCTGGGAAGAGCATGTCATTCACCTACAGAAGGTGCTACACTCCATCAGAATGGCTGGACTGACTATCAATCCCAAGAAGTGCTCCATAGCCAAGAGAGAAGTGGAGTACTTGGGCTTTGTAGTTGGCTCTGGGAAGATAAAGCCGCAGGTTGGAAAGATTGAAGCAATTCAGTCCTTCCCAGTTCCGACAACAAAAAGGAAGGTGAGAGGTTTTCTGGGTCTAGTAGGCTGGTACCGGAAATTCATACCTTCTTTTGCAGAGCGATCCACTGTACTGAATGACCTCACAAAAGGCTCAGCCCCCAACAAAGTGCGTTGGACAGAAGACTGTGAGCAAGCATTCAGAGACCTCAAGGAAGCAGTTTGCACACATCCAGTTCTACACAGTCCAGACTTCAACAAGCCATTCATCTTGCAAACTGATGCTTCAGGAGTTGGCCTTGGTGCTGTCCTTCAGCAAGAGGTGGATGGTGAAAGAAGGCCTGTGGTGTTTCTGAGTCGGAAACTACTCGACAGGAAGACGAGGTATTCGACGGTGGAGAAAGAGTGCTTGGCCATGAAATGGGCTATTGAGGCCTTGAGGTATTATCTTCTGGGACGTCACTTCACTCTGGAGACTGATCATCGTCCCCTCCAGTGGTTGAACCGCATGAGGGATGCAAATGCCCGCATTGCAGGATGGTACTTGTCTTTGCAGCTTTATGACTTTACGGTCCAGTATAGGCCAGGGAAGTCAAATGTGGTTGCTGATTGTTTATCTAGGATGACAGAGGACTGAAGCACTTCGCGCTCAAGAGAGGGAGGAGGAAATGTAAGGAAGAGGACTCACTTACTGTATTTTTTTTTTTTTTGTGCCTGTCCCGTTTGGCTCTTTTGCCATCAGAATTATTGTCTAAAGGCAAAGAAAGATGCCCAACGGATTTACTTTACCAAATTGACCATCCCAGCCTTGCCGTAATGGTCCATTTGATTCACCTTTTATTGTTCATTTCATTTTCACTTACTGAATACGGGACAGACTTGACTGTATTTATTTATATTATATGTATAGCACTTTAGAGCACACCTTTCACTTTATTAAAAGCACCTTATCAAGCAATTTATGAGCATTGCACTTTAAGCATGGATTTGCACACAAGAAGTTTAAATATTTATTGACTATTTATTGGGAATTTTAAAATCAGTTGGTAGCCTTATTTCAGATCCTGCACAGCTGCTCCTCATCAAGGAATGTGGTGGTTGTCTGTCAGGAGAGAAGAATGGTGATTGAGATTGTGATTAAGGTTTACCAGTAAGGAAAACTAATGCAAACGTGTGTGTGAAATCTAGGGATAAAAGTGGTGCAAATAAGTGTTTGTAAGTTAATGATTACTCACCTTTCTTGCCTGTGTCCTCTTCAAGGTGTTTGGGCAAATGTTTCCCCTGGGGTCCAGACACCATTTAAAGGTTCCGGGAGAGACCATTGGTAAAGAGAGTGTGGTGAATCTTTTTGTGCTTGGGTTTCTGGGTTTTTATAATATTGGGTTTGGTGTAACATTAAGTGTGAAATATTTATTAATATGTAAATGTGGAAATGTATTTATGTATTTATTTATTCTAATTAATATATTGTATACTGTGGTGGAAGGTTGGGATTTAAGAATTTACCTGAGAGTGGAATAATGGTTAAGTCTGTGACAGCTGAACATATTTAAGGCTGCCAGTTGTCATTAGAGGTGGATTTTTTGTGCTGTGAAGAAGCTCGACAAGTTAATTGTTGTAAGGAGAGCCATATAGCAAATAAATACTTTGTTCCACTACACTTGCCTTGGTCTGTCTCACTGTGTTTCCAGCCGCTAAGGGCCGCCCTGTTACAAGGACAAACAGCAGCACATGTTCTCTAAATGTTTGCAGTCATTTTTAAATGACGCTGATACTACATGAGACATTTTCCACATTTATTGTCTTTGAACAGAGAATAATAAAGCCATCAAACATACACAGGCTTCTGCAAATGCAAACTTCTGTGGTGCATTTGATGACCTGCAGAGGAGAACAAGTCGGGCTTTTCAGCCCTAACACAACAAGAACAGCTGTGGAACCATTGGCCATTTGCCATAGTGTAGCTGAGTCAAAACAGCCCAAGTGCTGAGAGGGAAAACATGATGATTTATGTAAAGTCATAACTGGCTGCAGCAGCTGAGCTTTGACCTGTGAGCTGCAGCTTAAGCTTCTTTTATGGTTCAGTGTTTAATGTTTAAACTGTTTATGGCTGCACACACACCCACAGTCAGGTTGTATACATATTGAAATATTATATACAGTGTGGCAGCTGACCTTTGACCTTTGACCTGTGAGCTTCAGACTCATTGCTGGTGTGAGGTGTTTAATACTATTGAAGCTTGCAGACACACCCACATCCTCTGATTTGTTCTCAGGGTTGTTCAGTGTGTTGGAGTTGGAGCAGAAACCTGCTGCAGGTTAATTATTGATCAAACAATATCACACAAGGTGCAGCAGCTGACCTTTGACCTTTGAGCTTCAGACTCTTTGCTGGTGTGAAGTGTTTAATGTGACTTCAGCCTGCAGACACAGAGGACTGATGAAGCAGAAGATTGTCTCTGTTTCTACACAGACCTGGTCCAGACAGCAGAGCTGCAGAGGGAAGACGTTCATGGGAAGAAGCTGAGTAAGTGCAACGTCCTCTTTGAATCCTGGATCAGGAAGTGAAGCCGGGGAATATTTGGTGTTTCAATAAGGTTTCTGTCTTTGACTCAGTCTGCTGTCACTTTGTTTCAGAGAGAAAAAGAGATTTCAGATTAACTGCATTATATGCTGAGTAACTAAATGCTGCTAGTCTGTGGTGTCACTCCCAGCAGCATCACGTCATTTCTTTACTCTGACCTTCAACATCAGTTAACTTAGCTAGCAGAGCAGCTAGCAGTTAGAGTATGAACTCTGTGTCAGCAGTCAGCTTGGTCCTGGTGGTCACCTGGTTTCATGTTTGCTGATGATCCAGATGTGTCCACATAATTATTTATTTCTGTAAATGTAAAGACTTTACAGATAAACAACAGCAGCCCTCTGGCTGGACTCTAACCTGTGAGTTTCCTGTGACTGAAACCACAAGCTGACATTTTCCTTCTGAAGCAGCTGAATGGATGTTTAAGTTTACCTGCATACATGGTGCAAATAAACCCGCTTTGGATGGTTTGGAGGCGGAGCCCAAAGCAGGACAGGATTCTAATGTGATTGGTCACTTTGATGAGGTGGCTGGAACTCAGGTGGTCGAGCAGGTCACCTGCTAACCAGAAGGTTGGTGGTTTAATGCCAGTCTGCATGGTGTCCTGGTGAATGTTCGACAGGAAACACTTAGACACATGGAAAAAGTGCTTGTGTGAACGTACAAGTTGTGTAAAGCTTGTGTTTGAAAAATAAAGTTTATTTCTTATTATTTATTTTATAATAAAGTTTTTTCCTGTGCAGCAGTGGAAATACTGACAACTATAGCTGGATTATTTATTTGAACTCTTTTAAACCAGAGGCTTCAGACGCAGGTTCTGCAGCCTTTAATGGTAATAGTCAAAGTGTGATCGGTGAATTGTGAGCAGCAGAAAGGAGGAAAGCACTAATGCTGGCACAAGGGGCCACAAGCCAGTGTACTCCAAGTGCCAGCCTGGGTAAATGGGGAGTGTTGCATTAGTAAGGGCCTTCTGAACTAAAGCTTTACCAAATAAAATGCGTGGATCATAATGAATAAGACTGTCATGCTACTGATGGCTGAAAGAAAAGGAAGAGGAGGAAGGAGGCATGTTAGGAGTAGGGATGGGTATCGTTTAGGTTTTATCCGATACCGGTGCCAAACCGGTACTTTTGAAACAGTGCCTGTGCTTAATCGGTGCTCGAATCAGTGATTAAAGAATGGAGAACACAAACTTTGTCCAAAAACCTCTCATGTTTTTATTTTTAGCAGTCTCTTTTTTTCTGCAAAATGATAACCAAGTTAGCCTTTTCTGTTGATACAAGATACCTCCTTTGGTTGGAACCGGTGCTTAAAGAATGGAGAACACAAACTTTGTCCTGAAACCGCTCATGTTTTGTTGTTTTTTTTGTAAAAAGATAACAATGTTAGCCTTTTGTGCAGCTATAGGGCATATATGGTATCACTCTATCAAACAAGAAGACAGCAGCATGTAACTACAATGGTGTTTGCTTGTTCACCTTACATTAATGTAATAACGTGGTTAGCCTACTCAACGTAAATTACACACAAACAACATTAAGCTACACACGCAGAGAAGAACGGCTGCTGCTGCCGTCATCATCCTCATCATTTCTGCTCCTCTGGCAGGGCTAGGGGCCAGGACTCTCCTCTTCAGGTTCTTGGGGGATGTTGCTAACTCCGTGTCCGATAACAGGCACCACACCCGCAGTAGTTGTGCTCGGTGTGAGGTCTTGCAGGAAGCTATCAAATACGGTGCATTTCTCGGCTTTAAAAAAAAAAACACTATGCGTCGCCGGGTGTTTCATGGTAAACAGACTGATTCTTATATAGCGCTTTTCTACTCTCCCAGAGTACTCAACATGCCACATTCACCCAATCACACCAGCACTTTATCTGTACTCAGTGCTTTCTAAGTACATTCACACTCCGAATGTGGAGAGCAAGTTGGGGTTAGTATCTTGCCCAAGGATACTTGGCACGAGGAGCCTGGGATCGAACCATCAGCCTTCCGACCAGTAGGTGACCAGCTCTACCTCCTGAGCTACAGCCTCCCTGTTTCACCAGATTCGAGGTGTTACCTCCTTTGCACAGTATCAGCTTAAAGCACTTGTTGCAGGCTGCTGAGTTTGCATCTTTTGCTGTGAAGTACAGCCAGACTTTGACCGCTTAGCCTTGGGCATTTTTAATCTGTCGCTCTGCTCTAAAAGAACATACGTACCGGGGCCCGCCTACTATCCTTGGAAAGGTAAAATGATTGGCTAGAATCCAAAGTGTATGACATCTCAGGAAAAAAAGCACCAAAATGTGCACTGCTTTTCAGTCTGGTTACTACCGTTTATGTCAGACCCGGTGCCATAATGACATCAGATACCGGTGCCCATCCGCAGTTAGGAGGCAATGGTAGAGAAGGAAAGACAGGAGATGGTAAATGGCCTGCATTTGTATAGCGCTTTTCTAGTCCATAGGACCCCAAAGCACTTTACACTACATTCAGTCATCCACCCATTCACACACACATTCACACACTGGCGATAGCAAGCTACATTGTAGCCACAGCTGCCCTGGGGCGCACTGACAGAGGCGAGGCTGCCGGACACAGGCGCCACCGGGCCCTCTGACCACCACCAGTAGGCAAACACGGGGTTAGTATCTTGCCCAAGGATATTTGGCATGCAGCCAGGGTGCAGCCTGGGATCGAACCACCGACCTTCTGATTAGTGGCTGACCTGCTCTGCCACCTGAGCTACAGCCACCCAGAGTGGAGGTGATGTATCTAAATGCATCTGAACAAAGCAGAAGTGCACACCAAACTCAACGGATAGTCAAATGTAGAATCACAGAACAGAACTGCAGGCTGAGTTTGGATGTTTGTCTTTCACACCTCTCTGTGTCTCACACACACAGTGACGTCAGACACAGTCACACTCACTGTTCCATCTGCTTTGTGCACAAATTCATTACTTTCTTCCTTCAATGATCTACATACTACGTGCTGCCCAGTGAATACTTTGCAATGTATTCCATCCCCTTTCAAGGCAGAATTACCCAGTTTATTCCCCATTACAAGACAACAATCAGTCACACTCACACAGACCACGTCTGGCCCGCACTCGCTCACATGTGCGTTTACCCACCAATGAGAGCTCTATCCTCCTTACATATTGGTGGATAAACCAAACACTCAACGCCCTCAGCGGCAGAGGAAAAACCTCCTTTCGGTGGAGCAACCATCCTTAACCCTCCTTAAAAACTGGCGAAGAAACCAGACCTCCTTAAAAAAAATAAAGAAAAACCGGTGGAGAAACCAGGTAGCTTCTAAAACACCATCTGTTTTAGAAAACAAAACAGATGGTGAATTCTTTAGAGAATTTTCTAGAAATCTTTTTCTTTCAAAACAGAATTCAGAATATTGATCTTTGACATGGAAGCTGTTTCTACAGGATCCTGATGGACACTCAAAGCTTTCATAAAATGTTCTCATTAGTTGTTTGCAGCAGAATATCACCTGATGTGAACCAAAACAACAAAAGTGCTCTGCACATGTGTGTGAGACTACAGATTCTAGAATCAGAACTGCTGATTTCATTACTCTGAACTTTTAAAGGCAGATTTTGTATCTGAGAGCAGGGACACTTGCTGTGTTCAGTGTGACTCGTCTCTGCAGAAGGTCAGGGCTCTGATAGTTGCAGTTAGCGGGTGACTTACTGGGCAGGTGGCTCCTGAGTGTCTGTTGGAGTCAGGGTTCATTATGGTCCTGGTTGCTACTGGAAATAAAGAAACAAAAGGAGGGTGTGTTGTTCAGGAAGTACAGACTGTAGCTCAGCAGGTAGAATTACTAACTGGAAGGTTGGAGGTTTGATCCCTGGCTGCTCCAGTCTGCACGCCACGGTATCCTTGGGCAAGATGTGGAACCCCGACTTGCTCTCCGATGCGGAACCCCGACTTGCTCTCCGATGCATCCATCATAGTGTCATTGTTAGAAAAAGAAGTGCTTGTGTGAATGAAGCACGCTGTATAAAATGCTTTGACTGCTCATACAGAAAAGCAGCTCATAAGAACTGGTTCATTTTCCAGATAATTCCACTATTAAGACAACAGACATTTGGGAGGCTTTCTCTGAGAGTAACACTGAAAGTCTTGCTGCTCCTCCACAAAATGAACTTCAGATTAAAGACACAGCTCAGATAAACACAACTCAAACTAATCTACACTATTTTTCTTTATTACGCAGCATTTTTATAACTATTTCCAGATGTTTCTAAAGATGAAAACAGAATTAAACTCCAGCCTGATGCGTTTCTGAGGTTCCTGACTCTGACCGTCCCTCAAACGCCTCTCTGGGCGTTTCCTTCCGTCGCTTTTACTTTCGCTTTCGTGAATGTTGTGGCGCAGTTGATCGTCTTATTAAATTCAGTTCTTTGCATTCTTTTGGCGGCGAAGAAAAACTGGGCTCAAAGTGGTCAAACTCAAAAAATGATCTTTATTTTACATTCCCGGGAACGGAGAACTGTTAGGCGCTATCATGCACCCACAGCTCTGAAAAAAAATCACAAGCTGCATGTGTATATATATTTCTGCTACGTCACATATAGTTTCGATCAAAACAACTCCTTACATAGTAGCAGTTGATGACAATGACAGCTGCAGAGTTTGTGTCTGATGTATTAAGTATGAAACACTGTTGGGCTAAAATCTGGTCAGAATGAATCCAGGTGCAGGTGTGTCAGTTTAGGACCACTGGACTAACATCCAAGTGCTCACAATATAAAGTGTATTCTGTAGTAACATCCTGGTGTTGCAGCAACAGTCCCACATGGAAACGTCAACACTCAAACTCAAAATCTCTTTTTGTCAACAATAAAATGACAGCAGACCAATTTGAACAAAGTTGGTAAAAAGCTTCAGAAATTAGTAAAATATTAAAAAGTGTCTGGATGCTCAATCATCCAGTAAATCCCCAAAAAGTTGATTCTGTTCATCTGGATGTTTTCAGCAGCATGGATCAGTGTGAGGACAGAGAGGAGGGAGTCCCTCCCTCTAAAAGCACTCTGTGTGGGGAACATGAGAGCCAGACCAAAGCTCAGAGGTGAGATGACCATCTCTAACTGTCCATGACTCTTCTCCATGTCACAGCTCAGCACTCACATCACTGCTCCATCATTATTCACAGGAACCAGCCTGGACCTCCACCCAGCTCTGTGTCCTGTAAGAGTGACGCGTCTAAAGATGACTTCATTAATTTCAAAGTCTCTGCTGCAGCGAGGTGAGCTGTTAGTAACAAGAACTCTCTGATTTAAATGATTTTGATGTTTCCTGGTTTCTAAAATGCATCTCTGTAGCAGAGCAGTGTCTCCAAGGATACACAGGCTCAGCTGTAACTGTCAGTTTATCTGGTTTAAGACACATTTGGACTCAATTGGCTGTTTTTAACTATGTATTTTAATCAGAGGTGTAAATCTAGACCTCACACATCTGGATCCTAAACTATGATAGAAACAGCTGCTAGCAGTGGGTAGTTTGACTTTGATACGCTGCTCTAGAAAGCAAACAAAGGTTTGTGCAGCTCCTCTTCAGAAAAGTGTTCAGAGAGCAGCTGCTGTATTAGACAAAGGCTCGTCCTGTGAGCCCAGATGTGTGTAACAGCTGGATGAAGGAGAACCATCACAGTCGCGTCTCCATCCCGCCTTTATTAATGAACTTCCTGTTGCTTGCAGATGACAGGAACACAAAGTGTTTGTGCCACGTGATGCTGCAGGATTTGTTAACGTGTCCATGATGGTAACATCTCCTCGTCTAACTGCAAACACATGAGCGCTCCTAACGGCAGCTATCACAGCCACACAGGCAGACTGTGTCTCACTGTTGCATTCAGGGACATTTGTTTTCCTGTAAAAAGCTGAACTCTAATCTAAGAGGACTGTTACTGACAGGAAACAGCTGCATTATCTGCAGTCTGTGTGATCACAGCTGCTTCAATCACTTTATCAGAGAATTGATCATTGAATAAAACATGTTTGTGTCTGCAGAGGTCAGAGGTCACAGTCTGCAGGATCCAGCTGTCCGTCTGTGAGGAGTGACTGGTCCAAAGGTCACCCTCCACACTTCAGTGGTGAACCTGGACCAACGAGGTCAGAGAACTGTGATGACTCCTTTACATGTTTGTGTTTTCCTGGATAAATATGACCAAAGATTCATTAAAAAGATAAAAATATTAGACTTTGTCCTGTAGCGCTGTGTGGCAGGCAGGATTGGCCCCAAACACAACAGGATGAAGTCAAAGAGGCAGCTTTATTTCAGCTGTGAACATGCAAACAGCAGAAATAAGAAAACATAACTGTAGGTTTGCAGTGAATGAAGCCTCAGCTCAACGCTCCATTTTGTCCCTCTTTTCCTTCTCCAAACAGCCACATCAGGAGTCTCTGATGGAGTTTTAAAATATTTAATTACAAATGTCCAAAGATGGGTTCAGGATACCTGAATCCACAATTATTAAAGCTAAAATAGTTCACAGGGTTTGGACTTTGTTAGGTGACGAGAGAACATCAAAGTGTTTTTATCTTCAAACAGTATTTTTATCACTTCAGTTGCTCTCACAGCCCTGTTTGTTATTTTACCAGAGCTCTTATGTTTCACTCAGTGCTCCCACCAAACACCTTGGAGGACACATTACAGGGAGTGCAGAATTATTAGGCAAGTTGTATTTTTGAGGAATAATGTTATTATTGAACAACAACCATGTTCTCAATGAACCCAAAAAACTCATTAATGTCAAAGCTGAATGTTTTTGGAAGTAGTTTTTAGTTTTAGCTATTTTAGGGGGATATCTGTGTGTGCAGGTGACTATTACTGTGCATAATTATTAGGCAACTTAACAAAAAACAAATATATACCCATTTCAATTATTTATTTTTACCAGTGAAACCAATATAACATCTCCACATTCACAAATATACATTTCTGACATTCAAAAACAAAACAAAAACAAATCAGCGACCAATATAGCCACCTTTCTTTGCAAGGACACTCAAAAGCCTGCCATCCATGGATTCTGTCAGTGTTTTGATCTGTTCACCATCAACATTGCGTGCAGCAGCAACCACAGCCTCCCAGACACTGTTCAGAGAGGTGTACTGTTTTCCCTCCTTGTAAATCTCACATTTGATGATGGACCACAGGTTCTCAATGGGGTTCAGATCAGGTGAACAAGGAGGCCATGTCATTAGTTTTTCTTCTTTTATACCCTTTCTTGCCAGCCACGCTGTGGAGTACTTGGACGCGTGTGATGGAGCATTGTCCTGCATGAAAATCATGTTTTTCTTGAAGGATGCAGACTTCTTCCTGTACCACTGCTTGAAGAAGGTGTCTTCCAGAAACTGGCAGTAGGACTGGGAGTTGAGCTTGACTCCATCCTCAACCCGAAAAGGCCCCACAAGCTCATCTTTGATGATACCAGCCCAAACCAGTACTCCACCTCCACCTTGCTGGCGTCTGAGTGGGACTGGAGCTCTCTGCCCTTTACCAATCCAGCCACGGGCCCATCCATCTGGCCCATCAAGACTCACTCTCATTTCATCAGTCCATAAAACCTTAGAAAAACCAGTCTTGAGATATTTCTTGGCCCAGTCTTGACGTTTCAGCTTGTGTGTCTTGTTCAGTGGTGGTCGTCTTTCAGCCTTTCTTACCTTGGCCATGTCTCTGAGTATTGCACACCTTGTGCTTTTGGGCACTCCAGTGATGTTGCAGCTCTGAAATATGGCCAAACTGGTGGCAAGTGGCATCTTGGCAGCTGCACGCTTGACTTTTCTCAGTTCATGGGCAGTTATTTTGCGCCTTGGTTTTTCCACACGCTTCTTGCGACCCTGTTGACTATTTTGAATGAAACGCTTGATTGTTCGATGATCACGCTTCAGAAGCTTTGCAATTTTGAGACTGCTGCATCCCTCTGCAAGATATCTCACTATTTTTGACTTTTCTGAGCCTGTCAAGTCCTTCTTTTGACCCATTTTGCCAAAGGAAAGGACGTTGCCTAATAATTATGCACACCTGATATAGGGTGTTGATGTCATTAGACCACACCCCTTCTCATTACAGAGATGCACATCGCCTAATATGCTTAATTGGTAGTAGGCTTTCGAGCCTATACAGCTTGGAGTAAGACAACATGCATGAAGAGGATGATGTGGACAAAATACTCATTTGCCTAATAATTCTGCACTCCCTGTAGTGTGATTTAGATTTCATTGGTGTAAACACCAGTCACACAAGCTAACCCATGGAGGCAGCAGCAGGCTTTGTGTTTGGTCTGTTGGCTTAAACTAAGAGAGTTTAGTTTGTTAGCACAAAGAGCTGTCAGCTAAAGCCCCGAATGCACTTTGAATACAGACGAACTGAGAAAAAGACTTTAAATACAGCAAACAGTCAAACTGACCACATGTTTTTCTGCTGATCATCCACAGCAGTACGTTTAGCATTCATGCTAGCAGCAGGCTATGACTGTCCACTCAGCACCAACACAGGTAGGAGTGAGCAGTGATGAAGCAGGACTGTGGGCAAGTTTGAGCTACAATCCTATTGGCTTCTCAGTTTCTCCAAAGAAAAGGGGAAAAATTCTTGGTGTTGTGAAGATGTGAGTTGGTCTTGTTGTCGTGGGGCTGGAAGGATGCTGGCAGTGAGAGGCTTTTCATACAGTGTTCAGTAACAGAATGAGAAGAAAGCCACTGCACATGAAACAAGGTGCTCGTAGTGTTTGTTTACTGTGTTTGTGCCACAATGTCAGATCAGTTGTAGATTCACATGCAGACTTGTCCAGTGAAACCAGTGCAAGTACTGCAGTACAGAGCAAAGACTAAGCAAGGGTGTTATTGTAAACTTTAACAAAAGACTGTTATGTGACAAAGAGTAAGTACATTATTTTTATGAGATTGTTCATCATGTCTTTAATTTAATATTTCCAGTTTTTCCTTCCTGTCTCATGAAGCTGTTACATTTTTCTCTTAGGATCAATAAGAGGCCAGAATCTCCTGGACCTGAACCCAGCTGTGTTTCCTTAAAGAGCAACGACTCGAAGGATATTGATATAAACTTTAAAGGCTGTTCTTCTGCTGCTGAGAGGTAATGTGTGTCTAGATGTTGTTCCTGACTCTGTATTTTTGAATAAATCCTCATGTTTAATATCAGCTCAGCTCTTTTTCACACATTTCTATGTTGGTATGTGAAGCGGTGTGTGTTGGAGTGTTTCCACAAACACAGCAGTCAGAGTGGAAAGAGTGGATGTTGTAGGAGGTGTTTGTGTAGTGAAGAGGCTGAGTGTCTGTAGGACTCCAGCTGCTCCAGCAGGTGTCTCCTTTGTGCTTTGCTTCAAACACAGTGTAGGGAGGAGCTTCCACTCAGGTGTTTCAGGTGTTGCTGGATGGAGGAGGACAAATAGTTTTTCCCTTCAGTGACACTTCAGCAGCTCAATGTTCTGGGAGATGTTTGTCTTTATGAATGTTTATGGATTATTGTTCTTACTTTGGTTAAACTGAGCAATACATTTTCCATCTAACATTTAAAGTAAATTTCCAGGTGAATAAAAGATCTGCAGCTGCAGCCTCTGTGATGTTTCACAGTCTGAAAGTAACAAATTCAACCAGAGTTCAAACAAAGGCTTAATATACGTGTGTGTTTGATATAATGCCAACAAGTACAAATAGGTGTTCTTACAGGTCTTAATCACAGAGGTCTGATAAGTCTGGTGACTTTCACACTCAGCAATTTTGCTGCCTTTTATTTTATATTGGCCTTTTTAAAGCCCTTCAAAGTCTCCCACATTCATACAGAGCTTTTAACACAAACTCCTTTACAGTCCTTCTCCTCTCACACACGATCACACGACTGATTTGTCTGCAGCAGCTGTGTTACTGCTAGTATTTTATTATGTGTGTAATCTCCAAATATTGTTCCTGTGGTTTAGTTTGACTTCCTTCTGCAAACTCAGCTGCTCTGTTGCTGATACACGTCTCCATGAATATGATTGATCAGATGCTGCCAACACCATGTGTTTCATGTGAACGCTCAGCTGAAACCCTGGGTTGACTTATCGAGTTAATAACAAGCTTCACGTGACTGTGAATGCTAAAGTGAATCCAGATAAAGGAAAGAGACCCTGCTAATGTTGGACTCACTTCTTAGTGTAGATCCCAGGAGGAAGTTCAACATAGCCATTCTTTGTGCTAGCTCGACCAAACCTGAGACCACAGTGCAGGATAATGATCATCATCTGTCTCTGTCAAGGACATTTAAAATCCACAAATAACAAACATAATTATATTTGATCATTAAAAATATGTTTTCACTTAAAAAAGCATGAGCACACTGGTGGATTACAGAAACATGAAAACTCGTTAACAGTAAAGTTAATTTAGGTGTAAACAAAGTGTCAAACATACTTAAGTAGAAGGACTGATGTTTGTGTTAAAATACCCTCTTAAAGCTGAAATACTGATTCAACTTCTTTCTCCAAAAGTTGATTCAGTTCATCTGGACGTAGCGTTTTGTGGGAGAAACATTTCGTCTCTCATCCAGGTGACTCCTTCAGTCTCAGCTGACTGCAGGATTCAATCTTATAAACAGGACATTTGCATGATGACTGAAACCTGCCCACTGAAGGAACAATGGGCTGGGAGGTCAGTTCCTTAATCTTAATTATGCAATTCTCATGACCATTGATCAACAACCACTGATCAATGGTCATGAGTACCATTCACAGAGAGTTGGGGAATGGCTGCAATCACAGCATGTAAGATGGTGACAGATGTACCCTTAGGCCCCCTCCTCAATTCAGAGATGGTCTTTCCCTTTTCACGTAAATGGCCTCCTTGACTCCGCCCTCAAACCAGCGTTCCTCCCTGTCCGGGATGTTACATCCTCATCATTGAAAGAGTGTCCACTGGCCTGTAGGTGTAAATAGACTGCAGAGTCCTGGCCTGACGAGGTGGCTCTTCTGTGTTGTAGCCAGAGGTTGTTTGGTTTCCCCGATATATAAATCCTGCCAATCGTCCTGCACTTAACAGCTACACTATGTTACTCTGTTTGTGTCGGGGGACCCGATCCTTGGGGTGGACCAGTTTTTGGCGCAGCGTGTTTTGGGGTTTAAAAGCCACAGAGACCCAGTGTTTAGAAAAAATGCGACTCAGCTGCTCCGACACTCCTGACACATATGGGATAGCTACAGGTTTTCTCTTAGGCAGCAGTTGTCCTTCTCTCCTGGATCGACTGGAACTTTCTTTAGGAGCCTTTCCAGCTTTGACAAAAGTCCAGCTGGGACACATTTACGCTACGTCCAGATGAAGAGAATCAACTTTTGGAGATTTACTTTCCTGGATGATTGAGAATGCATCAAGACGTTCCTCCTAAAGTGTTATTCAGAAAAATGACAAAAAAAGTTTTAAAAATAAGGATTAAAATATTAAAAACTATGTTTTTGAGTTTCCTGATGTAGCACAAAAATATATGAACATAACTGTATATAGGACAGATATTTACGGTTCTTTTAGGCAGCACCAAAAAACAAAAAGACTATTTTTAAGCTGTCTGAGGTAGTGAGTCAACATGTCACACTGGGTCAAAGGTCAGGGAGTAAAAGTGTGTTTTAAAGGAGGTTTAAAAGCAGCGAGTGAAGGAGCCTGTCGAGGTAAATCGTTCCATAACTGATCAAATTCAGTTGGTGGACCTCTGTGTGAAATCAAGCATCTGGTTCACAGAGAGGATAACCCTCACATGGGCTGTACAACATTATATAGGGAGACATTGTATTTTTATTTTATTTTTTATTCCTATTTATTCTATTTATCCCCTTTGTATATTTTATTTATATTTGTCTCTGTATTTATATATGTGTGTGTGTGTGTGTGTGTGTGTGTGTGTGTGTGTGTGTGTGTGTGTGTGTGTGTGTGTGTGTATATATATATATATATATATATATATATATATATATATATATATATATATATATATATATATATATATAATAAAACAATTCTGTAACTGTAACTTCGGTCGTTGCTGTGCTTTTTGGAAGTCGAATTTCCCAGAGGAACCCACCCGAGGGATTAATAAAGTTCTATCTTATCTTATCTCTTATCTTATCTTAAAAACAGAGATTATCGTAGCCATCGCTCTCTCGCATGGACGTGGCAGTCTTGCTGTCTGCTGCGAATCCTCCCCGTACCTCCGTGACCTCGTCTGGTATCTGCTCCCTCCTCTGTAAGAGACAGTAAAGGAAAACACGTCTCTGCCTAGTCTTGAAAATCGAATCTTATCATCCATTGTTCTTCTAGGGCCTCTTCTTCTTGTGGCCTCAGCTAACTGCTAATATTTAAATGGCTAACATTAACATGTGTGCCAGCCAGGTTCACATTTATGATTAACTATGATTAATTAACTGATGTTGAAACTGGAGCTTTACTGACCTCTGAAATTCCTCCTAAAGTGTTATTCAGTGTTGTGACAGTCAGCTGCTTCAGCTGCTGCTGGGATGGGCTGTGGCAAAGAGAACAGAGAAAATCCAAATCAGAGTTTTTCTCTGAATTAAAAGCAAGGAAACAACAATATATTCTACATGGTGAAACTGATGGTTTATGGTGTTTGGGTCTGTTTTTCTGTATTTATGCAGATAAAGTGTAAACTCAGATGAATTATACCATCAAATGTTAAAGGACAATATCAGGATGAGTGTCTGTGAGCTGAGAAGGACGTGAAGCGAGCAGTTTATCCCAGAGCTGAAGCTGCTCTGTGTGCAGAGATGAGCTCAGATTCCTGCTGTGATTGATCAACAGTCACAGAAATGTAGACTTGTAGTTATTACTGCAGTATGGTCACAGCAGATACTGATAAACATGTATTATGAGGATGGATGATCAAGTTTCTCACTCTCTCCTTTAAATCTCAGTTTTTTTCTTCTTCACAGTTTATCTGTTAATTTATTAATGAATAACACTGAAAGAGTTTCTGTTATATTTCCCCTTGAACATCAGCTTATTAGGGCGGCATTAGGAAATAGCCCCCCTCCAAAGAATGAATAAATGAATGATGATAATAATAAAATGATTCAAAAGCAGAGCTCAGAGTGGTAGAATGGTCAAACATGGATCCACGGGTGGTTCAACTGCATTTGGTGACGTGACTAAAGCAAATCTTTCAAATAATCCCACCATCAACGGGATGTTGTCTCCTTTACTACGGTTACTTTACTTGGTCGCCGTGTGAGTTTCTTTGAAATGAACCAAATTCTTTTATTTGTTGGTTGTTGCATATTTAACCTCTACAGTCAGGAAAGGAGGAGATGAGGCCTCAACAATGTTGGGTTGTAGCTGTGCTTCAGGTTAGAGTGAGTGTCCATGGAATAAATGTAAGTCAGTGAACTGGAAACATGACTGTGTTCAAACTTTGTTTTCCTTTTTATAATGAGTCTAATCAAAGGTGGACAGAAGTATCTCCACTGTGACTTTTCTGTGTCACCATCAGAGCTTCTGCACAGTGTGGAGAAAGATCCAGAAGCAGAGCTGGACTGCAGACAGCCAGTCAGAGCAGCTGTGTACAAAGTAAGACTGAACATCTGTCTGCTGATGGACTCATTTCTGAAAACTGGACTTCTTGTGTTGTTCAGACATTGAAGAGTTTTCTTTCTCTTTAGTCTCATTGTTTTTCTTTCTTTCAGCAGATGTTGGTCTGCAGGAGGTTTTAGATGAACATAAGATCAGTCTGAGGAGGAGATGTGAACGTGTGACTGAAGGAAGTGATGAAACAGGAAGTAGAACCCTCCTCAACACCATCTACACTGAGCTCTACATCACAGAGGGACAGAGTGAAGAGGTTCATACCCAACATGAGGTGAGGCAGCTGGAGACAGCTTCCAAGATGGATGCCCTCCATGACGCTCCAATCAGGTGCCAGGACATCTTTAAAGCCTTACCTGACCAACAGAGACCCATCAGAGTGGTTCTGACCAACGGCGTGGCTGGTGTTGGAAAAACCTTCTCAGTGCAGAAGTTCACTCTGGACTGGGCAGAGGGCTTGGAGAACCAACATGTCAGTGTGCTGGTTCTGCTTTCATTCAGGGAGCTGAACCTGATCAGAGATGAGCAGTACAGTCTTCTGGAGCTGCTCCATGTTTTCCATCCAACATTACAGAAGGTCACAGCAGAGAAGCTGGCTGTCTCTCAGCTTTTGTTCATCTTTGACGGCCTGGATGAAAGCAGACTTTCATTGGATTTCACCAACAGGAAGCTGCTGTCTGATGTCACACAGAAGTCATCAGTCAGCCAGCTGCTGACAAACCTCATCCAGGGGAATCTGCTTCCCTCGGCTCTCGTCTGGATAACTTCCCGACCTGCAGCAGCCAATCAGATCCCTCCTACATGTGTTGACAGGCTAACAGAAGTACGAGGCTTCACTGACGCCCAGAAGGAGGAGTACTTCAGGAGGAGATTCAGTGATGAAGAGCTGTCCAGCAGAATCATCTCCCACATGAAGACATCCAGGAGCCTCCACATCATGTGTAGTATCCCAGTCTTCTGCTGGATCACTGCTACAGTTCTGGAGCACATGTTGACTACAGAGCAGAGAGGAGGGCTGCCCAAGACCCTGACTGACATGTACTCACACTTCCTGCTGGTTCAGACAAAGAGGAAGAAGAACAAGTACCATGAGGGACGTGAGACGAGTCCACAGGAGCTGACGGAGGCTGACAGGGAAGTTCTTCTGAAGCTGGGGAGGCTGGCATTTGAACATCTGGAGAAAGGAAACATCATGTTCTACCAAGAAGACCTGGAGCAGTGTGGTCTGGATGTAACAGAGGCCTCGGTGTACTCAGGAGTTTGTACAGAGATCTTCAAAAGAGAGTGTGTGATCTTCCAGAAACCAGTCTACTGCTTTGTTCATCTGAGCATTCAGGAGTTTCTGGCTGCTGTCTACATGTTCCACTGTCACACCAACAGGAAGACAGAGGTGGTAGAAGGTTTTCTAGGGAATTTCCGAGAAGAATACAAAAACAGATCTTTTTTTAAGAACATGTTCAAGTCTTATAGCTTCACATCACTGGATGTCTTTTTGACTAAAGGCATGTATAAATCCCTCCAGAGTAAAAATGGCCACCTGGACCTGTTTGTTCGCTTCCTTCATGGCCTCTGTCTGGAGTCCAACCAGAGACTCTTAGTAGGTCTGCTGGGTCAGACAGAGATCAGTCCAGGAACCATCCAGAGAGTCATCAACAACCTGAAGGAGATGAACAGTGATGAAATCTCTCCTGACAGAAGCATCAACATCTTCCACTGTCTGATGGAGATGAACGCCCTCACATTATTTCAGGAGATCCAAGAGTTCCTGAAGTCAAAGAACAGATCAGAGAAGTTACTCTCTGAGATCCAGTGCTCAGCTCTGGCCTACATGCTGCAGATGTCAGAGGAGGTTCTGGATGAGTTGGACCTGCAGAAGTACAACACATCAGAGCAGGGACGACAGAGACTGATTCCAGCTGTGAGGAACTGCAGAAAGGCTGGGTGAGTCCAGATGTGATCATTAACATCATTGATCAGTGTAGGTTAGTAGTTTAATTTTGAAAATAAAATCAGATTGTAACCACAAAGTGTTTGTGTCCGTACGCTGCAACCTTCCACACCATTCCTTTATTGTACAGACTCAGCAGCAGCTCCATGGATCCCAAATCCAAGAGTGGAGAACAGATTTGAAGTGTGTCACATCCATGCAGTCACAGCTGTTTCCACCATGTTTCCACTGATATTAATCCTGTTCAATGACACGTTTCATATCAGTGAATATGTTCTTTAGGACGTCCACTGACATGTTTAAGTGTCCTGCTGGAAATCACTCAAATCATCCATGAAATCCATGAAAAATCCTTTTAGTGTTTCTAACTTCACCCTCTGTCCTCTCTCTCTCTCCATCCTCCTCACTGCTTCTTTCACTGATAATCACACAAACATCGTATTCAGCTACAAAATAACACAATAATATCATCTGATGATCATTATTATAAGAGCAGGATCCATATTTGATATCAGAGTAACACACTGCTTGGTTATGTGCAGTCATCATCAGTGACTGTGGGTCAAACAGAAGCTCTCTGATTGGTTGCTGACCTTGGTCACCTGTCCACTCTCACCTGTTTGTGTTTGCTCTCTCTTTGCTGTCTCCATCCTCTCTCTCCTTTCTCTCCCTCTCTGTCTTTGTACGTCACTCAGGTCCAATGGAAACAGTGACATTTACAAACCAATCAAAGACAAACTGATCCATGTCAGGTTATAACAATATTCAAAGTGAATACAGGCTGCTGCTGGACACAGACAGGTAACATCATTTTGACTTGCTGTCACCTGGATCTGGACTCATAAACACTGAAGCCCTGAACAGGAATACAAATCATTTTCTGCCAACTAGCGACACACCAGCAGATAATGGCTCAGAAAGCTCAAATGAGCCAATCATTTCTGTGTTTAGTTCCCCTGAAATCAGATCTGATATCAGCAGCTCTGAGTTCATTCATCATTATTGTCCAGTGATGAGATTTCTGCTCCGTTTGGTAACAGTCAGCAGGTTTTTCCTGCGTGTGGACGTGAACAGTCGTACCTGACAGCAGGTAGCAAACAGAGATCATCTTTCCAGCTGGAACTCTTCACTGAGCTGAACTCATTCAAAATGTTCTGGAGTCAAAACAGGAAACAGTCCAAATGTGTGTCTTCACTCTGACTCTGGATCAGATCTCAGTGACAGACTGTGGACATTATGGAAGCCTAAATGTGACACCATCTTCCTCCTTCATCTGCAGATTAAAGCCAAACAAAGATTCTCATTAAAAGTCTGCAGGTCTGAGAGAGACTCAATCGTTGTGTCATGTCAAACACAGTAAGAGGAGCTGAAGCACAGATGTGAAGAGCAGATTCATCAGATTATGACCTCACTCTGTTTTGTCTTCATATACATTCAGTCTGTGTTTATAATGCAGATTTTCTGCTTTTATAATAACACATTTTATATTTTCTATCATCACAGACTGACTCAGTGTGGACTCTCAGAGTCTCACTGTGAAGTTGTGGCCTCAGCTCTGAAGTCCAGCCCCTCCCATCTGACACAGCTGGACATGACTTGGAACAAGCTGCAGGATTCAGGTGTGAAGCTTCTGTGTGCTGGACTGGAGAGTCCAAACTGTGGACTGGAGACTCTGAGGTGAGTTCACTGACTGCGGCTGTTGTTGTTTTTCTATATTTCAGGTCTTTGATGTTTAAAACTTTCTTTAGTTCCTAAATGTTCAGGATGTGTCTGAAGACAAATGTGAAGAAGTTTGAGTGCTTTCAGAAATGTTGTCTTTCCAAACGACTGAACAACAGTTTTTCCTTTTGGCTCCAAACAGAAGTGACAGACTTGAGCAGGGTTCATTTAAAGGCTGACAGAAGTGGAGTGGTGACGGGGAGATGTTTGACAGGACAGTGTTTCAGCCTCCACAGGTTCATGTTGTGCTCCATCAGTCAGTGAAGATGAAGTCAGTGCTGATGAGGCTGTAGAGTGTGTGAGGGATGTGAATGAGGATGATGAAGATCTGATGATAGCAGATAAAAACAGGCTGCAGAGACTTTGAGCCATACAGGGCACACAGTGTGTGTACAGAACAGCTGAAATCATTATGGAGGCCTCACTGGGATATGGAAGCATCACAGTACAGCTTCAGTGAAGCATTAAAGTCTCTGATATGAGATGAGAAATGAAGCAGCCAGAGCTTTTTCATGAGTGGAAATCCACTGTGACTGTGAGCTGCTGCTACAGCCTCCAGATTAGCCAGCAGCTCATCCTGCTCAACATTTCCTCACCAACTTTAATGGAAGTGTGATGTTTTCAGCTGGAGTGATGGTCAGGGTGGCCTCCCTCTCCTCTTCTTCTCCTCTTCCTCTTTCATTTGTAAAGCCACTTCTGCTGCTTTCATTCATTTGGAAGTCCTGTAGCTGAGTTTGGGAGAGACTAACAGCCTCGGCAGCAGAGGGGAGAAAGGCTGTAACACCACCACTTTACTCTGTTCTACCTGTCACATCATTTTATCAGGAAACAAATATGCTCATGTTTTTACTATGTTTGTCTTGAAGATGTAAGAAGATCACATGGTGCTTTTTATTATTGTGTTGGTTTGTTTGCTGTCTCTTGGATGGAGCCCAGCTGTGCGTGGCCCCTGGGCCTGTGGTCAGAGTGTGTGCTGGATAATCCGGCCCAGGATGAGGCCAAACTGACATGGGATGAAATGTCTGTCACATAATTGAGCTTAGTGTAGTTTCATTTCTGCACAATTTAAAAACAACCAAAACTTTGTTCTGTCTTTTCTATGTTATACTGTAGACTTTCTTTGATACTGTGTCCAAAAGGAGCAGCTTTTACTTTGAAGGGGAGCCGTCTCTGTTTCCTCTTCAGGTTGGATGATGGAAGCAAATGAGTGTGTGATGTTCTTTCAGTGTTGCACTTTGTAGACGCTCCCTGAGCACTGGTCTCACAGCCAGCTGCACATAGAGACCAGTGTTGTTAGTCCAGGTCAGAAGACGACTTGTTGGAATGAAAATGAGCTTGTAGTTTGTCTGCTTTAATAATATGACTGGAAAAAGGTGTTGGACTTCAAATATGTCCATTTCTTTCACACTTCACCTTTAAAAGTGAAGCCTTGTGGTTCCTGGAAGGAAAAACAAGACTTTTTCAAGTCTTTGTCCTGTTTTTATGAGAAATGTACGACTTTAATGTGAAACATTCAGAGTTTTTTCTCTTGTTGTGTTTGTTTGAAGCTGCTTCCTGTTGGCTTCAGCTGTTTGGAGTTTCCATTTTCTAAACTTCTACATTCTGAACCTTCTTCAGCTCTGAACAGATGATGAAACACTGAATGATTTCAAGCTCACACTTTGTCTAATAAACTTACATCTTTCATTCTTTATACAGATTGATCAACTGTGGTTTGTCAGAGATCAGCTGTGATTATCTGGCAGCAGCACTGAAGTCCAACCCCTCCCATCTGAGACAGCTGGACCTGAGCTCCAACTACAAGCTGCAGGATTCAGGAGTGAAGCATCTGTGTGGTTTCCTGGAGAGTCCAGGATGTGGACTTGAAACTCTGAGGTCAGTCAGCATGTTTTAGTTGTGCTGAGATGAATATGATGTGAAAGTTGTGCTGACACTAAACTGCAGACATCAGGCTGATATTATACTGATCCACACTGAGGATCTTCATGGTAAAGTCTGTTTTCTTCTTCTCTGGTTTAGTCCATTGACTGCAGCAGAACAATGTTCACATTTCAAACCTTCAAAGAAGAAGAAAAATCCTCCACTGGATAATTCACTGTGAAACTCTCCAACTCTTCATTCCACCTTAAAGTCTGTCTGACACTGAAATCCAAAGCAAAATGTGTGTTTGCTTTACAGACAGCAGTCCAACACAAACATACACACATCATCCAAAACACAGTCCAACATCCAAATCTCCTCCACTGCCAGCATGAATGATGGGAAAGAGAAGGAGGAACACTCTGACATTCAGGGTTAGAATGAGTTTCATGAAGCAGACTGTGAAGATCAAAGCTGCATTAGAAAGCTTACATGAATGAATGAGTGGACAGAAGTGGACAGAGATCATCTGAAGCACTTCAAAGGCTTTAAATCAGCACATTTCTCTTTATTCTTTATCAACTCTGTTAGTTTCTCTCAGTTTTCTGTGGAATGAAGCTAACAGCAGGCTAATAAGATGCTGACCAATAGGTTTCTATTAAAGGTTGTAATTTGTATATGAAAAAGTGCTTTGGCTCAGCAGGGATCAGCTTACAGGTAGAATACAGCTGCTGGATGGGATTAGCATGTCATAGCTATCTACCAAACTGCTAACTGGGGGATTTCAGGCCATCTATGGATCATTTTTGCTAACTGTTTATTCAGCTTAGGCTCACAGGGCTGCAGCCTGTGCCCTAGCTGTCATAGGGCAAGAGGCGTGGTCCACCTGCACAGGTGAGCAGTCCATCACAGGGCCAACAGAGAGAGACAGAGAAGCACTCTCTCACATCCACACCTACAGCCAATTTAGAAGCACCAATGAACCTAAGCAGCATTTCATTGGACTGTGGGAGAACATCCAACCTCCACAGAAAGGCCAACAAGCTTCAACCTACAACCTTCTTGCTTTAAGGCACTAGTGCGAACCACTTTTCCCCATTTCAGCCCAAATCCTGCATCTTCCTGTTTCTGACTCCAGGCCAGCTCCACTAACACTTTCTCATCAGACACTGCCACCTAGTGGAGGAAGTCTTAGTTCCACTTGAAGCTTCAGATTACAGTTAGTTCCTTTACAAAGAGGTGGAGGTGGTGGGGCCACAGCAGCATCATCCCTGAGTGCCATAGGGCACTTAACCTTTGTTTCCATATGCTGGGAACTTCCTGTTGTTCCAAGGAGGACTGGAAAATGTGTGAAAATCTCCCAGTCAGTTCCTCACAGCACACTTCAATCATTTCCCTCCCACAGCATCAGGACCAGGGCTTTTTCTCTCTTTGGTCCCACTAAGAGATTTCCACACAAACACCTCATCAGTGGGACTCTCAGAGCTACCAGCCCTTTGCTACAATCACAAAGCTGTTCATTGAAATCAATGATATCAAAGCTGGAATCAAATGAGTCCAAGTCTTCTGCTGATTCAGCATCACATTCATCTTTGCTCCTTGTTCTGCATCCCCACCATGGACTTCATTCCTTTCCAAGCTAGCCTTGAGTGTCCTTTATTCAGCTCATCCTCTGCTTTACTTTTACACCTGATTTTAGCTGCTTTATCTCTCTTTCAACAAGTTTCTGTGCCTCAATCTTTTTCTTCTCTCCCTCATAACAAGACAGCTTCTTCTGCCTGAGAACATGTTGGAGTGATTTACTAATCCAGGGCTGCTTATTGGGAAAATACTTCCTGTTTTCAAAGTAATCCCCATTTTCCCCAGAAAGAAATGTAAGTAGAAATCGATGATCTAAGTGAGAACATGAGCTTTCAAAAAGTTCCAGTGGGTGTAGTCAAAGCAGTCCCTCAGTCCCAGTATAGAGTCTTTGGTCCAGACTGGAACAACTGTGTGCCCAGTTTGAGCTCTCTTCAGTGCTGTGACCTGACAGACCCAGAGGGGCCATCACATCACATTTAGAAGCTCCCCTAATGGAGCCACAACACATGTCCAACACTTAGTCTGTCTTGTTGGACCAACTGGAAGAAATGATTCAAGGACTTAGTCACAGAACAGAGATTCAAATCTCCAAAATCCAACTGGCTGCATCAGGACATATAGTCTGAAACTCTGCAGAGTTTCCTGTTTGAAGCTGCTTCCTGTTGGCTTCAGCTGTTTGGAGTTTCCATTTTCTAAACTTCTACATTCTGAACCTTCTTCAGCTCTGAACAGATGATGAAACACTGAATGATTTCAAGCTCACACTTTGTCTAATAAACTTACATCTTTCATTCTTTATACAGATTGAGTCGCTGTGGTTTGTCAAAGATCAGCTGTGATTATCTGGCAGCAGCACTGAAGTCCAACCCCTCCCATCTGAGACAGCTGCACCTGAGCTCCAACAACAAGCTGCACGATTCAGGAGTGAAGCATCTGTGTGGTTTCCTGGAGAGTCCAGGATGTGGACTTGAAACTCTGGGGTCAGTCAGCATGTTTTAGTTGTGCTGAGATGAATATGATGTGAAAGTTGTGCTGACACTAAACTGCAGACATCAGGCTGATATTATACTGATCCACACTGAGGATCTTCATGGTAAAGTCTGTTTTCTTCTTCTCTGGTTTAGTCCATTGACTGCAGCAGAACAATGTTCACATTTCAAACAGTGAGACTCAACGTATGGCCCGCGGCCCACACGCGGCCTGCCCACCTTTCCTGATTCAGAGAAAGGGGACCCTGATTAACTGTGTAGTGTTCTTCCTCACAGTTCTAAGTATCAGACACAACAATGAGAGCTGACTGTCTTTAGCAGGTCAAAGGTCACGGCACACAGCAGACAGTGGGAAATATTATAACTCTGATCATTTATCAGCACATATCCATATGTATAAAAACAAAGCTGACACTGTGAGACTTGATCAGAGGTGTGATCATCACAGCAGAGGCCTTTGTGTCAAAGTCACTGAGGATCAAACAGAAACACATGAAGCAGATTTTCCTGTTCTGGCTTTTTATAGCAGATAACCTTCAAAATATTCTGCAGTCCATCAAAAACTGAAGCAAACCATGAATCAACATGTGAACATGAGCTGATGCTGCTGAAGTGAAGCAAAGTTACAGAGGTTTGATTACAGACACAGCTGAGAGTTTGTAATCTGTCATCATTTTAAAAGGTTTACATTTCTTCAGTATATCCACATTTGCAGCTGGTACCTCAACCTCCACTTGTCCAACACAACTGCTGTCCACTGCCTCCATGACATTGTGATTTTGCTGTTGGTCTTCTGTCAGATCTTCATCAATCACTTCTGCACGGGGCACACCTTCAGACTCTGCAGCTGCATAACGAAAGCCTGTAAGATAAAATTAGACATAAGGTAAATGTACACCAATATTCCAATGACAGGTGTGTGATTCATCTGGAAGTTATGTGCGGATTAGTGTACAGTGATAGCAATTTAGTATGTTTTTAGAGGGGGGGGGTTTACCTCCGATGGGTGCTCTTTTTCGCTTCCGTTGCGTACGCCTTGAGTGCCGGTCCAAGTCTGATACAGGTATGTCGTCATGCCCCATGTGCAGTGTTGGTGCCCAGTCTGGATTTGTTACATCCATTTCATATGCTGGTTTGCCTGCAATAATGCCAAATCATAAGCTACTCAGTCGACATGATGTGGTTCTGCAGCATCACACATTAGCATGTTTTATCTCATTATCTATGACCTCAGCACGTTGAAAATAACACTAAAAGCCTTTCAAGAGTGATATGAATTAATTTAGAACTCACCGGAAAGAAAATGCCGTGAGCAAACCAACAAAAAGCTGGGGATTGCAGAGAACTCGATATCCGCTCGTCTCACCGCTGCAATCCAAGCCTGACGTCTTTGTTTAGTAATATCGGATACATGGGATCCCTCACGTTGCCTCCAGGATGGAAAACGATGAAAAGAGAGCCCGTTATCCAGCTTCTTGCCTTCACGATCGTGTGATCTAACGTTGCAACCGACAACACAACACGTACGATCCATAGCTGAAATGGTATCCTTTGGCTGGCCTACTGTCATGGCGGAAGGGGGCATGGCCCATCTCCCGTGACATCACGCTCCAAAGCCCTATAGGTGGGAAAATGTACCATGTCGACCAATCAAAAATGATATGGAAACATGACATTTGGTTGTTTAGCAAAAGGGGGAAGTTTTAGGAGTGACCGGCAAGAGAGAGCGAGTGAGCGAAAGAGAGAGAGAGTTTTGATACGTGAGAGATTTGTGACGTTTACCGTGTTTGGTCTCAAGTTAGTTTGTTGTCTTGTGTATTTAGTGTGTAGCTGTTGTTTTGTTTTGTGTGTCAGTTCTACTAGTGATCGTCACAGTTGCTGCCTTAAAGCCAACAAAGGCAGATTGCAGTGTAAACGCTGAGTGACACACCTGCTGTCAGACCTGCAGGTTTATCCCTGTGCTGTTCTCATATGTGTTAGAGTGACACAAACTATTGTTTGACACCTGATTGTTCTGTAAATAGTTTGAAATGATTATATGAAAAACGTCTGAGCCTTGGCTGCATTTTTTGGTAAATAGTACCATATAACTTTGTTGTTTGCAAAACGTGTGCGTATTTTTAAAAATGTACAATCTCTATTTGCATTTCAAGTTATGAAGATGATTCGTTAAACATGTGTGTGGTTTTTACAGTCAAAATATCACTTTCTACGTGTATTTTAAATTTTGTCTGAATTTAGATAAATTGTGCTGATACAGTTGGTCAAAATGAGAAAATAACAGATTGGCAAGATAAACTGTTTTTAAAGGTAAAATATAGAGGCCACATCAAAAGTAGTCAAGAAGGGTTAAAGGCTAAAAGCAAAGTTGTCACCAAGTACTGTTTATATTTGTGTGTATTGCTGCAGCTTTTTTGAGTATTAATTTGGTGCCTTTGTGTGAAATAATGGTATTGTGAGTGATCCATATAGTCACAAAGAATAGCCACTTGTTTCTGTGCTACCAAAGTTCCCCGGCTTTCATTCAAAATGTGTTTATCGTCAGCACCTGCACATTAAACTACTTAAACATTATAAATGTCTTCAAGCTCACACTGAGGCCTGTGGGGTACTATCAGCCACTGAGACAGTACACACATTTATATGTGTTTGTATATGAATATTTCATACTTTAAGACTGCCTGTTTATTTAAGGGAGATGAACAAAATACATTGGAATTGTACAAAATAATATCATGGATGATAAATTAAATAGATTTTAAGTAGATGCTTGTGCATTCTTAAAGTCTTATATGTTGAACTGAACTATGTGATCTGTTCAAAGCCTTAATCTTAATTTGAAGTGAAATGTGCATTTTGAGTTTATACACTATGTATATAAGGCGACCGTTTCCTTTTGCAGTATTTTTGTGTGGTGTACTTTTCTATGTCTTAACAAAAGGGGAACAAAGGTGTTTAAGTTCACCTAGGATGATGTGTTTTAATTTTCACATGGTCTTGCTTGAATTTGACCCTGACAAAGGCGTATGAACTCTGTCAGCTGTTTGGAGTTTCCATTTTCTAAACTTCTACATTCTGAACCTTCTTCAGCTCTGAACAGATGATGAAACACTGAATGATTTCAAGCTCACACTTTGTCTAATAAACTTACATCTTTCATTCTTTATACAGATTGTGGGACTGTGGTTTGTCAGAGATCAGCTGTGATTATCTGGCAGCAGCACTGAAGTCCAACCCCTCCCATCTGAGAGAGCTGGAGCTGAGCTACAACAACAAGCTGCAGGATTCAGGAGTGAAGCATCTGTGTGGTTTCCTGGAGAGTCCAGGATGTGGACTTGAAACTCTGGGGTCAGTCAGCATGTTTTAGTTGTGCTGAGATGAATATGATGTGAAAGTTGTGCTGACACTAAACTGCAGACATCAGGCTGATATTATACTGATCCACACTGAGGATCTTCATGGTAAAGTCTGTTTTCTTCTTCTCTGGTTTAGTCCATTGACTGCAGCAGAACAATGTTCACATTTCAAACAGTGAGACTCAACGTATGGCCCGCGGCCCACACGCGGCCTGCCCACCTTTCCTGATTCAGAGAGAGGGGACCCTGATTAACTGTGTAGTGTTCTTCCTCACAGTTCTAAGTATCAGACACAACAATGAATAATCCACAGCTGACTGTCTTTAGCAGGTCAAAGGTCACGGCACACAGCAGACAGTGGGAAATATTATAACTCTGATCATTTATCAGCACATATCCATATGTATAAAAACAAAGCTGACACTGTGAGACTTGATCAGAGGTGTGATCATCACAGCAGAGGCCTTTGTGTCAAAGTCACTGAGGATCAAACAGAAACACATGAAGCAGATTTTCCTGTTCTGGCTTTTTATAGCAGATAACCTTCAAAATATTCTGCAGTCCATCAAAAACTGAAGCAAACCATGAATCAACATGTGAACATGAGCTGATGCTGCTGAAGTGAAGCAAAGTTACAGAGGTTTGATTACAGACACAGCTGAGAGTTTGTAATCTGTCATCATTTTAAAAGGTTTACATTTCTTCAGTATATCCACATTTGCAGCTGGTACCTCAACCTCCACTTGTCCAACACAACTGCTGTCCACTGCCTCCATGACATTGTGATTTTGCTGTTGGTCTTCTGTCAGATCTTCATCAATCACTTCTGCACGGGGCACACCTTCAGACTCTGCAGCTGCATAACGAAAGCCTGTAAGATAAAATTAGACATAAGGTAAATGTACACCAATATTCCAATGACAGGTGTGTGATTCATCTGGAAGTTATGTGCGGATTAGTGTACAGTGATAGCAATTTAGTATGTTTTTAGAGGGGGGGGCGGGGGTTGTTTACCTCCGATGGGTGCTCTTTTTCGCTTCCGTTGCGTACGCCTTGAGTGCCGGTCCGAGTCTGATACATGTATGTCGTCATGCCCCATGTGCAGTGTTGGTGCCCAGTCTGGATTTGTTACATCCATTTCATATGCTGGTTTGCCTGCAATAATGCCAAATCATAAGCTACTCAGTCGACATGATGTGGTTCTGCAGCATCACACATTAGCATGTTTTATCTCATTATCTATGACCTCAGCACGTTGAAAATAACACTAAAAGCCTTTCAAGAGTGATATGAATTAATTTAGAACTCACCGGAAAGAAAATGCCGTGAGCAAACCAACAAAAAGCTGGGGATTGCAGAGAACTCGATATCCGCTCGTCTCACCGCTGCAATCCAAGCCTGACGTCTTTGTTTAGTAATATCGGATACATGGGATCCCTCACGTTGCCTCCAGGATGGAAAACGATGAAAAGAGAGCCCGTTATCCAGCTTCTTGCCTTCACGATCGTGTGATCTAACGTTGCAACCGACAACACAACACGTACGATCCATAGCTGAAATGGTATCCTTTGGCTGGCCTACTGTCATGGCGGAAGGGGGCATGGCCCATCTCCCGTGACATCACGCTCCAAAGCCCTATAGGTGGGAAAATGTACCATGTCGACCAATCAAAAATGATATGGAAACATGACATTTGGTTGTTTAGCAAAAGGGGGAAGTTTTAGGAGTGACCGGCAAGAGAGAGCGAGTGAGCGAAAGAGAGAGAGAGTTTTGATACGTGAGAGATTTGTGACGTTTACCGTGTTTGGTCTCAAGTTAGTTTGTTGTCTTGTGTATTTAGTGTGTAGCTGTTGTTTTGTTTTGTGTGTCAGTTCTACTAGTGATCGTCACAGTTGCTGCCTTAAAGCCAACAAAGGCAGATTGCAGTGTAAACGCTGAGTGACACACCTGCTGTCAGACCTGCAGGTTTATCCCTGTGCTGTTCTCATATGTGTTAGAGTGACACAAACTATTGTTTGACACCTGATTGTTCTGTAAATAGTTTGAAATGATTATATGAAAAACGTCTGAGCCTTGGCTGCATTTTTTGGTAAATAGTACCATATAACTTTGTTGTTTGCAAAACGTGTGCGTATTTTTAAAAATGTACAATCTCTATTTGCATTTCAAGTTATGAAGATGATTCGTTAAACATGTGTGTGGTTTTTACAGTCAAAATATCACTTTCTACGTGTATTTTAAATTTTGTCTGAATTTAGATAAATTGTGCTGATACAGTTGGTCAAAATGAGAAAATAACAGATTGGCAAGATAAACTGTTTTTAAAGGTAAAATATAGAGGCCACATCAAAAGTAGTCAAGAAGGGTTAAAGGCTAAAAGCAAAGTTGTCACCAAGTACTGTTTATATTTGTGTGTATTGCTGCAGCTTTTTTGAGTATTAATTTGGTGCCTTTGTGTGAAATAATGGTATTGTGAGTGATCCATATAGTCACAAAGAATAGCCACTTGTTTCTGTGCTACCAAAGTTCCCCGGCTTTCATTCAAAATGTGTTTATCGTCAGCACCTGCACATTAAACTACTTAAACATTATAAATGTCTTCAAGCTCACACTGAGGCCTGTGGGGTACTATCAGCCACTGAGACAGTACACACATTTATATGTGTTTGTATATGAATATTTCATACTTTAAGACTGCCTGTTTATTTAAGGGAGATGAACAAAATACATTGGAATTGTACAAAATAATATCATGGATGATAAATTAAATAGATTTTAAGTAGATGCTTGTGCATTCTTAAAGTCTTATATGTTGAACTGAACTATGTGATCTGTTCAAAGCCTTAATCTTAATTTGAAGTGAAATGTGCATTTTGAGTTTATACACTATGTATATAAGGCGACCGTTTCCTTTTGCAGTATTTTTGTGTGGTGTACTTTTCTATGTCTTAACAAAAGGGGAACAAAGGTGTTTAAGTTCACCTAGGATGATGTGTTTTAATTTTCACATGGTCTTGCTTGAATTTGACCCTGACAAAGGCGTATGAACTCTGTCAGCTGTTTGGAGTTTCCATTTTCTAAACTTCTACATTCTGAACCTTCTTCAGCTCTGAACAGATGATGAAACACTGAATGATTTCAAGCTCACACTTTGTCTAATAAACTTACATCTTTCATTCTTTATACAGATTGTGGGACTGTGGTTTGTCAGAGATCAGCTGTGATTATCTGGCAGCAGCACTGAAGTCCAACCCCTCCCATCTGAGAGAGCTGGAGCTGAGCTACAACAACAAGCTGCAGGATTCAGGAGTGAAGCATCTGTGTGGTTTCCTGGAGAGTCCAGGATGTGGACTTGAAACTCTGGGGTCAGTCAGCATGTTTTAGTTGTGCTGAGATGAATATGATGTGAAAGTTGTGCTGACACTAAACTGCAGACATCAGGCTGATATTATACTGATCCACACTGAGGATCTTCATGGTAAAGTCTGTTTTCTTCTTCTCTGGTTTAGTCCATTGACTGCAGCAGAACAATGTTCACATTTCAAACAGTGAGACTCAACGTATGGCCCGCGGCCCACACGCGGCCTGCCCACCTTTCCTGATTCAGAGAGAGGGGACCCTGATTAACTGTGTAGTGTTCTTCCTCACAGTTCTAAGTATCAGACACAACAATGAATAATCCACAGCTGACTGTCTTTAGCAGGTCAAAGGTCACGGCACACAGCAGACAGTGGGAAATATTATAACTCTGATCATTTATCAGCACATATCCATATGTATAAAAACAAAGCTGACACTGTGAGACTTGATCAGAGGTGTGATCATCACAGCAGAGGCCTTTGTGTCAAAGTCACTGAGGATCAAACAGAAACACATGAAGCAGATTTTCCTGTTCTGGCTTTTTATAGCAGATAACCTTCAAAATATTCTGCAGTCCATCAAAAACTGAAGCAAACCATGAATCAACATGTGAACATGAGCTGATGCTGCTGAAGTGAAGCAAAGTTACAGAGGTTTGATTACAGACACAGCTGAGAGTTTGTAATCTGTCATCATTTTAAAAGGTTTACATTTCTTCAGTATATCCACATTTGCAGCTGGTACCTCAACCTCCACTTGTCCAACACAACTGCTGTCCACTGCCTCCATGACATTGTGATTTTGCTGTTGGTCTTCTGTCAGATCTTCATCAATCACTTCTGCACGGGGCACACCTTCAGACTCTGCAGCTGCATAACGAAAGCCTGTAAGATAAAATTAGACATAAGGTAAATGTACACCAATATTCCAATGACAGGTGTGTGATTCATCTGGAAGTTATGTGCGGATTAGTGTACAGTGATAGCAATTTAGTATGTTTTTAGAGGGGGGGGCGGGGGTTGTTTACCTCCGATGGGTGCTCTTTTTCGCTTCCGTTGCGTACGCCTTGAGTGCCGGTCCGAGTCTGATACATGTATGTCGTCATGCCCCATGTGCAGTGTTGGTGCCCAGTCTGGATTTGTTACATCCATTTCATATGCTGGTTTGCCTGCAATAATGCCAAATCATAAGCTACTCAGTCGACATGATGTGGTTCTGCAGCATCACACATTAGCATGTTTTATCTCATTATCTATGACCTCAGCACGTTGAAAATAACACTAAAAGCCTTTCAAGAGTGATATGAATTAATTTAGAACTCACCGGAAAGAAAATGCCGTGAGCAAACCAACAAAAAGCTGGGGATTGCAGAGAACTCGATATCCGCTCGTCTCACCGCTGCAATCCAAGCCTGACGTCTTTGTTTAGTAATATCGGATACATGGGATCCCTCACGTTGCCTCCAGGATGGAAAACGATGAAAAGAGAGCCCGTTATCCAGCTTCTTGCCTTCACGATCGTGTGATCTAACGTTGCAACCGACAACACAACACGTACGATCCATAGCTGAAATGGTATCCTTTGGCTGGCCTACTGTCATGGCGGAAGGGGGCATGGCCCATCTCCCGTGACATCACGCTCCAAAGCCCTATAGGTGGGAAAATGTACCATGTCGACCAATCAAAAATGATATGGAAACATGACATTTGGTTGTTTAGCAAAAGGGGGAAGTTTTAGGAGTGACCGGCAAGAGAGAGCGAGTGAGCGAAAGAGAGAGAGAGTTTTGATACGTGAGAGATTTGTGACGTTTACCGTGTTTGGTCTCAAGTTAGTTTGTTGTCTTGTGTATTTAGTGTGTAGCTGTTGTTTTGTTTTGTGTGTCAGTTCTACTAGTGATCGTCACAGTTGCTGCCTTAAAGCCAACAAAGGCAGATTGCAGTGTAAACGCTGAGTGACACACCTGCTGTCAGACCTGCAGGTTTATCCCTGTGCTGTTCTCATATGTGTTAGAGTGACACAAACTATTGTTTGACACCTGATTGTTCTGTAAATAGTTTGAAATGATTATATGAAAAACGTCTGAGCCTTGGCTGCATTTTTTGGTAAATAGTACCATATAACTTTGTTGTTTGCAAAACGTGTGCGTATTTTTAAAAATGTACAATCTCTATTTGCATTTCAAGTTATGAAGATGATTCGTTAAACATGTGTGTGGTTTTTACAGTCAAAATATCACTTTCTACTTGTATTTTAAATTTTGTCTGAATTTAGATAAATTGTGCTGATACAGTTGGTCAAAATGAGAAAATAACAGATTGGCAAGATAAACTGTTTTTAAAGGTAAAATATAGAGGCCACATCAAAAGTAGTCAAAAAGGGTTAAAGGCTAAAAGCAAAGTTGTCACCAAGTACTGTTTATATTTGTGTGTATTGCTGCAGCTTTTTTGAGTATTAATTTGGTGCCTTTGTGTGAAATAATGGTATTGTGAGTGATCCATATAGTCACAAAGAATAGCCACTTGTTTCTGTGCTACCAAAGTTCCCCGGCTTTCATTCAAAATGTGTTTATCGTCAGCACCTGCACATTAAACTACTTAAACATTATAAATGTCTTCAAGCTCACACTGAGGCCTGTGGGGTACTATCAGCCACTGAGACAGTACACACATTTATATGTGTTTGTATATGAATATTTCATACTTTAAGACTGCCTGTTTATTTAAGGGAGATGAACAAAATACATTGGAATTGTACAAAATAATATCATGGATGATAAATTAAATAGATTTTAAGTAGATGCTTGTGCATTCTTAAAGTCTTATATGTTGAACTGAACTATGTGATCTGTTCAAAGCCTTAATCTTAATTTGAAGTGAAATGTGCATTTTGAGTTTATACACTATGTATATAAGGCGACCGTTTCCTTTTGCAGTATTTTTGTGTGGTGTACTTTTCTATGTCTTAACAAAAGGGGAACAAAGGTGTTTAAGTTCACCTAGGATGATGTGTTTTAATTTTCACATGGTCTTGCTTGAATTTGACCCTGACAAAGGCGTATGAACTCTGTCAGCTGTTTGGAGTTTCCATTTTCTAAACTTCTACATTCTGAACCTTCTTCAGCTCTGAACAGATGATGAAACACTGAATGATTTCAAGCTCACACTTTGTCTAATAAACTTACATCTTTCATTCTTTATATAGATTGATGGACTGTGGTTTGTCAGAGATCAGCTGTGATTATCTGGCAGCAGCACTGAAGTCCAACCCCTCCCATCTGAGACAGCTGGACCTGAGCCTGAACAACAAGCTGCAGGATTCAGGAGTGAAGCATCTGTGTGGTTTCCTGGAGAGTCCAGGATGTGGACTTGAAACTCTGGGGTCAGTCAGCATGTTTTAGTTGTGCTGAGATGAATATGATGTGAAAGTTGTGCTGACACTAAACTGCAGACATCAGGCTGATATTATACTGATCCACACTGAGGATCTTCATGGTAAAGTCTGTTTTCTTCTTCTCTGGTTTAGTCCATTGACTGCAGCAGAACAATGTTCACATTTCAAACCTTCAAAGAAGAAGAAAAATCCTCCACTGGATAATTCACTGTGAAACTCTCCAACTCTTCATTCCACCTTAAAGTCTGTCTGACACTGAAATCCAAAGCAAAATGTGCGTTTGCTTTACAGACAGCAGTCCAACACAAACATACACACATCATCCAAAACACAGTCCAACATCCAAATCTCCTCCACTGCCAGCATGAATGATGGGAAAGAGAAGGAGGAACACTCTGACATTCAGGGTTAGAATGAGTTTCATGAAGCAGACTGTGAAGATCAAAGCTGCATTAGAAAGCTTACATGAATGAATGAGTGGACAGAAGTGGACAGAGATCATCTGAAGCACTTCAAAGGCTTTAAATCAGCACATTTCTCTTTATTCTTTATCAACTCTGTTAGTTTCTCTCAGTTTTCTGTGGAATGAAGCTAACAGCAGGCTAATAAGATGCTGACCAATAGGTTTCTATTAAAGGTTGTAATTTGTATATGAAAAAGTGCTTTGGCTCAGCAGGGATCAGCTTACAGGTAGAATACAGCTGCTGGATGGGATTAGCATGTCATAGCTATCTACCAAACTGCTAACTGGGGGATTTCAGGCCATCTATGGATCATTTTTGCTAACTGTTTATTCAGCTTAGGCTCACAGGGCTGCAGCCTGTGCCCTAGCTGTCATAGGGCAAGAGGCGTGGTCCACCTGCACAGGTGAGCAGTCCATCACAGGGCCAACAAAGAGAGACAGAGAAGCACTCTCTCACATCCACACCTACAGCCAATTTAGAAGCACCAATGAACCTAAGCAGCATTTCATTGGACTGTGGGAGAACATCCAACCTCCACAGAAAGGCCAACAAGCTTCAACCTACAACCTTCTTGCTTTAAGGCACTAGTGCGAACCACTTTTCCCCATTTCAGCCCAAATCCTGCATCTTCCTGTTTCTGACTCCAGGCCAGCTCCACTAACACTTTCTCATCAGACACTGCCACCTAGTGGAGGAAGTCTTAGTTCCATTTGAAGCTTCAGATGACAGTTAGTTCCTTTACAAAGAGGTGGAGGTGGTGGGGCCACCATCACCATCATCACTGAGTGCCATAGGACACTTAACCTTTGTTTCCATATGCTGGGAACTTCCTGTTGTTCCAAGGAGGACTGGAAAATGTGTGAAAATCTCCCAGTCTGTTCCTCACAGCACACTTCAATCATTTCCCTCCCACAGCATCAGGACCAGGGCTTTTTCTCTCTTTGGTCCCACTAAGAGATTTCCACACAAACACCTCATCAGTGGGACTCTCAGAGCTACCAGCCCTTTGCTACAATCACAAAGCTCTTCATTGAAATCAATGATATCAAAGCTGGAATCAAATGAGTCCAAGTCTTCTGCTGATTCAGCATCACATTCATCTTTGCTCCTTGTTCTGCATCCCCACCATGGACTTCATTCCTTTCCAAGCCAGCCTTGAGTGTCCTTTATTCAGCTCATCCTCTGCTTTACTTTTACACCTGATTTTAGCTGCTTTATCTCTCTTTCAACAAGTTTCTGTGCCTCAATCTTTTTCTTCTCTCCCTCATAACAAGACAGCTTCTTCTGCCTGAGAACATGTTGGAGTGATTTACTAATCCAGGGCTGCTTATTGGGGAAAATACTTCCTGTTTCCAAAGTAATCCCCATTTTTCCCAGAAAGAAATGTAAGTAGAAATCGATGATCTAAGTGAGAACATGAGCCTTTAAAAAGTCCCAGTGGGTGCAGTCAAAGCAGTCCCTCAGTCCCAGTATAGAGTCTTTGGTCCAGACTGGAACAACTGTGTGCCCAGTTTGAGCTCTCTTCAGTGCTGTGACCTGACAGACCCAGAGGGGCCATCACATCACATTTAGAAGCTCCCCTAATGGAGCCACAACACATGTCCAACACTTAGTCTGTCTTGTTGGACCAACTGGAAGAAATGATTCAAGGACTTAGTCACAGAACAGAGATTCAAATCTCCAAAATCCAACTGGCTGCATCAGGACATATAGTCTGAAACTCTGCACAGTTTCCTGTTTGAAGCTGCTTCCTGTTGGCTTCAGCTGTTTGGAGTTTCCATTTTCTAAACTTCTACATTCTGAACCTTCTTCAGCTCTGAACAGATGATGAAACACTGAATGATTTCAAGCTCACACTTTGTCTAATAAACTTACATCTTTCATTCTTTATACAGATTGGGGGACTGTGGTTTGTCAGAGATCAGCTGTGATTATCTGGCAGCAGCACTGAAGTCCAACCCCTCCCATCTGAGAGAGCTGCACCTGTGGGGAAACAACCTGAAGGATCCAGATGTGAAGCAGCTGTCTGCTCTTCAGCAGAGTCCAGACTACAGACTGGAGACTCTGGAGTAAGTAGAGTGATGGAGTGAGTGGGTGGTGCTGTCAGCAGTACTGTACTAAACACAGTCAGTATGAAACAAAGATCCAGTGTTTCCTGTAAAGCTGCAGCTTCTCAGTGAAGCTGTGAGAGGAGAATGGTGACAGGCTTCAGGATTGGACACAAACACTTCCTGTTTCTGACCTTTATGGTCACCATGGTAACGACTGACACGCTCTGATCAAACGCTGTCAACAGCCAATCAGCTCTCTGAACAAAGCAGCACGCAGACCAATGACTGCATTCATTTCCATGTTTAAAGCAGTGAAGAACACAGTCTGTAGGTGAGGAAGAATTTAGTGAGAGCAGATGTTTGGATGGAATTCCTCCAGTTAACAGCTGGAACCGTCCATCTGGATTGTTGGGCTTGTTGTTGGGGTTCCTACAGAGCTCAGAGTGGACACACCAAGGTTCTTCTAATGAATGAAAGTCCAAACTCAAACTAGGAGGGAAAAACATTTTCATCAACTTCAATAAAAATCCAAAGATTAGAAAAAGTGAAGCAACAATGAGTCCTAGTACAGTCCCAGCACTGAAGTCCCTGCTGCTCTTTATACTGGATGTGCTGCATCACTGACTGACAGCTGATGAAGAGTCTCTGGAAACACTCGTTTATCTCCTCTGCTCTTCCTTCTTCTCTCTGCAGGTGGAGGATATGATGGTAAACAGGACGGTGTGTGTGCTGAGAGAGGAGGAGCTGTGTCCTGATGATCCAGAGAGGTTGAAGCAGCAGCAGCTTGTGTGTAGAGACGCTCTGACTGGGCCATGTTACTGGGAGGTGGAGAGGAGAGCTTCATCCAGCAGTGACTGACAGAGGAATGAGAAGAAGTGCAGATGACTGTCAGTGCTGCAGAGTGAACTGCTCTGAGAACAGCTCCACTGTCAGACACAATGTAGAGTCCAGCATCATCCCTGTGTGTCCCTCTGGATCTGACAGAGGATCATCAGTGTATCTGGACTGCTCTGCTGCTGCTCTGTCCTTCTACAGTCTCTGCACAGTCTCTGTCTGACTCTGGCTTCAGACCCTCCTGGATCAAACTCACCTGGAAAGACTTTCAAACATCACTCAATAGATTTGAATACAGAATATATTTGATATATACTGTAGATGTACTGTAGAGTTGCAGTTTGTCACTTGTAAATACAGTCTGTGAGCAGCTGTGAGCTGAAAGATCTTTCTAGAAACAGGAAATGTTTTCACTCTTCTGTTGCTTTTTCATATATTTCCACAACATTAATATTGATCCCACCTGTCTCACCTGTTTCATGCTTTTATACATAATAACAGGACACATGTGATCTGAGCGCTGCTGTGGTTGCTGTGCTGCACGTCTTCATTTAGATAACAGAGACATCTAGTGGTTCAGAGGGAGAACTGCAGGAGGTGGAGCTGTGTTTTAGCGTGGAAAACTTTTTATCTTTTAGGCGCAGATACAAATATGACAAGTATCAGTGTGAGATACAAAAGGTCACATCAGTCAGCAGAGGGAACAGTGATCACACAGCAATGTAAGAATAGAAACATAACAGTGAATCTGGACATGTATACAGATGGAAGCAAACAAACAGGATGTAACACTACATTAAAGCCACAAATGGGAAGAAAACAAACACAAAGGAAAATATATTTGATCTCAGGAATCCAAATCAGATGCTTTAGAGCAGGGGTCGGCAACCCTGGGCACGCGTGTCACAGCTGCCACGTGAAGGGTTAACTGATGGCACGACCATAGCTGGACTGGCCATCGGGCATACTGATGGTGATTTTTCATTTTTATGGGCCGATGATGTTTTTTTATTTTTTCTAACGGTATAAACGATGGAAGGTGGCGGATTGTCCGGATGCTGGTCGATATGTAAAAATAAGTCAGTTGTTTGGTGGTGGCTATGGCGGAGCTTCCACAGAGGCAGCAGGTGGATGAGGGAAAGGGGAGGCAGGAGGAGCAGAGACCCGAGGCGGCCGCCGGTCCGAGTGTCAGGTGAACTGAACTTCAGGTAAGAAGTTATGACCTGCAGTCTGTCTGGGTCAGATATAAACCAAGTTTAGGTGGAGTTTGTTTTCCTTGTGCTGACTTTTTACAGTCAGTTACAATAACTCATACTGTGTACTAGCTAGCATGACGGAGTTTCTATACAGCTGGGTGGTGCTATGATGTTACTGATAGTGAACTTTACAGTGGCTTGCAAAAGTATTCGGCCCCCTTGAACTTTCCCACATTTTGTCACATTACAGCACAAACATGAATCAGTTTTATTGGAATTCCACGTGAAAGACCAACACAAAGTGGAACGGAAATCATACATGATTCCAAACATTTTTTACAAATAAATAACTGCAAAGTGGGGTGTGCGTAATTATTCTGTCATGGAAAAACACACTGCCATCAACTGTTTTGTTTTTGTCAAAATCACTGTAATATAATCACTGTACCTTTATATACATGTGACTTATATTAATGCTGCTGCCCTCTTGTGGCTAAAGTGTAATTATGTTCTTGTTATTAGGGAAAACATTTGAGAGTAACATGACAAATGAGTCAGCACTTTGGCTTTAGCTTAAGAAATCCTCATTTTTATGTCATCAGTTATAGTTGCATGTATTCATTATCATAATTTAACCTTTAATATTGATGTCTTACATTTATTTTGAGTAAATTAGCAATTTTATGGTATTTTATGGTTGTATTAAATTAATACATCACTAATGAATTAATTATTTCAGTAATTAATTTAAAAATGTACATAGTCAATTAAAGAAATATATTAATAATGAATTATCCATTAATTTCATTTAAAATGTTTCATTATTTGTTTATATACAATTCAAATTAGTTAATTACATATTTAATCAATTATTGGTTTGTTTTCTATTTTGATTATTTTACTGACACATTTAATGAATTATTTAATGATGTATTTATTTAATTCACGTTGCTACTCCTGGCCCTGCATCGCTGTTCATAAATACATTTTATTTGTCAGCTTCACCCATCAAAGTCAGGGGGCGGGGTTAATGCTGATCAAGTCAAAACCATTGCTTTGGTCTGGTGGGCGTTCTTTTAGTGGGCTTTTCTGTCACGGCCTGCGTGGCAGACTATGATGAGGGGAAGGAGGACCCCAATGCTGGACTCTTTGATGAGGTCAGTGCGTTTATTTACAGTGATGCTAAATAATCCAAACAACAATAAATCCCCAGTGTGTTCCCGACTCTGACATGTCCTCTTGCCAGTGTTAGTGTTCTTTGTCTCCGCTCCTCAGTGTCTGAGCACCCCGTGCTCACTGCCCTCTCGTCTCCACACTCCTCCTGGGGAATAACAAAGAGGCAGCCGTCAGCAACACCACAATGCTGCAGACTAACCTTAACTAACTCGCCAAGAGACTAACGTGAAGTTACGCAATGATCCAGCATCGGAGAGAGCTCCACCACACTCCTAAGTAGCTCCTCTGACGAGGCTTGATCAGCTGCAGGTGTGAGTAATTCTCCTCCGCAGGTGTGGCCAGGCTCCTGGCTGACACACACACACACACACCTAGATACACAAACATGGAAACAGGAGACAGCAGCACCAAAAACACACATGTCCATAACTTCTTACAGGCCCTGGGTCACCCAGACCCCGGTCCCATGACAATTCCTCAAAACTAAGTAGGCCTACACACCAGGGTTTGGACATGTGTGGACCCAAACTATACTTAAACTTTACCCTTTTTTGTGTGTCACCAAATACACTTTAATATCTTCTAGACAAGAATGTAGTGGCACAATCTTTAACCTCCTAAGACCCAAACTCCTCCGTGGCATTCATTTTTAATTTCTCTTTGATATTTGGGCTGATTGGGACCTGATGAATGTAAAAACAAAGAATTACCACATTTTTTGTTTCTGAGAAAAATGAGAGCCACATATGAGGATATTTGTCTAAAATTTCGATAGCACAGTGGCAGTATAACGTCCTTGTGAGTGGATATCAGGCCCTTGTAGAGCAAAATGTAGTATTTTGGTCTAAACAACCCAAATTGTGATGTCCACATATGTGGACGCCAGGTCCTAGGAGGTTAAATATCTGCTCACTTTGTCAAAATGAACCTGATCATCTCTGATGAGTTCAGTGATGTCTGCCAGCTCACCTTGCAAGTGGTCGAGCTTATACCACCGACAACGCGGCCACAACTTGTAAACCCCTGCTGACTATCAGCTCTGGAGTTATTTATTTATGTTAGTTTCAACTGTTCCTGCAGAAAGTAAGCACGTGTTACTGATAAAAAGTCCAATAGAAGCAAAGTCTAAACTTTGAAAACAAAAAACAAAAACCTGTCTGATTAAGATCTGATGTTTGGGGGATTTCAATAAGCAGTGTGACCCGTGTATATGCATCAGGGGTGGTTTTGATTATCGATTTATTGATTAAAATCGATTCTGGCTTGGATAACGTGATATCGATTCATTAAAACCCTGAATCGATTTTTAATATAAATTTATTTTGGCCAAAACGCCAGAATCTCAGGTTAAACCTCCCAAAGTTTCAACAACCACCAAACAGCTAAAACAGTAAATGAGAGCAGGAACACGGATTCTGCACAAAGACGTAAACACAAAGCGCGGAGCCGCCGACGCATCAGAATCAGTGAGATGTGACTTTCTCACCTGACTGCACGGACACGAGCTGAAAGCCGACAGCTCGCTGATTATGATGTTGCGGCGGCTCCACGCTTTGTGTTTACGCCCTTTTTGCGCTGATTCTGAAGCTGCAGGTTTGATCTCTCCAAACAATATTGAGTAAACCAGCAGCAAAAGAAGCTCCAAACTACGCTTCACATAAACATCGTCATGAATTCCCTCTGATTGTTTTGCTGCCACCAGGATAAAATCACACTTCATGCACAGCTCTCTCTCTCTCTCTCTCTCTCTCTCTGTACTTCTAGAACAGTTTCCTGTTTTCTGCATTATTCGCTTGCTTGTTATGCACAAGTCTACCGTTCTTACAGCCTGTCGGACGCTGTTTTTTTTTCTTTTACTTACTTCTGAAAACAAAGCCTCGTTTCTGCCGTTCAATACTGAACAAATTTAAACTTTTTAAAATGATGCAAAATTGCAAAACGCTCAGCTGTGTCTGTAATCAAACCTCTGTAACTTTGCTCTGCTTCACGTCAGCAGCATCAGGTAATGTTCATATGTTCATTAATGGTTTTCTTTTGTTTTTGATGTACTGCAGAATATTTGTATAAAATCCCAGGCCAGGAAAACCTTCATGTTTTTCTGTTTGATCCTCAGCTACTTTGACACAAAGGCCTCTGCTGTGACGCTCACACCTTTGATAAAGTCTGGCAAGTGTCCGATTTCTTTTTATAGATATAAAAATATAGAAATGTTCTGATGCATGTAGTAACTGTTAGCTTTAACTGTACAAGGCTTGTTAGACATAATGAAACACATCGTGCAGATTTCTGGATGTTAGACTATAATTTTTATTATGATTATTAATCTTGAGTCTAAAAAGTCAGTCGAGTATATCCAGGATATCTTTCTGTTAACTGGATTCACTGACACTAACACTGGGACCAGGATAAGCGGTTGCATGAAGCTGGTTATCAGCTGACAATCTTATGATTTAATTAATTTAATTAAGTTATTTAATTTTTCTAATTTTTCCTCCACATTTCCCCTGAAATGAAGGGATTGTGTTAAACATGCTTTAGTTCCTCACATTTTTCTGCATCTCTTTGTTCAACCCCCTGAATTAAAGCTGAAAGTCTGCACTTCAAACACATCTGAGTTGTTGCATTTAAAATTGATTTTAGTGTATGTACAGAACCAAAATCAGAAATGAAGTTCTCTCTGTCCAGATATTTATGGACCTAACTGTATAATCTATACAGCACGTAAAAAATGCTGTAAATAAAGAAGTCTGTGAAAATGTGGCACTTAAGGTCAATTTAAACTGAAGTGATATAATCTTCTCCCCACAGTTTGAGTTTGTATTGTCTCAGCTGCAGACAGACTATGATATTAATATTATTAGTTATTAATATTATTAGTTATAAAGGACACCTTCCTGCCTTTAGTCTTATTCATGATGATTATTAGTCGTCTTCTAATGTCCACAAGTCTGTATGATGTGTTTCATAGTTTCTAACAAGCCTTTTAAACTTAAGTTACTGCATTGCTGAAACACCAACATCTGCTTATTGAACAAAACAAAAACAACCAAAAGACCACACATCTGATTTCATTTTTATTTTAATAGACTTCCAAAGATTATACCAGATAACTGGCCTCAGAATATAATTGAATAAACATTTTTGAAAACAATAACCTAATCCTGTCTTGACAGGCTGAGCTCTTCAGTATCCACCAACAGCATCGTCATGCTGAGTCAGACGTTTCTGCTCCTGCTGGAAATACTCTTCCTCTTTCCACATTGTACCAAATGTTTTTAAATGTTAGTTTCAATTTAAAATTAAAGATTAAAAAAGTGTAACACATATAAACATCAGATAATTAAGACAAGCGAATGGTTCAGTTCCACATGTGCTCCGCTGACACATTAAACTTCAGTAAAATGATGCAGTTATGAAACAACTTTAATCTAAAACAAACTGATTTGCTCAGGAGCAAAAACAGTGAAGTCAGTGACTGTAAGTGAGTGAGCTGTGCTGGTGACTGGATATCAGATTTCCAGTCATTAGAGCAGATAAGTGGCAGAACTATATTACTGATTTAATTTAAATGCAAATAGCCCAAATCCTGATTAAAGCATCAGGTTCACTTATAAAGTATTCTGTAGTTATCTTAGTGTCCATCGCCCTTCCCAACATGGGAATAAAGCAGCTGTGAGAGAATTAAACATGAATGAATCAATGGTACGGAAGTGGAGGAAGTAAGAAGAATGAGCTGAGTAAAGTTTGACTCATGCGACATTTTTGTTTCGCTTAATGCGCCTTATAATCCAGTGAGCCTCATGGTCTGTAAAATATGGTGCATTTGCAAATTATGTGCACAATATTGGAACTAAACTATTTTATATTGACAAACAGCGGCCCGCATTAAACTGTGACTGTCACCAGGTAATGTGGGCGTGTTTGCTGAATAAGCAGCAGGTGTTAAACAGCTGACAGGTGAACAGGATGCATGCAGGTAAACTCGAGGGCCCTTCGAGCTGATCGGTGGTGTCGTGAGGAGAATTTCAGCTCATTATTCATGTTACAGAAACACAGAGGTACGAGACCAGGCAGAAGACTTTCTGATTATTTGTTTTTAGTTAAAATAATTCCATTGTTGTCTAGTGATGGTGTGGTAAAGCTCTGTGAATGTGTCCAATTTTTCCGGCTTTGTTGCTTCACCCAAAGGCAGATCACACAAAGTTTAACTGCTTATTATGAAGAACTGACATCTGCTGGTCATTTAATGTTCAGCAGCACTGCTGTGAGAATACCTGTAGGACACATACCAGTGGATATGTGAGCACATGCACAGCTGCAGGGCTAGAAGGGCCCAAATGAATTAAATAAATAGATTCTTAAATAATTAATTAAATGTGTTATTAATTGATTAATTACATTTATTTAAAAATCATTAAATTTTTAATTAATTTATTGTAAATGTTGGAAATGAAATTATTTGGCATTAAATCAATGATGTATGTATTTAATAAGTATTTTGAACTTAGATTCCTGTCAACTCACAATCGACACAAACACAGTGAACACAAAGCTCCAACTGTCTGACAACAACAGGAAGGTGACACATGTGGAGGAGCTTCAGTCACATCCTGATCATCCAGACAGATTTGATGTTTGTGAACAGCTGCTGTGTAGAGATGGTCTGACTGGTCGCTGTTACTGGGAGGTCGAGTGGACGAGGAGGGCTCGGATATCAGTGAGTTACAGAGGAATCAAAAGGAAAGGAAGGAGTGATGAGTGTGTGTTTGGTGGAAATGATCAGTCCTGGAGTCTTTGCTGCTCTGATCATTATTCCTCTGTGTGGCACAATAACAGAGAAACACCCATCTCCTCCTCCTCCTCCTCCTCTGTCTCTAACAGAGTAGCAGTGTATGTGGACTGTCCTGCTGGCACTCTGTCCTTCTACAGAGTCTCCTCTGACTCTCTGATCCACCTCCACACCTTCCACACCACATTCACTGAACCTCTTTATCCTGGATTTGGGTTCTGGGATCCATCGACTGGTTTCATGAAGGGTATTTCAGACTTTTTTGGCACACTTAGGTATGAATTGACTCTTTGTAGTTAGTCTTACCTGTTAGAGAAACAGTTCAGTCTGTTCATGTCTGTGTCTTTCACTCAGAAACACGTGATGAGATTCATGGATTCAGTCAGTTGATGTTTTAAACTAAATGATTCACAAATTATTATTCAACACAAGTTTGGTGAGCAGCAGGGCTCATCCTGCTTTTTGTTTTTGTGCATTATAATGATGAAATAACTTTGTCATGTCTGTGGTGGCCTTTGGAGAATTAAACCATCCTTTAGAAACTAGATATAAATGTCATATTTTCCAACATTGATATTTTTCTGTGTTTCAGACGACAATGAAAAGATAAAGAACAGTCTGTAAATCACAAGTTATCAATTCAAATGATTATTAAAGCCACAAGAGAAGCTTCCTGTTATTTGTACCACTCACCTGGTCATGTGATCCAGCTGTGCAGCCAATCATAACTGCCATCACTTTCTACTTTGATATTTCCATGGTGAATGGACTGATTCTTGTTTAACACGTTCATACTCTGATGGATGCATCGGAGAGGGTTAGTGTCTTGCTCAAGGATACTTTGTGTGCCAGCTGGAGCAGTCAGGGATTGAACCACCAACCTTCTGATCATTAGACCTTCTGAGATGCCTTGCTCTGTCTCCTGAGCTACAGCCATCATCAAAGCTCTTTCTTAAATCCTCTCTGAGAGGAGCTCAAACACGAGGAAGAGACGAAAGTGAGGGAAGAGAGTGAACTCATTAGTAAAATGAAAAACAGCCAGCGTTGATGTTTAAGACAAGTGAGGTAACAGAAACACTATATATAGCAGCGGTCACCATGGCAACATCAATGTCGGTTGCTACGTATTGTACTGATCCTGATCTGTGAGCCTCATATCAGGATATGCTGTTGTTTGTATTTGTTTGCATTGTTACCATTTTTGTGTCTTTTTTAACAAACTACTTTTATCTTGCCATCGTTTGTCAGAGAGTCAAACTACATTTGGTTCATCTTTCTACAATAAAAACATTTCTTCATCTTAATTATTGTATGTGCAGAGTTGTAGTTACTCACAGTGACCACTGGAGGCGTGTGATCCTGATAGTTTCCCTGGAACCGTCCAGTTCATCCACATTAATGAAGCTGTTGGTGATTAACGCTCATCTGTACAACTTTAACAACAATATCAAACATTTAATCGCTCTGCAAACAGCTTGTCTGATGTATAAACTGTGTCTTAAAGGATCAAAGTAAATGTCACATTGAAAGCAGATTTCACTGTAATGTCCTCTGTTTGAAATATTCCAAATATAATCTGGCTTGGTAATGATTTACTCATATATTGTCCACGCAGACTAAAGCAGTAGGAGATGAGATGAAAACAATTAGAAGAATCTTTACTCTTTAATGTCACAAATTCCTCTTTGTATGTAACATAACAACATACATGATACAGCTGCAGCAACTGAGGCGAGGAGAGAGGCAGCAACAAGAAAACTGGAAGAAGGAGACCAACAACACCACCTGTGGAAATCTTTCCCCAATCAAGCGTCATCATATCAGCATTTCATCAAAAGCACACATGCTCCGACCTGACAATGCAGAGCTGTGGCAAAATCATTGAAATCATTTATGAAACAAATGAGTGCATCAAAAATAAGAGTGGAGCTGCAATGAAAGAGAAGTGAACTTTCTTCAGTCAACACAAAGTTTTCCCTGACAGGTGACATTTAATTAAAGTGACTTTATCACCACACACACATTCAGAGGCAGTCTACAGGAGCAGAGCTGCAGCTATTCAGCAAATGTCTCCCTGCAATCCTCACTGCAACACCTACATGTGAAAATGAAACCACCTCTACTGTTCACACATGAAACGTCGTGTGAAGAACCAGTTTTCCTCACATCTCTGTTTTAGTAACTCTGAAGTCTGAACTTTGGATTTTTGCATCCTGTTTGTACTGATAACTGTCAGTGGATGATTTTGATCCCAAAGAAATCTTTAACACACATGTAGTGATGGGACGTGTTACTGAAACAATGGTTAGGAAACAGAAATCGCCTGAGAATCTGCTCATGTTTAAGATTTCTTCTTTGCAAACATTTTCTATGGCTGTTCCCAGTATGACCAGTGATACAAAGCATGGGAAATGGGGATTAGTTCATTCAGACAAATACACTTTTTAAAATGTAAAAATAAAGAAATGAATCAATAAAATAAAAAGTCAAAGAAATAAAAAATAAGGGTCTGAGGCGTCTGTCTCACTGTATCCATGGCAACAATTTACTTCCTGTTCCTTCATATCAGAACCACATCTTTGAAATCAAAACATTTAAGATTCAAATTCAATCACAGATGTGTTCAATTAGATATTAAATGAAGCAGTGCAATGTTTTATCCAAGTTTGAACTCTAAGTAGAAGATTTAAAAAAGCAACACACACACACACACACACACACACACACACACACACACACACACACACACACACAGTATGCAGACATGATTTAGCTGATGATAATATAACGACTGCACAGACCCGTGGGATGATTCATGTCCTTTTTCTTACTCTATGCAATGATGAACTTCTTGCTTCAGGACCTTCTTGATGAATTTGTTTTCTAATCCACAGTTTTCTACCTGATCTGTGTGTTTGAAGTAAAATGTGTTGCTTCAAATGTAAAAGTTAAACAGACAGAAAGCATCAACGTGGACTTCAATCAGTGTTTTGTGTTCATACAGGTCAGCTGTTGCACACAGAGGTCCTGGATTTACACTGTGCCCTGGTTCCTGTGTTTCTGTATGTAGTTTAGTCTAAAGTGGATCCTCCTCATGCACAGACTGAATTATCTGTTCAACAATCAGCATTTCTGATTCATGGATTTCATTTGTTTTTGCTAGTTTTGACTGAGATTTCAACATATCTGTGGTGGCATCTGTTCAGTGTTGTGGAAGTTTTACAGCACTAATCTCACTTCACTCTGTAACATAACAGTGAACAATATTACTATTAGAAAGATTATTAGAGAAGCCACAATCAGATGATCCCCTATGAGGTGTCCTTGGTTATAGTGTGAAGTCATCTGAGGGGAGAGAGAAAAAAGAAACACTTCAGTGTTAATGAAAATGTCATCAGTCTTCTTATGGGAAGAGACCTCCACCAGACCAAGACAGATAACCATCCAACACGTTCTCATCCCAAAACCTAACAGACCGATGCCATGTGACAAATCGATGCCATGTGACAAACCGATGCCATGTGACAAACCGATGCCATGTGACAAATCGATACCTTTCGGTCTCCCTCTCTCTCTCTTGTGCTCCTGCTCCTGCCAAAAGCAAAGCAAAGCATCCACCCTTTTCTTACCGGTGTCGTGAATTGTTTGTCAGCATCTACTCATCCTAACGTTGGTCCAGTCTTTGTCTCAGTGTCAAGTCAGTCAACACTTTAGTCCACATGGTCAGTCCAGTCACAGTCCAGTCACACACATCATGCACACACATTCACACTAGATCTTGCTGATAGTGGAGCCTCACGCACAAAGCATCAGAGTCTCCACCCTCATCAATATGAGCTCATTTATTTGTTCTTTCTTTTGTTTTTAGAAAAAGAGTTCTTTATGATCTTGGACTGGATTGACTCGCTGCAATCCTTTAGACAGGAACTCGCAGGTTCCCACAGGTGACCTTTTCCTCAGCCCATTGTAATCTGGAAAAGCTCACCTTATATTTGCTCTCACAACAATGTTTTACAGCGCTGTTAATTCAATCTTGCAGGCCTGCTTAGAACAAAGAAGGAGGAAAAGAGAGCTGATTATTAGCTCATCAGAGCACAAAACATCATCACCAAAGGGGGCGACACCTGACAGTTTTCTCTAAGTGCACTGTTACAGAAATAATGAGCCGCTCCTCGACATGTCCATGTTTAGTAAAACTCCCTCTATTGAAATAAGAAAACAAGCCAAAGCTAACTGACAGAATGAACCCATCACTAAAACAACAACCCCAAAAATCTTCATCACAGAAAAGTTTTGCTTACTAATTCAACAATATGTTGTGGGAATTAGAACTTTCCGGGTCATAAAGCTTTTGCCTGACTCTTGGCTTAACTAATACTGACATAGACTGAAATCAGACTTAAAGTCACTCCCTCTGTTCATTTAGGATAAATGTATCTATATCTGATTTAGGCTAAGTGCCTTTTGTTTAGATGAACTGCTGGACTTCCAGACCAGCAGGTTTAGGGAAGTCTTTATGGGGTTACACTCTGACCCCCCCCACCACACACACACACACACACACACACACACACACACACACACACACACACACACGCACGCACGCACAGGCAACGTACTCTTTGTTTGTATGTAGACGTCATATGTTAATGAACGTCATATGTATATTCATGTAACCTCAATAAAAGAGCAGTGTTACGGGGGAGCGGACGAGAGCAACTGGGGTGAAGCGAAGGAACGGCGTTTGTCCGGTTCTCTCCCATGCACGGGAAACATGAAGAACTTTGCCTACTCGTGTCTTGCTTTGCTATGTAATTAAATTGTCCTTAACGTTCCAACGAATAGGTTTATGCTACAAACCTATCACTGAGGTTAACTACACAACCCCTCGCCACCTCCTTATACACAGGAGTGAGTACAAAAGGGTTCGTACGGACGCATCAGCCGGCCGTCCTTCTGCTCGACACTGTTAGCTGAAAGATGATCGGATCATCCTCTGTCCTGTATTTAAGGCTGAGAGTCTTTGTCCAGTCTCTTTTCCACAGCTACTGTCCACAGCACTGATCCACCTGCAGCACAGCCCCACTCAGTTGTTTTATGATTTACTTTGTGCACGTTTCCCTTCCACTGAGCTTACAAAACCTCTGACAGGAGAAGTCAGGCATGTGTTTCCCCCACCTCCCCTTTTAGGCAGTAATAAAATAGAAAACAAACAATCAAACAGGCTAAAGCTAGAGCACAAGCAAAGACAGCACCGGTGACTAAGTTCTCCCATACTGGACGTACGCTACCACGTGGGCTCAAACAGCAGCACATCAGCTCAGTTTACATACTGTTGACATCTTCATCAGAGGATCAGCAGGGAGCGCTGCTGAGCTGCAGTGGTCTCCACCAGAGTGACGGAGCAGGAATCACAAACAGCACAAACCCACCGTGTTGTTTCCACCCTGTTCAGGAGATCTGAGCCCCCATCCCTTTTTTTCATGTTGCAGCTCTGCACTGCAGGCCCTGAACGCCTCCCGGTTACCCTCAGTGTGCTTAGAGTTTAATTTACAATCGACGAGCTCACAGATCATCTGCAGGCAGGTGAACGAACCCTTAATGTGAGGATAATAGCAGAGCTGAGCTGAGGTCAGAAATAGTCAGGAACGGTGTCGACACAGTGAAGTCAGCTGTTTGGGAATTTGTCTGATTATCAGTTTGGGGGGGTCGGTGTTAAATAACAAAGGCGGTGTAGGATGGAGAGAGGAGGAGGGAGGGAGCAGTGATGATATGAAGTCAGAATACACATGTGGCAGACATAAGGGGGTCAGACAGGAGCAGCATCAGTCTCTGCTCTGTTTTGTTAATAACGTAGAAAAATAATTTTGTACAATCAAGCTACATCGACGGACGCTTTACCTCACGTACCCTAAAATGAAAAAGTAGTGACAGTAAGATGGAGGCTGCACATGACACCATGACTGAGTTCACAGCTGTTGCTTTGATTCTAACGTTTAAGACTTTTGGCATCGACTCCGTTTTAATAAATGAGTGCTGGGAGGCGTCGTTTGACTTCAGGAGCTCCTGCGATGCTCCTGCGATGCTCCTGCGATGCTCCTGCGATGCTCCTGCGATGCTCCTGCGATGCTCCTGCGATGCTCTTACTCTGCGGGAGAAAACCTAAAACCAAAAGTAGCAAACATGGAGCGATATGACTCGTTTAGATTTTGGGAAACGTGCATCGACAGGTACAGTGTCCTTTTCCCCGCGTCTTTAAAAATAATTCATGCATAGATCCCCCACTGAGAAAACCCTTTTATATACTTTCTCCTTTGTACACATTTTATATAGAACTATATTTAATATCATTTCTCTATATCTATATTTTCAGAAAAATTCTTTCCACACAATAAAAAACAACAATTAAACAAATGCTTCAAACAAAACAACAAAAAGAGAGAAGATGGAAGAAAGAAAATCACGACTGAGGCCAGTTTGGCACTTTGTCATGAGAACATGACAGAACTCTGTTAGTTGACGGTAAATAGCGAAACTCTATTTTTCTTTCTTTTCTTCTCCCTCGATGAGAAATGAAACACAGCAGTACTTACTTGGCACCTAAAAATGCTGGTCGAATGAAAGATATCAGTGTTTTCATGGTTATATGTTTAGTGTACGCCTCCCCCTCCAGACTGCTCAGCAGATCGGGAATTTTTAGAGAAGAGCAGGAGGGAGGCGTGTCAAATGAGAGGAAGAGAGCAGTAATAAAACACGGATGTAGAAAAGAGAAGCATAATGTGCACATAACACACAGGAGATGGAAAAAGAGATGACGCCAGCGTAAAAAAGAGAAAACAGCGAGGAGCGAGAGAGCATTCGTCCCTTTGACAAATGTTGGAGGTCTTGAGCCTGGAAACAGCAGACCGTCTTTGAAAACAGTATCTTTGAAAGATCTGAGTCACCCACCCCAAACTGCTCATCTGCTGCTGGACACTTCAGTTGCACCTCCACATGCCACCAGTGGAGGGAGCTGCCAAGTTTTACAGCACATGACGCAGCAGGTGTAGTTGCTTTTGGAGAAAGAAGAGAATAAGAGGACAGAACGAAGGCCCACGTCTAGAGGCCTCCCTTCCAGAGCGGAAGCAGAGCCAGTGTTCCTGGTCCCTAGGTGGCGCTGTGTCGGGCCTGTCCCTACTATACCCTGGTGGTGGAGTGGGGGTGGGGCAGGGTGTTGTTGTGGCCGGTGGAGGGGAATGTGTTGAAGGCGTGAAGAGGCTGCATGCTGGTGATGGTGCTGGGGATCACGGTGATGGTGTATGGCGTCATCAGCGGCACGTTGTCGGGGGCGCGGCGCAGCGCCAGGGTGTAGTCGGGAGGGCAGGCGGGCCGCAGGATGTCGTGGGGTCGCAGGGGCTCCATGTCGTGGTGAGCGTCGTGCTCCCAGTCCTTCATCTGCAGGGACATGATCTCCTCCTCCTGGCTGTGAGCCAGGTCGTTGGCGGGGCCGCCCCGCTGAGGGGACAGCCGGTGCCGGCGCATCTCGTGCCGCTTGTCACGCTTGTAGTAAAGGGCGGCGAAGGCCAGGATGTTGAGGAAGAAGAGCGACGCTCCAACTGCAACTGTCACGCTCAGTTCAGTGGAGTAGTCGCGGGTGTCTCCGGGAAAGAGGTCCTGGGGCGGGCGCTCTGAGCCCTCGGGCTCAGGATCTGATGGGAAGGTAGGGTAAGGATGACGAGTGGTTCGAGGAACGTTGTTTCTGGGCCTCATGGTGCCGGGGTCACGGCCTGCGGGGGAGCGCGTAGTGGTGGGAAAGAGCACGTCGTGCAGGCTGTGAAGATGAGGGACTAATTCCAGCCAAAAGGCCACTTTGTTAGCTCTGTAGTTGTCTCTGACACGAGGTTTCAAACCGATGTGAAGGTACTGCTTGTCCTTCCAGTTGAACTTGGTCCAGATGACCTCCTCGAAGCGGTTGGGCTTGGTATGAATGAACTTGGTGTCCTGAGGGACGGGCAGGTTGGGGTCCCTGGTGGAGCATAAAGGTTAAACGTTTCAGTTCAAAGTTATATTCAGTCTCCATTATAAGTAACATGTGGCATCAATACACTGAATACAGACAGGAGGCCCATTCTCTGTGCAACCTTTAAACTATCTAAGACCAACCGGCTGCTCTGGGATCTGGATGCTTTTGGTGAACCAGTATGTTCAATTCTTCAAAGCCACACGGGAATTAAACTAGCAACCTAGATTCAAGTATTCAACATGACTAGAAGGCTGTCAGAGAACATACAGTAACGTGTACAGTTTACACTACTGTGACATGAGGCCTACCCAGTCTTTGCGAAGTTAGTCCAGTAAGTCATGACCACAGCGCTCAGCATCACATCGTTCTTGGAGAAGTTGCACGGGAACAGGTCCGTGGCACCGATCATCGGTACGCCGAACACGTAAGGTATCTCGTCTCCGTGCGCGGCGTCGGCCCACTCGGGCCGCGTCTCGGTTTGGCAGTGGTGGTAGAACGTGTAAAAGTAAACTGGGGACTGAAACTCAGCATGGAGTTTGGCAGTGGCCACAGCTGGTGCCACCCACTGGTGGTCCGTAAACAGGAAGTGAGTGAGAAATCTAGAGAGGAAAAAAAAGTCTTTCTGATAACAGAAGGAGTGACAGGCAGCAGAGAGGAAGCACGACTGCATTATCCAAACATGTCTGTACTGTGACTGTGGTCCGGCTGTGAGGGGTTCGCAGGCCGATCTGTCAGAAACACCGACACTGAGATTGGGAGCCCACTACCTGGGGGATGATAGCATTACTGCCCACAGAGCCTCAAAGGTTAAGGCGCAGACACGCCGTGATGTGGATGAGTGGCTCTCTTTAGCACGCTTGTCTTGTTTGATGCACTTCACTGGGCTCACATGTTACTGATTCCATTCTTTACTCGCATGTTTTAAACGCTTAAAGCACTTTCACAGCTTTTTATATTCTTTTGAAAATTCATGTGAACTCAAGCTGTCAGAATTGTAATGTAAGCTTTGATAATTGTCCACATTTGTCATTTTGACGATTATCCGTTTATTTTAATGAATACAGCAAACAGAAAAAAACGAACAAATCAACAAACGCGGCTCCTAATGAGACAAAACCTGATGATGCTGCAAAATGCAGTTAAGTGAGAGGAGGCTGTAAAATGGAATAACTGAAAAAGTGGCAGTGTACAGAGGTGGCGTCCTCAACCTCTGGGTAGCCGTAGAGGTTGTCAACAAAGTTGGAGATGGTGTAGTCGAACGCCGCAGCTGAGATGCCGTCGTTGTCCTCACTGTCGTCCACAAACTTCAGCCCCTCTCCCTGGTTCACTCCTATCAGGATGGCATAGTTTAGGAGCTCCCCCTGGTGGAGCAAATAAGGAAGAACATGCTGAGTGCTGGAACAGAGCCTGTGTGCATCACAAGTCTACAACAGGAAGTGCAGCTGAAGCACAGCTTTGTGAATTGGCAGCATTTCATTTCCCAGTAAACAAAATAAAGATTAGCTGTTGCCATGAAATTCCTACTATAAACTGTAAATACTGCAATATATGCAGGGTTCATACACATTTTTAGGGTCAAATTCAAGCACTTTTTAAGCACATTCAAGGTCAATTTTCAAGCTTTTCCAGCACATTACCAAAAAAGAAGCATGTTTCACTTTGCATCACCTCAGTAAGACCTTGTAAAAATTTAAACAAATCATCTGAGGTCGATTTAAATGTCTTTTGTTCCCCTTTTGTTAAAAGAGCAGCACACAAAAATACAGAAAAAGGAAACGGTTGCCTTACATGCATATAGTGTACAAACTCAAAAAAACACATTCCTCTTAAAAATTAAGATGTGCAAATGTGAACAAATCAACTTGTTAGAGATCTTCATCTCCACTGTAAATAAACAACAAGCCAGAAAACAAGAAAACTGCACCAAACACCACAAACACCAACAAATTAATGTCCTCTCATCAGACATTGAAGCTTCTTTCCTGTGTGACATAAAAAATAAGAGACAGATGTTTGTTTGTTTTTTTAACTAGTTAAGCACCCACGTTCAGTCATCCACCCATTCACGCACACATTCACACACTGGTGATGTAGCTACAGCCACCCTGGGGCGCCACCAGGCCCTCTGACCACCACCAGTAGGCAACGGGTGAAGTGTCTTGCCCAAGGACACAACGACCGAGACTGTCCAAGCCGGGGCTCGATTACAAGGCGAACTCCTAACTCTTGAGCCACGATCGCCCAGTGGGGACATGGGGACATTTCAATTTCCAGCAGGAAGCTCCCCCTTTTTGTTAAACCCTTTAGATCAGGGGTCGGCAACCTGCGGCTCTTTAGTCCTTATAGTGCGGCTCCGCGTGGTTTGTGAAAATAAATTAGCTGAAGTGTATTTTATTTATGTTAGTTCTTTTTTTAACTTGTAGTTCTAAATTGGAAGATTATTGTGATTTTGCAATATACAAATAAAATTATATTTTGTTATTTTTTCATCGCTCAAAATAAGCGTCACACTCGCGGAAGCCGGTGTACCCGGCGAAACGCCGTGCATTTATCGAGCCTTTCAACCCCAGATAGGCCAATTATGGCTCTTTGGCTCTTTGGGTCTTAAAGGTTGCTGACCCCTGCTTTAGATGAACAGAGTTTTTTAATTAAATACATATTCTTTAATAAATGTTCTCTTTTATAAAAAGTAGGATAATTAAAAAAACTTTTATTATACCTCTATTGAGTAGAAAAAAAACTCGTGTTTTCTGTCGTCTGTTATATAATATTAGTGATGTTTGTGACAATTAATTTCTTAATCGGCTGGACTAACCAATAGTCCACAACCAGGAAACACTGAAATTTTAAGTTAAGTTTGAAAACAGTTTAAAAAAAAAACACCCCATTCCAAAATGTCTTGTGACAATCTCATTGGCTTAGGGAGTGATGATGTCATAGATCTTAAGAATCTTAAGTCCTTTGATGTTTTTCCTTAAGTAGGGGTGAGAAACAGCAAGTTTTAGTTCGTTTCAGCAGCATCTGTGTTTGCAGCGTACAAAACGTTCACCACAAGCTCTTCAAAGTCATCGTATAGAAACTCCAACATGTTTCCAAGAAAAAAACAACCAATTCAAAAAGATTACGCCGCCTCTCCTTCCTGGCGTGCCCGGCCAATTTCCCCAAATGGCTCCTCATCCTTCCAAAGGGCGTTAGAGGAGAGTAGGAAGGAAAACTACCTTCTCCAGAAAAAAATGCAACAAATTGAAGAAGAGAAACTTCAACTGGAGGACAAGTGTAGACGAATGGAAGCCCAAAATAAAGAGCTGGAAGAAAGACAACAGCGCCAGCCGGACATAAAAATTATTAATGAGGGCTGGGGAATCAAGTTTGCTCAGACCCGAGAGCAGATTGTGCACCTCATTAAAGAAAACAGGCAAAAGAGTGCAGAACTAAAAGAAATGACCAACCAGCTCCAAGACAAGAAAACGATGACTGATAAGATACAACGGGATCTCCAATACATGGACCGAAAAAATCGGCTCCTCCAAAGACAGCTCCATGAAGCTGTGGAAGAAAAGAAAGAATTCCTCCAACAGAAGGAAGAGCAGGACAAAAAGCAACGAGACATGCAGCACGAACTGAAGAGCATGCAGGAAAAATACCGCATGCTGAGAGAAAGCCTGGATGAAACACTGCGCCAAAATAAAGACCTTCTTCAACAGAAAGAGCAACAGCAGGAAAGACTGAAAGAAGGAAAACGTATCGTCCAGGACTTTGAGTCTAAAAATCTAAAACTGCAAGAGTTTTGTAATCAGCTGGAGGACAAAGCAACTAAAGTGGAAGAAGAAAAGGACAAACTGGAGAAACGCTGCTCACAGATGCAGAGAAGGATCGATCAGATAGCGAGAAAAAACTACGAGCTCGTTAAGGGGATTTTGGTGGAATTCAATAACTTGAAGCGTGAAAACACTCAAATGCAGGCGCAAAAACAACAAGAAGACAAAATACATGAAGACCTGCAGCTCACGCTCCAAGAAATCCAGAAAAGAAACGAGCAGTTAGAAGACAAGCACAAAGAGGTCCAACAGAGAAATGCAGACATGCACAAGGACAAGCTGATACAGGAGGCAACATCCAAACAACTCAAAGACAAGCTTGAAGAACAACAAGCAACATTGGAAGAGGTGGAACAAAGATGTGAGAAACTTGAAGAACAAAACGCAGAAACCATCGATGAGCTGAGAAATCTCATCCTGGAGAAAAAAGCGCTCGTGGAAAAGTGCATGAAAAAAAAGAGAAAATGGTTCCACTTGTTCCGGAGGAGAGACGCTACTGCTTCCTCACCTGATGTAGCCTCGTCTTGCTCCACCTCTGTTAACCCCCCCAACCAGTCCCGGCCGTTGACTGTCCCCTCCTGAGCCTGGTTCTGCCGGAGGTTCCTGCCCGTTTAAAGGCAGTTTTTCCTCCCCACTGTCGCCAACTGCTTGCTCAGAGGGGATTGTTGGGCTTTTCTCTCCTCTGCCTTGTTTCTTCATTTACTTGTTTAACTTTTTTCAACTTATCTAAATAATAAACCAATTAAATTTATCCTTTGAGTATTTTTCATCTCATCTTTACAGAATCTTTCCAAAACATTTTCAAACATTCAGATCTGTCTTTTATTTTCTTCTTGAAGCCTCATAAATGGTGAACTAAAAACTAAAAAGTGTCATTTCATACACATTTTCAATTCACTTCAATCGCACAAATGCAGAAATAATTATTTGCAGTATCTTATTTATTATGAGAATGTCATGCCTGATCATTTGTACCTACACCACCAAAAATGGGGGCAAAAGGGAGGAGATCATGTTTAATCGGTTATAAGAAAAGGTCAGAAATATAAGTGCCGACATGAGCAGTGTCCACAGAAACCTCTGACTCTCAGCTCAAAGCTCATATAAACCATTTCTACAACCAGCAAACAAACAAAGACACCGAACAGTTAAAAGAGCAGTGACGTCACCACGAATCTGTGGTCAGGTAATATCCATGTTTTGATTGATGATTTTCTGGAGTTAAATGTGAACCGAAGCATATTTTGGGTGTTATATGCTATTAAATACTTTTTAATTTATTTAAAAGTATTTAATAGCATATAACACCCAAAACATGCTGGGTGTGGAAAGAAAAAAATCTGAATTTCCTCTGTTTGAGTCACAGTAACTTTGACATAGTAACATTTGCAGTAAGTCCTAAATGTTCACCTTTAAAATCCCTCCCTCTGTTCATTTTGCCCACATCATGTTTCAGTGGTTGGCCTCAGGTTCTTCAGCTTCCTGACAGTCTGAAGTCAGCTGACAGAGTTTCAAATTCAAATTCAAATTCAAATTCAAATTCAAATTTTATTTGTCACGTACACAGTCATACACAGTACGATATGTAGTGAAATGCTTGGACAACTGCTCGTGACCTAAAGAGAACAAAAAAGGAAAAGGCTATGAATAAGAAAGGAAATAAATATGAAAAATTAAAAAGGGTAAATTTAACTAGGAAGGAGTAAAATATAAATTAAGGTTAAAAATGAAATAACTGTACAACACAAATTAGAATGAAGGGTAAATTTAACTGGGAAAGAATAAGATAAAATATATAAATTAAAGTTGAAAATAAAATAACTGTACAACAAAATACACAATATAGAACTATATAAGAATGTATGAAGAAATCTAAATCTAAATAAATATATACACAATAACAGCAGCTGTACAAGTATTAACCGGAAATGAAGAATATAGTGACCAGTGTTGTGCAAAACCAAAGTCCAGAAAGTCCAGTGTGTGTGTAAGAACTGTATGTGTGGGTCAGTACTGTGTGGTGGTGTGATTGAGAGACCGTATCGCCTGCGGGAAGAAGCTCCTCCTCAGTCTCTCTGTGTTGGTCTTCAGGGAGCGGAATCGCTTTCCTGACCTCAGCAGAGAGAACAGTCTGTTGTTGGGATGGCTGAGGTCCTTCACGATCTTCCTGGCCTTGGTCCAGCACCGCCTGCTGTAGATTGAGTGCAGGTCAGGGAGCTCGGAGCGGATGGTGCGCTCAGCTGACCGCACAACCCTCTGTAGAGCTCGTCTGTCCTGCATGGTGCTGTTCCCGAACCAGGTTAAGATGTTTCCCGCCAGGATGCTCTCTATGGTGCACGAGTAAAAGTTCCTGAGCACCTTGGAGGGCAGTTGGAAGTCTCTCAAGCGTCTGAGGTGGTAGAGACGCTGTCGGGCCTTTTTCACCACGGTGTTGATGTGACAGGACCATGACAGGTCCTGCGTGATGTGAACTCCGAGGTATTTGAAGCTGTCCACTCTCTCCACTGGGCACTCGTTGATGACGGGGGTCACCTGCTTTCACCTGCTTTCACCTGTTTCACCTGCTAAATACACAGAAAATCTTGTTAAAGCCGCACAGTTTGCCCAACAGTAATATTCCCATTAAGCCCTTTCTAAACACTTTATAACAATGTGTCATCACTAAATTATAAACTTCTTCTCCAGATCTGCACGACTGCACTTAGTCACAGACTTTATTTAATTGTCCTGCGGCTGCTATCATATATTTTACCAAACAGTTCTTCTCACACAGTCACAGATATATTTCTCTCAATGCAAACTTCACTCATGTCTCAGACAGGAAACTTGAGTTTTTCTTTTTTTCTGTCCCCACTCATTCAACTAATTTGCATATTGAGTCACATCTCGAGAAGTTGCCCTGACAACAGAAATGCATATTCAAAACATTGCTGCATAATTCAATTATTATTATTTTATTTTTATTTCTACAGTCGTCACTTCTTTTGCTCAATCAGCTGGAAACCACTTCTAATTCACTATTTTAAACCTGCTTTAAGCTTCTAATCCCTGGTTGGTCCTCCCAGTCTCTTTTTCCTTGTCACAAAAGTCGCTCTATTGTCCTGCAACTTCCTGAGTTATTTCTCAGCTTCAGCCTTTAAGTGTGTTAAATCTACACCATTCAGCATTTATGTCATGTATTCACATTCATGAGTGTAAGCATGTCTTCATTGCGTGTATGTTGTGTGTTCATATTAATATTGAGTGTAAGCTGGTCTTCGTTGCCTCGATGTGTTTTTATAATCAGATTTAATTCCTGCATCTTTGCGCTGAACTGTGGATTCAAACTGTCTCACTTCTGATTCTCTCCAAAAACAATTTCACATGTGACAATTTCTACATGTGTGTTTTCTATTTTTCTATTAATTTATGTATTATTAGTTCATTTATTTCTTTATCTCTCTTTCTTTTTTTATTTACCTTTCTGTTGTGATGCTCTGGATGTTTCTAAACCCACAAATTCAGCCTCAACGTTCAACCCAACTTTCCTATGCTGTCACTTTAACACGTCCAACCTTCACCTCTCACCGGTCCTCGTCCCCTCTTCTCTCAACTTCCTGTGTGGCCTCCCAAATCAAACACAGGCCCAAATCAGCTGTTTCTTCTTCTCTCTTCCTCTTTTCAGTCTTTTCTTGGCGCTTAACTCCCAGCATGGCAAATATGAACTCAGACAGTCCCATCCAGTGGTTTCACACAGTCATGTCACTGGTACACTTTCCAGCTTGTAATTCAGAGCGCATGTTTCCATCAACATACATGCTGCTGGACCCTTCAGTGTTTTAGGTCAGGTGCACTGTCTTTTTGCCTGCTGTTAATTCTTCAAGTCCACGGTGTTGTTCTGTCTGTCTTCTGTCTTCATCAGGAGATTAACTGTCCTTTAAGCTTCTTCTCAGGATAAGGACAGGATGAGAGGTGAAGCTGTGACATTTTAAACCAAAGCCTGTTTTCGTCCCAATTCTGTTAATCTATCATTTTTCTGCTGTATTCTTCCAGGAGGTTGAGCAAGTCCATGGGCACCTGTATTAACACACTAAGACATTTATTTCATATCATTTTCATTACTATTACTTTGCACTTTCATTCTCTAATTCCTCTGTTTTCATTTTGAAACGTCTCTCACAAGCTCACAAGCTATATTCAGACTTCCTGCTTCACTTCCTGCCAGACACACACTGCGATTGGTTTATAAAGGCCTCTCTTATTAAAATACATAAAACAATCTAATCAGAAAATAAGCACTAAGAATATATATTTATCTTGTAACATTGTTTAAGTTAATGAACAATTGTGTTGAAAACTAAGATTACAATATCAATCAAGATAATTATAATGATGGTTTTTGCTGTAATTAAACAGTCATGTGGAAATGTGGCAACCACAGAACTTTAGAGGCCTTTTGTTCAATTATGTGTGGACTGTTTCTTTAGTCTCATACACAAATTGTTCTCAGCGTCTATGAGACTGATGAAATATCCATGTGTGCTGAAAGAGACTGTGCTGGTCTGACCCCCTCAACCGAGGTATTGTGGGTAATGAAAGAGCAGATAGGTTGGCTAAAGCAGCTGTTAAAAAAGTAGACATAGATGTGCAGATACCATTGTTGAAATCTGAGGGAAAAGAATAGTTTGGACACAAAGTAAGAACTTCTGGAGAATGGCATGGGATAATGGAACAAAAGGGAGACATGGGGTACAAAACACAATAGAAGTTAAGAGGAGTAGTGGGTTAAATAGGCAGCAGGAGAATACAAACAGGTCACTGCTTTCTGAATGGTTCTCTTTTTATGATGGGGAAACATCCGACTGGGTTATGTGATGGTGTAATGCTATGGAGACGGTTGAACGTGTGGTTATTAGTTACAGGAAGTATAGAAGTCAAAGGAGAGTGTTGAGGGTGGGAACTGGTGGTGAAATAAAACTTACGTTTGAAAAAGTGGTTAATCAGTTAAGTCCTGATGAGGTGAAAGGAGTGGTTTTTCATTTTTGAGAAATACTGATGTCATCAAGAGGATCTGAGGATCTGGAAGAGAAGTAAGAGTAAAAGCCAGGAGATGGCAGTAGTGCAACATCTTTGGATGCAAGCTGCTGTTAAAAATGACAGAAGAAGAAGTTTGCTTGATCGTTCCTCAGCTCGTCTGTGTGAAGCTGAGTGTAAAGAGGCTCCTGCTGATAGAGAAACACTCTGACTGTTTCTGGATGGGCCTGGGTCCCCTTTCCCTGGTGGGTCGCGGAGTATGTGGGTGCCTACTGGGGTCAGCGGGGGAGCTGGCCCCAGGGAAGGGTTACCTGCCCCTCCCTTCCTTCCCTCCCCATCTCCAGCTGCCTCCCTCTTCCCGCTCCACCACAACCACCCACACATGCAGGGCCTTGGAGTAGGGGTATGTCACCAGGGTGCAGAGGAGGCTACCCCGCCCCCCCCCCCCCCTCTGTCCCCTTCTGGCTGCCTCTGCCTCAATTTTATCCCACAACTTAGACATTCACATTACTCACACCCTCATTGCACATACATATAGGATCTTGGGGGTGGGCACGATACACGGAGTCCAAGTTACCATCAGGGTGTACACCTCACCCCTGGCGTCGTTGCCCACCTCTCAATTTTAAATACACGTAGACATTGAGGGCTAGCAGGAGGGACTATGCGCTTACCTGCTGCTCTCTGGCAGGTAGCTCCATGCCCTCCTGGGTTTTAAATGCACCTTAGAACACACATGCATCAACACTACAATGAGCGGGTGGAGGGAGGTTTGGAGTCTTCTCTCACCCCCGTTCTCTGCGGCCTGCTGGAGCCGGGGGGGCTAGGAGGAGTTGGCCGTCCGACTGCGGTCTGGAGTGTGGGGCCTCCCTGCTGCTGCGGAGTCGGGGTGGTCTGCCTCTCCCCACTGCAGGGAAAAGGGTAACACCACCTGGGTCTGGGTGCAGTTCCCCCCTCCAGGGGCAAGGGTACCTAGACCTGGTTAGTAGAGTACGCTTGGGGAGTGTGATCGTGTGTACAGCGTCTCTTTATGTCTGTCTCCACGTCGGTTGAGTGTGGAGTAAGTGCATATGAGAGCATGAGGGTGGGAATGGATGTTTGTGTCTGTGTGTGCCTGTATGTCTGTGTCTATATGTCAGGTTGGGTATCAGACACCACCTCTCTGGGGACATCTCAGGCCCTCCAAGGTTTGGAGGCCTATCTCCCCCCACCACCACTTCCCCTGCCAGTGGCGGACCCCCTCAGGTGTCGGTGTGTTGGTAGTTCTTTGTGTCTGGGGGTGTCTGGGTACACACCGGCTCACTCCTTGGCGGCCGCTTATCGGGGCCTGGAGCCTGGGGCTCGCTCGGGCCACTTCGGAGGTGGGGTGCCCCCGGCCTCTCGGCCTGGGGCTCGGTCACTCAGGCACAGCTGGCTGCCGGCGGAGCTCACGGGCGCGTCACTGCAACTCCCCCTGGCTTCTGCTCCACGGCTGCTGAGTGACCCCTCATCTGGGACTCTCCTCAGCTCTTTCTGGGACAGTGGCGCGGCTGCCCCTCTGTTGGTCTTCCTTGGTCTCTTGTGTTCTGGGGGCCTCTGGATGTCTGGAGTTTTGATCTCCTCCATACCTGCTTCATGCCCTGGAGGACGGGGCTGTGGCTCCCCACACCCTCTAGCAGATCGTTACATGGAGAAACCTTTGGAATGCAAGCATGCTGATCCACACAGGTATGCACACAGGTGTACACACGGGTATTCACAGACGCGGACTACAGCTTTCTTGGCTGCTGCCTCAAAGCACATTGTGCGCTGTCTATCTTGCGTGCTGCACAATATCGTTTATTATTTAGTATCTACTGATATCTACTGCTAGCTAGTTTATTGTGATGGTGCTGGTTTTTTTTTATTATGTTGCTCTTTGTTGTTTGCTTTCTCTTCTGTTTTTTTTCTCCATACAGGTGACCCAGGAGTTTTGGGTTTTTTTTCTCTCTTCCCCCCCTTCTCACCGTCTCTTCTCCCTTTTGGTTTTCTTTCTCTCCCTCTCTTTCTTTCATTCTTTCTCCCTGTCCTATCCCCCAGTCATGTCTGTCCCGTTTGTAACAACTGAAAATAAAATAAATACATAATTATAATAAAGGTCAATCAAATGGACCAATATGGCAAGGCCATGATGATCCACTTGGTAAAATAAATCCGCTTGGCATCTTTCTTGGCCTTGAGACAACAATTCTGATGGCTAAAGATCCAAACGGGACACAAAAAAGAAAAAAAAATGACAGAAGAAGAAGTTTGCTTGATCGTCTGTGTGAAGCTGAGTGTAAAGAGGCTCCTGCTGTCAGAGAAACACTCTGACTGTTTCACAGAGTCAGACATGTTCAGACTGAATTTCAGTCAGAAACTCAGCATCACATTGATGAAGCTGCAGATTAATTGTGGTTAATTTGTGATTAATTTCTTTGCTGCCAGCTGAAATTTAAATGTAATTTAAAAGAAGGATTCAAGGTTATTGTGTTTTTGAACCCAAAGATATCACATGAACGTGTATGAATTGTATGATATGTCTCTTCTATTTTTCCATCCATCCGTTCGCTTCCACATCTCCTTTTCAGGGTCGTGGGCGGTGCTGGAGCTGTCATCTTCTTCTTCTATTTTACTATGATCATATTTTGATGTTGATTGTGATTGGTTTTATTTGTTTCTTCGGTGGTTGTAGTGTTTTAATATTTAGACTTTTTTCCATTATTGTAATTGTGTATAAAGTTTGATTTGAATGAAATTTACACTCAAATGCTTTCAGTGTTGCTGTGTTAAGTGTTTGCATGATTAACGTTTGTATGGAAGACTGGTGGGGGAGGCTGTTACATCTTGCAGGAGGTCTCCTCTCTCCAGGAACTCACTCTGCAGGTGGGGGAGATACAGGAGAGGTGGAGGAAGAACTCAGCCTGGGTGTCTATGTCTTGTGTTGTCTGGAGGATGAGTGGATTAACGGACTATAAAGCACCAACAACCGGTATGACGAACGCGGCCGTGACTCTGGCAGACGAGCTGAACACTTTCTATGCTCGCTTCGAGGCTGCAGCTAAGGACTCCAACAATGCTAGTGCTAGCGGCGCTAACGGCTGCAGACAGGAACATACTGCCAGCACCGGAAACGTGCTCGTCATCTCCGAACATGAAGTAAGGAGAGCCTTCAAAAGAGTGAACACCAGGAAAGCAGCAGGACCAGACGGCATCCCAGGTCGTATCCTCAGAGACTGCGCATACCAGCTAGCTCCTGTGTTCACTGAGATATTCAACATCTCTTTATCTCAGTAGGTCATCCCCACATGCTTCAAAGAGTCCATCATTGTTCCTGTCCCGAAGAAACCCCACCCTGCTTCTCTCAATGACTATCACCCTGTAGCCCTCACCTCAGTAGTGATGAAGTGCTTTGAACGCCTGGTGTAAAATTATGATATTATTTTATGCCATGTTATACCCCTAATTAAAGATTGTGAATTATTATGTAGTTTTAGTTTGCATTATTCTCCTGAATTAGAAGAAGCTGATAACTATTGCATTAGTTAAACTGATTTGCATTACATTAAATTGCTGACTTGTTGTGAATGAATGATATTGTTTTATGATGCATTATATTGCTGAGTTATAAGAAATACTGTTCGCAGAACGTTATTGTCTAATTTGTCTGAGTAGAAGAGAACAGAGCATGCTGGAGTTTTCTGCCCCATTTCAGCAGGAGCAGATAAACAGGGAGCCAAGGTCGTAGCTTAGGCGCTGTGTGAGAGAGAGCATGTGAATGTTTAGGCTTTTTATGATAAGGTGGAGGCACCAGAGGTTATAAAAGTTTGAGCAATGCTCCACCATTTTGAGATTTTGAGGCTGTCTGCATCAGTGTCCATCTCCCACGTGTGTGATCATTAAATCATCGTTTGACTCAACCCGGCCGGACCAGTGTTGTTATTGTGGTTTTTTCTCTTGTCTCCATCCCCAATATTTTGAACCTTAACAGCTTGGGGGCTCGTCCTGTGGTATTGGGGTGGAATTTAAAAGTTTGGACGGTCCGAGGTTGTCGAACGGACAGGCACGAGCCAGTGGTCTGATTTGAGTGGACAAAAGCCGGCTTATCTAAAGGTAAGGCACTACCTGTTGAATTATTTCCAAAATGTGCCAAATTGGATATGACTAAATTAAAGTCTACTCACTGAAATTACTGGTAGAGTGTCTGTTTTGATTTTGATGAGAATCACCGTGTGTTATGCAGTTAAAGTTGCTTAAGAATGTTTAATGAAGTTGAAGAAATATGAAACTGTTCTGGAGGTAACAGATATAATGTTGGGTTTGAGTCCCTGGATATTGAGCTGAAGGCTCAGGTAGTTTGGTAGGGAAATTAGGACAGAAACTGTTCTGGAGGAAACAGAGACTGGTTAATAGTTTTACAAATTAGGTCAGAAACTGTTCTGGAGGTAACAGATACTGTTTAATTGATATGTTAAAATTTGTCAAAATTGTTTAGGTGAAAATTGTTATAGGACGGCACTGGAAGATGCTAAGAAGCACATAGCCCGGAGGTTACGCTCCCTCCTGGCCGTGGACGCGCGGTCTTGACCTGTCGGCGAACAGGGGTAGTTCAGTTTGGCTTTAACTGTGGGGTACAGGGCATCCCGAAATAAGCTAGGAGTTAGAATCTCCTCACCGTTTAAATGGTGTGATGTGCTTTTTTGGACACAGTTAAATTGAGTTAGGGATTTTAGAAATCAGGCCATAGGCTGTTCTGGAGGAAACAGATACTGGTTAATTGATTACAAAAAAGTGAAGCTTTCTTCGGTTGGACCCGTTAACTTAAATTTGTTGAAATTTGTTAGGTGCTGAATCTGTCAGGCCTGTCAGTGATTGTAAATATAAGACGTCTTTGTAATATAAAATAGAAGAGTTTTGTCTGAGCTTTGTGTGACCCTGTGTGTGACGACAGCGCACTGCAGCGCTGCGAGCTATTTTTAGACGGTGTGTGAACATGAAAATGAGCTGTGACGCGCACAGAGGACTTTGCTTCCTGTTTAGCGTGTTTTTGAGTTTTATAATTTTGATTTGCAAACAATGATACATGCCTGTAAGTAAAACGCTGATTTTGCTGATTATGATACTACAAATAAGGTGTTGAATGACTAGGGTGTGAATGATGTTGGAGTTTAAAGCGGAAACTCAGAGAGGAGTGTGTTGGGAGACTGGCATGTAGTCTGCAGTGCAAAGGTGGGCGTCTTGCCTGCTAGTCTATTTAACAGTGATGAAAATGATATTAAATAAATCTCTCAGTGTGTTGATACAGGTGGCTATGGGGCTGGACCAACTGCCCCCACAAGCACGGCGGCCGAAGCAAAATTATAGTAATGGACACAAAATCAGCAAGAATCAGCAGCTGTGGAAAAGACAGCAGCTAGCAGAGAATTAAAGGAGAAATTAAGAGAAGTTTTACACATAAAATTGCGGCCAACAGACTTGTGGAGGTTGGGAAGGCGCCTGGAGCATCACAACAAGAAGGTGAAACAAAAACACACACAAGCAGAGAAATGTGAGAGAGAGGCACGTGCTAGAGAAATGCCTCGTTTGAGAAAAAATGTTAAATTAGCCCATGTACAAACGCACATACACGCAATGAAGAAACAGCTTACACCCATGAACACGTGAAGATTTTCCAGCAAGTTTAAAGCAGTGAAACTTAACATACACCCGCCGTTACACAATAAAGTTTATCCACTACTAACAAATAAACCCTCTGGGTTGCAGGACAACAACTTAACTTCAAAAAAAAAAAAAAAAAAAAAATCACAACCAGTGATAACACGACAAATTTAGTGGTTAATAAAAGTCAAACTGTGACATGTTTTCTTCTGATTGATTAATACAAGTGATTACTGAATGAAAGAAAATTCCATTTTTGTGCTTTAAACATGATCTTAAGAATTTTAACATGTACCTGTGTTGTCCTGTCAGCTTGGTGAGTTATGAGAGGATTATATGGTGAGAAAAAAAAAAAAAAAAAAAAAAAAAGGGGGAGAGAAGGCTGACACAGGGCCTGGTCCCGTTGTTTTTCCCCTCTCTGAGTAACACAGCCAATACAACATGATTTTCCTGTTCGTTTGTTTTTGTTTTTGTTTTGTTTTGTTTTTTCTCTTTATGCTTGATTACAGGCTGCTTTGTCGGCCCGGAAAAGCCGAGGCTGACCCTGGACTCCTGCTCTCCCCTCTACCATCTTTGCTCTCTCCTCTACCATCTTTGATGTGACCCTGACTAAATGCTAAAGCAGCTGAACCCGCAACAACAACTTGAAAATGTCAACAGTGCTGCAGGAAAATGATCTCATGCAGCAGAGACGGAGAGCGGTAATCCAAGGCCCGTTTCACTACACGGGGAGATTTCTGTCAGCGTCTTTTCTTTCTGAGAAGATTGAGAAAGGCCCGGCTCCCACCACCGATTCTGACCACCTTATATAAAGGAACTATTGAGAGCATCCTGAGCAGCTATTCAATTCAATTCAATTCAATTTTATTTATATAGCGCCAAATCACAACAAAAGTCGCCTCAAGGCGCTTCATAGATACAGAGAAAAACCCAACAATCATATGACCCCCTATGAGCAAGCACTTTGGCGACAGTGGGAAGGAAAAACTCCCTTTTAACAGGAAGAAACCTCCGGCAGAACCAGGCTCAGGGAGGGGCGGCCATCTGCTGCGACCGGTTGGGGTGAGAGAAGGAAGACAGGATAAAGACATGCTGTGGAAGAGAGACAGAGGTTAATAACAGATATGATTCAATGCAGAGAGGTCTATTAATACATAGTGAGTGAGAAAGGTGACTGGAAAGGAAAAACTCAATGCATCATGGGAATCCCCCGGCAGCCTACATCTATTGCAGCATAACAAAGGGAGGATTCAGGGTCACCTGGTCCAGCCCTAACTATATGCTTTAGAAAAAAGGAAAGTTTTAAGCCTAATCTTAAAAGTAGAGATAGTGTCTGTCTCCCGAATCCAAACTGGAAGCTGGTTCCACAGAAGAGGGGCCTGAAAACTGAAGGCTCTCCCTCCCATTCTACTTTTAAATACTCTAGGAACAACAAGTAGGCCTGCAGAGCGAGAGCGGAGCGCTCTAATAGGGTGATATGGTACTACAAGGTCATTAAGATAAGATGGGGCCTGATTATTTAAGACCTTGTATGTGAGGAGCAGGATTTTGAATTCAATTCTGGATTTAACAGGAAGCCAATGAAGGGAAGCCAAAACAGGAGAAATATGCTCTCTCTTTCTAGTCCCTGTCAGGACTCTTGCTGCAGCATTTTGGATTAGCTGAAGGCTTTTCAGTGAGTTTTTTGGACATCCTGATAATAATGAATTACAGTAGTCCAGCCTGGAAGTAATAGATGCATGAACTAGTTTTTCAGCGTCACTCTGAGACAGGATATTTCTAATTTTAGAGATGTTGCGCAAATGGAAGAAAGCAGTCTTACATATTTGTTTAATATGTGCGTTGAAGGACATGTCCTGGTCAAAAATGACTCCAAGGTTCCTCACAGCGTTACTGGAGGCCAAGGTAATGCCATCCAGAGTAAGAATCTGATTAGATACCATATTTCTAAGATTTTCAGGGCCGAGTACAATAACCTCAGTTTTATCTGAATTAAGAAGCAGAAAGTTAGCGGCCATCCAGGTCTTTATGTCTTTAAGACATTCCTGCAGTTTAACTAATTGGTGTGTGTTATCTGGCTTCATGGACAGATAGAGCTGGGTGTCATCTGCATAGCAGTGAAAATGTATGCTATGTCTTCTAATGATGCTGCCTAAGGGAAGCATGTATAATGTAAACAGAATTGGTCCTAGCACTGAACCCTGTGGAACTCCATAATTAACCTCAGTGTGTGAAGAGGACTCTCCATTTACATGCACGAATTGGAGTCTATTAGATAGATATGATACAAACCACTGCAGTGCAGTACCTGTAATACCTACAGCATGTTCTAATCGCTCTAATAGGATATTATGATCAACAGTATCGAACGCTGCACTGAGGTCTAGCAGGACAAGCACAGAGATGAGTCTGTGCCGAACCAGACAGCTATATCACTGTCTGGTTCGGGAACAGCACCATGCCGGACAGACAAGCACTACAGAGGGTTGTGCAATCAGCTGAGCGCACCATCCGCTCCGAGCACCCTGACCTGCACTCAATCTACAGCAGGCGGTGCTGGACCAAGACCAGGAAGATCGTGAAAGACCTCAGCCATCCCAACAACAGACTGTTCTCTCTGTTGCTGTGTACGTGACAAAGAAACATCTGGATTTGGAAAACGAGGCACTCGCAAAGCCACCAGCATTGTGCCTGATTGGACACACCCCTCTCACACACTCTTTACATTCTTGCCATATGGAAAAAGACAGCTTCAGCTGACAGAGCTGTGACGAGACACCCATCAAGCCCAGATGAAAAGTGAGGCCGAGCAAAACCATGCTGACCTTAACCACTCTGCATTAAAACTGTGCAGGACAGTGACGGACCAACAATGACCATCGGGCAGCAAAAAGGGCGTGCCAGGGACAGGAGGAGTAACTGAGGTCACCTCAGAATGGACAAAACACCAGGAGAAAATAAGCTGAAGGCACAGGTGTCGGGGCTCGGCCAGGAGCTGACCTCTGAGAAGAGCCGAACAGCAGAGCCGCAAAAGGCCGTGGAGCAAAGCAAGGAAAACATCAATGGACTTAAATCTGATTTCTACGGAAAAGACTCTGAGGTTTCTGCCCTCAATAAGACCTCGAGGCATCAGAGCAGAAACTGAGCATGGCCCAGGAGGAGCTAGCTGAAAATCGAACCCATCAGGCTTGGAGTCCAAGACACCGGACTTGAAATCAGGCCGGAGCATCCTGGAGCTAGATGAGCAGTGTGATTTGTCCGGTCTGCTATGGAGCGAACGTTAGGGGGATGGCTTCCTGTCGCCTCTGCCGTCCTCCGATCGCTCAGCGTCCTGGGCTGCCCAGCTCTGGACTGAACGCTCGGGCCGAGACACCCAAACAACCATGGACTCCATTCCCGTGGAATGGGACCACAACTACGACCTCAGCCGTGGGCTTGAGAGTGCAAGAAGGGATCCCAGAGAGCCTTGAGGCCTGTGTAAAACTAACAGAACAAAGATTGAGGTCTTCCACTGGGGAGGTGGAACCTGCAGACTCTCCTATACACCTTCTGGATGTCAGCCGTTCCACCTGCAAACAAACGGACATCCAGACAATTGAGCTGCGTATCAAAACCCTGAAGGAAGACCGAAGCAAAAGGGTCAAGTTAAGGAGGAGCGAAATAAGGAGAAGATGCTGGACACTGGAGAAAAGGACTGCCTCAATTGGGGCCAGAACCAGTATGGACAGAACTCTGAGCAGCAGCACCAATGGATGCAAACAGACTGAAAAGGAGGAGGGCAGGACCCAGGGCACGCTTCAGGCCGTGGTTTACCCAGAACACTACAACAGGAAAGTGATGAACACAAACACCCACACAAACACACACATCTACATGCACCGACTCAGAGTGAAAAGAAACATACATATGAACATATGCACTCGTTGATTGAGGGAGAAATGACACACACACACACACAAATTAAAATGTTGATTCAATGAACTGAGAAGTGATCCACACACACACACGCTGATGCAATGAAGAATGCTTTACTAACAAATGCTGCACACAAACATCCAAATACGGAGTTGGTTACAACAGCAAGAACTGATTGATTATTTATTGCTTAAATGTATTTCATGCCACGCAGAGGGCATTTGTGTAGATTTAGAGGACATGGTCTGAAGCACTTTGATAATGAAAACAATGTCTGTGCGTGATGTCTGTTTATGGCTCAAAGCCTCCACTGAATTGTTTACTGTGCTTCACACAGTCTAACAAGGAGCAGTGGTACAGAGCGAAAATGATGAATGAATGGTGTGAGTTTTATTTCGAAGAGATTATGAAAAGGTTGTGTTGATTCAACTTAGTTGTTTACGTTTTTGCCAAGGTAAAGAGTTGGTGTGTAACTAGTGTCCACTATTGAGTCAAGTAAATCCAACATGTTTTGTTGGTGCAAAAAGGAGTTTTGGTTGATCTTTGGGTTTTGTTTGACACTAGGTTGATTCTATCAGTGAGGTTTGGATTGTTCTCTTTCTCTAAAAGAGAGAAAGATGGTTTGAACTTTGGACAGGTTTGCAATGGGCCCCAGTATCTGTTATTATATGAGTGTTTTATTGTTTACGTTTGTTTTTGCTTTTGTTACAGTGCACTGAGATAAGAACACCTGAGAGGTGTGATCCACCGGTGGTGATATTTTGGTATTTTGTGAGTTCCTGATTTAACAAATCAGCTCTTTAATCCAGGCCTGAGAGATTGAACTTAAAGCGCTATAAAATATTCTTATTGAAAACAGTCGCAAAGTATTTTTTCTCCATGATTATAATGAGCTTGGGAGAAAATTGACTTATATGGGACACTGATCCTGAAGCCTAAAAGGATTGCAGCGAGTCAATCCAGTCCAAAGAAGGAAAAACAAACAAGGAGCTGTTTCCTTTAAAATGATGACGTCATCTTGCTGGTGATGGAGCCTCGAATAGGCTGCGCGTGAGACTCCATTATCAGCAACTTTTGGTATGAATGTGTGTGGATGTATGCATATGACTGACGACTAAAAGTCATGGACTGACGACTAAAAGTTTAACTGACTTGATACTGAGACAAAAACGGTGCTGACTTTAGGATTATTGAATGTCCACAGACAATTCACCCAGCCTGTAAAAGAAGGGTGGATGTTTTGTTTTGCTTTGTTTTGTCTGCAAGAACAGAAGAATGACAGAGACTAAAGAGCTGTAGCTTCACAGCAGTGTGAACTGCAGACTGAACCCTTTGGTTGCTAATTTTGAGCTACTGATGTTTGCATTAAGGAAATTGTGTTTTAGTAGCTGTGTTTTAATTAAGGTATTACATTATATTGTTGGGAATATTAAATGCTAAAGTGAAGAAAAGGTTTGATCCCACTCATGACTGAGCATGTTATTATTAACCATAGTGGGTCACTATAGAGAGTCAATTAATTTTAGAAAAAAAAAACAAACAAACAAAAAACCCTCCACCGAGGTCTATGAATAAGAGGGGAATGATAGACAGCCACACTCAAAATGGAGATATGTAATGATAAACACTGGTCCCCGTCTTTTGGGCGCTCTCTTGAAGTAGTCAACAATTTAAAAGTAAGATAAAATAACAGGGGCATGTGCTGAGGGGTGGTGCTGCACAAGAACAAGAGTAAAATAAAGAAAATATTGTTTTTAGAAGTGCAAATTAAAAGTACCATTACACTCAGAGGATCAATATGAAGCTTGATATTTGTTAATTTTGAATGAAGTACATGACTGGTGACTGTTCTGTCCTGAGCTTTTGTTTTTACAGCACCCGCTTGATCACACCAACAGTTTCTCGCCACCGAAGAGGGGTACTTGCAAAAATAAAGAACGGGGAGGAATATCATCAAAACTGGAAACAGGTAATCCCCAAAGGGGGTGATAATGCCATAACTTTCACTATGGTCAAATTCTCAAAATTTGACCCTCAAAAATTCTTCAAACATTTAGACACAAAGTGGAGATTTAGATACATATAATGTCGTAAACCACATAAGCATGAAGTATTTGATTCAATAACATGGTGAAATAACAAGCAGCAAAAGGTTGATCATGTTAATGGTGTTTATTCAAGGGTGCAGAGGAGATTATTATTATTAAAGACAACAAATGAAATAACGAAAAGTAGAAGTGGAAAAATTTGCGTTAACGGTAATAAAATCAAAAAAAAAAAAGAAATACTAACTAAAACTGTACTGAATGTTCACAAAACTAACTAAAATTAACTAGATTTATAGCAAAATGTGTTTGGTTGCATTGATGTGTGCGTGCCCTGCTATAGTGAAATTAAGGTAGTACGTTAGTCGAGTCGTCTGTGTTGCTGCTCCGTTCACGCGCAGAATCAGGTCAGGAAAAGTCGGGAGACAGCGCCAGAATAGAATTGAGGATGATTTTAATATGACTGTTTTGTAGACATAACAAGAGTCTTGTAGTGGAGAGGGACGTAATGTCCTCCTGAGACCCAGAGAATAAGAAAAAACAGGGAGAAAATATTTTCGTTTTTTCTTTTTTCTTTTTTTTCTTTTTTCTTTTAAATGAATCAAGTGTTATTAAAATAACAATCTCATAAGATGAAGATCAGGGACCAACCCAGAAGTCACTGACACTTCACTAGCTGTAAACTATTGGTTTAGGAATAAGTGATGGCACTGAACTGTCTATTTCACAAAAGTCAATTTATTTAGGATATCTGAGGAAGTACTGATTTTATTTGGAGACACAAAGGAACATTGGGCACTTCCCTCATCTCACATCTGTTTCATTGTTGTACCCAATCATTCTACAACTGAAATGCCTTGGACTGCTAACCATTTCAGGCAAGTGGAGTGAACCATATTTTGCTAGACTCTCATCAGATTGGGGCTTCCTTTTATTGATCTTTGGAGAGAAGTCTTCATTACTGGTATTATTCAGGTCTTGTTCACATGTTTGTCCCAGGTTTCTCAGCCAAGAGGAGCTTAAACCCCAGATATTGTGAGTTCTTTTCACACATTGAGATCACTGATAACTCTCAGCAACAACGTGATCTCGTAGAAACAATTAGGTGTTATGGATTCAACTATAATTGCGACACTTATTTTTTTTACTTTACTGGAAAAGATTTCTGCATTTTACCCATATTTTATTTTTGACTCAAAATCAAAATTCCAGATTCTACTACATGTTGGTTTTGCACCAGATAGGACGACAGATTTCAGGTGGCCCTGTGTCTTTCTCTATTACATCTGCCACTGCATCTCGATAATCTTCTCTGTGGCTTTTAGTGGGTCCTGACCCTCTCATATTTTGAAAAATCTATGTTTGAATCTCCCTTAATAATTGTGTTAAGAATTCTCTCCGCCTTTGTCAAAAGTTGGGTATTAGGAAAAAGTGAAATAAATATAAATATAAAGTCCCAATGTGTAGAGCACACATTAATAAATTAGTCATGTTCCCTGTGAAAGTAAATGAGCCTAATTCTTAAAGACCCCTGAAATTATTTACCAGATGTTTATTTTTTGAATAAAATAAAAATCTGAGTTTAACAAAACATTTTAAATGTAAATATCAAGCTTACCTTTCTCTCTTCCATAAAATGTGCTTGTGGGCACGCCAGCCATTTTGAAAAGGTGGGAAAAACAATTGGCAAGGCCACACCCCCACACATGTGACATAATTTTAAAGGTACTGTTGTCCTCTCTAAGAAACATCAGGACTTAGAGGAGTGGCAAGTAGAGTATGAGAGCTACAAGCAAAAAACTAAATGTGTACTACAGTGCGCAAAAATGAATTACTGGGTCATCAGGGGGTCTTGAGGGACATTTATAAAACAAAAAATCCCCCAAACCTTAAAAGTGCACTTGAAAAGCTCACACAAGAAGGTTAACCTAGCTTACCTAGAAGACCTCATCAGGGGGAGCACACTCCCCCTCTTTTTAGAGCTCACCCACTTAACTCGCATCCCAAGAAAACAGCTAACCCCAGATAAGGCAGCGTGATGTATCCCGAGATAACAGGACTGGGACATCTAAATAAAGGTGTGAAACAATCGCCTTCAAAAGGTTATCAATTAACTTTAACCAAAATTAGGACCATTCGGTGCGGCAAGAGTTAATAGTTATTAGTCTCAACACCCAAGGATAATTAGAAGAGCATGACTGATATGATGGAACTGAGATTTTGTTACACTTAACTTTTGCAAAACACAAATAGAACTAAATTGAAACTAAGGATTTTCAGAAAATAAAAACTAGACTAAACTAGCAAAGAATTGGTAAAAACTAATTACAACTGGCAAAAAATTGAAAATCTGGAGTCGAAACTAAATAAAAGATAAAACCTAATGAAAATGGCGAAACGTTTAAAACTCTGGTGCAGAGATTGGCAAATCTGACCAGGAATGTTATAAAATGGATTGTCAGAACAGTCAGCGTTAAAGCCACTTTTGACAGTCCATACTAGGATGGTATTGGACATCTTGGGGGTGGAAAGGGGGTTGGTGTGACCAAGGTGTGGTTTGGCTTGTCGTATGTATATTTGAGATCATATGGCTCTGGATGGACCAGTTACCAGGGCATGGAAGGAGGACAGACTCATTAAAGGAGGAGAAGGCATTTCCTGGGATTGGAGATCCTCTGGGTGAGTGGTTGATTAAAAGCATGCATAAAATAGAAGTTATCTGTTGTTATTGATTGGTAATAGATTGATAATTGGCCACATTTACAGCTGTATTGACTTGTTGTGGACGTAGTCGACTTCAGGTTTAAACACTCTCATTAACAGGTTGAAAATAGTGATATTAAAGGAAGAGTATGCAGCGCCACCCTGTCAGACGCCAGTGATGGTGGAGCTCACTGATGAATCAGGTGAGCTGGATTCATGGCTGATTCAAAACTAAGATCCCCCTGCTGTGGTCAGTAAGGGGAGAAAAGGGGGAAACAAAATCAAGAATTAATGAGGCATTTATAAACGTTTAGGTGTCAAGTGAAACGGGACAAAAGGGGGTGTTATACTGTTATTTTCAATGTCAGCATTATTATTGTATGGGAATCATGCAACAAGCATTGCATCGATGATCATTTATTGAAGCTTTTGACCTTATACTAACATCTGTGTTCCTGTGATTGTTATAACTTCTGATGAATCTTCCATTTACAGGTGTTAGGATAATGATATAATTTTTCATTGCAGGTGTAACCATGATCATTTTTATACATATTGCAACTTGTTGCTCATTGTAGAGTTGTGCTCAAGTTAATAAGGGTTAAAAGCTACAGTCAGCGCGAATGTCTGACTGATCTATTGAGGGGAAAGGCTTCGAGCATAGAAGGCCGCACGTGCTTACAAAACACTGATATCATGTTATTCTTTGTGATCTTTTCTTAAATTATGTCTTTAAGGTTAGTTTAAATAGTGGCAGTTAATTAAACGAGATTTATTAAAATATTAAATACCTGAGTCAGAACGTTACACGCGGATCACCTTAAGAGTCTGGGAAACTTTGTAGCTGCCTAACTTTTTTTTGAATGTTCTAGCTCCGTTGATTTGACACATTGGAATGTGTCAAAAAAGGGGGGGAAGGTTGAGCTTTAACATCAAACCAGGATTATTTGAACATTTTATAACTTCATTTGTGTCTTTAATAATTTAGGAATGGTAAAGCTTAAGCTAATAGCGGTCCGAGAAGACGGACCTTTTAGAGAATCAGTGAAAAAGCATAAACTATCACTTTCATGTTTAATCATTACTCATTGAAATGAACTGAATAGCGTTTAGAAGATTTGTTAATTTTTTGTCTTTTGTTAAAAAGAGGGGTTTCAATAATTTTCAGACACACCTTGCAAATGTGCTTATAACGAGTTGGCACTCGGCCTTTTGAAGGTCAGAAGCTTCGTTCGGCGTGACTGTCCGGACTGATAAAGTGTAAGAAATGCCTTGAGTGCGGAGGGCTAAATGCAAACATGCTTACACACACATAAGATATGATTAGAATAAGTCCCTGGGACATTCTGAATGTTTTAGACCAATTCTGAATCACTAGAAGGTCAGTAGATAATAACATTAGATTATTAGGGTTAGGAAGAGAGGTGTTTTGGTTTTCTGTCTCTTACAGAGAAAGGGACAGACACCAGACGAGGTCACAGAGATGCGAGGATCCTCCGTAGCAGAGTCAGACACAGTGACTGCCGAGACATCAACTGGGTCCAAGGCTCATGGCGTTTGGGCTCCAGCTAGTCACCACAAAAGGATGGATCCCATAAACACAGCAATAACCATGAAGGGGTTGGCGGAAATCCGGGAACACCAGACCAACGAAGTTCGAGAGGCTTTTGGGCAAAAAGGGGACACCTTCCTGTTCCTTTTTCTGGAGAATACACAGATCGTTGTTTGAAATCGGAGCAGAATAATCCCCTGATCTGTGTTACGACTGAAGGGTTGTCTAACCCCTAAGGTTGAAGAATTAAGAGCAGAGGATCACCCAACTGGACGACACTGGTAGCTGCAGCAATAAAATAAAGGTTAAGAGCTCTTCGGACAGAGGTTCTAGTCTACGTCTGAATGGTATAAGGGAACACCAAATAAAGCTGTGGGAGAACAGGGGAGTGTCATCTGGACCTGCTATCCTTGTAGTAATAGTTTGTCTTGCACCTGACTTGCGCAAACACAGAGGTCATCTTACATATGGTTTGCCCCTCAGGGGGACAAAGGACCTCAGGAGTGAGAAGAGATGAACCCGGCCACACTGGGCTACAGGGTGTTTGTGAGGTCATTATTCTAATGACCTCATCAGGGGGAATTGTAAAATTATGATATTATTTTATGCCATGTTATACCCCTAATTAAAGATTGTGAATTATTATGTAGTTTTAGTTTGCATTATTCTCCTGAATTAGAAGAAGCTGATAACTATTGCATTAGTTAAACTGATTTGCATTACATTAAATTGCTGACTTGTTGTGAATGAATGATATTGTTTTATGATGCATTATATTGCTGAGTTATAAGAAATACTGTTCACAGAAGGTTATTGTCTAATTTGTCTGAGTAGAAGAGAACAGAGTGTGCTGGAGTTTTCTGCCCCATTTCAGCAGGAGCAGATAAACAGGGAGCCAAGGTCGTAGCTTAGGCGCTGTGTGAGAGAGAGCATGTGAATGTTTAGGCTTTTTATGATAAGGTGGAGGCACCAGAGGTTATAAAAGTTTGAGCAATGCTCCACCATTTTGAGATTTTGAGGCTGTCTGCATCAGTGTCCATCTCCCACGTGTGTGATCATTAAATCATCGTTTGACTCAACCCGGCCGGACCAGTGTTGTTATTGTGGTTTTTTCTCTTGTCTCCATCCCCAATATTTTGAACCTTAACACTGGTCAGAGACTTCATCATTTCTTCACTACCAGACACACTGGACCCACTACAGTTCGCTTACCGTCCAAATCGTTCCACAGACGATGCCATCTCTCATCTCCTCCACACATCACTCACTCACTTGGACACTAGAAGGGGGAATTATGTTAAAATGCTCTTCATAGACTACAGCTCTGCATTTAACACCATAATTCCCTCAACACTCACCACCAAGCTGGAGCATCTGGGACTCAGCTCATGTGTCAGTGGATCTCCAACTTCCTAACTGGCAGACCACAGGCAGTAAGGATGGGCGGACATGTCTCAGCCTCCACCACTCTCGTGGTGGGCCTGATCTCTGATAACAACGAGACGGCCTACCTGAAGGAGATTAGGAATCTGGAGAACTAGTGCCAGAGGAACAACCTCCTTCTAAACGTCAGTAAGACAAAGGAGCTGATAGTGGACTTCAGCACTAAGCAGGAGAGGAACTACCAGACCCCCATCATCAACGAGTGCCCAGTGGAGAGAGTGGACAGCTTCAAATACCTCGGAGTTCACATCACGCAGGACCTGTCATGGTCCTGTCACATCAACACCATGGTGAAAAAGGCCCGTCAGCGTCTCTACCACCTCAGACGCTTGAGAGACTTCCAACTGCCCTCCAAGGTGCTCAGGAACTTTTACTCGTGCACCATAGAGAGCATCCTGACGGGAAACATCTTAACCTGGTTCGGGAACAGCACCATGCAGGACAGACGAGCTCTACAGAGGGTTGTGCGGTCAGCTGAGCGCACCATCCGCTCCGAGCTCCCTGACCTGCACTCAATCTACAGCAGGCGGTGCTGGACCAAGGCCAGGAAGATCGTGAAGGACCTCAGCCATCCCAACAACAGACTGTTCTCTCTGCTGAGGTCAGGAAAGCGATTCCGCTCCCTGAAGACCAACACAGAGAGACTGAGGAGGAGCTTCTTCCCGCAGGCGATACGGTCTCTCAATCACACCACCACACAGTACTGACCCACACATATGGTTCTTACACACACACTGGACTTTCTGGACATTGTTTTCACTTCATCACTTAAATCACTTTAAGCATATTTGCACTGCACAAGACATAATGTGGATTGCACAACACTGGTCACTATATTCTTCATTTCAGGTTAATACTTGTACAGCTGCTGTTATTGTGTATATATTTATTTATATTTCTTCATACATTCTTATATAGTTCTATATTGTGTATTTTGTTGTACAGTTATTTTATTTTCAACTTTAATTTATATATTTTATCTTATTCTTTCCCAGTTAAATTTACCCTTCATTCTAATTTGTGTTGTACAGTTATTTCATTTTTAACCTTAATTTATATTTTATTCCTTCCTAGTTAAATTTACCCTTTTTAATTTTTCCTATTTATTTCCTATCTTATTCATAGCCTTTTCCTTTTTTGTTTTCTTTAGGTCACAAGCAGTTGTCCAAGCATTTCATTACATATCGTACTGTGTATGACTGTGTACGTGACAAATAAAATTTGAATTTGAATTTGAATTTGGATGACGGGGTGGGTGCAGTTTTCTCTGTGGTGGGATCGGGTGGGCCGTCCTGGGCTCTGTGGGGCCGGGCGGCGCTGCTGAACTGGGCCCCAGTCCAGATGGGCTTGGGCCCCCTTGCCCTTCCCTTCCTTCCCTCCCCATCTCCAGCTGCCTCCCTCTTCCCGCTCCACCACAATCACCCACACATGCAGGGCCTTGGGGTAAAGGTGTGTCACCAGGGTGCAGAGGAGGCATCCCCCCCTCTGTCCCCTTTTGGCTGCCTCTGCCTCAATTTTAGCCCACAACTTAGACATTCACATTACTCACATTCTCATAACACATACATATAGGACCTTGGGGGTGGGAACGCTACACGGCATCCAGAAGACCATCAGGGTGTACGACCTCACCCCTGGCGCCGTTGCCCACCTCTCAATTTTAAATCCATGTAGACATTGAGGGCTATCAGGAGGGGCTATGCGCTTACCTGCTGCTGAGTAAGTGCATATGAGAGCATGAGGGTGGGAATGGATGTTTGTATCTGTGTGTGCCTGTTTGTCTGTGTCCATATGTCAGGTCGGGTATCAGACGCCACCTCTCTGGGGACATCTCAGGCCCTCCAAGGTATGGAGGCCTATCTCCCCCCACCACTCCCCCTGCCAGTGGCAGACGCCCTCAGACATCGGTGCGTTGGTGGTTCTTTGTGTCTGGGGATGGGCGTCCAGGTACGCAGCGGCTCACTCCTGGTGGCTGCTTGTCGGGGCCTGGAGCCTGGGGCTCGCTCGGGCTCCTTCGGGGGTTGGGGTGCCTTTGGCCTCTCAGCCTGGGGCTCGGTCACTCTGGCACAGCTGGCTGCCGGCGGAGCTCACGGGCACATCACGTTTAAATCATGCTTTTTATCTGTTTTTGTTTTTTAATGTTCTGTAAAGAACTTGGGATCACCTTGTTGTTGAATTGTGCGATATAAAGAAACTTGCCTTGCATTTTGGCTGCTACCTCAAAGCACACTGTGCGCTGTCGATCTTACGTGCTGCACAATATTATTCAATATTTAGTATTTACAGTTATATTCACATAGATCATCGCGGTGATGTTGTTTATTATATTGCTCTCTTTTGTTTGCTTGTTTTCTCTTTTTTCTTTCTCAACAGGTGATCCAGGTGATTGATAGATGGATTTTTTGTCTGTTTGTTTTGTTGGCTTGGACAACTTCCTACCAGACCCGTGGAAGTGGAAGCTTCAGTGAAGAAAGATTCCTGCTCCCAGCCGTTCATTGGCTCAGCATTTTAAACCCCTAAAGGGTCACCTGGCCTGTAAATAAACAGGGCCAATAAAACAAAAATCACAAGAATAATACAAAAATTTCAGCCAGTTTAACTTAATACATTAACTTATTCTTGTGTACACAGTAATTCATAAATAAATAATGTAATTCATAAATAAATAATGTATATTATCAATAAAGATTGATCTAAACAGTTTAACTGCTATGTGCAGATAAAGGTTGCACAGCTTTAAAACATTTGCTATCCAGCAAATATCAGTCAAACTCAACACAAAAGGAAACACAACAATAGTTCAAATTGTTTGGACCGGTGATCCAAATCAACTGGCGTTGGTCAAACAGATGTGTGGTAGACTTACTTTGAAGGAGCTGCTACCGACAAACCAGCAAATAAACACCAAATATTTCATCTGTGACATTTGTGAGGTTTCCTCAAACACACTCCGTCAGTCTTGTTGCTGTTGAACGACAAACTATTTAAAAATGTCGCGGGTTTACCTGGTCATATTCTCATTCACGGGGCGCTCGCCAAAACAAAAGCAAACCATTAACACCACGCCGATGCTGTTCACAGGACAGCAAGAGTAACGATCAGGAGCATCTGGTCTTCGTTATCGTTCCCCTCGTACGTGTTATTACTGCGATTTCAGCGTTTTCGCTTCACAACTAAAGTGTGCAGTTTACTTTGTGTGCACTCAAATGGAGTCAAGTCAATTAGCGCCACCTGTGGTCAAGTGCCATAGCCTACAGCCAGATGAACTTGTGACACACATTTGAGCCACGTTTGAATTCCTGTTTCATGCACAATACATTTGTAACTTTTCATTTTTTCTGTTTTTGTGTCTTGCAAATAAACCTTTAAACTGATTTGAAATGATGTTATGTATTTATTTTTGGCCTATAGCTACGGTGGCCCTGAGAGGCCAAACGGACTGCAACTTAAGAACACACCAGCAATAACAAAAACGCTGCAAAAGCACAAAAAACACAACTGAAATAGGAAAAAAGAAAACGGAAGTGTTTCTGGGGAGACAATAGTAATTAGTAATAAACAGAGCCAGTGTGACTAAGTGGAGCTTGTGAGAGTGAGTGGATTGAAGAAAGTGAGGGACTCAGATGTGTCAGTTGGTTTGTCTTTGTTTGTGAGTGTGGAGGAGAGATTGGGTTGGTTTTAAAGCTAAGTTAAGAATATTCTGAGTTTCAATTCAATTTTATTTATATAGCACCAAATCACAACAACAGTCGCCTCAAGGCGCTTTATATTGTACAGTTTAACTTGCATATGATCTTCAGTTTGCAGCTGGACTATCACATAGCAGCTGGAGCAGTCTCACATGGAGGCCAGTCCACTGCTGCCACCTGTGGCCAAGTGCCATAGCCTACTACTAGATGAACGTGTGACACACATCTGCAGTAGAGGCTGAGTGGCTGCTCTCACACCTGGAGCATCCAAATCGACCCACAAACACGTTGAAAGATGCAATGCCATCAATGTGGATTGTCCAGACTGAGAGACCTCTTCCCTCTGACCCCTCCCCAAACCCTCAAACCCTCCTACCCACCTCGACATACAAACTCTGTGTGGCTTCACGTGTTCTGTTGATGTTTACATGATCGAAATAACTTGAACACAAACAAACAAAGAGGAAGACCGCACCGGAAGGAAACAACTACAAGTCCCAGCATCCTCTGTGTTTAGGGAGCAGCAGTGAAAGTGAAAGTATTGAGCCTCCGTTCAGAGCAGCAGGAGGAGGAAGGTGGAGCTGAGGCAGGTGAGTGTTAACATGAATATGTTTCTTCTTATGACATAAAATAATTCCACGCTGTTCGTGTCTGTGGGTGAAATGTGAGGCTGGTCGGCTCCTCTGAGCGCTGGTTTCCTGTAAGTAGAGAGGAAGTGGGTTTAGCTGAGCCTCCGTTTAGTGTGAGAGAGCAGGAGGAGAGTGAGAGCTGTGCTGAGGCAGGGTGAGTGTTAACACCGCTCTGACATTACTGTGTCTCTGTGGCGGGAACAACAGGCTCCGTCAGTGGAGGCAAAAATAATCAGACTTTGGTTTTTCAAAGGAAACAACTTTATGTCGGAAGTTCCCGCACGCTCATTGGATAACGATGTGTCAATCTCGAGCTATTAGCCAATGAGCGTGCGGATTCACAGAAAGCCCCGCCTTTATCACGGGACTTTAAAAACTACAATGGCGACAGAAACTCCGTGAGTGGAGTTCAGGGTGACGTTATGAAACTGTGACGTTTGAGCCACTTCCTGTTCTCAGTCCCAGCGTCCTGATCACCGAGGTTTCTGTTGCTCTGATATCTGATATTGATTATATTGGTAAACAGGCTGTAGCATAAACATCAGGGCCCTGTTTCAGGAAGCCGGTTTAGAAAACTCAGAGTTAAAAATGATACGCAGGGTTGAGTAACCCCGAACTGTCCAACTCGGAATATTCGGTTTCAGAAAGGCTGATAACAATTAGTTCAATCAACGCGGAGTTGCTTTAACCCCAAGTGAAGCGCGCGGACGAGGATACATAAAGCCCTGATAAGCGGAGCACAGATTAAGCGAGTCACCATGGAGACGGAGGGAAAGAAGGCGCGGTCAATGTATTTCACAGCGCTTGAGGCCGAAATTCTGATGGCAGCATATGCCGATAACATGCAAATTTTGCAGAAAAAAAGTAACACAGCCTCAGCTGCAAAACAAAGGGAGCATTCATGGCAAAACATAGCCGACAGAGTCAATGCGTGAGTGTTAATATAAACATTGATCTAGGGATTTCCACCCATTTAACACGTTATTTTATCATATGTTATTTTATTTGTTATTTTATACATTTTATTTTGTGATGTGATGTGAGCGCAGGTGCAACCCAACAGGCCCCAAACGTGCCTGGCAGCAAGTAAAAATGAAATATAAAAATATAGTCCAAACAGGTGAGGTGTAATTGTATTATGAGCCATAGTGCTTGGTCTGTTTGTCCGATGTAAATCAATTGCAGTTAGAGGCTACATTAATTTTCTTTCTGTAAGCACTTATTGAAATTATCTGAGCACATTACAAGTACATATTTGCTTACTCTGTATGCTCAAATGTGACCCCGTTATAGCCAACAGAAAAAAAGCGGAGGCCCGAAAAACAGGTGGGGGTCCTCCACCACCACCACCACTCACAGAGGCTGAGCAGTTGGCCCTCAGCCAAAACAGTGGGCGCCCTGTGGCCGAAGGCATCTCTGTGGGGACATCCTCTGAGTCAATAACCCCGCAAGACACAAGTGCCTACATAAGGGGTAAATTCAAAATAATACATGATGTGCATACATCCTTTCTTCACAGTCACCTTTGCAGTGCTACTCATTCATTTGATAAACTCTTTACCATAATGGATTATTTTGTAGTGAAGTTATTTTCCTACTGATTTTGCCTTCCCTCAGTCTTGGTTGTCTTTGAGAGCATAATGACAATGAAGTGTAAGGTGATTGGTATGTTTGTTAATTGCCATTTGGTCCCTTGTAAGTTATAAGTGACCTGTATAAACCTCATATTCTATCAGTTGATGGTGATGGTGTACTGCATCTGGTGCAGCCTCCTGTTGAGCCAGACCAACATGCAGTTGTGAGTAATACTCCACAGATTATATGAGTTTACAGTAGAACAGCAATGTTGTTAACTTCTTTACTACAGGAAAATAATGAAGAAACATTGACAGCTGTTACAGAGGAGGAAGCAACAGAGACACTTTATGAGGTTTACATCTTTTAATACTTTGTGTACAGGAAACACAGGCGACCAATAAAGCCAGTTGAACAAAAAATCTGTTTATTCTTCTTTCAACATGTTGAGGTGATGGGTTAAAGGAAATGATTGTGACATATGGTGTCTCTGACTGCTCTTCCATCTTGTATGTCCGTGGGAGGGTCAGGATGTTCATGGTTTGGATCACTGCTGATGTTTGGTTCAGAAGGACAGTGTTCTCCTCTAATTGTGGCAATGTTGTGAAGAATCACACATGCCACAATAATGTCACATGCCCTTTCTGGGGTGACCCTGAGTCTTTGCAGGCACTGGAACCGGGCCTTAAGCATTCCGATAGTCATTTCAATTCTGGCTCTTGTCCTGCAATTAGCCAGATTATATCGCTGCTGTGGGCCCGGTTCAGGGTCAGGGTAAGGGGTAAGCAAATAGGGTAAACATGGATACCCCCTATCACCAAGCAAGTAGCCAGTGAACTCTCCTAAGACAGAAGGATACACTTCAGTTCAAATGTCCCTGAAGCAATTGGTCTTTATATATTTTAAAGTATTCTCAACTCACCATGTCCAAATTTTGTGCTCAGTGTACATTCACGGAATATTTGTGAGTCATGGACAGAGCCTGGCCACTTGGCTTCCACATTTGTGATAATGTTGGCAGCATCACATATGATCTTCACAGTGCAGAGAACACAAATTAGCATCCATTACTATAATGAAATAATTTGTTAGTTTGAAATGCTACAGGGAACTATGTACCTGCACATTAATGCTGTGGAAAGACTTCCTGTTCACATAGTCTCCTTCATTTACTGAAGGAGCAATGATTGGAATGTGAGTGCCATCTGTACAGCCAATCACGCCTGGGAACCCTGAAAATAAATGTAAAATTTAAGTAGTAGTCCAAGTAGCACCACATCATGAATTAAGTTTTGGTCATCCTGATACCTGCAATTTTGTGGCATCCCTCTTTGATGAATCTTGTGGGTCTATGACCGGGGAACACAAACGAGTACAGGAGACGTTTCAGTGCAACTGTAACATTCCTGACTGCCCGACAGACGGTAGCCTTGGAAACGTGCTCAGCGTCACCAATATTATACAGAAAGCTCCCGTTTGCAAAAAACCGAAGTGCAATACAAATAATATGTAATGAACTGAGAGGATGTCCACGATGTGTCACATGCGTAATATATGGCCTGAGGATGTTATCCAAATAACTTATAGATTGTGCTGAGAAACGGTAACGTTCACACAGAAAATCATCAGGAAATGATAAAATGTCCAAACGCGCTCTGATCACTCTCTCCCGGCGGAGAGCTCTGCGGAGAATTTGGGCTTCACGATCTACTGGCTCTTCAAGGACGGGGCACGCCATGTCCGACACTTCCTACTGTCAGGTTTCCGACAAAGGGGCGGAGACAGTCAGGGTTAGTTGTAGTAAACCTGCTAGGGGGCAGGTTAGCTTCACGGAGTGTGTCGTCATAGTGACTCACTGAGGCTTCATCTGAACTCGCTTTGTGAAACCGAAAACCCAGAGTTTTCGTTAACTCAGGGTATACTTACTCAGTTTTTCCACTAAACCGGCTTCCTGAAACAGGGCCCAGGTCTGTTCTGAAACCTGGCTTTATTTTTTCAAAGTAAGGGAATATCTCTGGTCTGATACCGCGGGCTCATGGGCTAAGGACTTGGATTGACAAGTCAAGCGCAGATGATTGTGTTGTTTCTTATAAAGGCTTGTGTGTGTGTGCCTTCCTGTGTGTGTCCTTGTGTCAGTGGAACTGAATCAGTGTGTTAGAGAAAGTGCTCCTCTGCTGTGCCGTCATCGTGTGGATGCTTCTTTTAAAGTTGGAACTCATGTTTTTATGATCTGCTTCATTTCATTGAACCTTTATTTCTAACCATGAAGTCCCTTTGAGGTTACAGCCTCCTGGTTAGGTTTAGGCTGTTATTGTGCTTCAAGCTGAAATATGAGGAGGAAGGAGTGGGGCTGGTTAGCCCTCATGACCCTCACCATAACACATACGTCACAGGACAGTGTTTACCACAGAAACTCCATGAAATGATCAATGAGAACTTTAGAAACCCGTCAGTGTGATGTTTCCAGTACAACAGCACCTCTGAGTGTGTGTGTTTGCCTCTCAGACTAACTCCACCCTGACATCAAGAAGATGGAGGAAGAGGATGGAGCAGGATCTGCAGCATCCAGCTGTGTGTCTGTGAGGAGTGATGGGTCCAAAGGAAACCCTCCATCGTTCAGGAATGAACCTGCAGCAACAATGTAAGAGAGCTGCTGACTCATTTATTCAGTGTAAATAATGATTTTTGATGCAATGGGAGAAGAAAAATGACAAAAACAGTTTTAAAAATAAGGATTAAAATATTAAAAACTATGTTTTTGAGTTTCCTGATGTAGTACAAAAATATATGAACATAACTGTATATAGGACAGATATTTTACGGTTCTTTTAGGCAGCACCAAAAAACAAAAAGACTATTTTAAGCTGTCTGAGGTAGTGAGTCAACATGTCACACTGGGTCAAAGGTCAGGGAGTAAAAGTGTGTTTTAAAGGAGGTTTAAAAGCAGCGAGTGAAGGAGCCTGTCGAGGTAAATCGTTCCATAACTGATCAAAGTCAGTTGGTGGACCTCTGTGTGAAATCAAGCATCTGGTTCACAGAGAGGATAACCCTCACATGGGCTGTACAACATTATACAGGGAGACAAAAACAGAGATTATCGTAGCCATCGCTCTCTCGCATGGACGTGGCAGTCTTGCTGTCTGCTGCGAATCCTCCCCGTACCTCCGTGACCTCGTCTGGTATCTGCTCCCTCCTCTGTAAGAGACAGTAAAGGAAAACACGTCTCTGCCCAGTCTTGAAAATCTAATCTTATCATCCATTGTTCTTCTAGGGCCTCTTCTTCTTGTGGCCTCAGCTAACTGCTAATATTTAAATGGCTAACATTAACATGTGTGCCAGCCAGGTTAACATTTATGATGAACTATGATTAATTAACTGATGTTGAAACTGGAGCTTTACTGACCTCTGAAATTCCTCCTAAAGTGTTATTCAGTGTTGTGACAGTCAGCTGCTTCAGCTGCTGCTGGGATGGGCTGTGGCAAAGAGAACAGAGAAAATCCAAATCAGAGTTTTTCTCTGAATTAAAAGCAAGGAAACAACAATATATTCTACATGGTGAAACTGATGGTTAATGGTGTTTGGGTCTGTTTTTCTGTATTTATGCAGATAAAGTGTAAACTCAGATGAATTATACCATCAAATGTTAAAGGAAAATATGAGGATGAGTGTCTGTGAGCTGAGAAGGACGTGAAGCGAGCAGTTTATCCCAGAGCTGAAGCTGCTCTGTGTGCAGAGATGAGCTCAGATTCCTGCTGTGATTGATCAACAGTCACAGAAATGTAGACTTGTAGTTATTACTGCAGTATGGTCACAGCAGATACTGATAAACATGTATTATGAGGATGATGATCAAGTTTCTCACTCTCTCCTTTAAATCTCAGTTTTTTTCTTCTTCACAGTTTATCTGTTAATTTATTAATGAATAACACTGAAAGAGTTTCTGTTATATTTCCCCTTGAACATCAGCTTATTAGGGCGGCATTAGGAAATAGCCCCCCTCCAAAGAATGAATAAATGAATGATGATAATAATAAAATGATTCAAAAGCAGAGCTCAGAGTGGTAGAATGGTCAAACATGGATCCACGGGTGGTTCAACTGCATTTGGTGACGTGACTAAAGCAAATCTTTCAAATAATCCCACCATCAACGGGATGTTGTCTCCTTTACTACGGTTACTTTACTTGGTCACCGTGTGAATTTCTTTGAAATGAACCAAATTCTTTTATTTGTTGGTTGTTGCATATTTAACCTCTACAGTCAGGAAAGGAGGAGATGAGGCCTCAACAATGTTGGGTTGTAGCTGTGCTTCAGGTTAGAGTGAGTGTCCATGGAATAAATGTAAGTCAGTGAACTGGAAACATGACTGTGTTCAAACTTTGTTTCCTTTTTATAATGAGTCTAATCAAAGGTGGACAGAAGTATCTCCACTGTGACTTTTCTGTGTCACCATCAGAGCTTCTGCACAGTGTGGAGAAAGATCCAGAAGCAGAGCTGGACTGCAGACAGCCAGTCAGAGCAGCTGTGTACAAAGTAAGACTGAACATCTGTCTGCTGATGGACTCATTTCTGAAAACTGGACTTCTTGTGTTGTTCAGACATTGAAGAGTTTTCTTTCTCTTTAGTCTCATTGTTTTTCTTTCTTTCAGCAGATGTTGGTCTGCAGGAGGTTTTAGATGAACATAAGATCAGTCTGAGGAGGAGATGTGAACGTGTGACTGAAGGAAGTGATGAAACAGGAAGTAGAACCCTCCTCAACAGGATCTACACTGAGCTCTACATCACAGAGGGACAGAGTGAAGAGGTTCATACCCAACATGAGGTGAGGCAGCTGGAGACAGCTTCCAAGATGGACGCCCTCCATGACGCTCCAATCAGGTGCCAGGACATCTTTAAAGCCTTACCTGACCAACAGAGACCCATCAGAGTGGTTCTGACCAACGGCGTGGCTGGTGTTGGAAAAACCTTCTCAGTGCAGAAGTTCACTCTGGACTGGGCAGAGGGCTTGGAGAACCAACATGTCAGTGTGGTGGTTCTGCTTTCATTCAGGGAGCTGAACCTGATCAGAGATGAGCAGTACAGTCTTCTGGAGCTGCTCCATGTTTTCCATCCAACATTACAGAAGGTCACAGCAGAGAAGCTGGCTGTCTCTCAGCTTTTGTTCATCTTTGACGGCCTGGATGAAAGCAGACTTTCATTGGATTTCACCAACAGGAAGCTGCTGTCTGATGTCACACAGAAGTCATCAGTCAGCCAGCTGCTGACAAACCTCATCCAGGGGAATCTGCTTCCCTCGGCTCTCGTCTGGATAACTTCCCGACCCGCAGCAGCCAATCAGATCCCTCCTACATGTGTTGACAGGCTAACAGAAGTACGAGGCTTCACTGACGCCCAGAAGGAGGAGTACTTCAGGAGGAGATTCAGTGATGAAGAGCTGTCCAGCAGAATCATCTCCCACATGAAGACATCCAGGAGCCTCCACATCATGTGTAGTATCCCAGTCTTCTGCTGGATCACTGCTACAGTTCTGGAGCACATGTTGACTACAGAGCAGAGAGGAGAGCTGCCCAAGACCCTGACTGACATGTACTCACACTTCCTGCTGGTTCAGACAAAGAGGAAGAAGAACAAGTACCATGAGGGACGTGAGACGAGTCCACAGGAGCTGACGGAGGCTGATAGGAAAGTTCTTCTGAAGCTGGGGAGGCTGGCGTTTGAACATCTGGAGAAAGGAAACATCATGTTCTACCAAGAAGACCTGGAGCAGTGTGGTCTGGATGTGACAGAGGCCTCGGTGTACTCAGGAGTTTGTACAGAGATCTTCAAAAGAGAGTGTGTGATCTTCCAGAAACCAGTCTACTGCTTTGTTCATCTGAGCATTCAGGAGTTTCTGGCTGCAGTCTACATGTTCCAATGTCACACCAACAGGAAGAAAAAGGTGCTGAAGAACTTCCTTAAACCAAAATCTTTAATCAAGATGATTTCCAGTCTTTTTGATGACGATGATCTCCAATCACTTGATGTATTTCTGAGGAGAGCCATGGAGAAATCCCTCCAGAGTAAAAATGGCCACCTGGACCTATTTGTTCGCTTCCTTCATGGCCTCTGTCTGGAGTCCAACCAGAGACTCTTAGTAGGTCTGCTGGGTCAGACAGAGATCAGTCCAGGAACCATCCAGAGAGTCATCAACAACCTGAAGAAGATGAACAGTGATGGAATCTCTCCTGACAGAAGCATCAACATCTTCCACTGTCTGATGGAGATGAACCACCTCTCAGTACATCAGGAGATCCAAGAGTTCCTGAAGTCAGAGAACAGATCAAAGAAGGAACTCTCTGAGATCCAGTGCTCAGCTCTGTCCTTCTTGCTGCAGATGTCAGAGGAGGTTCTGGATGAGTTGGACCTGCAGAAGTACAACACATCAGAGCAGGGACGACAGAGACTGATTCCAGCTGTGAGGAACTGCAGAAAGGCTGGGTGAGTCCAGATGTGATCATTAACATCATTGATCAGTGTAGGTTAGTAGTTTAATTTTGAAAATAAAATCAGATTGTAAGCAGAAAGTGTTTGTGTCCGTACGCTGCAACCTTCCACACCATTCCTTTATTGTACAGACTCAGCAGCAGCTCCATGGATCCCAAATCCAAGAGTGGAGAACAGATTTGAAGTGTGTCACATCCATGCAGTCACAGCTGTTTCCACCATGTTTCCACTGATATTAATCCTGTTCAATGACACGTTTCATATCAGTGAATATGTTCTTTAGGACGTCCACTGACATGTTTAAGTGTCCTGCTGGAAATCACTCAAATCATCCATGAAATCCATGAAAAATCCTTTTAGTGTTTCTAACTTCACCCTCTGTCCTCTCTCTCTCTCCATCCTCCTCACTGCTTCTTTCACTGATAATCACACAAACATCGTATTCAGCTACAAAATAACACAATAATATCATCTGATGATCATTATTATAAGAGCAGGATCCATATTTGATATCAGAGTAACACACTGCTTGGTTATGTGCAGTCATCATCAGTGACTGTGGGTCAAACAGAAGCTCTCTGATTGGTTGCTGACCTTGGTCACCTGTCCACTCTCACCTGTTTGTGTTTGCTCTCTCTTTGCTGTCTCCATCCTCTCTCTCCTTTCTCTCCCTCTCTGTCTTTGTACGTCACTCAGGTCCAATGGAAACAGTGACATTTACAAACCAATCAAAGACAAACTGATCCATGTCAGGTTATAACAATATTCAAAGTGAATACAGGCTGCTGCTGGACACAGACAGGTAACATCATTTTGACTTGCTGTCACCTGGATCTGGACTCATAAACACTGAAGCCCTGAACAGGAATACAAATCATTTTCTGCCAACTAGCGACACACCAGCAGATAATGGCTCAGAAAGCTCAAATGAGCCAATCATTTCTGTGTTTAGTTCCCCTGAAATCAGAGCTGATATCAGCAGCTCTGAGTTCATTCATCATTATTGTCCAGTGATGAGATTTCTGCTCCGTTTGGTAACAGTCAGCAGGTTTTTCCTGCGTGTGGACGTGAACACGCATACCTGACAGCAGGTAGCAAACAGAGATCATCTTTCCAGCTGGAACTCTTCACTGAGCTGAACTCATTCAAAATGTTCTGGAGTCAAAACAGGAAACAGTCCAAATGTGTGTCTTCACTCTGACTCTGGATCAGATCTCAGTGACAGACTGTGGACATTATGGAAGCCTAAATGTGACACCATCTTCCTCCTTCATCTGCAGATTAAAGCCAAACAAAGATTCTCATTAAAAGTCTGCAGGTCTGAGAGAGACTCAATCGTTGTGTCATGTCAAACACAGTAAGAGGAGCTGAAGCACAGATGTGAAGAGCAGATTCATCAGATTATGACCTCACTCTGTTTTGTCTTCATATACATTCAGTCTGTGTTTATAATGCAGATTTTCTGCTTTTATAATAACACATTTTATATTTTCTATCATCACAGACTGACTCAGTGTCGACTCTCAGAGTCTCACTGTGAAGTTGTGGCCTCAGCTCTGAAGTCCAACCCCTCCCATCTGACACAGCTGGACATGAGTAACAACTACAAGCTGCAGGATTCAGGTGTGAAGCTTCTGTGTGCTGGACTGGAGAGTCCAAACTGTCGACTGGAGACTCTGAGGTGAGTTCACTGACTGCGGCTGTTGTTGTTTTTCTATATTTCAGGTCTTTGATGTTTGAAACTTTCTTTAGTTCCTAAATGTTCAGGATGTGTCTGAAGACAAATGTGACGAAGTTTGAGTGCTTTCAGAAATGTTGTCTTTCCAAACGACTGAACAACAGTTTTTCCTTTTGGCTCCAAACAGAAGTGACAGACTTGAGCAGGGTTCATTTAAAGGCTGACAGAAGTGGAGTGGTGACGGGGAGATGTTTGACAGGACAGTGTTTCAGCCTCCACAGGTTCATGTTGTGCTCCATCAGTCAGTGAAGATGAAGTCGGTGCTGATGAGGCTGTAGAGTGTGTGAGGGATGTGAATGAGGATGATGAAGATCTGATGATAGCAGATAAAAACAGGCTGCAGAGACTTTGAGCCATACAGGGCACACAGTGTGTGTACAGAACAGCTGAAATCATTATGGAGGCCTCACTGGGATATGGAAGCATCACAGTACAGCTTCAGTGAAGCATTAAAGTCTCTGATATGAGATGAGAAATGAAGCAGCCAGAGCTTTTTCATGAGTGGAAATCCACTGTGACTGTGAGCTGCTGCTACAGCCTCCAGATTAGCCAGCAGCTCATCCTGCTCAACATTTCCTCACCAACTTTAATGGAAGTGTGATGTTTTCAGCTGGAGTGATGGTCAGGGTGGCCTCCCTCTCCTCTTCTTCTCCTCTTCCTCTTTCATTTGTAAAGCCACTTCTGCTGCTTTCATTCATTTGGAAGTCCTGTAGCTGAGTTTGGGAGAGACTAACAGCCTCGGCAGCAGAGGGGAGAAAGGCTGTAACACCACCACTTTACTCTGTTCTACCTGTCACATCATTTTATCAGGAAACAAATATGCTCATGTTTTTCCTATGTTTGTCTTGAAGATGTAAGAAGATCACATGGTGCTTTTTATTATTGTGTTGGTTTGTTTCCTGTCTCTTGGATGGAGCCCAGCTGTGCGTGGCCCCTGGACCTGTGGTCAGAGTGTGTGCTGGATAATCCGGCCCAGGATGAGGCCAAACTGACATGGGATGAAATGTCTGTCACATAATTGAGCTTAGTGTAGTTTCATTTCTGCACAATTTAAAACAACCAAAACTTTGTTCTGTCTTTTCTATGTTATACTGTAGACTTTCTTTGATACTGTGTCCAAAAGGAGCAGCTTTTACTTTGAAGGGGAGCAGTCTCTGTTTCCTCTTCAGGTTGGATGATGGAAGCAAATGAGTGTGTGATGTTCTTTCAGTGTTGCACTTTGTAGACGCTCCCTGAGCACTGGTCTCACAGCCAGCTGCACATAGAGACCAGTGTTGTTAGTCCAGGTCAGAAGATGACTTGTTGGAATGAAAATGAGCTTGTAGTTTGTCTGCTTTAATAATGTGACTGGAAAAAGGTGTTGGACTTCAAATATGTCCATTTCTTTCACACTTCACCTTTAAAAGTGAAGCCTTGTGGTTCCTGGAAGGAAAAACACGACTTTTTCAAGTCTTTGTCCTGTTTTTATGATAAATGTACGACTTTAATGTGAAACATTCAGAGTTTTTTCTCTTGTTGTGTTTGTTTGAAGCTGCTTCCTGTTGGCTTCAGCTGTTTGGAGTTTCCATTTTCTAAACTTCTACATTCTGAACCTTCTTCAGCTCTGAACAGATGATGAAACACTGAATGATTTCAAGCTCACACTTTGTCTAATAAACTTACATCTTTCATTCTTTATACAGATTGGAGAGCTGTGGTTTGTCAAAGATCAGCTGTGATTATCTGGCAGCAGCACTGAAGTCCAACCCCTCCCATCTGAGAGAGCTGGACCTGAGCTGCAACAACAAGCTGCAGGTTTCAGGAGTGAAGCATCTGTGTGGTTTCCTGGAGAGTCCAGGATGTGGACTTGAAACTATGGGGTCAGTCAGCATGTTTTAGTTGTGCTGAGATGAATATGATGTGAAAGTTGTGCTGACACTAAACTGCAGACATCAGGCTGATATTATACTGATCCACACTGAGGATCTTCATGGTAAAGTCTGTTTTCTTCTTCTCTGGTTTAGTCCATTGACTGCAGCAGAACAATGTTCACATTTCAAACCTTCAAAGAAGAAGAAAAATCCTCCACTGGATAATTCACTGTGAAACTCTCCAACTCTTCATTCCACCTTAAAGTCTGTCTGACACTGAAATCCAAAGCAAAATGTGCGTTTGCTTTACAGACAGCAGTCCAACACAAACATACACACATCATCCAAAACACAGTCCAACATCCAAATCTCCTCCACTGCCAGCATGAATGATGGGAAAGAGAAGGAGGAACACTCTGACATTCAGGGTTAGAATGAGTTTCATGAAGCAGACTGTGAAGATCAAAGCTGCATTAGAAAGCTTACATGAATGAATGAGTGGACAGAAGTGGACAGAGATCATCTGAAGCACTTCAAAGGCTTTAAATCAGCACATTTCTCTTTATTCTTTATCAACTCTGTTAGTTTCTCTCAGTTTTCTGTGGAATGAAGCTAACAGCAGGCTAATAAGATGCTGACCAATAGGTTTCTATTAAAGGTTGTAATTTGTATATGAAAAAGTGCTTTGGCTCAGCAGGGATCAGCTTACAGGTAGAATACAGCTGCTGGATGGGATTAGCATGTCATAGCTATCTACCAAACTGCTAACTGGGGGATTTCAGGCCATCTATGGATCATTTTTGCTAACTGTTTATTCAGCTTAGGCTCACAGGGCTGCAGCCTGTGCCCTAGCTGTCATAGGGCAAGAGGCGTGGTCCACCTGCACAGGTGAGCAGTCCATCACAGGGCCAACAGAGAGAGACAGAGAAGCACTCTCTCACATCCACACCTACAGCCAATTTAGAAGCACCAATGAACCTAAGCAGCATTTCATTGGACTGTGGGAGAACATCCAACCTCCACAGAAAGGCCAACAAGCTTCAACCTACAACCTTCTTGCTTTAAGGCACTAGTGCGAACCACTTTTCCCCATTTCAGCCCAAATCCTGCATCTTCCTGTTTCTGACTCCAGGCCAGCTCCACTAACACTTTCTCATCAGACACTGCCACCTAGTGGAGGAAGTCTTAGTTCCATTTGAAGCTTCAGATGACAGTTAGTTCCTTTACAAAGAGGTGGAGGTGGTGGGGCCACAGCACCATCATCACTGAGTGCCATAGGACACTTAACCTTTGTTTCCATATGCTGGGAACTTCCTGTTGTTCCAAGGAGGACTGGAAAATGTGTGAAAATCTCCCAGTCAGTTCCTCACAGCACACTTCAATCATTTCCCTCCCACAGCATCAGGACCAGGGCTTTTTCTCTCTTTGGTCCCACTAAGAGATTTCCACACAAACACCTCATTAGTGGGACTCTCAGAGCTACCAGCCCTTTGCTACAATCACAAAGCTCTTCATTGAAATCAATGATATCAAAGCTGGAATCAAATGAGTCCAAGTCTTCTGCTGATTCAGCATCACATTCATCTTTGCTCCTTGTTCTGCATCCCCACCATGGACTTCATTCCTTTCCAAGCCAGCCTTGAGTGTCCTTTATTCAGCTCATCCTCTGCTTTACTTTTACACCTGATTTTAGCTGCTTTATCTCTCTTTCAACAAGTTTCTGTGCCTCAATCTTTTTCTTCTCTCCCTCATAACAAGACAGCTTCTTCTGCCTGAGAACATGTTGGAGTGATTTACTAATCCAGGGCTGCTTATTGGGGAAAATACTTCCTGTTTTCAAAGTAATCCCCATTTTTCCCAGAAAGAAATGTAAGTAGAAATCGATGATCTAAGTGAGAACATGAGCCTTTAACAATAGCAGCAAAATATCTCTCCAATCTCAATACTCCCTCTCTCGACCTCTGGAACACCAGAGGTCACAATACATTGTGTTGGGTCACTCCTCGGCCCACTCAGCTGCTTCCATGTCCATCCATGGCATCATGGACATCGGGGTCACCACTCCCGCTCTGACCCTCTCTAGCCGTCCTCTGGCTCAGCAAATCAGACAACCTCATGTCATCTAAGTGGTCCAGTAATAAACACCAGCTCCCCCTTGAGAACACTCCATGCGTAAGATTAGGTTTTTTCTGCGTCCCTCTCTTGTGGTCCATCATGCCTCGGGCCTCCAGGATCCTCACCCCCCTGTGGTCGCCGAGATCTTCTGTAAAGCAAACCAAACACCTTTTCCTGCACCTCCCTAACTTATCATCTTTGGGACTCTTTAATCAAAAGCCTGATCCTAATTATCTTCTTGACTTATTGACTTGTATTTATATATATTCTTCAACGTTACTCATCATTTTAAAACTCTTAAAACGCTGCTTTCACGTCCCTGCATGCGTTTCCTGTCGCTTGCCTTATCTAATCATCAACATCCTGTACACAGAACTCTCGCTGCTGCAAGGCCTCCACTCTGACCTAGAATCTCCTTTCACAAGAAAATCATTATAAGCGCCTATTCTACTAAAAGATCCAAAAAAAAAAACAACCACTTTAATCAATTAAGTTTAAACATATAAGCAATTACTCCTGCATACATTTTATCACAGCTAAACGCTGCCTTGAAACAACTCCTGTGTGTTAACACTAACTTCATTTTAAAACTCACATTTCCTATGTTATAACCTGTTTTTGGTACAGCCTTTTTATTTCATCTTGCTCCTTTGATGTAACAATACCTTCTCATTCTAGTTTATCAGACTTAACCAAAATATATGCTTTCCTTCCTTTGGTCCTTCTCTAAAGCAAGAAACTCCTATTCAGTTCCTCTTTTCTGTCACTTGTTACAGGGCCAGCTCAAGTTCAGTTAAACGCTAAATTAATTTGAGGCCTTTTGCCTGGAATCAATACTGTCATGTGTGTTTATGGACTCTATATGTCTGTAAGCGTGTGCAATCCTTCAATAACTCATATCATCCTCACAGTAGATTGGCTAATCATAGCGCTAGCCAAAGGCTCGTGACCCACAAGAGACGAATTGAGCCACAACTCCCTTAAAGGCACAAAATGCAATATGTGTATAAAAAGTCATTTCTACGTATAAGCTCTCCCCTTTATCCTAAAAATAAATCTATGTAATATCTGTATGTGTGTCTTCTATTCATTAATGTAATTGTCAGTTATTTTCTCTCTTTATTTTACCTTCTTTTTGTTTACCTCTTTGTTTGTGACGTGGACATCCCTAAACCATCCTGAGTTCCGGCTTCAATTTCAACCCAATTGTACCCTCTATTCTCGCAGTCGAACTCGTCTGGGCTTCACCTTCCCACTGGCCCCTGTGCCCTTCTCTTAGTGTCCTTTGTTGTCTTGTGATCCCCAGCAAACACAGTCTGTTTCTTCTCTGTTTCTTCTCCGTTGCTCTTTTCAGTATTTTCCTTTTAGATTAAATCCCAGCCTGGCAAAATATCCCATTCAGTGTCTTTAAACAGTTATGTCACACTGTTCTTACCCGCCTGCAGTTCACCGTGCATTTTCCATCACGTGCTTTTCTTCCATGCTGCTGCTGGTATCGTCAGTGTAGTTTCAGTTGCACTGTCTTTTGCCTGCTGTTAATTATTGAAGTCCACGATGTTCTGTCGGTCTTCATCAGGAGATTAACTGTCCTATGAGCTTCTTCTCAGGATCGGGACAAGTGGGAGGTCAAGCTGTAAAATTTTAAGCCAAAATCTGGCCTGTTTTCCTCCCAATTCTGTTAATCAATGGTTTTGTACTCAAGATTCTAGGTTGAAAGAAGTCCACCTGTATTGACACACTAAAGCATACAATTAATATCCTTTTCATTTCTTTTCTTAAAACCTCCATTTGCTTCATCTGCCTGGAGTTTACCTCGTATGTTTCTCTCTCTGTGTGCTCACTTGTCACAGTCAGTTCCTTTTATGGGCATGCAAAGTTCCTGTCACACACACCATTTCCTGTCAACCTTGCAGCTGCTCAGAACCATATTTTCTGTTTCTATCTCTCCTGTTTTGTTTTTTTTACAGGCTAATAAAACTCTTGTTTTACTAAGTCTTGATCTAAAACAATTCACCCTTATTTCACGCACACACTTCTAAATATACTAAATTCTTTGCGTTTGTCAGATCGTCTCACACACACACCGCCTTTTCTCTCACACTTCCACTTCTGCACTCACTCTACTATCAACTTTCATAGTGTTATTATTATTTATTATTTTGTACAAATCACACCCAATCACTCAAAACCTGCTACTCACAGCATTCACACACTTAAACTGTGACAAGAGTTGAGGAATATACTCACAACACGCTTTCCTAAGAGTATTTCAGACATGCCTTTCATAATCAGAAAGAGCAAGTCAAAGAAAACCATTGAAACCTCTATTAATTCTCACAGCACACACATAGAATAGAAAAAATAAAACACAGCAGCATTTATTGCTGATGAGAGGTTACTCCTAAAAGTAATATGTTAGTCTTAAATATATACAGTGCACTCACTATATTTATATATCAAAACTCAGTCAATTACTATACATCCACTACGGCAACTCAAAACTTTATTTATAGCCCTCTAATGAACATAAATGGCGTCTTAAACACACACTCAACAATGTTTGCAGCAGTATTTGTAAAACCAACTGTGGTTTAAACAGTTCACTGCTGACTAATTTGCATTTTCACACTCACACACACACAGTCTAAAAATAGCTCCAGCACTGCCTCAGACTCCTTTCACACAGAGATCTCTTATTTTATATTACAAAGACGTCTTATATTTACAACCACTGTCACATCTGTCAGCTTTAGCGCCTAAACAATTTCGACAAATTTAAGTTAACGGTCCAACCGATAAAGTCCAACTTTTTTTGTGATCAATTAACCAGTATCTGTCCAACAGTTTCTGGCCTCATCTCTAAAATCCCTAACTCAATTTAAAAGCATCAACCAACCCAAACTTTGCCTGAAGCTCTATTTTTGGCATTTCATAGCCAAGGCTTACCCCGAAGTTTTAAGTTAAAGTTACACGCCCGAAGTCCAACTTCTGCTGGCCAAAAAAGCGCAGACTACCGTTCCAAACGGTAAGGAGACTCTAACTCCTAGTTATTCTGGAGTGCCCCAAGCTCCACAGTGACCAACTGACTATCCCTCTTCGAGGACAATGCCTAAGCGTCCTTGGCATTGGCAAGCGTTACCTCTGAGCACTGCGCTTCCTATCAGTCCAACTGACGTTCTTGAATAATTTATAATACTTTGGAACAACAGTAAAACAGCCAAAAAAGTGTAAGACTGAAGCAGGTCCAACCTTATAACCAATACGGGCTCCACCCCAAACAATAACCAAATTCCCTAATATACTAAAATCACTCAGCAGTCCAACTGCTTTCCACGGTCCAACCGTATTAAATCCTTTAGCAGTCCAACTGCATTAAATCCTCAGTACTGTCATGAGATTCTCATCAAAATCAAAGCAGACATTCCCCAGTAATTTCAGTGAGTAGACTTTAATTTGTAATGTCCAATTTGGCACACTTTGGAAATAATTCAACAGGTAGTGCCTTACCTTTGGATAAGCGGCTTAGAACAACAATGAGAAAAAGAGAGCTGATTATTAGCTCATCAAAACACAAAACAAAATCACAATGAATTATCGGTTAATTTCATTTAAAATAATTCATTAAGTATTGTCATGATTCGAGTTTTGAGGAGAAGACAAACGACTGCATGGTCTCAGTAGATGTCAGAATAGTGATCTTTATTACACACTTCTAAGACAGAAGCATGGGAAGACAAGCGTACAGCCACAGATCTCCAAAGAGTGGACCGTTCCCCATCCTTATATAACCCATGAGGACATCACACAGTTAGACCTTACTGGAAATGATAACAGTCTCCCCATAGTCCAAAGTTCTCCTTGTACAAACATCAGATGATACTTTAGAGAAAAACTAGTGTGTGACATGTCATGTTGTGCAGTTCTGTGAGCCTGTGTGTCCAACTAGAGAATGTCCTGACATGACCTCCCTGTGTAAATAAGGGTAAACGTGCGTGTTTACATAACTCTCTATGTGCATGTTCTGATGTAGGCCTGCAAATGAATTAGAACAAGGTCCTGCTGGACCCTCCAGTTATGGACGGTGAATACAATGCTGTGGATACCATTTGAGACTTGATTACAATGATGATAACCTGCATACATTAATCTTTACTCAGATTACCATAGATATAAAACAAAGATTATACTGTCATCAGATTCCACAATGGTAAATGATTAATGATTGATACTTCTAATTATAACTGTGATCATAAAAATACAAAATAAAATATCTCCTGGTCACATTCCTCCTCTTTGGGCTGGCTTGCCAGCCCAACTCACACCAGGATTTGTCTCCAAACCAAACAAACACGTTATGACACTTATCAACCCCAACACCTCCGTTGTTTTCCAATTTTCCCACAACCCAGCTGTTCTTTTAGCTTCAGACTCGAGTTTCAGCCTGTCACGCCAACACCTCTCCTGCGCTGGCTCTCCTAACCTAATGTTGTTGACTTTGTTTATTCCAATCCTATGCCATGCTTATGTGTGTAAGCGTGCATGCACTTAACCCTCTGCACGTGAAGTCAATAGCTCCAATATATCAATCCGATCCGTTGTCGGATGAAGCTTTTGACCTTCACAGACTAAGTGCCAGCTCCTTATAAGCACATTTGCAGTGTGTGTACAAGTGAACAACGGACCTCAAACAAATTGGGCATTCTTAATTCCAACTTAAGTGTAGTACTCAGTTTCTGATCATCTAATTATGCTTCTCACTCGTTCCCTAAATTGTCTAGAAACCTTTAATTTTGCCATACCTAAATTATTAAAACACAAACCAAATCATAGACCCCCTATATAGCTTTTACCTTTATGAGCACACTTCAATACTGAGCAACAACCTGCAATCTGTACCAAAAATCTTCATGGTCACACCTGCAATTAAAGATCAAATGCACTTTATACCTGTTTTAATTCTTCCTTATATAGAACCTCCTCAGTTTCAGGTTAGTTGCGATTAGTCTCAATTAATCGTTCTAGTTGTATTTTGCAATTCAGCTAAAAAGCAAACCTGTTAAAGTAAACAGCTTATTTACAACCACCTGCAAATCATAAGAGTAATAAAAGATTCAGCACAACAGACAAGTATCATGTTCAGGTTTCTCCAATCATTAAATCACTATTATTGCCGCAATTTGTTTTATTCACCCTTTGGGCAATGTTACGCCAAGAGAGAGAGAGAGAGAGAGAGAGAGCCCCTAATGGCCAGTTAGTGAGCTCTAGGTTAAACTGTCCCCAAATTAGTTATTTGTTATTATTACTTGTTTTCATGTCACTTGTCTGTTTTCTACTGCACCCTTCTCACCAAAGCAAAGCAAACATTAGCAGCATATTGACCGTAGTCAGCCATCCACATCCCATAGATGCTATAAAAACATTTCCTGTAAAAGAATCACAGTTTTCAAGACAGGGTGTGTCTCCCCCAACCCTCTCACCAGAATATAGTGTAATAGCATCACCAACTCCTAACCCATAAACACCGTTTCTTCACACATCCGCCCAGAAATCCTGTAATAGAAAAACATTAAAAACTGTAACCCTGTAGGGAAGAAAATGTAAATGGTAACGCTGCGCAGTTACCTCTGTAAACAACACAAGACACAAAAATGGCATTTACAGGTTCACTCATCCTCGAATATTTTGTCATCCTTCTACTCCTGTAAAAAGAAACACACATAAATTCATCCACCCTTTTATCCTATCTAGGTGGAGGTGGTTAACCTTGAGTCATGGTCTAGTCTTGTCATCTTTTACCAGTCAGTCCGTTTGTTTTTATTTCCAGTCTTTCATCCATTCATTCATTCATCCATTTTTTTCTTTCTTTGCTGATAGTGGAAACCATCGTCGCATTTAGATTTCCGCCCTCAGCAAAATGAGCTCATTTCAAAAAGAAAAAGAAGAACTTGAGATCGGATTACCTCGCTGAATCCTTTTTGGACAGGAACTTACTTTCTAATTGTCCCAGATAAGTGGCTTTCTCCTGAGCCCATTTTAATGTGGAGAAACTCACTTGCAACAATTTTCTCGCCGACGTGTAATGCTTGTAATTTCTGATGTGCAGATCTGCTTAAACAAAAGATTCACAAACAAAAATCAGTGCACTGTTCAAAATATGAAACAAAATAAAATGAAAAATAACAAAAACAAAATGCAGACGCCCGGGTCTTATGACTTGTCACTGAATATTCCTCCCATCAATAAAAATACCCACCTAAACCTACACAGAGTCAAATCAACACCACCTCAACCTTTTCATATTCCTAAACCTATGTTTTGCGTTCGTGAAACAAAATAGAACCGTTTCCATATTAAGTAATTTGAGCTCTTGAAATGTTTTAATTCTCTTAATTCTGCCAGTTTATTTCAACACTTATTCAATGACTTTTATTCAACTGCTACTTGGTCACTCAAATCTTACCTGTTCAAATTGCCTAGGGTTCAACAAAGTCTAGATCCCCGTTATCATGAAACTTGAACGGGTGTACGATGATTTACTTACAGTAATTTAGAATCATCACTCAACCTAGCTCTACTACTGGCACTGCGTGACTTTTCTCACACTGGAAACCAGAATTTAGTACAGAACTTTAATACCTCAGGCAATCGTGTCCAAGGGCTGCCCCCCCTTTCTCTTCTTCTTTGTCCGTGTGTTCCTCCTTTTATTAAATCTCCATCACAATGATGTGGCGCTCTGAAATAAGACTCACACTGTTAATTCATCGTTTTCACTCTGCACCCCTGCTCAGGCTGTTTTCTTTTCTTTTTAGTGTACAGTAAACAATTGAGTCGAGGCCTTAAGCCCCAGATATCTCGCACGGGCATCGTTTTCATAACCAAACCGCTCCGGACTCTGCTCCCCAGACCACACAAATGCCCTCTGGGCTTATTATTGTAACAGATTCTATATTTGAATTTGTTGTGTGCAGCATTGAGCCTTTGTCAGTAAAGCATTCTTCATTGCAGCAGCTGGAGCATTGTGTGTCACTTCTTAGTGAATTGAATCAACATTTTGATTTTGGTGCATGGGTGTGTATCAGTTTTCACTCACTCAACGAGTGCATAAGTGTTCATGTGTGTGTTTCTCTTCATTCTAAGTCGGCGGATGCAGAAGTGTGTGTTTGTGTGTTGGTGTATGTTTGTGTTCATCACCTTCCTGTTCTGTAGTTCAGGTAAACCAGCAGCCTGAAGCATGCCCTGAAGTCCTGCCCTCCTCTTTGGGTCTGTTTGCATCCGTTGTTGCAGCTGCCTGCATCTTCTCCTTGTAACTTGACCCTTTTGCTTCTGTAACTCTTTCAGGGTTTGCTCCTGCTGTTGGAGCTTTGCGTCAGGTCTGACGACCTCCTGCTCCAGCAAGCTTCCGCCTGATTTCAAGTCCTGTATGTGGGCCTCCAAGTCTGACTGATGGGTTCAATTAGCAGCCGGCTCCTGCGGAGCCATGCTCAGTTTCTGCTCTGATGCCTTGAGCTCTTACTGAGGGCAAAAACCTCAGAGTCTTTTCCTTCCACGTCAGATTGGAGTCTATTTATGTTGTCTTTACTTTGCTCCACGGCCTTCTGCAGCTCTGCTGTTCGGCTCTTCTCAGAGGTCAGCATTCTTTTGCTCACCCTCCCTTTTCCTCCGGGCTTAATGCGCGTCTCGTCACAGCTCTGTCAGCTGACGCAGTCTGGGAATTTCCCCCGTGTAGTGAAACGGGCTTTAGGTTTAGTGCTCTCCGTCTCTGCTGCATGAGATCGCTTTTTGCAGCACTGTTGACATCCTCAAGTTGTTGTTGTGAGTCCAGCTGCTGTGGCCTTCAGGGGTCAAAGGGTCAAAGATGGTCGCGGAGAGGGCAACGATGGTAGAGGGGAGGGTAGGAGTCCAGGTCAGCTTCGGCTTTCAGAAAAAACAAAAACAAAACAAAACAGGCGAACAGGAAAATGATGTTGTGCTGACTGTGTTGTGTTGGCTGTGTTATCCAGAGAGGGGAGAAACAACTGGGCCTCCTCCCCCCCTTTTTGTTTTTTCTTACCATATAATCAACTCATAACCCCCCAAGTTGGCAGGACAACACAGGTACGTGTTAAAATTCTTAAGATCCTGTTTAGAAACCTAAAAAGGAATTTTCTACCATTCAGTAGTCATTTGTCTTAAGCAATCAACAAAAACATGTCCCAATTCGACCCTTTTAACCACTAAATTTGTCGTGTCCTCACTTAATCATCAGACCAGTATCTTTTCTTTTGAAGTTAAGTTGTTGTCCTGCAACCCAGAGAGTTTATTTGTCAGTAGTGTATAAACTATATCATTTAAAAACAGGTGTATGTTAAGTGTCGCTACTTTACCCTTGCATGTACGTGCACATGTATGTAAGCTGTTTCTTCATTGCATGTATGGGCGCGTCTGTATATGGGTTAATTTAACTTTTTTTTTCAAATGAGGCATTTCTCTAACACGCACATGTGTCTGTTCCTCACACTTCTCATACCTTTCTCTGGTTGTGTGTGGTTTTATTTGTTTCAGTCATTTACCAGGAACATCTTTTCCTTTTCTCCATGTCTTCCGCCAGAGGTTAACACTGGTGAGATTCAGGGACACAGCACCCAGAGCAGTTCAGCGAGAAAAACCTGCCTAAAACTACATTCTCTCTTTTTTTTCGGGGAGGGGTGGGGACAACTCTGGTGTCCAGCCGTGAATTTTTAGCCAAAGCTTGGCCTGTCTTCTGCTGCCGTACCCAGGTTTCCAGGTTAAGAAAAAACACCTGTATGAGGACACTAAACATACATTTAGTATTCGTATAAACATAACTGCCTAAATTATTGAACTCTTGAGGAGGGTTGATTTAACTCTTTACTAACTTTAAACCCCACCATAACAATTTCTCACCCACAAACTTCTATGCATCCATTTAAACATGCGAAGCCAGCACAAAATCACACACATACCCCTACAGCAAAAGCTTTAACATAACCACAATCCAACTCCTCCCTTAAACGGGAGAAATCACCCTGAATCAACCAACTCTATATAAAACGTCAAACAAAGATAAACCACAAACATTTCTACACTTCTGTGTCTTCCACGCAGCACAATAGGCCGAAAAACACCGATTACTCACAGTCTATTGAATTTATACTTAACATCACAACAAAAGAAAAACCTGCTCTTTTCACAACTCTCACAGCTAAAGTCACCAACTCCAAAACCACAGAATTAAATCAATATAGTCAAAACTCTTACCCAGAGCCTCTGAAATAATAAAAAATCACCAAACACTCGGTTACTCTTTTCACTCGCTCCCTCTCACTCCCTTCTTCCTCCTTCTTCCTCATACAGCATACACGCTCGCTCCCGCGGACCCACTCGGCCCCGCGGGCTCACTCGGCCCCCACCTTTTTTTCTCTCACAGAGACAGAGAGAGACCCTTTTCCTTTTTTTTTCTCCAACACACATACACACACAGAATCCCAACTGAGAGAAAGAGGGAGAGAAAAGAAAAGAGTTTGTAGAGAGGAAGTTTTTAGCAGGAGTTTCAGATTTAACAGATTTATAGAACTTATTTACACACACAGGTAATTTATAATCTATATACACACGGGCCCGCATAGACGTCATATGCCAGAAGAGGTTACACCTAACTTTTTGACCAATTTAAAAGCATTCTTTCAGCCCAGAGCCGCGCTCTTGCTGATCAATTACACGTCTCGGGGACGCCACCCCGAGAGCGCTCGAATTCCTAAGTCCTAATTAATTTATAACCGCTTCCCGCAGCTGGCAGGGAGCTCCACGTCCGGCGCTGGTACCAAACCCACGCCTTCAGCTATACTTAAAACTCACAAGGCAGCCACGTTAAAAGGTCACGGCCGGGTCCGCGACCCTGTCGATCAAAAAATGCAGTATAAGACAATCACCCATTGATTGTCTAGCCTTTTTGACGGGAGTCCGAATCCCCGCGGAAGGCCAACTCCGGGCTAAAACCTAACCACGCGTCCGCGATTAGGGGTCAGTGCCACCTGCTGGACGAACTACATTCCTAGGAGACCGCGTCTCCAGTCCTAAATAAATTTACTTGTTTTAAAAGCCTCACGGTGAGCTCTCAGCCCCCCCCCCCCCCCCCCCCCCCCCCCCGTTTAATTACCTGACGCCCGAGACCGCGTCTCTGCTAATCGATTAAACCAAATACCCTACACTAACCAGGTGACTGCTGGCATCCAGCCACCCACAACGGTTTCCACACACCTTAAACCGTATTATTTTAACCTCATATAACCTCTTAACTCAAAATTCGCTTCCCACAATAAACAGCAATACATTTACTCAGTTCACTATTCCCTGCCTTTAACACTAATTACCCCAAAATCACCCCGGACAGAACAGAAGCCGCACTGAGTGAACCTTTAATTTAGCGCTCAATTTCCAATTCGGCACCTTTGGAGATCCATCAACAGGCGGTGCTTACCTCTCATATTTCGGGGCCCATCACTCAGTGTAGCTCCTGGCCGTCCGTCTGACACCACTAGACCGTCAGCCAGGCTCCAATATTAGTCTCCCCCCAAACCGGGTTTTCGGCACCAGAAATGTCATGATTCGAGTTTTGAGGAGAAGACAAACGACTGCATGGTCTCAGTAGATGTCAGAATAGTGATCTTTATTACACACTTCTAAGACAGAAGCATGGGAAGACAAGCGTACAGCCACAGATCTCCAAAGAGTGGACCGTTCCCCATCCTTATATAACCCATGAGGACATCACACAGTTAGACCTTACTGGAAATGATAACAGTCTCCCCATAGTCCAAAGTTCTCCTTGTACAAACATCAGATGATACTTTAGAGAAAAACTAGTGTGTGACATGTCATGTTGTGCAGTTCTGTGAGCCTGTGTGTCCAACTAGAGAATGTCCTGACATGACCTCCCTGTGTAAATAAGGGTAAACGTGCGTGTTTACATAACTCTCTATGTGCATGTTCTGATGTAGGCCTGCAAATGAATTAGAACAAGGTCCTGCTGGACCCTCCAGTTATGGACGGTGAATACAATGCTGTGGATACCATTTGAGACTTGATTACAATGATGATAACCTGCATACATTAATCTTTACTCAGATTACCATAGATATAAAACAAAGATTATACTGTCATCAGATTCCACAATGGTAAATGATTAATGATTGATACTTCTAATTATAACTGTGATCATAAAAATACAAAATAAAATATCTCCTGGTCACAGTATTTATGTACAATTCAAATTAGTTAATTACATATTTTGTTGGTTTGTTTTCTATTTTAATTATTTTACTGACACATTTAATGAATTATTTAATGATGTATTTATTTAATTCACGTTGCTACTCCTGGCCCTGCATCGCTGTTCATAAATACATTTTATTTGTCAGCTTCACCCATCAAAGTCAGGGGGCGGGGTTAATGCTGATCAAGTCAACACCATTGCTTTGGTCTGGTGGGCGTTCTTTTAGTGGGCTTTTCTCAATACTAAGTAGGCCTACACACCAGGGTTTGGACATGTGTGGACCCAAACTATACTTTTACCCTTTTTTGTGTGTCACCAAATACACTTTAATATTTTCTAGACAAGAATGTAGTGGCGTAATCTTTAACCTCGTTTGGCTCCAAACAGAAGTGACAGACTTGAGCAGGGTTCATTTAAAGGCTGACAGAAGTGGAGTGGTGACGGGGAGATGTTTGACAGGACAGTGTTTCAGCCTCCACAGGTTCATGTTGTGCTCCATCAGTCAGTGAAGATGAAGTCAGTGCTGATGAGGCTGTAGAGTGTGTGAGGGATGTGAATGAGGATGATGAAGATCTGATGATAGCAGATAAAAACAGGCTGCAGAGACTGTGAGCCATACAGGGCACACAGTGTGTGTACAGAACAGCTGAAATCATTATGGAGGCCTCACTGGAATATGGAAGCATCACAGTACAGCTTCAGTGAAGCATTAAAGTCTCTGATATGAGATGAGAAATGAAGCAGCCAGAGCTTTTTCATGAGTGGAAATCCACTGTGACTGTGAGCTGCTGCTACAGCCTCCAGATTAGCCAGCAGCTCATCCTGCTCAACATGGACCTGTGGTCAGAGTGTGTGCTGGATAATCCGGCCCAGGATGAGGCCAAACTGACATGGGATGAAATGTCTGTCACATAATTGAGCTTAGTGTAGTTTCATTTCTGCACAATTTAAAAACAACCAAAACTTTGTTCTGTCTTTTCTATGTTATACTGTAGACTTTCTTTGAGACTGTGTCCAAAAGGAGCAGCTTTTACTTTGAAGGGGAGGAACCACAAGGCTTCCTCTTCAGGTTGGATGATGGAAGCAAATTAGTAGCTGTGTCCCAAAACGTCGGCTGCATCCTCCAGAGGCTGCATTTGAAGGCCGATTACATCACAGCCAGGCGATGAAGGCTGTCCGTATTTGTCGACTCCTTCAAATGTGCCCGACAAATGCGTCCTTCATTTCCCCGAATTTGAAGGATTCGTCGGGTGTGTCCTTCGTGGCCCACCATATCCCAGAATTCATATCCCAGCCAAATTTCAGCTGCCAACAATGGCGGCAGCTACTAAGTTTTCAAATTACTCTTATTAATCTTTCTGGGTCACAAAATAAACTTTTAACATATTTTCAGGCGAGAAAGTAGCTGTGTAAACTTCAAATATCTGCTTGGTTTATCAAGACATCACATATTTGCAAAAGTGTGCCGATGTTTTCGGAGACGTCTGTTCCCCACCCGCTCGCTAGCAAGCCGGGGGGTTCAATGGTCACTCCAGCCGGCGAGAGCAGCGGACGCCCGGCTTCATCGTTTTCAGACCCCGCTCTTTCGCTACTCAGGTTAAACATGATATATAAGTCACTCGGAGAACTTAAAAATGTAATTGTTTGCCTTTATTCTGTGTTTTATTTGTTCCGGAGTAAATCGGTTTGGCTGAGATCAAAGTTCCTCCGGGATTTTCACACAGCTGAATAAACGTTAAACAGGAAACTGATTAAACAGAAGTGTGAGACGGTCGAGAATTTACGCCAGTGTCCTGTTATATTTTAGATAGCAAGGAGCAGACGGCCGAGTTTATTAAACTCCACAACACAGCGGTGACGCAAGTCTGAAGGCTCGACCGTCCCATTTCACAGCCTCGCACTTCCAGCCTTTTCGGTCTTTGAAGGACCCGGCCCACGTAGACCGCGAATACCGGGTCCTCCGAAGGATGCAGCCGACGTTTTGGGACACAGCTAGTGTGCGATGTTCTTTCAGTGTTGCACTTTGTAGACGCTCCCTGAGCACTGGTCTCACAGCCAGCTGCACATAGAGACCAGTGTTGTTAGTCCAGGTCAGAAGATGACTTGTTGGAATGAAAATGAGCTTGTAGTTTGTCTGCTTTAATAATGTGACTGGAAAAAGGTGTTGGACTTCAAATATGTCCATTTCTTTCACACTTCACCTTTAAAAGTGAAGCCTTGTGGTTCCTGGAAGGAAAAACACGACTTTTTCAAGTCTTTGTCCTGTTTTTATGATAAATGTACGACTTTAATGTGAAACATTCAGAGTTTTTTCTCTTGTTGTGTTTGTTTGAAGCTGCTTCCTGTTGGCTTCAGCTGTTTGGAGTTTCCATTTTCTAAACTTCTACATTCTGAACCTTCTTCAGCTCTGAACAGATGATGAAACACTGAATGATTTCAAGCTCACACTTTGTCTAATAAACTTACATCTTTCATTCTTTATACAGATTGGTGAGCTGTGGTTTGTCAGAGATCAGCTGTGATTATCTGGCAGCAGCACTGAAGTCCAACCCCTCCCATCTGAGACAGCTGGACCTGAGCAGGAACAACAAGCTGCAGGATTCAGGAGTGAAGCATCTGTGTGGTTTCCTGGAGAGTCCAGGATGTGGACTTGAAACTCTGGGGTCAGTCAGCATGTTTTAGTTGTGCTGAGATGAATATGATGTGAAAGTTGTGCTGACACTAAACTGCAGACATCAGGCTGATATTATACTGATCCACACTGAGGATCTTCATGGTAAAGTCTGTTTTCTTCTTCTCTGGTTTAGTCCATTGACTGCAGCAGAACAATGTTCACATTTCAAACAGTGAGACTCAACGTATGGCCCGCGGCCCACACGCGGCCTGCCCACCTTCCCTGATTCAGAGAGAGGGGACCCTGATTAACTGTGTAGTGTTCTTCCTCACAGTTCTAAGTATCAGACACAACAATGAATAATCCACAGCTGACTGTCTTTAGCAGGTCAAAGGTCACGGCACACAGCAGACAGTGGGAAATATTATAATTCTGATCATTTATCAGCACATATCCATATGTATAAAAACAAAGCTGACACTGTGAGACTTGATCAGAGGTGTGATCATCACAGCAGAGGCCTTTGTGTCAAAGTCACTGAGGATCAAACAGAAACACATGAAGCAGATTTTCCTGTTCTGGCTTTTTATAGCAGATAACCTTCAAAATATTCTGCAGTCCATCAAAAACTGAAGCAAACCATGAATCAACATGTGAACATGAGCTGATGCTGCTGAAGTGAAGCAAAGTTACAGAGGTTTGATTACAGACACAGCTGAGAGTTTGTAATCTGTCATCATTTTAAAAGGTTTACATTTCTTCAGTATATCCACATTTGCAGCTGGTACCTCAACCTCCACTTGTCCAACACAACTGCTGTCCACTGCCTCCATGACATTGTGATTTTGCTGTTGGTCTTCTGTCAGATCTTCATCAATCACTTCTGCACGGGGCACACCTTCAGACTCTGCAGCTGCATAACAAAAGCCTGTAAGATAAAATTAGACATAAGGTAAATGTACACCAATATTCCAATGACAGGTGTGTGATTCATCTGGAAGTTATGTGCGGATTAGTGTACAGTGATAGCAATTTAGTATGTTTTTAGAGGGGGGGGGTTGTTTACCTCCGATGGGTGCTCTTTTTCGCTTCCGTTGCGTACGCCTTGAGTGCCGGTCCGAGTCTGATACAGGTATGTCGTCATGCCCCATGTGCAGTGTTGGTGCCCAGTCTGGATTTGTTACATCCATTTCATATGCTGGTTTGCCTGCAATAATGCCAAATCATAAGCTACTCAGTCGACATGATGTGGTTCTGCAGCATCACACATTAGCATGTTTTATCTCATTATCTATGACCTCAGCACATTGAAAATAACACTAAAAGCCTTTCAAGAGTGATATGAATTAATTTAGAACTCACCGGAAAGAAAATGCCGTGAGCAAACCAACAAAAAGCTGGGGATTGCAGAGAACTCGATATCCGCTCGTCTCACCGCTGCAATCCAAGCCTGACGTCTTTGTTTAGTAATATCGGATACATGGGATCCCTCACGTTGCCTCCAGGATGGAAAACGATGAAAAGAGAGCCCGTTATCCAGCTTCTTGCCTTCACGATCGTGTGATCTAATGTTGCAACCGACAACACAACACGTACGATCCATAGCTGAAATGGTATCCTTTGGCTGGCCTACTGTCATGGCAGAAGGGGGCATGGCCCATCTCCCGTGACATCACGCTCCAAAGCCCTATAGGTGGGAAAATGTACCATGTCGACCAATCAAAAATGATATGGAAACATGACATTTGGTTGTTTAGCAAAAGGGGGAAGTTTTAGGAGTGACCGGCAAGAGAGAGCGAGTGAGCGAAAGAGAGAGAGAGTTTTGATACGTGAGAGATTTGTGACGTTTACCGTGTTTGGTCTCAAGTTAGTTTGTTGTCTTGTGTATTTAGTGTGTAGCTGTTGTTTTGTTTTGTGTGTCAGTTCTACTTGTGATCGTCACAGTTGCTGCCTTAAAGCCAACAAAGGCAGATTGCAGTGTAAACGCTGAGTGACACACCTGCTGTCAGACCTGCAGGTTTATCCCTGTGCTGTTCTCATATGTGTTAGAGTGACACAAACTATTGTTTGACACCTGATTGTTCTGTAAATAGTTTGAAATGATTATATGAAAAACGTCTGAGCCTTGGCTGCATTTTTTGGTAAATAGTACCATATAACTTTGTTGTTTGCAAAACGTGTGCGTATTTTTAAAAGTGTACAATCTCTATTTGCATTTCAAGTTATGAAGATGATTCGTTAAACATGTGTGTGGTTTTTACAGTCAAAATATCACTTTCTACTTGTATTTTAAATTTTGTCTGAATTTAGATAAATTGTGCTGATACAGTTGGTCAAAATGAGAAAATAACAGATTGGCAAGATAAACTGTTTTTAAAGGTAAAATATAGAGGCCACATCAAAAGTAGTCAAGAAGGGTTAAAGGCTAAAAGCAAAGTTGTCACCAAGTACTGTTTATATTTATGTGTATTGCTGCAGCTTTTTTGAGTATTAATTTGGTGCCTTTGTGTGAAATAATGGTATTGTGAGTGATCCATATAGTCACAAAGAATAGCCACTTGTTTCTGTGCTACCAAAGTTCCCCGGCTTTCATTCAAAATGTGTTTATCGTCAGCACCTGCACATTAAACTACTTAAACATTATAAATGTCTTCAAGCTCACACTGAGGCCTGTGGGGTACTATCAGCCACTGAGACAGTACACACATTTATATGTGTTTGTATATGAATATTTCATACTTTAAGACTGCCTGTTTATTTAAGGGAGATGAACAAAATACATTGGAATTGTACAAAATAATATCATGGATGATAAATTAAATAGATTTTAAGTAGATGCTTGTGCATTCTTAAAGTCTTATATGTTGAACTGAACTATGTGATCTGTTCAAAGCCTTAATCTTAATTTGAAGTGAAATGTGCATTTTGAGTTTATACACTATGTATATAAGGCGACCGTTTCCTTTTGCAGTATTTTTGTGTGGTGTACTTTTCTATGTCTTAACAAAAGGGGAACAAAGGTGTTTAAGTTCACCTAGGATGATGTGTTTTAATTTTCACATGGTCTTGCTTGAATTTGACCCTGACAAAGGCGTATGAACTCTGTCAGCTGTTTGGAGTTTCCATTTTCTAAACTTCTACATTCTGAACCTTCTTCAGCTCTGAACAGATGATGAAACACTGAATGATTTCAAGCTCACACTTTGTCTAATAAACTTACATCTTTCATTCTTTATACAGATTGAGTCGCTGTGGTTTGTCAGAGATCAGCTGTGATTATCTGGCAGCAGCACTGAAGTCCAACCCCTCCCATCTGAGACAGCTGGACCTGAGCTCCAACAACAAGCTGCAGGATTCAGGAGTGAAGCATCTGTGTGGTTTCCTGGAGAGTCCAGGATGTGGACTTGAAACTCTGAGGTCAGTCAGCATGTTTTAGTTGTGCTGAGATGAATATGATGTGAAAGTTGTGCTGACACTAAACTGCAGACATCAGGCTGATATTATACTGATCCACACTGAGGATCTTCATGGTAAAGTCTGTTTTCTTCTTCTCTGGTTTAGTCCATTGACTGCAGCAGAACAATGTTCACATTTCAAACAGTGAGACTCAACGTATGGCCCGCGGCCCACACGCGGCCTGCCCACCTTCCCTGATTCAGAGAGAGGGGACCCTGATTAACTGTGTAGTGTTCTTCCTCACAGTTCTAAGTATCAGACACAACAATGAATAATCCACAGCTGACTGTCTTTAGCAGGTCAAAGGTCACGGCACACAGCAGGCAGTGGGAAATATTATAACTCTGATCATTTATCAGCACATATCCATATGTATAAAAACAAAGCTGACACTGTGAGACTTGATCAGAGGTGTGATCATCACAGCAGAGGCCTTTGTGTCAAAGTCACTGAGGATCAAACAGAAACACATGAAGCAGATTTTCCTGTTCTGGCTTTTTATAGCAGATAACCTTCAAAATATTCTGCAGTCCATCAAAAACTGAAGCAAACCATGAATCAACATGTGAACATGAGCTGATGCTGCTGAAGTGAAGCAAAGTTACAGAGGTTTGATTACAGACACAGCTGAGAGTTTGTAATCTGTCATCATTTTAAAAGGTTTACATTTCTTCAGTATATCCACATTTACAGCTGGTACCTCAACCTCCACTTGTCCAACACAACTGCTGTCCACTGCCTCCATGACATTGTGATTTTGCTGTTGGTCTTCTGTCAGATCTTCATCAATCACTTCTGCACGGGGCACACCTTCAGACTCTGCAGCTGCATAACGAAAGCCTGTAAGATAAAATTAGACATAAGGTAAATGTACACCAATATTCCAATGACAGGTGTGTGATTCATCTGGAAGTTATGTGCGGATTAGTGTACAGTGATAGCAATTTAGTATGTTTTTAGAGGGGGGGGGGGGGGGGGGGGTTGTTTACCTCCGATGGGTGCTCTTTTTCGCTTCCGTTGCGTACGCCTTGAGTGCCGGTCCGAGTCTGATACAGGTATGTCGTCATGCCCCATGTGCAGTGTTGGTGCCCAGTCTGGATTTGTTACATCCATTTCATATGCTGGTTTGCCTGCAATAATGCCAAATCATAAGCTACTCAGTCGACATGATGTGGTTCTGCAGCATCACACATTAGCATGTTTTATCTCATTATCTATGACCTCAGCACGTTGAAAATCACACTAAAAGCCTTTCAAGAGTGATATGAATTAATTTAGAACTCACCGGAAAGAAAATGCCGTGAACAAACCAACAAAAAGCTGGGGATTGCAGAGAACTCGATATCCGCTCGTCTCACCGCTGCAATCCAAGCCTGACGTCTTTGTTTAGTAATATCGGATACATGGGATCCCTCACGTTGCCTCCAGGATGGAAAACGATGAAAAGAGAGCCCGTTATCCAGCTTCTTGCCTTCACGATCGTGTGATCTAACGTTGCAACCGACAACACAACACGTAAGATCCATAGCTGAAATGGTATCCTTTGGCTGGCCTACTGTCATGGCGGAAGGGGGCATGGCCCATCTCCTGTGACATCATGCTCCAAAGCCCTATAGGTGGGAAAATGTACCATGTCGACCAATCAAAAATGATATGGAAACATGACATTTGGTTGTTTAGCAAAAGGGGGAAGTTTTAGGAGTGACCGGCAAGAGAGAGCGAGTGAGCGAAAGAGAGAGAGAGTTTTGATACGTGAGAGATTTGTGACGTTTACCGTGTTTGGTCTCAAGTTAGTTTGTTGTCTTGTGTATTTAGTGTGTAGCTGTTGTTTTGTTTTGTGTGTCAGTTCTACTAGTGATCGTCACAGTTGCTGCCTTAAAGCCAACAAAGGCAGATTGCAGTGTAAACGCTGAGTGACACACCTGCTGTCAGACCTGCAGGTTTATCCCTGTGCTGTTCTCATATGTGTTAGAGTGACACAAACTATTGTTTGACACCTGATTGTTCTGTAAATAGTTTGAAATGATTATATGAAAAACGTCTGAGCCTTGGCTGCATTTTTTGGTAAATAGTACCATATAACTTTGTTGTTTGCAAAACGTGTGCGTATTTTTAAAAATGTACAATCTCTATTTGCATTTCAAGTTATGAAGATGATTCGTTAAACATGTGTGTGGTTTTTACAGTCAAAATATCACTTTCTACTTGTATTTTAAATTTTGTCTGAATTTAGATAAATTGTGCTGATACAGTTGGTCAAAATGAGAAAATAACAGATTGGCAAGATAAACTGTTTTTAAAGGTAAAATATAGAGGCCACATCAAAAGTAGTCAAGAAGGGTTAAAGGCTAAAAGCAAAGTTGTCACCAAGTACTGTTTATATTTATGTGTATTGCTGCAGCTTTTTTGAGTATTAATTTGGTGCCTTTGTGTGAAATAATGGTATTGTGAGTGATCCATATAGTCACAAAGAATAGCCACTTGTTTCTGTGCTACCAAAGTTCCCCGGCTTTCATTCAAAATGTGTTTATCGTCAGCACCTGCACATTAAACTACTTAAACATTATAAATGTCTTCAAGCTCACACTGAGGCCTGTGGGGTACTATCAGCCACTGAGACAGTACACACATTTATATGTGTTTGTATATGAATATTTCATACTTTAAGACTGCCTGTTTATTTAAGGGAGATGAACAAAATACATTGGAATTGTACAAAATAATATCATGGATGATAAATTAAATAGATTTTAAGTAGATGCTTGTGCATTCTTAAAGTCTTATATGTTGAACTGAACTATGTGATCTGTTCAAAGCCTTAATCTTAATTTGAAGTGAAATGTGCATTTTGAGTTTATACACTATGTATATAAGGCGACCGTTTCCTTTTGCAGTATTTTTGTGTGGTGTACTTTTCTATGTCTTAACAAAAGGGGAACAAAGGTGTTTAAGTTCACCTAGGATGATGTGTTTTAATTTTCACATGGTCTTGCTTGAATTTGACCCTGACAAAGGCGTATGAACTCTGTCAGCTGTTTGGAGTTTCCATTTTCTAAACTTCTACATTCTGAACCTTCTTCAGCTCTGAACAGATGATGAAACACTGAATGATTTCAAGCTCACACTTTGTCTAATAAACTTACATCTTTCATTCTTTATACAGATTGAGGGACTGTGGTTTGTCAGAGATCAGCTGTGATTATCTGGCAGCAGCACTGAAGTCCAACCCCTCCCATCTGAGACAGCTGGACCTGAGCCTGAACATCAACCTGCAGGATTCAGGAGTGAAGCATCTGTGTGGTTTCCTGGAGAGTCCAGGATGTGGACTTGAAACTCTGGGGTCAGTCAGCATGTTTTAGTTGTGCTGAGATGAATATGATGTGAAAGTTGTGCTGACACTAAACTGCAGACATCAGGCTGATATTATACTGATCCACACTGAGGATCTTCATGGTAAAGTCTGTTTTCTTCTTCTCTGGTTTAGTCCATTGACTGCAGCAGAACAATGTTCACATTTCAAACAGTGAGACTCAACGTATGGCCCGCGGCCCACACGCGGCCTGCCCACCTTTCCTGATTCAGAGAGAGGGGACCCTGATTAACTGTGTAGTGTTCTTCCTCACAGTTCTAAGTATCAGACACAACAATGAATAATCCACAGCTGACTGTCTTTAGCAGGTCAAAGGTCACGGCACACAGCAGACAGTGGGAAATATTATAATTCTGATCATTTATCAGCACATATCCATATGTATAAAAACAAAGCTGACACTGTGAGACTTGATCAGAGGTGTGATCATCACAGCAGAGGCCTTTGTGTCAAAGTCACTGAGGATCAAACAGAAACACATGAAGCAGATTTTCCTGTTCTGGCTTTTTATAGCAGATAACCTTCAAAATATTCTGCAGTCCATCAAAAACTGAAGCAAACCATGAATCAACATGTGAACATGAGCTGATGCTGCTGAAGGGAAGCAAAGTTACAGAGGTTTGATTACAGACACAGCTGAGAGTTTGTAATCTGTCATCATTTTAAAAGGTTTACATTTCTTCAGTATTGAACAGCAGAAATGAGGCTTTGTTTTGGGAGGCCGACAGCAGTGAACACAACAGCAGACTGGTGCGTAATAAGCAGTGAATAATGCAGGAAACAGATTTTTGAAGGTAAACTGTTCTTGAAGTACACTGAGAGAGAGAGAGCTGTGCAGGAAGTAAACGTCAAAGTCAGAGAGAATTCATGACGATGTTCATCAAACGTAAAGCGTAGTTTGGATCTTCTTCTGCTGCTGGTTCATTCAGTTTTGGTTGGAGACAGATGAAACCTGCAGCTTCAGGATCTGTGAGCTGTCCACTTTCAGCCCCGACGGCGTGTCCGTGTACGTGCCGTCGAGTGAACCATCCACACTCTGTGTTTCCATCGTTGTGTGTTTAGCTGCTCTCATTTACTGTTTTGTCTGTTTGGTTGTTGTTGAAATACTTTTGGGAGCTTTAACCTGAGATTCTGGCAAAATACATTTATATTAAAAATCGATTCAGGATTGAATGAATCAACATCGCTTTATTCAAATTAAAACCATTTAAATAGGAAAATCCATTTTTTTACACCCGCCTCTAATGCTGGGTAATGTCAGCTGGTCCATGTGCAGCTGGCTGTGAGGCTCAGGGAGCGTCTACAAAGTGCAACACTGAAAGAACATCATCCATAAATATTGAGTAATAACTGGACTCTCATACAGCGAGACTCAAATGCCTTTAAACATCAGCTTATCCTGCTGATCCAAGTCCAACACTGAGTTTGTAAAAACATGTTTGTCAATCATTTTGTTTGGTTTCTGAGGAAAATGATTCAATAACTTGCTGCTAATACACAACATTTCATCATATTTCCTCATAACCCTCTTTTGTCTGACCATTTGATCCCATTTGAATTTGCAATAAAGGATCCACAGAGTTTGGTGACAATAATGACAGTAGATGTTTGTGTGAAAGTGCTGGAAGCAAATGAGTGTGTGATGTTCTTTCAGTGTTGCACTTTGTAGACGCTCCCTGAGCACTGGTCTCACAGCCAGCTGCACATAGAGACCAGTGTTGTTAGTCCAGGTCAGAAGATGACTTGTTGGAATGAAAATGAGCTTGTAGTTTGTCTGCTTTAATAATGTGACTGGAAAAAGGTGTTGGACTTCAAATATGTCCATTTCTTTCACACTTCACCTTTAAAAGTGAAGCCTTGTGGTTCCTGGAAGGAAAAACACGAATTGTTCAAGTCTTTGTCCTGTTTTTATGAGAAATGTACGACTTTAATGTGAAATATTCAGAGTTTTTTCTCTTGTTGTGTTTGTTTGAAGCTGCTTCCTGTTGGCTTCAGCTGTTTGGAGTTTCCATTTTCTAAACTTCTACATTCTGAACCTTCTTCAGCTCTGAACAGATGATGAAACACTGAATGATTTCAAGCTCACACTTTGTCTAATAAACTTACATCTTTCATTCTTTATACAGATTGAGGGACTGTGGTTTGTCAGAGATCAGCTGTGATTATCTGGCAGCAGCACTGAAGTCCAACCCCTTCCATCTGAGACAGCTGGACCTGAGCCTGAACATCAACCTGCAGGATTCAGGAGTGAAGCATCTGTGTGGTTTCCTGGAGAGTCCAGGATGTGGACTTGAAACTCTGGGGTCAGTCAGCATGTTTTAGTTGTGCTGAGATGAATATGATGTGAAAGTTGTGCTGACACTAAACTGCAGACATCAGGCTGATATTATACTGATCCACACTGAGGATCTTCATGGTAAAGTCTGTTTTCTTCTTCTCTGGTTTAGTCCATTGACTGCAGCAGAACAATGTTCACATTTCAAACCTTCAAAGAAGAAGAAAAATCCTCCACTGGATAATTCACTGTGAAACTCTCCAACTCTTCATTCCACCTTTGATTGATTGATTGAATCTTTATTTTGAACATGTTGAAAAAGTATAAAAAAAAATAGAATTAAAAGAGACAAATGAACAAAGCAAACAAAAGGAAAACGAGCAACCACAACTCCAAATAACGTCCATGTTCAAAAAGGAGCAGGAAGAATCATAAGCTTATTTAATCCCACCCCTTTTCCACTATCTAGTATCAATAGACTACAGAAATACCTCCTTGTAATTACATTATATGTTATGTGTAATTTTTTTTTTTTTTTTTTTTTTTTTTTAATATATACACATATATGTTTCTATCTATCCATACCTACGTATATACACACATACGCACATATACACATTTTCAATAACCCCATTAACACCTGAAGGATACACAACCTACAATTTTATATATATTTAATATATATATATATATATACACACACATACATACACACACATACACACATATATATATATATATATATATACATATATACATATATATATATATATATACATACACATACACATATATATATACATACATACATACATACATACATATACATACATATACACATACATATATACCCATACCAACAAACCCGTGCATGCGCACACACATGAAAATATTAGACAAGAACACCCTATCAAATCTCTACCTTTTCCCTGTACCCTGTAAAAACCATATCCTTAAACCGCTTTTTAAACTGCGCCATGCTTGGACATTGCTTCATATCTTCATATCTTTACTTAAAGTCTGTCTGACACTGAAATCCAAAGCAAAATGTGCGTTTGCTTTACAGACAGCAGTCCAACACAAACATACACACATCATCCAAAACACAGTCCAACATCCAAATCTCCTCCACTGCCAGCATGAATGATGGGAAAGAGAAGGAGGAACACTCTGACATTCAGGGTTAGAATGAGTTTCATGAAGCAGACTGTGAAGATCAAAGCTGCATTAGAAAGCTTACATGAATGAATGAGTGGACAGAAGTGGACAGAGATCATCTGAAGCACTTCAAAGGCTTTAAATCAGCACATTTCTCTTTATTCTTTATCAACTCTGTTAGTTTCTCTCAGTTTTCTGTGGAATGAAGCTAACAGCAGGCTAATAAGATGCTGACCAATAGGTTTCTATTAAAGGTTGTAATTTGTATATGAAAAAGTGCTTTGGCTCAGCAGGGATCAGCTTACAGGTAGAATACAGCTGCTGGATGGGATTAGCATGTCATAGCTATCTACCAAACTGCTAACTGGGGGATTTCAGGCCATCTATGGATCATTTTTGCTAACTGTTTATTCAGCTTAGGCTCACAGGGCTGCAGCCTGTGCCCTAGCTGTCATAGGGCAAGAGGCGTGGTCCACCTGCACAGGTGAGCAGTCCATCACAGGGCCAACAGAGAGAGACAGAGAAGCACTCTCTCACATCCACACCTACAGCCAATTTAGAAGCACCAATGAACCTAAGCAGCATTTCATTGGACTGTGGGAGAACATCCAACCTCCACAGAAAGGCCAACAAGCTTCAACCTACAACCTTCTTGCTTTAAGGCACTAGTGCGAACCACGTTTCCCCATTTCAGTCCAAATCCTGCATCTTCCTGTTTCTGACTCCAGGCCAGCTCCACTAACACTTTCTCATCAGACACTGCCACCTAGTGGAGGAAGTCTTAGTCCCATTTGAAGCTTCAGATTACAGTTAGTTCCTTTACAAAGAGGTGGAGGTGGTGGGGCCACAGCACCATCATCACTGAGTGCCATAGGACACTTAACCTTTGTTTCCATATGCTGGGAACTTCCTGTTGTTCCAAGGAGGACTGGAAAATGTGTGAAAACCTCCCAGTCAGTTCCTCACAGCACACTTCAATCATTTACCTCCCACAGCATCAGGACCAGGGCTTTTTCTCTCTTTGGTCCCACTAAGAGATTTCCACACAAACACCTCATCAGTGGGACTCTCAGAGCTACCAGCCCTTTGCTACAATCACAAAGCTCTTCATTGAAATCAATGATATCAAAGCTGGAATCAAATGAGTCCAAGTCTTCTGCTGATTCAGCATCACATTCATCTTTGCTCCTTGTTCTGCATCCCCACCATGGACTTCATTCCTTTCCAAGCCAGCCTTGAGTGTCCTTTATTCAGCTCATCCTCTGCTTTACTTTTACACCTGATTTTAGCTGCTTTATCTCTCTTTCAACAAGTTTCTGTGCCTCAATCTTTTTCTTCTCTCCCTCATAACAAGACAGCTTCTTCTGCCTGAGAACATGTTGGAGTGATTTACTAATCCAGGGCTGCTTATTGGGGAAAATACTTCCTGTTTCCAAAGTAATCCCCATTTTTCCCAGAAAGAAATGTAAGTAGAAATCGATGATCTAAGTGAGAACATGAGCCTTTAAAAAGTCCCAGTGGGTGCAGTCAAAGCAGTCCCTCAGTCCCAGTATATAGTCTTTGGTCCAGACTGGAACAACTGTGTGCCCAGTTTGAGCTCTCTTCAGTGCTGTGACCTGACAGACCCAGAGGGGCCATCACATCACATTTAGAAGCTCCCCTAATGGAGCCACAACACATGTCCAATACTTAGTCTGTCTTGTTGGACCAACTGGAAGAAATGATTCAAGGACTTAGTCACAGAACAGAGATTCAAATCTCCAAAATCCAACTGGCTGCATCAGGACATATAGTCTGAAACTCTGCACAGTTTCCTGTTTGAAGCTGCTTCCTGTTGGCTTCAGCTGTTTGGAGTTTCCATTTTCTAAACTTCTACATTCTGAACCTTCTTCAGCTCTGAACAGATGATGAAACACTGAATGATTTCAAGCACTTTGTCTAATAAACTTACATCTTTCATTCTTTATACAGATTGAGGGACTGTGGTTTGTCAAAGATCAGCTGTGATTATCTGGCAGCAGCACTGAAGTCCAACCCCTCCCATCTGAGAGAGCTGGACCTGAGCTGGAACAACCTGAAGCATCCAGATGTGAAGCAGCTGTCTGATCTTCAGCAGAGTCCAGACTACAGACTGAAGACTCTGCTGTAAGTAGAGTGATGGAGTGAGTGGGTGGTGCTGTCAGCAGTATTGTACTAAACACAGTCAGTATGAAACAAAGATCCAGTGTTTCCTGTAAAGCTGCAGCTTCTCAGTGAAGCTGTGAGAGGAGAATGGTGACAGGCTTCAGGATTGGACACAAACACTTCCTGTTTCTGACCTTTATGGTCACCATGGTAACGGCTGACACGCTCTGATCAAACACTGTCAACAGCCAATCAGCTCTCTGAACAAAGCAGCACGCAGACCAATGACTGCATTCATTTCCAAGTTTAAAGCAGTGAAGAACACAGTCTGTAGGTGAGGAAGAATTTAGTGAGAGCAGATGTTTGGATGGAATTCCTCCAGTTAACAGCTGGAACCGTCCATCTGGATTGTTGGGCTTGTTGTTGGGGTTCCTACAGAGCTCAGAGTGGACACACCAAGGTTCTTCTAATGAATGAAAGTCCAAACTCAAACTAGGAGGGAAAAACATTTTCATCAACTTCAATAAAAATCCAAAGATTAGAAAAAGTGAAGCAACAATGAGTCCTAGTACAGTCCCAGCACTGAAGTCCCTGCTGCTCTTTATACTGGATGTGCTGCATCACTGACTGACAGCTGATGAAGAGTCTCTGGAAACACTCGTTTATCTCCTCTGCTCTTCCTTCTTCTCTCTGCAGGTGGAGCTGGTGATGGTAAACAGGACGGTGTGTGTGCTGAGAGAGGAGGAGCTGTGTCCTGATGATCCAGAGAGGTTGAAGCAGCAGCAGCTTGTGTGTAGAGACGCTCTGACTGGGCCATGTTACTGGGAGGTGGAGAGGAGAGCTTCATCCAGCAGTGACTGACAGAGGAATGAGAAGAAGTGCAGATGACTGTCAGTGCTGCAGAGTGAACTGCTCTGAGAACAGCTCCACTGTCAGACACAATGTAGAGTCCAGCATCATCCCTGTGTGTCCCTCTGGATCTGACAGAGGATCATCAGTGTATCTGGACTGCTCTGCTGCTGCTCTTCCTTCTACAGTCTCTGCACAGTCTCTGTCTGACTCTGGCTTCAGACCCTCCTGGATCAAACTCACCTGGAAAGACTTTCAAACATCACTCAATAGATTTGAATACAGAATATATTTGATATATACTGTAGATGTACTGTAGAGTTGCAGTTTGTCACTTGTAAATACAGTCTGTGAGCAGCTGTGAGCTGAAAGATCTTTCTAGAAACAGGAAATGTTTTCACTCTTCTGTTGCTTTTTCATATATTTCCACAACATTAATACTGATCCCACCTGTCTCACCTGTTTCATGCTTTTATACATAATAACAGGACACGTGTGATCTGAGCGCTGCTGTGGTTGCTGTGCTGCACGTCTTCATTTAGATAACAGAGACATCTAGTGGTTCAGAGGGAGAACTGCAGGAGGTGGAGCTGTGTTTTAGCATGGAAAACTTTTTATCTTTTAGGCGCAGATACAAATATGACAAGTATCAGTGTAAGATACAAAAGGTCACATCAGTCAGCAGAGGGAGCAGTGATCACACAGCAATGTAAGAATAGAAACATAACAGTGAATCTGGACATGTATACAGAGGGAAGCAAACAAACAGGATGTAACACTACATTAAAGCCACAAATGTGAAGAAAACAAACACAAAGGAAAATATATTTGATCTCAGGAATCCAAATCAGATGCTTTAGAGCAGGGGTCGGCAACCCTGGGCACGCGTGTCACAGCTGCCACGTGAAGGGTTAACTGATGGCACGACCATAGCTGGACTGGCCATCGGGCATACCGATGATGATTTTTCGTTTTTATGGGCTGATGATGTTTTTTTTATTTTTTTGTAACGGTATAAACAATGAAAGATGGCGGATTGGCCGGATGCTGGTCAATGTGTAAAAATAAGTCAGTTGTTTGGTGGTGGCTATGGCGGAGCTTCCACAGAGGCAGCAGGTGGATGTGTGAAAGGGGAGGCAGGAGGAGCAGAGACCCGAGGCGGCCGCCGGTCTGAGTGTCAGGTGAACTGAACTTCAGGTAAGAAGTTATGACCTGCAGTCTGTCTGGGTCAGATATAAACCAAGTTTAGGTGGAGTTTATTTTCATGTTGCTGACTTTTTACAGTCAGTTATAATAACTCCCACTCAGAGGAGACCAGAGATCACATTAACATGTGTGTCTCTGTAGTAACAAACATGCCATATTAGCCCAGTTTATTTTTCTTATCATTGTTGTGAGGAGACCATAAATAGCATTTGTATTTTCTGTTGTACAGTTCATTTGCTGTTATCGATAAAAAGTCTTTTTTTGTTTCAAAGTAGCTGATAAATATTCGTTGATAGCTGCAAACATCTGCGCACAAATATAATCCTATGAAGTGGTTCTATATAGTGTGTAATTTATTGCTAATGCAATCATTGACTTCTGAGGAAATGTTAGATGCACTCATCATCAGAAAGGTTGCCGACCTAAACCAGGGGGTTTAGAGCATCTTGGAGTTTTTGTGGTTTGTTTTCTTTAAGTCATTTCACAGATTTTCTCTATAATTTCAATTCCTTGAATAAAACAACAAACTTAGGGGATGATTTTGTAATCCAACTTTATGTATGAAAGATTTGACTAAACGTAAAACAATCTTCCAACTCAGTCGTCATTCTTATCTTGTGAAATCAAACCAAACGTTCTGTTGTCTCTGAATCAGGGATTGATGAAATCTTTGGTTGCATCCATTTATGAACATGTTCTCATTCATATTAAATCGTAGTCTAAGTCCTTCTTTAGAGGGATAAATGTCATTCATTATCTTCAAATGTGTTTCTGTTGTTTTGGGGGGAAGTTTGAAGTCCATTGTTCAAAGTCTGTTAATGAAACTTTATGAAGTTTATGTAGGATGTTTTTCCTATTTTGTATTTGTTTGAATTATGATGTATTTCTGACTCTTGCTGCCATGATGCCAGGTCTCTCTTGAAAACAACATTTTTAATCTCAATTAAATTTTCACCTGGAGAAATAAAGATGATAATAATAATTTTGTCTTCAGGGAATCATTTCTCTGTAAAACAGCTTCTTCTGAAACTCTTGTTACATTTCTTGTTTATTGTTTGCTGGTTTTAGAAAAATGTCATCGTCTCTGTGTGAACTTAAACTCTACATGTGGTGTCAGCTATAAACGAGCTCTAGAGTCTAATAACGATGCTTTTATTATTGTCTGGTATCCAACCTAACCCTGGGCCTCTGGCTGAATGTGAAACACCAGCAGATGTTAAAAACTGTCTGGGTTACACGTGCATCACGTCGTGTGCTTCCTAACATGGATATGATTGGAATCTGGGCCTGTTCAAGCGGTGCTGGTATCATTGTTGTTTCTGAGACTTTCCAAATCTTTACTGGATAAAAACGTAGCAACTGATGGATTTAACATTTAGCTCTCAGACTGTCCCAGAAAAGGCGGAGGTCTGGAAGTTTATGTGAAGCTCTGTCTTGCTGCTCAAGTCTTGTTCTCTCCATCTGCACCTCAGCCATTTGAAATCTTGGCCTTAACTATTGATCTGTTTGGAAATCAGACTGTTGTTGGCTGCTATCAGCCTCCACCTGCTTCCCCCAGCACATCACCGTCTCTGGTTCAACTTTTATCTGAGCTGCATTTTAATGACGTCTTTCAGATGGATGATTTTCATTGGGACTGGCTTTCTTCTGTGTCTGATGATTTTAAGGCACGCTGCTTGTTTTTAAAACTGACTCAAATTATTTAAAGCCTCACACGCCTTGATCCTAAACACCCAGATAAATCTGCTCTTATTGACCTTTTTTAACTAATATGCTGCGTAAGTTTTCCACATCTGCAGTTTTTGCCAACGACCTGAGTGATCACTGCGTAGTTGGTGCTGTGAGAAACACTAAAATCTCACGCTCCGAGCCCGCATCAGTTTGAACTGGGGTCGTATTAAACAGGCTGACAATGTCAGTTTGGGAACATTTACAGGAGAGTTGTGTCTACTTTGTGGACAGACACGCCCCTTTTTGCCAGGTCAGGGTGAAAGGTCGGGACAGGCCTGGTTTGGTTCAGTACCGGCCGATCTCCTACATGAGAGAAACCAGGCCTGGGCAGGAAGTCTGGCTCTGATGCTGATTGGCTACGTTTTCATTAGCTGTGTAATCGGATTACTGCCTCCATCATCAAGATGTAACTATTTTTTACTTTAACGACTGACAGTCCAAACGACCGTAGGAGGTTTTGGCAAACTATAAAGTGTCTCTGCCAGCTGTGACTCCTCAGAGCTTCCTCCTCACTTAAATATCGACTCCACTCCTGTGTCAGACAAAACTGAAATGTTGCTTTAACAAACACTTTGTTGCTTCTTGCTCTTTGTTCAGCACAGTATCTGATGGTAAACCTCTTGCACACAACTCTGCTCGTAGTTCCTGCTTACTGATACCTTTTCCTTCACACCTGTCACAGTAGAAGAGGTTTGTAAGGCTTTGAATAGCCCCAACACCAGAAACTCGTCCTCACAATCGTTCTCCTTCCTTCTTGCACTTGGCTGCAAATATCATAGCTGAGCCAGTGTCTTATATTTTTAATCTTTCTCTACAACAGAAGAACACCACTATACTCTGTGTTCTCTGGTTAACTGGTCCTCATTGGTCTTACACAGGATGGTCCATTAGTATCATTTTATCTATCAATCTGTTTCTGGGTTACTGCCTCCTATTCATCAGAGTACATGTTAGGCAAACAGTTTAGTCACAGCCTGCAGTCTCAGGACATCATTACATTCACTGTTCCATCAGTTCATGCAGAGCTTGGGAAGAAGGCGTTCTCCTTTTCTGCTCCGTCTTCATGGAAAACATAACCGAAGGATTTAAGGCTCTCCGTTGATTTCACTTGCAGACTTCAAAAGACGTACACATGTTTTTGTGAAACCATCTCTGGGAACTTGTTCTCGTTTTTAATGTGACTGAGTACATTACACAAACTTTTCTCTTATTGTTGTAATTTTAATATGTGTGTCTGGAACAGGTCTCTCTTGTAAATGAGACATTGAGTCTCAATGAGCCGACCTGTATAAATAAAGCTTCAATTACAAAGTCCTTTGTATAAAAGCTCCTTCAGCTGCCAGTGGGACGTGCTGTGGCTCTATCGGTTGCAGAGCCTTTATATTGTTAGTTAGAAACTACAAATATAATGGCTCACTGTATTTCAGAATCAGAGAAACTTTATTAATCCAGGAGGGAAACTGAGTTGTCATAGCAGCAAATATACAAGAAACAACAAGCACTCATATAAAGTGAGTGTAGAAACAGAGTTATGATAAATAAATATTCAGATAAATAATATCAATATATAATATAAATAATCTATAATCCAGTTTTGAGTTCCCTCCCCAGACGCCTTAACGCCCACTCACATCCTGGGCCATCTGACCTCAGGAAATCACATGATAGGGTGGGGCCAGGTTTCACAATGAGCTCACCCGAAACCCTGGCTGATTAGGACCCCCACCCGCTTTCACACCTTGGCTCATGTGATTACGTAGAGGATCATCAGGGGGTCCTTTGTCACTCTTTGGGGGGAAACTCCCACTGGGTTTAAATCTGGGACTCCCCACCAACTGACCCTTAGAACTGAAGAAGCTTCTCAGATGAGAGGTGAAACGTCTTCAAGCAACTCAAAGAAGTCCAGACGCTTTTCTTTGCAAGCTCCTTAGTCTACAATGACCTGGATGACTGAGAACCGTCACAGACAACTCAGTCCCATATTTTAGGTTATTCTGAATAAATCATTCATGCCCTCTCTTTGGAAAGAAGCTGTTGTGGTTCCTGGTCCTAAATCTAGTCGTCCAAAAGTTCTAAACGACTTCAGGCCTGCTGCCCTCACCTCAGTCTTTGAAAAAAATCATCAGAAATGTGATTATGGAAGACACTGAACTTCAGCTTGATTCAATGCAGATTGCACATAAGCCCAATAGAGGAGTGGAGGACATGCTTTTGATTCTACTTCACCTGATTGTCAAACATGTAGAGAGTAAAGGACTTCAGTTCATCGATTTCTCTGCTTCTTTCAATAACACAGCCCCAGATTTGAATCAAAAGACTTTTAGAACAGTTTGAAATCCGGACAAACCTGAGCAAGTGCAGTCATATAAATATCTTGATGACAAATGCTATTATTTTTCTGTAAAGCAAATTGACCTAAAAGTAAAGTAACCTTGATATGTCAGGATGTAGATGTCCCACCCAACAACGTCACCCAGCCCTGAAACATCGGTACTGTTCAAGGCAGCATTGCTGTCCACACGTCCATCAGAGTGTTTCTTTGGACTTCATGGTGTTGCTGCTCCCAGTATTCTCTGAGACAACCTCTGAGGCCGTCACAGAGCAGCTGTATTTGTACTGACATTACATTACACACAGGTGCACTCTATTTAGTCATTAGCACTCATCAGGCAATGTCTATGGGCAACTGACTGCACTCAGACCAAAGGGGGCTGAATAATAATGCACATAACAATTCTCTTCACTCTGCTGACAAGAGATTCAACCCCCACTATGAGCACCTTCTAAAGAGCACCATTGAAAGTATCCTCACCAACTGCATCACTGTGTGGTATGACTCCTGCACTGGGTCCTGCAGGAAAAATATGACAACGGGTAGTGAGAGCAGTGGAGAGGATTGCAGGGTCCTCTCTTGCCTCCCTCCCCAGGAGATCTACTGTGCCTGCCTCATTCGAAAGGTCCTCTTCATTACAGGTGACTCCACTCATCTCTTCAACAGCGTCTTCAGTTTGCTGCCATCAGGAAGGATACTGAAGAGACCTTTTGACCTTTACATTTTCGTTAATATCTTTAAAACAGAAGCAGCAGAAACGAGAATTTTAGCAGCACAAACCAGCACAAGCGTAGCACAGTTGATTGACACCAGTTTTGTTTGATTTAATTAATGTGGGGGGGCTGGTTGACCTCTGGGGACCTCTAGAAATTTTCTTGAATATCTTTAAAATGATAGCAGCACAAACAAAAATTTTTACAGCACAAACGTAGCATAAACGTTTGATACCACTTTTGTTGGATTTGAAGAAGGTGGGGGGTCGCGGGAAAAACCAGCAAAAGAACTCGAGCAGCCGGGCTATGTAAAAGGTGTAGGGGGGCATGTTTGCGGTCACGTCCAGCGGGTGTGTGGGCTGTTTGAGTCATCTGTTACCAGGCAAACTCCAATGCAGCAGGCTGCTGAACACACACAGGCCTCCTGCATCCTCCTCTTCAGCTCTGCTTGCCCGATATCGTGACCTAAGCAGGGTCGGGCCTGGTCAGTACTTGGATGGGAGACCGCCTGGGAATACCAGGTGCTGTACGCTTTTGCACTTCCACACACAAACTGCAGAGGGCACCTCTGCTCCTGCTTGTGCTTAGAGGCATGAGAAGTTAACATTTATGGGTGATAAAATCCTTTTTCTATATTTTTAACATGAGAATATCAGTTTTCCATCTTGTGTTCCAGAGTAATCGGACAAAAGACAAACGTAGAACAAGGGAAAAAGAGGCCAAGTGTCTCACCTATAAAACAAAATGACTGTTTTCTGAATAGTCTCACACAGATAAACATTTGCAGGGAATACCTTTTCCTTCAAAACAAACGTCACAGACTGTGTTTTTCTTTACTGATTGTATTTGAGTAGAAACTCAGATTAAAATGGCATCAGTGCTCATAAAATGATTTAACTGTAAAAGTAGGTGTAGTGGATCACTTTGCATAGATCTAGATAAAAGTGCTGTAAGCAAAGACTACAGTGGTCATTGAGCAGCTGTTCCTATAATGTGAATCTGGGATAAAGGCACAGATTATTTGTTTGCCTTTGTTTCCTGGTTCTTTCTTTCTTATCCAAATGGAAAAAGAGAGCATAAAAGTACTGTTTACAAGCAGCTTATCTATCTCATTGTGCCCACTATCATAAAATCTTGGTTGACTGAGCACTGAGCCATCTACCACTCGAAATTGAACCTGTGTGGGACAACAACAAAGTCCAGTATACTAAGTTTCAGTAATGTGCAGTTTTTTCTGTGGAAGATGTAAATCTAAATAGATGTCCTATTGTATGCATAATATACCACTGAACTTTATAAAACAACTTCTAAAAGCAAATTTCGATTTATTTTAGATTTTCTCAAATCCAAACAGTGCTAAAAGCATGCACACAGTCAAATATTTTTCATACGAGGTGCTGAAGGTTCTGCAATGTTCTGTCAGTGCGCCCCAGGGCAGCTGTGGCTACAATGTAGCTGCCATCACCAGTGTGTGAATGTGTGAATGATGTATCTGTGGCTTTTTGTCACACTTGGAAACCACGGTGTTGTGCAGCTATTTGCCTTGTTGCAGGGTTTTTAAAAAACTGCAGTTTTGATTTTAGTGAAAGACACCGTCTCATGACTCATTGAGTGCCGCGACTGACAAGCCAATCCGTGGCCTGCAGTCTGACGATGTCACATTTCCTGACTGCTTGGAACCCCGACTAAGTCGTCCTGTAGCCCACATCATAATGTTTCCATCTCTCTGCTTGACTGCGGGGATGCTATTTTTTGCATCACACTCGTATTTCAAAAGGTCAGTTAAAGCCACATAATTGGAATTTGGTTTCATCTCCCCACAGCACTTTCTCCAAAGTCTTCCCTGAATCGTTTAGATGTTCACTGGCACTTGAGATGGGCCTATACATGTTTCTCCTTGAACAGGTAGCTACCCTATGTTAGCCTAGCTTTCTATCACTGATGCTCTGTGTGTATTGTTATGGTTCAAAATATGGGGATGGAGACAAGAGACAAGAGAAAAACCACAATAACAACACTGGTCCGGCCGGGTTGAGTCAAACGATGATTTTAATGATCACACGCGTGGGAGATGGACACTGATGCAGACAGCCTCAGATCTCAAAATGGTGGAGCATTGCTCAAACTCTTATAGCCTCTGGTTCTCCCACCTTATCATAAAAGCCTAAACATTCACATGCTTTTCTCTCACACGGCGCCTAAGCTACGACCTTGGCTCCCCGTTTATCTGCTCCTGCTGAGTTGGGGCAGAAAACTCCAGCACACTCTGTTCTCTTCTAATCAGACAAATAAGGCGATGGCTTTCTGCAGCAGTATTATGCATCATAAAACAATATCATTCATCCACAATAAATCAGCAGTCTAATGTAATGCAAATCAGTTTAACTAATGCAATAGTTGTCAGCTTCTTCTAATTCAGGAGAATAATGCAAACTAAAACTACATAATAATTCACAATCTTTAGTTAGGGGTATAACATGGCATAAAATAATATTATAATCTAACAGTATGCTGCTGCCTCTCTCTCATGTTACTTAAAAAATTAACCCCACAGCTTCAATAACCGTATCTAAAAATCTCTCAGTGAAAGTTACGGTTGTAGGTTTGGAAACATTTTGGGGTAGCCAGTGTTAAATAGAGACAGGGCCACATTCTTTATCTAGTCATTGTAATGAAAGAAGCACATTAAAAACTATATGAGAGTTTGCTTTTAACAAGCATGTAATGACTCTACTTAGTTTAGGTAGTCTTAGGGAGTCAAACTGAAAGTAGCATTTTGTGGATGTTTTCCCTGCTGCCCGATCCCATCAGTCTCTTAAAGCATCATTTCTTATGCGCCCTGGTGTGACAGTGGTTTCATGGCGCTACAGGTTACCTGAGCACATCAGGTATATTACGGTTGAAAACCAGTGCCCGGCCTTCCAGTGGGTGTTCGACCCCTCGTGCACAGCTCAGGAGTCTAAACGACCCAGCAGTTATGGACATGTGTGTTTTTGGTGTGCTGTCCCTCGTTCTCCCTGCTTGCAGGTATATCTGTGTGTGTGTGTGGATGCCAGAGTTTCTGAGAGCACCCATTTACAGGCACCTTCAGGCCTGGTGGGTGTGGCCCTGCCAGGTGGTTGGCCACACTTGAAGACCATCACACAGCTGATCAAGCCTTGTCGGAGGAGCTACTTGAGAATGCGGTGGCGCTCTCTCTGACGCTGGATCATTGCGTGACTTCACGTTAGTCTCTCGGCCAGTCAGTACGGATAGTCTGCCGCATTGTATGTGTCTTACGGCTGCCTGTTTGTTATCTCCCCAGGAGAAGCGTGGAGATGAGAGGGCAGCGAGCACGGGGTGCTCAGACACTGAGGAGCGGAGACAAGGAACACTAGCACTGGGAAGAGGACATTTCACGGGAGTCGGGAACGCACTGCGTATTTATTGTTATTTTCCATTCACTGTAAATAAACGCACTGCTTGCATTCAGAGCTCCGTGCCTGGCTCCTCCTTCCTCACATCCCCACGGTTGACGCTGGCCAACCGTGACAAATAGCTTTTCTTAGATTCATTATTAGTTCAACATTGACAAATAGTAGTTGACTAATATCAGGAGCCAAAAAGAAAACAAAAAACAAACTAAATAAATATTTCAGACGCTGAAAATAAATTATTACGGTTGTTTAAATTTGCTGTCAGCAAGTTAGGTCTAATACATGTAGTCAATCTAATGAATCAATATTACATGTAAAAAGTACAGAACTGAAAATGAAACTAAAATATAACGGTAAATGAACTGGTTCTTGTATAAAACCTTTCTACTCTCTACAACTTGCCTCATTCATGCACTCACTTTTTTCTATGCTTTTTCTCTGTAAGTGCTTTCTATCTAACATTAATACGCATTCATCCTCCCGATGGATGCATCGGAGAGCAACTTGGGGTTAGCGTCTTGCCCAAGGATATTTGGCAAGCAGGCTGGAGCAGGCGGGGATTGAACCAGCAACTTTCTGATTAGTAGGTTTCCTGCTCTACCTGAGCTACAGACACCCCAATTTGTGGTGCTCTGGAAACAACACGTTCTCATCCCAACAGGTAACGATGCTATGTGACAAATCATCGGTATGTGTAAATGTGTTTTTTGTTCTAATCATGAATCGCTTTGTAAAACAAGACCTGATAGGGTTAAGGTTAAAGTTATGGTTAGAGTTAATGTTAGGGATAGGGCTGGAATGGACGGCTGGAGCCTCTCCTCCAAGTGTGTGTTACTGCCGCCATCAGCATTCTGTTGTATTCTGTTGTCTGCTTTTCTCTGTAAGCGCTTCGAGCCTGTACTTTTTTGCTTTAGCTGAGTAATGAAGTTGAATCAGTACTTTAACTTTCACTGGAACAATAGTATTTTTACTTCTACTTAAGTGGAGAATGTCTGATCTTTTGCCAACTCTGGCCGTCTCTCAGTCTTGGAATACCCACTTGTTGTCCAGCGGTGTCCTGGGAATATGGGAACTAGACAGACTGGGGAAACAATGGGAGGAGACACAAAGATGGAATCACTTTTACCATCTTTTATGTATTTGCTGGTCGTCTTATTTCTTCTATTTTGCAAGCACAGTGTTGCAATCATTGTCTTTGTGGTACAATGACACAGGTAGAATGCAGGTGTTTTCATGTAACACGATGCCAGAAAGATGAGTAATGTGTTTTGAAGAGAAGATAAAACATCATGTTTGAACAAAGATAAGCAGCAGACACGTCTGTGTGTGAGTTGTTCAGGTTCAGTAAGAAGGTAATATGTCTGCAGAATTTGTAATTCTTATGAAGATATTGCTTGTACAATAAATAAAATCCCTTTAACTTCTTCTGGAGAGTGTCTTTATATATTTAGTCATTTTGGGGCGATCCTTTATTTAGTAGTAACTCTAGTCGGGGATATATATCAGAGTTTACTTTCAGATATGAGCATTGTGTTTCCTGTGGATGAATGAATGAATTATTTATTTATGTAATTTTTGAAAGACTGGCTCATGTAAAATCTCTGAAAGTATGACAAAGCTCTCCTGTTACACTTTATGGACACCTGAGCGTCACCATGAGGGCCTGTCTTTATTCACTTTATTCACTGAAATCCACTTTTATAATGAATTCACAGTAATCACTGACACCTTCAGAGCATTACATTCATTAAAGACGTCTTCTACACCTACTCTTCCAGACGACCGACACATGCTTCAACCACTGCAGGTTAACCAGCCACTCATCAGTAAAGCAAAAACTAAATGTAAATGTCCTCATGTGGAAAAGACTGAAACACAACTCCCATATATCACTAATGTAACAGATCCATTTAGGGAGAGTGAGAACACTAGGCTGGATGTGTTTTAATGCAGGAACATTCATCATGTCTTCAGTTCAACAAATCATTTACATAGAATATGTGAGCTGGATGGTTACACGACACAATGTGATTGTCAACAATAACTGCAATGAACGCTGGTTTGAGGGCGGAGTCAAGGAGGCCATTTACGTGAAAAGGGAAAGACCCTCTCTGAATCAAGGAGGGGGCCTAAGGGTACATCTGTCACCATCTTACAATGCTGTGATTGCAGCCGTTCTCCAACTCTCTGTGAATGGTACTCAGGACCATTGATCAGTGGTTGTTGATCAATGGTCATGAGAATTTGCATAATCATGATTAAGGAACTGACCTCCCAGCCCATTGTTCCTTCAGTCGGCTGGTTTCTCTGACTGAAAACGCTACGTCCAGAAGAACAGAATCAACTTTTGGAGATTTACTTCCCTGATGATTGAGCACGCATCAAGACCTTTTAATCAGGCCAACAAATATCTTGTACTCAATTTTAGCAGCAGCCATTGTGACACTGATGATAAAACTTGTGTAAAAGTGCGAAGCTGTAAAAAAGTAATTATAAAAAAGCGTTTTTGTAGCTGAATGTTACTGGATAGCTGTTTCATCTGTAACACATCAAAATAACCTGCTAAGGTTTAATAGGCTATAAGGAACACACTCACTTCCTGAGCCCTGGGCAATAAGAGACGTTTTGTGTTTTATAATTTATTGATATGTTTGATCCTTACTGACCTGCGTTAATGAAGCAGTCATTAGAGCACCATGTCCGCTAGAATAGTTCTGTAGTTTGATGCTTGAGTCGTTGCAGACTTGTTGAAACTCCCTCACCCGTCAAAGCAGCGTCTTTGTTATTCGAGTCCAGCAGATGGCAGTGTTTCACTGTCTGACGGCTGTCTGAAGCTTCAGCTGGATTATCCGTTTTCATGTTTGATTAGAGGTTTGTGTGTGTGTGGGTTTTTAGCCACGAGTTGTCCACGATAAAGCATATTGAATGGCCTGTCTAATATTGTTAGAATTCTCCTTTGGGTTAGTTTCATTACTCAATCGGGACATTTATTTGGAAAAAGACAAAAAGAGGGAAAAAAAAGAAAAAAAAAGAAAAGAATTAAAAATAAATAAATCCTCATAGTTTACATTTACAAATATCAATACTGAATGTTACGTCCCTCTGCAGCTTCTAATCGTCTCAGTGTTTTCAGCTGGTGCTAATTGGCCACACCTAGTCAGGTGTGGATAAAAGCATACCTGAGGCAAGCTTCCCAGCAGTGCACTAGTCTTTGCCTTGGTGGCACCAGCCATTTTAGCCAACCTGGTTTTCCATTTTAGGATGAAACCTCTTCTCACCCACACTCTGCTATTCATCTCTGTTTTTATGTTGCGGCTTTTGAGCCGGGTCGTAACACTGAAGATTACAAAGATCAACATTAAGACCAGTCTGTGCATTCAAAGCAGTGACAGAAAAGAGTGTGGGGCATTAACCCCCACTCACTTCACAGTTCACGTTCACAGCGAGCTTCGTCGAAATTTACAATGAGACCCTGAGGGACCTTGTGTTCACCGGCAAGTCCAGCAAGAGACCTGAGCATGAGATCCGCAAGACAGCCAGCAACGAATTGACAATCACTAATCTCACCTATGAGCGGGTCTCCAATGAGGATCAGGTACAGCAGACAGACATCTGTAGCTCAGAACAAATTAATTTCAAATCTGCTGACAAATTGTTACCAAACTTTGAAAATACATCAAACTTTATCGATGCTCTATGTTTTAAAATGTTCCCTCGTCCTCTCAGGTTCTCCGTCTGATTGCTTTGGCCAATCAGAATCGCTCCACTGCCCAGACAGCCCAGAATGACCGCTCGTCTCGCTCCCACTCAGTCTTCCAGCTGGATATTGAGGGAGTTAATGCCGGCAGGGATGTCAAGTGCAAATGTATCACACTGGAAGTACCAGCATCAGGAATGTGGCTTCTTCTTTTTGGATCTATAATATTTAGTCTGGTTAGTTATTGTTACTGTAACCAGTGCAAAATCTGCTCTGATGACTCAACGTTAATGTTTGAGCCCCTGAGCGCTAAAAGAAGTGTTTTGTAAAGTATTAAAACTACCTTTAATGGAAGGAAAAACGGATCACTGCTTCCTATAAGAGTTGGTTTTCTCTGTGTGTGTAGCCACTCTGTGCCTGGTGGACTTGGCTGGCAGTGAGCGAATGGTGAAGAGCCAGTCTCAGGGTGACCGTTTCAAAGAGATGACCGCCATCAACAGCTCACTGTCCAACCTGGGCGTCGTTATCGCCGCTCTGGCCAAAAAGGTCTGCAGCTGCAGTTTCTGTAGTCTTAGATGTCACACCTGCTTTCTTTACATTTACAGTATTAATGATTTTTTTGGCCTTTGTGTTCCAGGAGACTTACGTAGCTTACAGGAACTCGAAGCTCACGTACCTCCTTCAGGGATGTTTGGGGGGGAAACGGCAAAACGTGAGTTTGTTGACATCACAAATCTTTATAATGACGACACATAAAACTGAAGGAATTTATCCCCAAAAAATATTTAACAGCGTTTGATCTCATCACTTCAGATTGTGACTGTTTATTCTTTGGCACTAATTTTGGATGTCTTTATTTGCAGCTTGATGTTTGTTAACATTACTCCGGAGCCCAACAGCTTTGGGGAAACTCTGAACTCATTGAGGTTTGCCAGCAAGGTCAGTGCAGTCTTGTTTCCAGTGTTCATTGGACAGAGTACATTAATGATGTCCTTACATCAGCTGTTTATGGTAAACCAAAGCCATACTCCATATCCATTTTAATACCTTGGTGTGTAATTCATACTCACATTTTGTCTGAAGAGTAGGGATGTTCCTGGCGTCTTATTTACTAGTCGACTAATCGAGGGGGAAATAATTAGACTAACCAACTAATGTAAAACTAAGGAACATTCAGATATTGAGTTGATTTTCAGAACTGATTAATAGAAACTGTCAAACTAGACGCAGAGGTATCTTAAACCATTTATCACATTCTGTTAAATACAAATGAAAATACGTTACTACAAAAGATGTTCTATTAAAATATGACAATCATTTGAGAATCTAAAAGTACGTCTAAGTGTGGCGAGAATGATTCAGGTAATACATTATACAGCCGTTTTCTAGTCAGGTTGTGGGGGCAGCAGGAAGGACTACTCCTGACCACAGCTGATAGATGTAAACTGGCTAGCATGACCAAGGATGCTGGGGCCTCCTACTGGTAGGACGTGCCCAGCTGGAACAGCCTCCTGGCCAAGGTGGCTGTCACCTTTTGATGTGAAGGAGTAGTGACTCTACTCTGAGCCCCTCCCCCATTGACTTAACTGCTCTCCTAAAGGAGAGGTTTTCCACCTCTCAGGAAACTAATTTCCTCTGCGTGTATCTGCGATCTCAGTGTTAACAAGAAGATCAGGGTAGATTAATAGATTTATGGCGTTTCTCAACAACAGTGCACCATCTGGTGGTAGATCGCTGCCTAACATTTAGAACACAATGTACCAGCATTGGGCATCAATTAAAATGTTAACAATTAGATTGAACGACTGGTAAGTCTGATACAGACTAGTGACAATTAGTCGACTAGTCACATAAATCCCTGATAGAGCCCACAGAAGTGGCCTGCACCATGTGCGTGGCTTGCTTTGCAGTTTAACCCTCAGTAGGACCTACAGCCATTTTTCATCCCCAGCGTTTTTTAATATTAGGCCATTTTCACTGTGTTGAATAGAATATAGCCAAACCTTCCGACCCTTTTTTTTTCTTTTTTCTTTAGAATTGCAGTCTCCGTTTATTAGATTCGCTTAAAGTGGCTAAGCTACAAACCGCCATCCACATGAGGTCCTAGAGCCATAAATCGCCCCATTGAAACCCATTATAAACGCTATTTTTCACTGCAGAATTATTACCATTAACGTATGGGTGATGGCTTCTGTTTCGGTTCCGTGTTGGACAAGGGGCCTTAGAATTGTAAATTGTTTTTATTTGGCCACCGGGTGGCGCCCTTGTTCCACATGTGAGGCCTGCTGGAACATAGACCTTTTCCAGCGGGCTGCTCGAGACATACACCCGGGAAAGGCAGACTCATTCCCCGAGTGCAGCAGCAGCTTGGCCCGCTGCTCGTTCGGGACCATTTTCTGCCCTTAGGGCTGTTAGAGGGTGCATTTTGACCTTTATATTTAAAAAATAAATAAAATAAAGGTCTCTCTGCCTAAAAGAAAAAAAATTTGTGTCTGTCTCATTCTAAGTTTAGATAAAAGCCTTCCCTCTTTGAAGTACACCCTGCAATGCAAACAAATCTAACATGAAAACAAGAATAAAAAAACAAATTAGACTTTATTTTGTCGCCAACCTCAGCTTGTTTATGCAGGTGCAGGCAGGAGAGGTTATAAGAATAAGCCGTAGCGCGGGAGTAGGCATTTTCACGATGGCACGCTACCGAGGAAGTAGTGGACATCCTGATGCGCTCTGACAGCGAGGATCTCTCCTCTTCATCTGCCGAGAGTGACTCTGATTCCGGGGGTGACACGGATGATTCGTCTCTCGACACTGATCACCAGGAGTCGTCCTCTGATTTTTCTTCTGAAGATGAGAACGAGGGGAGGACGCCGGAGGAAGCAGCGGCGTGGACCTCCAAAGATGGGAAGAAATGGTCCGCAACAAACGCCGAGACGCTGCGCTACGTCGCAGCACCCACGGGGCTTATTCCGGGACCGACCCACTACGCCGTAGCCCGAATTACGGACCCACTCTCCAGCTTCAGGTTGTACATAACTGATGGGATTATACAGCATATAGTTGCAATGACAAACCTTCAGGGCAGACGCTACATCTCATTCTGGAGAGATTTAGATAGCAACGAAATGCTCGCTTATGTGGGGCTGCTAATTTTGTCCGGTGTATACCGGTCAAAGCACGAGGCCATCGCCAGCCTTTGGAGTGAGAAAACGGGAAGGAAGATTTTCCGTGCCTCAGTGGCTGAGAAAAGATTTTGTCACATAACCAGAGCGCTCCGATTTGATGACAAACTCACCCGACGTGCGGACAAATTGGCTCCCATTCGGCAGATATGGGACATGTGGGCACACCGCCTGGGGATGTTGTTTAGTCCAGACCGGGACCTTACGGTGGATGAGCAGCTGGTACCGTTCAAGGGAAGGTGCAGTTTCCGCCAGTATATCCCCAAAAAGCCTGCGAAATGCGGCATAAAGGTCTGGGCAGCATGCGATGTCAAGACATCATACGCCTGGCGGCTGCAGGTTTACACCGGGAGAGCAGCGGGCGAACCGGCCGAGGTAAACCAGGGGATGAGGGTCGTCCAGCAGATGACTGACGGGCTCCATGGGCATGTCGTCACAGTCGACAATTTTTTTCACCTCATCTGAACTGGCAGAGGAACTCCTCAAAAATAAAATGGCTCTGGTCGGCACAATCCGCCAGAACAAAAAAGGAATCCCACCCGTTTTGCGCCAGATGAGAGGGAGAGCCGTCTACTCCTCGATCTTTGCCTTTTCAGCGAAACAGACCCTAGTGTCGTACATTCCCCGACGGGGCAGGAATGTGCTTTTATTGAGCACGAAACACGTCAGAACAAAGCCACGCCCAGACAAGGGTGTGTGTGTGTGTGTGTGTGTGTGTGTGTGTGTGTGTGTGTGTCCTCCTGCTGACCAAAGGGTCATAAACGCAGGAAGGTTACATCAAAAGAAGCACAAGGATGTGTCTGTGATAAAAGACTACAGCCCCCCACCTTGATCCTCGAGAATCTGGGGGGAAGGACAGTGGAATTTCTTTCATCAGAGTTAAAACAATGTACAAATGGTAAACATAAAAATGACAAACAATTCACTCTAACACCAGACCCCACCGACTCCGCCCCCCTCTCCAGGATGCTCACAGGACTCTGCAGGATCACACCCGTCTGAGGAAACGGAACTCAACATTAAACTCGCAACCTTCCACCTGCTGTCGACGGCACTGAATGAGTATGTGCAGGAGATATGTTATGGATGCCAATCCGGTCACCCCAGCCAGTTACAACACAGTTGCCTGTTTGAGCTGCCTGTGTTTTTCTTCGAGACCTGCTATGATGAGGTGATGGAAAAGCTCCGGACGCCCCGATTCATCCCGGCCATCCGTCTGTTTGTTTGCTCATACAGTGTCAGTGAGGCTGAAGCACAAATCATCAGCACTGCAGAGCGTCTTCTGTGTGAACTGAGATCAGTGCCGCACATTGTTTGCACCACTGATGAGAATGTCGGATACCTGCTAAATACCAATCATCACACCCGCGGAGTTAAATCAGCGCTGCTCCACATGATTGGAAACTACTGGTCTGGGAGACACAAGATTTAATGCACATCTGTTATAAAAACCTTACTGTGCACTACACAGAAAATGAAATAAAAACGTATGCTAACACTTTTTTCTGGTCATTTGTATTTGTGTTTGGTCAAAGTGATTATGGAAAACACGCTGAGAAAAATATATCACAACCCTGCACACCCAGGGGGTTTAGGAAGTGTAAAGAAGCTCCGTATCGCTGTCAGTGAGGCAACAGGCTTAAAGCCGTCATTACCTGACGTGGAGCGTTTTTAAAAGGAGATGACACGTATACTCTTCATAAACCTGCAAGGATAGAGGACACAGAAATGCAAGGATACAGAAATAGAGTTTTGGTTAACGGGACTGACAAACAGTTTCAAGCTGATTTGGTTGACATGCGTGAATATTCTGCGGATGATGATAATGTTAGGTACTTATTGACATGCATAGATGTGTTTTCTAAGTATGCATGGGTTAGGTGCCTTGAAACCAAGACAGGACAGGCTGTTGCTGAGGCTTTTGGTGATATTCTGAGAGAGGGCCGTGTGCCTGAAAAACTCCAAACAGATTTAGGGAAGGAATTTTATAATAAACATTTAAAAAACTAATGGAGCAGCATAACATCACACATTTTTCAACCTTTAGTGAAATGAAATCATGTGTGGTAGAGCGTTTTAACCGCACCTTAAAGGGGAAAATGTGGAAATACTTAACATCAGTTAACTGGCCAAGATATGTTAATGTGATCCAAGATCTTGTACAGTCCTATAACCTGTCTTATCACAGCTCTATCAAAATGACCCCACCGAGGTGTGCAAAGATAATGAGAAAGCAGTCTTTAACACCCTGTACAAAATGAAACCCCAAAAACCGGTGACTTTTAAATTTAATGTGGGCGATACAGAGAGAATATCTAAACTACGAGGCATATTCTGAAAGGGTTACCATCAGACCTACACAGACGAGTACTTTACCATAAAGGAGCGTTTAGGAAGAGACCCTCCCGTATACAAACTGGAGGATCTCACAGGAGCTGCAGTGAAAGGTGTATTTTATGAATACACAGCAGGTGACTATTGACAAAAACAAAAGGTTTCAAATAGAGAAAATACTTGGCAGAAAAAAGAGGACCGAAAAAAGTTAGCGCTGGTCAAATGGCTCGGTTGGCCTTCTCATTTGAAAATCATGGATCCCTGAAAAAGACATCGTTGAAGTGTGATTAACAGAGACGCCGCAGCTCTGCATACTTTCATTCTGCACTAGACAAAGACTGATAAAGGAAGGAAGGAATGGATAAAACGAACAACAACAACGCAGGCTTTTATGTGAGCCTCTTCTCGAATGCTTCAGCACATGTTTATCCAGGCAATAAGAAATCTAATTTTAGAACAAAGCTAGCAAAACCTGTTGTTTTAAATGAACCGTATGAGGTCGGTGTTATAGAATTTCAATACCCAAGACTATGGTTGTCTTTTCCACAATCAGATTCGCGAGTGGAAATTTATGATCCAGTCAAAGATGGAGCATTGTCCATAACCGTGATTGAGCTGTCTGTGGGGCATTATGCATCTGTGGCGCAGATAATAAAACATTAAAACATAACACCGACATTAAAACACAATACAGTGAAGTTAGTAACTATGTTAGTGTTATGGGCCCTAGGGGCACAGTTCTCACATTTAGAGGGAGACTGGCAGGAATCTTAGGATTCAAATCAGAAGACCCGTTTGTACTTCATTATAAAAACACATACGCACCACATCCTGCAGACGTATACGGCGGAAAATAGAACATTTTTATTTATGCAGATATTGTTGATTACCAGCTTGTGGGTGACGCCCATGCGCAGCTATTAAGAGCAATAAATATAACAGACGATGACCGTCGGGGAGCCATTCTTCAATTTGACAGCCCACACTACACAACAGTCTCGAAATCCTTAATCGATGACATAGAAATTGATTTGAAAGACGACCAAAATCAACACATACCCTTTTTATACGGGAAGGTGTTTGTCAAGTTCAACTTCCAACCCATAAGACACCATTTTTAAAAAATAAGGATGTCTGTCAACAACACAGATGAAGCAAAATCTGTAAGATATTATTTAAATCAGGCTGGTGGCGAATTGAATGGTTATATTGGGACCAGCACGCAATGTGGCGCAGGTCTGGGAGGTTTGTTCAGCAGCCTGTTTAGAATTGCTGTACCGTTGTTTAAAAAAGGAGTCAGCATAGTCAAACCCCACCTAAAAACAGCAGCATCAGGCATAGTGTCTGATGTGATATCCAACATAACCAAGCCAACATCTACTGAGCAGGATGGCAACAGCTTGTATGTGTATACACCCAAACCATCTAAGACCCCTCCCACTGCACGCATGCGTGATACGCCGCCGCCTAAAAAGCGTAAAACGACAAAACCTGCCAGGAAAGCCACCAAACGGAGACAACCACGCGGAGTGAAAAGACCCAGAACCAGTCGTTCAAAAACTACAGCATGTGACATCTTCTAAATGGCTCTGTTACACAACCAATCAGAGAATGTCTAAAAACAGAGCTCGATCTTTTTACTGTCCCATACACACAAACGTCCATAGAGAAAACGACCTTTATTGAAATTCCCTCAGTTTCTGCAATCACAGACGGAGGTCCAATCGAGTTTAAATCTCATCGTCCGGAGAGGATTACCTGGATCTAAACGATTCCTATATCTACACACGAGTAAGAATCACAGATGCTGACGGCACAAACTTAGGCAGGGATGATTATGTAACGGAGCGGAAAGGCTGATTTTATTTCCACAGTGTTTTGTGTTTTTTTTTTTTTTTAAAAGGAAGGAAACCTTCCTCAAAACGGGCAGAGCAGTGGAGCCGCCAAGGGAAAGCACACAATTTAAACTGTAAGATTAAAAATATAATTTATTATATTTAAATAGTTAAAAATGTAAAATGAATTAAAACAACCTTGGCCAAGGGGTAACACAGTAAAAATCAATAAAGCATAACATTAAAAGTCCTGTGGCCTGCGCCACGACCTAAAAGTCCCAGGGAGCTAAGAAATCCAGCAGGTGGTATAACCAAAGGAACCAGCGGAGTCCTCGCCTCCCTCTCGCACTCACGCCCCGATATGCCCGGGTGGGCAGAGCTCTCAACTCCGCCCGCCGCTTCTTTAAAACTGGAAATCGGCACAGCCGTCTCGTGGCTTCCGCTGGTGCTCTCTGCGCGCTGGTGCCTCTGTGCGCTGGTGCCTCTGCGCTGGTACTGTTGCTCTCTGCGCGCTGGTGCCTCTGCGCGCTGGTGCCTGCATTAGCCAACTCTAGCCGCCTTAGAAGAAGGGAAAACCCGGCGGCATCTCGCCGCCCTATCGATGTTTCTGTTCCGGTTGCCACCGCTTTCCTGTGGCACACCAACCGGCACCAGCCCGTCTGGGCTTGTGGCACCGCCACCGCCTGATACCGTTCACTCTCTCAGTCCTCACTCCACCATCAATCTCCTCTCTCTCGTCTCCCATCACTCTTATTGGCCTCCGGGACCTCACAGGTGTGTCGGGTTCATAATCAAGGAGGGGCGGAGACTTTCCAGGACAAGTCACCGATGAATACCATAAAACATGCAATAAAACCAAGAATAGAACACTATACAATATTAAAATATTAAAGAAAGTAAAAACAAAACCAAACATGCACAATAAAAATATCTTAGGTAACTTGTCCCTCTCCACCCCGTGACACAAACGTGGGACTTGTTAATTATCCAGGTTGCACCTTATTTAGTCAGGTAGATGTAAATTTGGGGGATCGCTTGATTAGCCAATCATCCAACACGTATCCATACAGAGGCATAATAGAATGTCTTATCAATTATAATAAGCAGACTTTAGACACACAGTTCAGCAGCGCTTTATTCTGTACAGACACAGCCTCGCACATGAATGATACATGTATAGAAGGGGAGAGCCAGGGTCTGGTGACCAGAGGTACTTATACAGCGAATAGCAGTATTGTTGAATTGATTGCTCCAGTACACGCAGACCTGTTTTTTCAAGAAAAATTATTACTTAATGGAATCGATCTGTCGCTGAAATTTGTGCGCTCTAAAGACGAATTTGCTCTCATGACTGGAGCTAACACCGCGTATAAAGTTAAAATCGTCTCTGCCAGCTTATTTGTGAAAAGAATCAGTGTCTCACCAAGTGTCAGGCTGGCACACGGCAAGGCTCTGCATCATGCAAATGCAAAATATGCTGTAGGCAGAGTTTCTTTAAAGACCTTCTCCACACCTGCTGGGGCAAGAATATCAACTAATTTATTTATGGGCAGGTTGCCTAAATTTGTCATCATCGCCTTCGTGGATAACGAAGCTTATCCTGGTTCTTTTACACGTAATCCATTTAATTTTAAAACTGTGATATAGAACTCATGTGTTTATACGCTGATGGACAGTCGTATCTGGCCAAACAATTCCTGTTTCAATCTGGAAGCTGATGAAGGACATTCAGGGAACGTATCATTAGTTCAAACAGGGAGCGTGAGGCTGGAAACCCGTTTCAGAAATCCGCTACCCCGAACAATGAACCTGGTGTGTTACTCTGTATTTGATTCAGTCATCCAAATATCTAATATGAGACAAGTGCTGCTGGACGACTACTAAACATTCAAAATGAATACAATAGAACTAACCAGCATTGTTAAAAGGATTAGTAACAGGGCTCATCTTCTAGGCGTCTTAGCATGTGACCAGCTGCCAACAAAGCCCATCAGATATCCATGCATGGGCATTGTGAATACAGATCCATCAGACTTACCTGGGAAGCACTGGTTGGCGTTCAATATCACAAAAGACAAGCAAGGGCACTTTTTTGACAGCTTCGGTAACTCACCTGATAAGTTTTCACCCGAGATAAAAGTTTTTCTTTTAAAAACACCGCTCGGATATTGTATTCTGGGAGACAGGTTCAGAAGGACTTTTCGGTAACCTGCGGACAACACTGTGTGCTTTTTCTATATCATGTCCAAAAAGGAGCGTCTTATTCAAGACTAATTAATATGTACAGTGATAACCTTGTTTGTAACGATGCAATGGTTTGTCATTTTGTTAACAAAATAAGACCTGTTTCTGCATGTTTTGAAAATAACTTTGATTGTGTGCAGCGCGGATACTGATTCAAGTAACAAATAATAAAAGATAACAGAAGAGAATATCGTTTCATCTGGTATTTATTTTCACCTAATTGCTAAAAACATTATTTAGTAATAATAAAATCTTTAAACATCAGCATAGAGTTCAAAAAGTAGTAAAAAGGGGAAAACTGTCATCTGTTTAACTAAACAATATAGACATAAATAAGAAAAAAACACATAAGTAGTAGTGTATAAAAAGGGAAACAAATGCGAGGGTAAATGATCTTTTTTTCAAGAATAAGAAAAACAAACATAATTTTAAAATTCATTAAAAATCGATCCACCCGCTTCTACTCTGCCTTGATTTTTTATGTGTGGTAAATAAGCTTTGATCGCTCAGTGACCGCTTCTTGTGCAAACCATTTGTTTCCACACTCGGGTCGCCAGTGTCGCCTTTATATTGGCTAATAGTCCTCCTCACCTCAGCATTAGGAAAAGCAGACAGAGACTTTCTCCCTCACTATGTGTTAATAGACCTCTCTGCATTGAATCACACTTGTTATTAATCTCTGTCTCTCTTCCACAGCATGCCTCTTGTCCCATCTTCGTTCTCTCACCCCAACCACTCCTGGCAGATGGCCGCCCCTCACTGAGCCTGTTACTGCCGGCGCTTCCTCCCTGTTAAAAGGGAGTTTTTTTCCACTGTCGCCAATGTGCTTGCTCATAGGGGGTCATGATTGTTGGGTTTTTCTCCTTGTGTATATTATTTTAGAGTCTACCTTACAAAGTAAAGCACCTTGAGCCGACTGTTGTTGTGATTTGGTGCTGTATCAATAAAACTGAAGTGAATTGAAATAACATAAAAGGACATAATGCTGCAGGTTGGCTTTCTTTCTTTTCTGATTCACCAGTTTGTATGCATCTTTTCACAGGAGTGACCTAAGGACGGCTGTAGCCTACCCTTATTTACTTATATAATGAACAACATATAGTGTAATGTGGTGTAAAATAGAGTGTTTTCTTTTAATTTAATGACATAAAGCAGGGATCAAATGTTTCCATGGTGACTGTTTTAGAATTGTGTATTTTTAAATCGGCATCAGACTTGAAAAAGAGCTCATCTGTGCAAGAAAAACCATCAAGTCAGGAGTATTTTCATATCTACATTTGATCTTACACAAGTTTTGAAGAGTTTTGGAAAGTTTCTCTTCCCCAACTGTGATAGAACAGCAGCGTTTTAATGGAAGCCAGTAAAGGGATCTACAAACCCATCAGGGTATGTGACACTTTTTGTTTTTACTGCATTTTTGAAGAATTTGATGTAGTTTTAAAAAGCTGACAAACTGAGAATCAATTTAAGTTACAATGAGTAATTTCTTATTTCTTTGACAGGTGCTGTTCAACACACCCATATATAACACAGCTGTGGAGATCTGCTGGTATCTACCAGGTTACAGGGCTCAGGTAAGACCCAGATCCATCCAAACCAAAACTGAGATAAAATGTCAGGTGATTTCTGAAGACCTGGGACTGATGCTGATTAAATGTCTCCTTTTATTTTTAGATTGCAATGATGATGGAATTCCTCAGACTTCAGAAGGAAAACCAAATACCATCAAGCCTCACTGCAGAAGATATGGGAGATCTTTTGGTGGAGAGGAGCAAAGAGACAGTCAGAGAGCAGTGAGTTACTGTGACACCTACAGACCATCCACCTCACACCTGAAACTGTTTGTGCTGAAGTGTAAATGCTGAGAGAAAACCTCTCTTTTGTTTTCTTTTGAAGACTTTGGGAGTTTGAATTGGAGGGTTTGGAAGAAACAGAAGCCAAACCTCTTCTGAAACTGGTAAGACTAGAAAACTCACAAGAGTTTTAGTCATTTGGAGATGTTTTTTTGTTTTTTTTACTACAATCACATAACCTCTCAACAAAACTGCAATGTAAACATGCTTTCTGTTTCAGGTGTGGGCAGTGAACACAATAAATAAAATGAGGGACATCGAGTTTCAAGCCCGGATGCTGCTGGAATTTCCAGAGGCCATACCTCCTAAATTTCAGTGAGTCACCTCTGACATAAAATCATTAACAGTCCAGCTACAGTATTTCAAAATTTCTGTTATTTTTTTAAATAGGTGTAAAAGATCGTTCTTATAACTTTATTCTGCAGAACACCTAAGCTCCTCAGCAATGTCAGGAAGTACATTGACCTCCTTAAAGAGAGGCAGCAGGACGCACAAACCTCCAAACTGTTCACTGCAACAGACGTGGTGATAGAGGTGGTTCCCCGTGTCCTGCATGGCTTCTGGAAGCTTCCTTCTTACCCCCTACTGAACATGTCCTCCCAAAAATTGAGCATCCTCTCCACCAGTGTGACAAAGGCCACTTTGGATCGAGTGTCCAAATCTCTCCTAACAACGGAAAACCAGGCCATCTTCTCAAGGTCCATCAGAGATGACATGGTGCAAAGTATCCTGTCTGAAGTCAGAGAGAAATATTCAGAAAAGATTCTGCTGAGCCACATTGCAAACTTTGCACCAGGACTACTCAGGGCAATTTCTGATGTAGCAAAGACGAGCATATGCCAGATCTTCCAGCCCCCTTGTGAAAGTCCAGTAGTGTCTGATGTTCTTCCAACTAAAGAACCTCATCCTGAAGGTCTGCTGAAGTCAGATGTTCTTCCCACTTCCCAACCTCCAGTTGAAAGTTCACGAATTGCTGATATTTTTTCCACTCACGAACCTCCTTCCAAAAGTTCAACAAAGGCTGATGTTCTTCCAGCTAAAGAATCTGCTCATGAAAATCTGCTGAAGTCAGATGTTGTTCCTACTAAAGAACCAAAAGGACCTGATCGTGAACGTGTTCTGAAGTCAGATATTCTCCCTACTAAAGAACCACAAGAACCTGCTTGTGAAAGTGTTCTGAAGTCAGGTGTTCTTCCTACTAAAGAACCACACGAACCTGCTCCTGAACGTGTTCTAAAGTCAGATGTTCTTCTTACTTCCGAACCTCCTTTTGAAAGTTCAACAAAGGCTGATGTTCTTCCGACTAAAGAGCCTGCTTGTAAAAATCTGCTGAAGCCAGATGTTGTTCCTCCTAAAGAACCTCAAGAACCTGCTTGGGAAAGTGTTCTGAAGTCAGATGTTCTTCCTACTTCCGAACCTCTTTTTGAAAGTTCATCAAAGGCTGATGTTCTTCCTACTAAAGAGCCTGCTTCTGAAAGTCTGGCAACGTCTGATGATCTTCCTAGTGAGGAACTCCCTTCTGTATGTCTATCCATGTCTGAGCCAGTTGTCTCTTTTACTAATAATTCAGAGAAGTCTGACAACATTAAAATCAAGGAGAAAAAGGAGAAAAAGAAGAAAAAAAAGGGCTTCTGCCAAAAATTCAGAGCCCTGTTCTGTTGTTGCTTCAGACCCCAAGAAACTGACTGATTTTGAGAATCCAATCTGTTTGTTCCAACTCTACAAAATCAAATAAAATGATTAATCAATATTTTTTCCATGAGTCTGCATCTATGATTAAAGAATATTTTTCCTTCAGATGTTTATAAGGGTTCTCAAAATACCTCCACAAGTCCAACAATTGTTAACATATTAGTGTTGTTATCTTTAAGAGAATCTGAACTTATTCTTACTCTTAACATATCAACAGCAGTAACTGAAACCTGGAAATGAAAAAAAAGTTACCAACAATTATTAACATTGCTTCACATCTTTGTTTAGTAATGGCCCAGATACACATTGGCACATAGCAGGACCTCAGTGTTTATGAGTATTCTTCCAGACTTAGGAATATTAATAAAAGGAGCATCTACATGCCACAAAGCTGATGAGAACCACACATGTCTTCCAACATCCTCAGATTTGTGTTTTACAATTAAGAGGAACTTTGCATAATGTTTGCCATATGCTCAAATCCTCAAAGGTCTATTATTTTTCATAGTTTGTCCTTTCAACCAAAGTTAAAAACTTCTGCGGACATCAGCAGTTTATTCTTTTGCAATCAAACTCTTAAAATTAGAACATTTCCACCAAACCTGGGTGGGTGCTGGAGCTCCAGGAAGGAAAACTCAGAAGAGGAGGAAAAACAGTCCAAAGAAACAGTTCAGGAGGCCAACCGCATGGCCATCAACTGAGACAATTCAGTTCAGGAGGCGTTTCTCCCATTGAAAATGCTACGTCCAGGTGAACAGAATCACCCTTTTGGGATTTCTACCACGTATTTATCACTAGATTTACTAAACCTGCGCAAATTTGCGTAACTTCCCTAAACCCAACACCCCCTAGAATTACTGGCTTTTTTATTTTCTGGTGCAAGTCCCGAGGTGTTAATCACCCCTGCTGAGATTTCCACAGGTCGTCAGCTCATTTCTCCTCCAGCTTTTGTTGTGCAAACCACCCATTATCCTTGAGGCCTGGCACATTTGCATTTGCTCACTCAGAGTTGCTCAGATCCAAGTCAGGCCAAACCTCTGTGTTACGACTTTCAGAAATGCCTGCCGTATCTATACAAAATATCCCACACATTGACTGACCTGCAAATATAAAAGACACACATTCACACCTTCCTTGAGTCTCAGCACAGATCTTCCATTGTTCCACTGTGACTGTGTATGTGAGGGAGTGGCATTGCTTGACTACAGCACAGTGCTGTGCATAAAAGCAGACCGACCCAGACGGGAGAATCATTTCTTGTTCGCATTTCTGAGAACGCACATCAGGATGGCCTCCGTATCACTGCCACGCAGGAAGAACCTCTCCGCGCAACAGGCTTTGGCTTTGCTTCAGAAAATGGACGAAGCAGATTCTGATGGAGGAGAGGTTTCATTTGTCCAGCAGGCCACTGATACCTCCTCAGAAGAATCTGAAAAGGAGACGGAACAAGAACCCAACATGCCGATGTAGCCAGATGGGCTACTCGCCTTCCGTTTTTTCTACTCTCATTCTCTCTCTCTCGCTCTACCACCCTCGCTCTCTTTCCGCTGCACTCGCTCCTTGTATCAGGTGATTGGGTTAATTGGGAACCCACCTGCACATTGATTGCAGGGCGGCGCTAGCCCGTATAAAGCTAAGCCGATGTTTTGTTGGATTAATCCCTCCTGAGCTTCTGGTGCGATACAGCAGTAAATGCTGGCGTACTGCGACGGACTGGATCCTATTATACAACAGAAAGGACAAAGTGTGGCTCTAACAGCTGTTGAACGCACACAGACTGTGATGTTCTCCACACGTCACCCATCGCTCTGCACTTTTCGAGCATCCAACTGTTTTTCTGCTACATAACATCACTGCAGGAGAAAAACAACGGACAGACAGACAGCACAGTGTGACACGAGCAGGTCAGACCACCTGTGTGATCTCATGAGTCTGTGAGGATATGAGGCATCTTATGGTATCAAAGCCCTGGAGTCTGTCAAACATGGCTACATGTAAACACTGCTACATGTTAGGTGAGCTAACATTTAACTGACTGCACTTTTTTTCAGTCTCAGTTTAGGTCATTTATGTCCTTACTGCGAATCACTGAAAGGAAAAGCTGGCTTTTATCGCTCTGATGTTACGCACATCATGCAGCACAGATTCATCTCTGATCACAAGACTCATGTTTCAAAATAAAAGCGAGCTAAGGCTTGAAAAGAGGACGACGACTTTATGACAATCGCAGAGAAAAGAGCAACGAAACGATTTAAAACTTGATGAAAATGTTTTCTCTCACTGAAAACTAGCAAATCCTAATAAACAGCATGACTGGCCCTCTGCTGTGAGGGGGCTTCAGTGGAGATGACTTCTGCTACAGCGACCTTCCTGCTACCGGATGGTCACATGATAACGATCAACGTTATGACAAAAATCAAATAAATGTCGAAAAAACAAAGACAAAACTGATCGGTGGTAAGGATGAACTCATTTGAAACCTCAAGCTAACGGCCATTTTTTCTTCTCATTACAAACTGCACCTGTTGTCTTTTGTCATCACAAAATAAGCATATCATTCATTCACTCCAAAAAAAACCAAAACAAAACAAAATAAACAAGAAACTTAATATTTACAAATATTTTGTCTGTTTTTTTTCTTACACTTAAAAATGTACAGCTCTGATCTTCTTCCAGATGTTTCGACTCCATCCGTCTCCCAGTTTGGTATTTTCTTCTCTGTCCAGTGACCTCAGAGTGAGCGCTGAATGTGCCACAATGGCGCCCTCTAGTGTTAGCTTATAAAACAGACAAGGAGAAAGAACAGAGCCGAATGAAAGGACTCGTTTGTGTTCTCTCCTCTGCTGTAGCTGTGTGGTGCTGAGGTTAACTACACAACCCCTCGCCACCTCCTTATACACAGGAGTGAGTACAAAAGGGTTCGTACGGACGCATCAGCCGGCCGTCCTTCTGCTCGACACTGTTAGCTGAAAGATGATCGGATCATCCTCTGTCCTGTATTTAAGGCTGAGAGTCTTTGTCCAGTCTCTTTTCCACAGCTACTGTCCACAGCACTGATCCACCTGCAGCACAGCCCCACTCAGTTGTTTTATGATTTACATTGTGCACGTTTCCCTTCCACTGAGCTTACAAAACCTCTGACAGGAGAAGTCAGGCATGTGTTTCCCCCACCTCCCCTTTTAGGCAGTAATAAAATAGAAAACAAACAATCAAACAGGCTAAAGCTAGAGCACAAGCAAAGACAGCACCGGTGACTAAGTTCTCCCATACTGGACGTACGCTACCACGTGGGCTCAAACAGCAGCACATCAGCTCAGTTTACATACTGTTGACATCTTCATCAGAGGATCAGCAGGGAGCGCTGCTGAGCTGCAGTGGTCTCCACCAGAGTGACGGAGCAGGAATCACAAACAGCACAAACCCACCGTGTTGTTTCCACCCTGTTCAGGAGATCTGAGCCCCCATCCCTTTTTTTCATGTTGCAGCTCTGCACTGCAGGCCCTGAACGCCTCCCGGTTACCCTCAGTGTGCTTAGAGTTTAATTTACAACCGACGAGCTCACAGATCATCTGCAGGCAGGTGAACGAACCCTTAATGTGAGGATAATAGCAGAGCTGAGCTGAGGTCAGAAATAGTCAGGAACGGTGTCGACACAGTGAAGTCAGCTGTTTGGGAATTTGTCTGATTATCAGTTTGGGGGGGTCGGTGTTAAATAACAAAGGCGGTGTAGGATGGAGAGAGGAGGAGGGAGGGAGCAGTGATGATATGAAGTCAGAATACACATGTGGCAGACATAAGGGGGTCAGACAGGAGCAGCATCAGTCTCTGCTCTGTTTTGTTAATAACGTAGAAAAATAATTTTGTACAATCAAGCTACATCGACGGACGCTTTACCTCACGTACCCTAAAATGAAAAAGTAGTGACAGTAAGATGGAGGCTGCACATGACACCATGACTGAGTTCACAGCTGTTGCTTTGATTCTAACGTTTAAGACTTTTGGCATCGACTCCGTTTTAATAAATGAGTGCTGGGAGGCGTCGTTTGACTTCAGGAGCTCCTGCGATGCTCCTGCGATGCTCCTGCGATGCTCTTACTCTGCGGGAGAAAACCAAAAACCAAAAGTAGCAAACATGGAGCGATATGACTCGTTTAGATTTTGGGAAACGTGCATCGACAGGTACAGTGTCCTTTTCCCCGCGTCTTTAAAAATAATTCATGCATAGATCCCCCACTGAGAAAACCCTTTTATATACTTTCTCCTTTGTACACATTTTATATAGAACTATATATAATATCATTTCTCTATATCTATATTTTCAGAAAAATTCTTTCCACACAATAAAAAACAACAATTAAACAAATGCTTCAAACAAAACAACAAAAAGAGAGAAGATGGAAGAAAGAAAATCACGACTGAGGCCAGTTTGGCACTTTGTCATGAGAACATGACAGAACTCTGTTAGTTGACGGTAAATAGCGAAACTCTATTTTTCTTTGGTTTTTCTTCTCCCTCGATGAGAAATGAAACACAGCAGTACTTACTTGGCACCTAAAAATGCTGGTCGAATGAAAGATATCAGTGTTTTCATAGTTATATGTTTCGTGTACGCCTCCCGCCTCCAGACTGCTCAGCAGATCGGGAATTTTTAGAGAAGAGCAGGAGGGAGGCGTGTCAAATGAGAGGAAGAGAGCAGTAATAAAACACGGATGTAGAAAAGAGAAGCATAATGTGCACATAACACACAGGAGATGGAAAAAGAGATGACGCCAACGTAAAAAAGAGAAAACAGCGAGGAGCGAGAGAGCATTCGTCCCTTTGACAAATGTTGGAGGTCTTGAGCCTGGAAACAGCAGACCGTCTTTGAAAACAGTATCTTTGAAAGATCTGAGTCACCCACCCCAAACTGCTCATCTGCTGCTGGACACTTCAGTTGCACCTCCACATGCCACCAGTGGAGGGAGCTGCCAAGTTTCACAGCACATGACGCAGCAGGTGTAGTTGCTTTTGGAGAAAGAAGAGAATAAGAGGACAGAACGAAGGCCCACGTCTAGAGGCCTCCCTTCCAGAGCGGTAGCAGAGCCAGTGTTCCTGGTCCCTAGGTGGCGCTGTGTCGGGCCTGTCCCTACTATACCCTGGTGGTGGAGTGGGGGTGGGGCAGGGTGTTGTTGTGGCCGGTGGAGGGGAATGTGTTGAAGGCGTGAAGAGGCTGCATGCTGGTGATGGTGCTGGGGATCACGGTGATGGTGTATGGCGTCATCAGCGGCACGTTGTCGGGGGCGCGGCGCAGCGCCAGGGTGTAGTCGGGAGGGCAGGCGGGCCGCAGGATGTCGTGGGGTCGCAGGGGCTCCATGTCGTGGTGAGCGTCGTGCTCCCAGTCCTTCATCTGCAGGGACATGATCTCCTCCTCCTGGCTGTGAGCCAGGTCGTTGGCGGGGCCGCCCCGCTGAGGGGACAGCCGGTGCCGGCGCATCTCGTGCCGCTTGTCACGCTTGTAGTAAAGGGCGGCGAAGGCCAGGATGTTGAGGAAGAAGAGCGACGCTCCAACTGCAACTGTCACGCTCAGTTTGGTGGAGTAGTCGCGGGTGTGTCTGGGAAAGAGGTCCTGGGGCGGGCGCTCTGAGCCCTCGGGCTCAGGATCTGATGGGAAGGTAGGGTAAGGATGACGAGTGGTTCGAGGAACGTTGTTTCTGGGCCTCATGGTGCCGGGGTCACGGCCTGCGGGGGAGCGCGTAGTGGTGGGAAAGAGCACGTCGTGTAGGCTGTGAAGATGAGGGACTAATTCCAGCCAAAAGGCCACTTTGTTAGCTCTGTAGTTGTCTCTGACACGAGGTTTCAAACCGATGTGAAGGTACTGCTTGTCCTTCCAGTTGAACTTGGTCCAGATGACCTCCTCGAAGCGGTTGGGCTTGGTATGAATGAACTTGGTGTCCTGAGGGACGGGCAGGTTGGGGTCCCTGGTGGAGCATAAAGGTTAAACGTTTCAGTTCAAAGTTATATTCAGTCTCCATTATAAGTAACATGTGGCATCAATACACTGAATACAGACAGGAGGCCCATTCTCTGTGCAACCTTTAAACTATCTAAGACCAACCGGCTGCTCTGGGATCTGGATGCTTTTGGTGAACCAGTATGTTCAATTCCTCAAAGCCACACGGAAATTAAACTAGCAACCTAGATTCAAGTATTCAAGATGACTAGAAGGCTATCAGAGAACATACAGTAACGTGTACAGTTTACACTACTGTGACATGAGGCCTACCCAGTCTTTGCGAAGTTAGTCATGACCACAGCGCTCAGCATCACATCGTTCTTGGAGAAGTTGCACGGGAGCAGGTCCGTGGCACCGATCATCGGTACGCCGAACACGTAAGGTATCTCGTCTCCGTGCGCGGCGTCGGCACTCGGGCCGCGTCTCGGTTTGGCAGTGGTGGTAGAACGTGTAAAAGTAAACTGGGGACTGAAACTCAGCATGGAGTTTGGCAGTGGCCACAGCTGGTGCCACCCACTGGTGGTCCGTAAACAGGGCCAACAGAGTCTTCCGCCGCATGTCGCCGTTGTCCCTGTCCGCCCAGTCTGTGTACATGAACTTAATGGTCTCCCTCAGGATGTCTTTGCCTGGTGAAGAAGCACAGGAGGGGACAAAAGGAGGGGGAAGAAAGATAAAAGTGAAAACTGCTAAGAGTAAAGTAACAGCAGTGCAAGACATTTTTTAAGAGATCGGTCTGATCAACAGATATGAAACCAAAGCAAATGTTGGTGAGATGAACCAAGAGCCAGGAAGTGAGTGAGAAATCTAGAGAGGAAAAAAAAGTCTTTCAGATAACAGAAGGAGTGACAGGCAGCAGAGAGGAAGCATGACTGCATTATCCAAACATGTCTGTACTGTGACTGTGGTCCGGCTGTGAGGGGTTCGCAGGCCGATCTGTCAGAAACACCGACACTGAGATTGGGAGCCGACTACCTGGGGGATGATAGCATTACTGCCCACAGAGCCTCAAAGGTTAAGGCGCAGACACGCCGTGATGTGGATGAGTGGCTCTCTTTAGCACGCTTGTCTTGTTTGATGCACTTCACTGGGCTCACATGTTACTGATTCCATTCTTTACTCGCATGTTTTAAACGCTTAAAGCACTTTCACAGGTTTTGATATTCTTTTGAAAATTCATGTGAACTCAAGCTGTCAGAATTGTAATGTAAGCTTTGATAATTGTCCACATTTGTCATTTTGACGATTATCCGTTTATTTTAATGAATACAGCAAACAGAAAAAAACTAACAGATCAACAAACGCGGCTCCTAATGAGACAAAACCTGATGATGCTGCAAAATGCAGTTAAGTGAGAGGAGGCTGTAAAATGGAATAACTGAAAAAGTGGCAGTGTACAGAGGTGGCGTCCTCACCCTCTGGGTAGCCGTAGAGGTTGTCAACAAAGCTGGAGATGGTGTAGTCGAACGCCGCAGCTGAGATGCCGTCGTTGTCCTCACTGTCGTCCACAAACTTCAGCCCCTCTCCCTGGTTCACTCCTATCAGGATGTCATAGTTTAGGAGCTCCCCCTGGTGGAGCAAATAAGGAAGAACATGCTGAGTGCTGGAACAGAGCCTGTGTGCATCACAAGTCTACAACAGGAAGTGCAGCTGAAGCACAGCTTTGTGAATTGGCAGCATTTCATTTCCCAGTAAACAAAATAAAGATTAGCTGTTGCCATGAAATTCCTACTATAAACTGTAAATACTGCAATATATGCAGGGTTCATACACATTTTTAGGGTCAAATTCAAGCACTTTTTAAGCACATTCAAGGTCAATTTTCAAGCTTTTCCAGCACATTACCAAAAAAGAAGCATGTTTCACTTTGCATCACCTCAGTAAGACCTTGTAAAAATTTAAACAAATCATCTGAGGTCGATTTTAATGTCTTTTGTTCCCCTTTTGTTAAAAGAGCAGCACACAAAAATACAGAAAAAGGAAACGGTTGCCTTACATGCATATAGTGTACAAACTCAAAAAAACACATTCCTCTTAAAAATGCGCAAATGTGAACAAATCAACTTGTTAGAGATCTTCATCTCCACTGTAAATAAACAACAAGCCAGAGAACAAGAAAAATGCACCAAACACCACAAACACCAACAAATTAATGTCTTCTCATCAGACATTGAAGCTTTTTCCTGTGTGACATAAAAAATAAGAGACAGATGTTTGTTTGTTTTTTTAACTAGTTAAGCACCCACGCTCAGTCATCCACCCATTCACGCACACATTCACACACTGGTGATGTAGCTACAGCCACCCTGGGGCGCCACCAGGCCCTCTGACCACCACCAGTAGGCAACGGGTGAAGTGTCTTGCCCAAGGACACAACGACCGAGACTGTCCAAGCCGGGGCTCGATTACAAGGCGAACTCCTAACTCTTGAGCCACGATCGCCCAGTGGGGACATGGGGACATTTCAATTTCCAGCAGGAAGCTCCCCCTTTTTGTTAAACCCTTTAGATCAGGGGTCGGCAACCTGCGGCTCTTTAGTCCTTATAGTGCGGCTCCGCGTGGTTTGTGAAAATAAATTAGCTGAAGTGTATTTTATTTATGTTAGTTCTTTTTTTTAACTTGTAGTTCTAAATTGGAAGATTATTGTGATTTTGCAATATACAAATAAAATTATATTTTGTTATTTTTTCATCGCTCAAAATAAGCATCACACTCGCGGAAGCCGGTGTACCCGGCGAAACGCCGTGCATTTATCGAGCCTTTCAACCCCAGATAGGCCAATTATGGCTCTTTGGGTCTTAAAGGTTGCTGACCCCTGCTTTAGATGAACAGAGTTTTTTTAATTAAATACATAATCTTTAATAAATGTTCTCTTTTATAAAAAGTAGGATAATTAAAAAAACTTTTATTATACCGCTATTGAGTAGAAAAAAAACTCGTGTTTTCTGTCGTCTGTTATATAATATTAGGGATGTTTGTGACAATTAATTTCTTAATCGGCTGGACTAACCAATAGTCCACAACCAGGAAACACTGAAATTTTAAGTTAAGTTTGAAAACAGTTTAAAAAAAAATACCCCATTCCAAAATGTCTTGTGACAATCTCATTGGCTTAGGGAGTGATGATGTCATAGATCTTAAGAATCTTAAGTCCTTTGATGTTTTTCCTTAAGTAGGGGTGAGAAACAGCAAGTTTTAGTTCGTTTCAGCAGCATCTGTGTTTGCAGCCTACAAAACGTTCACCACAAGCTCTTCAAAGTCATCGTATAGAAACTCCAACATGTTTCCAAGAAAAAAACAACCAATTCAAAAAGATTACGCCGCCTCTCCTTCCTGGCGTGGCCGGCCAATTTCCCCAAATGGCTCCTCATCCTTCCAAAGGGCGTTAGAGGAGAGTAGGAAGGAAAACTACCTTCTCCAGAAAAAAATGCAACAAATTGAAGAAGAGAAACTTCAACTGGAGGACAAATGTAGACGAATGGAAGCCCAAAATAAAGAGCTGGAAGAAAGACAACAGCGCCAGCCGGACATAAAAATTATTAATGAGGGCTGGGGAATCAAGTTTGCTCAGACCCGAGAGCAGATTGTGCACCTCATTAAAGAAAACAGGCAAAAGAGTGCAGAACTAAAAGAAATGACCAACCAGCTCCAAGACAAGAAAACGATGACTGATAAGATACAACGGGATCTCCAATACATGGACCGAAAAAATCCACAGCTCCATGAAGCTGTGGAAGAAAAGAAAGAATTCCTCCAACAGAAGGAAGAGCAGGACAAAAAGCAACAAGACATGCAGCACGAACTGAAGAGCATGCAGGAAAAATACCGCATGCTGAAAGAAAGCCTGGATGAAACACTGCGCCAAAATAAAGACCTTCTTCAACAGAAAGAGCAACAGCAAGAAAGACTGAAAGAAGGAAAACGTATCGTCCAGGACTTTGAGTCTAAAAATCTAAAACTGCAAGAGTTTTGTAATCAGCTGGAGGACAAAGCAACTAAAGTGGAAGAAGAAAAGGACAAACTGGAGAAACGCTGCTCACAGATGCAGAGAAGGATCGATCAGATAGCGAGAAACAACTCCGAGCTCGTTAAGGGGATTTTGGTGGAATTCAATAACTTGAAGCGTGAACACACTCAAATGCAGGCGCAAAAACAACAAGAAGACAAAATACATGAAGACCTGCAGCTCACGCTCCAAGAAATCCAGAAAAGAAACGAGCAGTTAGAAGACAAGCACAAAGAGGTCCAACAGAGAAATGCAGACATGCACAAGGACAAGCTGATACAGGAGGCAACATCCAAACAACTCAAAGACAAGCTTGAAGAACAACAAGTAACATTGGAAGAGGTGGAACAAAGATGTGAGAAACTTGAAGAACAAAACGCAGAAACCATCGATGAGCTGAGAAATCTCATCCTGGAGAAAAAAGCGCTCGTGGAAAAGTGCATGAAAAAAAAGAAAAAATGGTTCCACTTGTTCCGGAGGAGAGACGCTACTGCTTCCTCACCTGATGTAGCCTCGTCTTGCTCCACCTCTGTTAACCCCCCCAACCAGTCCCGGCTGTTGACTGTCCCCTCCTGAGCCTGGTTCTGCCGGAGGTTCCTGCCCGTTTAAAGGCAGTTTTTCCTCCCCACTGTCGCCAACTGCTTGCTCAGAGGGGATTGTTGGGCTTTTCTCTCCTCTGCCTTGTTTCTTCATTTACTTGCTTGTTTAACTTTTTTCAACTTATCTAAATAATAAACCAATTAAATTTATCCTTTGAGTATTTTTCATCTCATCTTTACAGAATCTTTCCAAAACATTTTCAAACATTCAGATCTGTCTTTTATTTTCTTCTTGAAGCCTCATAAATGGTGAACTAAAAACCCGGAACATGGTTTGAAACATAGTTTCAGCTGAAACTGGCATAACATGCTGTGTGTGTGTGTGTGTGTGTGTGTGTGTGTGTGTGTGTGTGTGTGTGTGTGTGTGTGTGTGTGTGTGTGTGTGTCAGGATATCACTAGTTAGGTCATCATGTTTAGACTCATTCACTCCAAAATTATTTAGGCCAAATCTTTAAAACAGTGTCATTTCATACACATTTTCAATTCACTTCAATCGCACAAATGCAGAAATAATTATTTGCAGTATCTTATTTATTATGAGAATGTCATGCCTGATCATTTGTACCTACACCACCAAAAATGGGGGCAAAAGGGAGGAGATCATGTTTAATCGGTTATAAGAAAAGGTCAGAAATATAAGTGCCGACATGAGCAGTGTCCACAGAAACCTCTGACTCTCAGCTCAAAGCTCATATAAACCATTTCTACAACCAGCAAACAAACAAAGACACCGAACAGTTAAAAGAGCAGTGACGTCACCACGAATCTGTGGTCAGGTAATATCCATGTTTTGATTGATGATTTTCTGGAGTTAAATGTGAACCGAAGCATATTTTGGGTGTTATATGCTATTAAATACTTTTTAATTTATTTAAAAGTATTTAATAGCATATAACACCCAAAACATGCTGGGTGTGGAAAGAAAAAAATCTGAATTTCCTCTGTTTGAGTCACAGTAACTTTGACATAGTAACATTTGCAGTAAGTCCTAAATGTTCACCTTTAAAATCCCTCCCTCTGTTCATTTTGCCCACATCATGTTTCAGTGGTTGGCCTCAGGTTCTTCAGCTTCCTGACAGTCTGAAGTCAGCTGACAGAGTTTCACCTGCTAAATACACAGAAAATCTTGTTAAAGCCGCACAGTTTGCCCAACAGTAATATTCCCATTAAGCCCTTTCTAAACACTTTATAACAATGTGTCATCACTAAATTATAAACTTCTTCTCCAGATCTGCACGACTGCACTTAGTCACAGACTTTATTTAATTGTCCTGCGGCTGCTATCATATATTTTACCAAACAGTTCTTCTCACACAGTCACAGATATATTTCTCTCAATGCAAACTTCACTCATGTCTCAGACAGGAAACTTGAGTTTTTCTTTTTTTTCTGTCCCCACTCATTCAACTAATTTGCATATTGAGTCACATCTCGAGAAGTTGCCCTGACAACAGAAATGCATATTCAAAACATTGCTGCATAATTCAATTATTATTCTTTTATTTTTATTTCTACAGTCGTCACTTCTTTTGCTCAATCAGCTGGAAACCACTTCTAATTCACTATTTTAAACCTGCTTTAAGCTTCTAATCCCTGGTTGGTCCTCCCAGTCTCTTTTTCCTTGTCACAACAGTCACTCTATTGTCCTGCAACTTCCTGAGTTATTCCTCAGCTTCAGCCTTTAAGTGTGTTAAATCTACACCATTCAGCATTTATGTCATGTATTCACATTCATGAGTGTAAGCATGTCTTCATTGCGTGTATGTTGTGTGTTCATATTAATATTGAGTGTAAGCTGGTCTTCGTTGCCTCGATGTGTTTTTATAATCAGATTTAATTCCTGCATCTTTGCGCTGAACTGTGGATTCAAACTGTCTCACTTCTGATTCTCTCCAAAAACAATTTCACATGTGACAATTTCTACATGTGTGTTTTCTATTTTTCTATTCATTTATGTATTATTAGTTCGTTTATTTCTTTATCTCTCTCTCTCTCTTACTTTTTTTATTTACCTTTCTGTTGCGATGCTCTGGATGTTTCTAAACCCCACAAATGCAGTCTCACTGTTCAACCCAATTTTCCTATGCTGGCATCCTGGCAGCTGCACGCTTGACTTTTCTCAGTTCATGGGCAGTTATTTTGCGCCTTGGTTTTTCCACACGCTTCTTGCGACCCTGTTGACTATTTTGAATGAAACGCTTGATTGTTCGATGATCACGCTTCAGAAGCTTTGCAATTTTGAGACTGCTGCATCCCTCTGCAAGATATCTCACTATTTTTGACTTTTCTGAGCCTGTCAAGTCCTTCTTTTGACCCATTTTGCCAAAGGAAAGGACGTTGCCTAATAATTATGCACACCTGATATAGGGTGTTGATGTCATTAGACCACACCCCTTCTCATTACAGAGATGCACATCACCTAATATGCTTAATTGGTAGTAGGCTTTCGAGCCTATACAGCTTGGAGTAAGACAACATGCATGAAGAGGATGATGTGGACAAAATACTCATTTGCCTAATAATTCTGCTCTCCCTGTAGACTTTTGTCTTATCGCCTTAACCTCCATGGTCTCAAATTCTTTAAGGATATAATTTCTTTTAACCGGATTAGGGCAAATTTCATTTATCAAAATATTCCTGATCACTTTGTTTGTAAACCTGCTGTCACCAAATTCAACTCCAGCTATGCAGAGCTGCCTCAGTCCAGGAGAAATTTTAGAGTGCACAATACCTTCTTTTATCATTGATCTCAAAGGGACTGGGATGGCTTTCACTGGGGATTTATATCTCTTAGCAGTACATCTTACATCAAATTTCTCACAAAACGTCTCATGTTTTAGTAAGACCCCATTATCATCCATAAAATGAGCTACAGCCCAAATCCCTTTAGATCTCCATTCATCCACGTACACAGATTTCCTACACAAACGGATATACCTGTTGTTCCATATAGGGGTGTTGTGAGGAGTAAAGCTATGTTTATAGATTAATTTCCAGTAGAGACGGACCTGCTGATGGAAAGCTGAGAGTTTAACAGGTAACGAACTGCAATCAAAGTCACAACGTAACAAAAAGTCTATTCCACCCATTTTGCCAAAAATCACATTGGGAATAATGTTCCAAAAGGAATTTTTGTTCCTAATGAAAGATCTTAACCATTTCAATTTTAGTACACCATTCATAACATCAAAGTCAGTGGCATTAGCCCCACCCTCTTCATAATTCTTAATCACATCATTTTTCTTTATATAATGACATTTGTTCCTCCATATGAACCTAAAATTAAGAGTATTTATAGATTTAATTAGTTTTGGAGGTATGGGCAGAGAAAAGGCTGGATAGATGAGTGTGGACAGACTGTCCATGTTGGTTAGCAAGATTCTCCCAAACAGAGTTATGTCCCTTTGCAGCCACATGTTTAAAATTGACTTACACTTTTCTATATTGGTACAGATATTCTTATTTTCTGTTGATGTCTTATCCTTGCAAATTACAATGCCCAGATACTTCACCTCTTTTTTGATCTGCATATTATTTATTGCTTGCAGGGGACACTCATGCAGAGCTAGAATTTTGCATTTATTAATATTCAGCTGTAGGCCAGAAGCTTTGGAGAAATGGTTGATCGCCTGCAAGGCTAAAGGAATCTGGTCCTCATTTTTTAGAAACAGGGTGGTATCATCTGCCAGCTGACTGATTATTATCTGTTCACCCATCACAGTTAACCCCTCAATGTGACTGTTTTTAATCAAAATAGACAACAGCTCAGCAACCATGATGAACAGAAGTGGTGAGCTGCTACATCCCTGCCTTATCCCTCTATTAACCTCAAACCTTGAACATGTACCATGTTCTAGCAAAACAGAGCTGTTAATGTCATTATATAGCATCTCTATAACATTGATAAATTCCTCTCCAAAACCAAAAGACTGCAGAGTTTTTAATATGAACGTATGTTCAACTGAGTCAAATGCTTTGTAAAAATCCAAGAACAGGATGTACCCTCTCTCTTGGATTAATTCACTGTATTCAAGGAGATCCAAAACCAGCCTAATATTGTTATGAATTAGTCTTCCTTTCAAAAAACCTGATTGTGTTTCACTGATAATGTTTGAGATGCCTTTCTTTAGCCTCTCAGCTACAGCTCCAGACAGGATCTTATAGTCAGTGTTTAGTAAGGTGATGGGTCTTAAATTGTCTAAAATTCTTTTATCCTTACCCGATTTAGGGATCAGGGTTATCAGCCCTTGTTTCATGCTCGGCATCACTTCTTTTTTCTCTATCGATTCCTTTAATGCATCAAACAATAAAGTTCTTAGGTCCTTCCAGAAGAATTGATAAAAATTAGTAGTGAGTCCATCTGTCCCTGGGGACTTGTTTAATGCCATTTTCATGACCACCAAATCCAGTTCCTCAATTTTAAGCTCTGAATCACACAGATCTTTGAACGGCTTGTCAATACATGGGATGAGATTATGAATCTTATCAAAGAAACTATCAGAATCAGCTGCTGAATATTCTGAGGAGTACAATTTGGAATAAAAAGTGAAGACTTCTTTTCCAATCTTTCTGAAATCTTTACATTCAGTCCCATTTATCAACAAGCTTGAGATTAGATTTCTCTGCTGTCTGCACTTTTCCAGCTTACTAAAATATGATGAGTTCTTTTCACCTGCCTCAATCCACTTGGCTCTCGATCTTATAAAGGCACCCTGGGCTTTCTCTAGGTAAAGATCGTCTAATTTAGTTTGTAACTCCATCAATTTATTCTTTTCTTGCACGTTTAGTTTTTCTTTACTACAGCACTGAGTTATTTCACGAAGTAAATTACTTTCATATTCCCGTTTTTCCCTGTTCAGTTCTTTGCAGAATTTTATAGTGAATTCTCTGATTTTGAATTGAATAAGTTCCCATTTCTGTATATTACCCACTACTGAGTCATCATTTTTTATATCTGTAATTTTATGTCTAATTTTATCACAATACTTGTCCTTATTTAAAAGGCTGGCATTAAATTTCCAATATCCCCTGCTACTACGTTTCATCCTTGTTGGTTCTAAGACAAGATCAGCTTTGGAGATTTTAGATGGTGAAGTACACCTCAAAATGTCATCGCTCACTAACCAATAATCAATTCTTGACCTGCTTTCTCCATTAGGTTTAAACCATGAATAATTCTTAACTCCAGGATTCAAACTTCTCCAAATGTCTGTAAAATTATTATCACTAGAAAAGTTCTCAATAATGTTATTCTGTTGCCTCCTTCCTAAGCGAGGAGGCCATCTGTCCATCCATTCATCTGAGGTCATGTTCCAGTCTCCTCCTACTAGGATGTAATCTGTGGGGTACATAACTTTAAACTCTGAAATAACATTTGTTAGATTTTCCAATAGACGTTTATTTTGACCTTCGTTATTATGTCCATAAAGATTTGTAACAATTAGAAATATACCTTCGCTCTTCAAGCTGCAGTTGACCAATGACCCTCACTATCAGCTTTATATGTTATAATCTCCCCTGGGAACTTATTAAAACAAATCGCCACACCTCCAGATCTGTTAGATCCACGACTGAAAAGAATCTTGTCTCCCCACTGATTAGCCCAAAAGGTAACATCGGCATCCACAGAGTGAGTCTCTTGTAAAAACAGACAGTGACATTTTTGCCCCTTGCAAAATAAAAAAAGTGCCTTTCTCTTAACAATTTCCTTCAAACCCCGAACGTTTAATGAACCAAAAGAAATTTTTGAGTGAACCATAATAAGAGTATGCTAAGAAAATAACTTTTTTTTAAAAAAAGAAAAGAAAAATATATAAACATGAGTTTAAATTGTAACACTTGTCACCAACTCAGTGACTAATAACCTTTAACTTTAAGTAGAACTCTTTTGTCCCATTAATAATATTCCACTGTATACAGTCTTACATCAAGTCTTTCATTCAACGTCGATGATCCTCCGTCCTTCGATGTATCCATGAGGACCCCGGAAAAAGGCCCGTTTCCCAGCCCGTCTGGCTTGTTCAATTTGCGGCCACAGCCGCCTCCTCTCTTCCCAGTCCTCCCGCGGCAGTACCTCAGCGAAGTGGAAACCCCCGTTCTTACAGACAGCCGAATCTTTGGTGCGACGCCAAATCTCCTCTTTCACGTGTCTCAGAGCAAACAGAATGATGATATGTCGGACCTTGTTCTCAATCTTCTTCCCAACTCTATGCACCACATCCACAGATTCTTCAAGCTTTGATATCATATCAGGTGCGATCTTGCCAAGAATTCCAATAACCAGCGATCTGACACCTTCATCTCTTTTCTCTTCTAATCCTTTAATCCGGAGGCACCACCTCATTTTGTACCTTTCTTGCTCTCACACTCTCTCCTTGAGATCGTAGTTATCTTTGGTCAACTGCTCGTTTCGTCTCTCCAACTCTTTAACCTTTTGTTTACATTCTTTCACCTCCTCCGAGTTGAACTGAACCGCTTTGGCTAGGCTGGCTAGCATCGTACTAGCTTGCTTGCATTGCACACTCAGGTCAGCTAGCTGCTCGTCCACTCTTTTTTCAAGGTTTAGAATCGCTTTCAATATAGTAGCATTGGAGACTTCGTCACTTTCACTTATCTCTGCTGACTTAGCTTTCTTTTCTGCAGGCTTCTTACAAGGTGTAGATGGAACCGAATCGTTGCCCCGTTCCCTTTTGCTCATCACTGCTACGTCCATTGCTACGTAGTCATAGGGTTGCCAACCGTCCCTTAAAAAACGGAATCGTTTTTTTTTGTAGAAACAAAAGTACACGTCCCGTATTGAGCTAATAAGGGACGCACTTTGTCCCGTAATACAGTGAGAATCAAAAGTGGTCTATAAATGTTTATGGAATTAACGCTTTGTTGGAAAACATAATTCCCAGCCCCTCTCCTGCTTTGTGACCAATGAGCTGACAGCACACTTATGACAATTCAGATAACCGCTCATCTCATTGGTCGGGGAAAGGTCGCTTGCGGAGAAAATACCGGAAGACAACAGATGACCACAACAAGAAGCATGGCCAACAGGGAAACAAACGCCGACACTGCGGTGCAAGTCTCGGACGACAGTACACCTAAAGCTAGGCAGACACTGTGCGATTTTTTCAGTCACGTTATTCAGCTCCTGCTCAAACTGCACGATTGACTCGCAGTTGGTAGGTCACGATGCAGGTCTCACACTATACCGCCCGATGCTCTGATGCGACCTGAGTGCTCACACTGTGCCTCCATAACATGAAGGTTATAACAGAAAATCTGTCGCTCTCTCTGTCTTTCACTCACACAGACACACCACCACCATCAACTTTGCTAAATTGCTAATGAAAAACATTGATCAGGCAGCTGTGATTGAGCAGCATGTAAATCCAACTATTTTCACGGTTGTTGTGGTCGTGATAATTTTGTGAGGCCACATCGAAAAGGCTCGGATGAGCTTTCCAAAGTTCTACAAGTTGTGCCTCCATCGCTTGTGTCCACATCACAGCCGTGCTGCTCCGTCTTTTTCACCGACGTTTACGTGTTTGCGCGTGAGCAGTGTGAGCGGCTGTGGTGACACGCTCACGAGCGACTGATGATCGGGAGCTGGTCGTGAGGTGTTAATCGCTTCTCGTTACCCCACGTATACTACACGACGCACGATGAAGGCCAAAATTGGGCCGATCACCAAATCGGTCGCATGACTCAAAAATCGTCTCAAAATGGGCCAAAAATCGCACAGTGTGAGCCCAGCATCAGAGCAGCAATGTTTGTTCGCTCAGAGAAAGAAAAAAAGGCTGCAAAAGTACAGGGAGGAATGGGAAAAGGGAAACACCTGGCTGGAAAAGTGCACGATAACACCTATAAAGCGCACTGCACTGTGTGCCGGCGCACTTTTTCCATAGGCATGCTTCTAATGGTGGGCACATGAAGAACATGAGGGGCGTGAAAGCTCGGGGAACCCTTAACCAATTTCTTGTCCACCAGGCCACGGCAGAAGCAGATATGGTATGTAAACACTGGTTTGTTTTTTAAACCCTCTGGTTAAGGTTAATATGGGCATGTGCAGTGAATATCAGCGCTATGTGGCCAGAAGTGTGATAATATAATTTATTTTGTGTAATAAACAACTGCAAGGATAGATGATTACAACAAATAGATGACTAATACATAAAAGTAATACATAGATGAATAATGATGATGAGTTATGATGCGTAATCATGGGAACAAGTGGGTTTACAAACAGGAGCAGCTGATTAGCATTAGAAAAGCTGAAATAATACCTCAACTGAAGCCAATTGTACTAAATGCACTAAATGTGCACTGTTACAAGAATATTTTTCGTTCTATTGCTTTCTATTAATTTATATAATTTTAAGTTAAGCAGGACAGAGTTCTTTTAAAGAAAGATTTACTTATATTCTCAAAAGTTAAGCATGACAGGCTTCTGTTTAAGAAAGAGACCTGTTTTACTGTGTTAATGTTGTCATTTTGAGCTAAAAATAAATGGCTAAATGATCATTTGTTTCCCATATGGTCATGTCACAAAGAATATGCATCTGCTTAAATCAAATTCAAGTCAAATGGTTAAAAAATAATTTCACACACAAAAAAAGAGCTAAAAAATTCACCACACTGGGAAGGGTGAAGACAACTGGGTCGCCCGGCCCTGGCCACGAGGTGTCCCTTATTTATTTTTCAGGGAGATGGCAACCCTACGTAGTCATGATCCGTTCCTTCTCTGCTGTCTTCCTTTCCATCACATGGCGATGTTGTTTCTTGTTTTTTGAGGTCGAGTTTGAATTTAGCAGGTTTAACTATACTTGGGGCAGTCATTTTACTACTTTCGAGTGGAAACAATAACGAACACAAAGTAAATTCTGGGACAAGTTCAACGAGCTCCTAATTCGTGCGACTGCTCAACTCGCCATCTTGCGCCACCGTCTCACTACTAGATGAACTTGTGACACACATCTGCAGCAGAGGCTGAGTGGCTGCTCTCACACCTGGAGCATCCAAATCGACCCACAAACACGTTGAAAGATGCAATGCCATCAATGTGGATTGTCAAGACTGAGAGACCTCTTCCCTCTGACCCCTCCCCAAACCCTCAAACCCTCCTACCCACCTCGACATACAAACTCTGTGTGGCTTCACGTGTTCTGTTGATGTTTACATGATCGAAATAACTTGAACACAAACACAAACAAACAAAGAGGAAGACCGCACCGGAAGGAAACAACTACAAGTCCCAGCATCCTCTGTGTTTAGGGAGCAGCAGTGAAAGTGAAAGCAGGAGGAGGAAGGTGGAGCTGAGGCAGGTGAGTGTTAACATGAATATGTTTCTTCTTATGACATAAAATAATTCCACGCTGTTGTGTCTGTGGGTGAAATGTGAGGCCGGTCGGCTCCTCTGAGCGCTGGTTTCCTGTAAGTAGAGAGGAAGTGAGTTTAGCTGAGCCTCCGTTTAGTGTGAGAGAGCAGGAGGAGAGTGAGAGCTGTGCTGAGGCAGGGTGAGTGTTAACACCGCTCTGACATTACTGTGTCTCTGTGGCGGGAACAACAGGCTCCGTCAGTGGAGGCAAAAATAATCAGACTTTGGTTTTTCAAAGGAAACAACTTTATGTCGGAAGTTCCCGCACGCTCATTGGATAACGATGTGTCAATCTCGAGCTATTAGCCAATGAGCGTGCGGATTCACAGAAAGACCCGCCTTTATCACGGGACTTTAAAAACTACAATGGCGACAGAAACTCCGTGAGTGGAGTTCAGGGTGACGTTATGAAACTGTGACGTTTGAGCCACTTCCCGTTGAACGTGAAACTGATGGTTTCTGGTGTTTGGGTCTGTTTTTCTGTATTTATGCAGATAAAGTGTAAACTCAGATGAATTATACCATCAAATGTTAAAGGAAAATATCAGGATGAATGTCTGTGAGCTGAGAAGGACGTGAAGCGAGCAGTTTATCCCAGAGCTGAAGCTGCTCTGTGTGCAGAGATGAGCTCAGATTCCTGCTGTGATTGATCAACAGTCACAGAAATGTAGACTTGTAGTTATTACTGCAGTATGGTCACAGCAGATACTGATAAACATGTATTATGAGGATGGATGATCAAGTTTCTCACTCTCTCCTTTAAATCTCAGTTTTTTTCTTCTTCACAGTTTATCTGTTAATTTATTAATGAATAACACTGAAAGAGTTTCTGTTATATTTCCCCTTGAACATCAGCTTATTAGGGCGGCATTAGGAAATAGCCCCCCTCCAAAGAATGAATAAATGAATGATGATAATAATAAAATGATTAAAAAGCAGAGCTCAGAGTGGTAGAATGGTCAAACATGGATCCACGGGTGGTTCAACTGCATTTGGTGACGTGACTAAAGCAAATCTTTCAAATAATCCCACCATCAACGGGATGTTGTCTCCTTTACTACGGTTACTTTACTTGGTCACCGTGTGAATTTCTTTGAAATGAACCAAATTCTTTTATTTGTTGGTTGTTGCATATTTAACCTCTACAGTCAGGAAAGGAGGAGATGAGGCCTCAACAATGTTGGGTTGTAGCTGTGCTTCAGGTTAGAGTGAGTGTCCATGGAATAAATGTAAGTCAGTGAACTGGAAACATGACTGTGTTCAAACTTTGTTTCCTTTTTATAATGAGTCTAATCAAAGGTGGACAGAAGTATCTCCACTTTGACTTTTCTGTGTCACCATCAGAGCTTCTGCACAGTGTGGAGAAAGATCCAGAAGCAGAGCTGGACTGCAGACAGCCAGTCAGAGCAGCTGTGTACAAAGTAAGACTGAACATCTGTCTGCTGATGGACTCATTTCTGAAAACTGGACTTCTTGTGTTGTTCAGACATTGAAGAGTTTTCTTTCTCTTTAGTCTCATTGTTTTTCTTTCTTTCAGCAGATGTTGGTCTGCAGGAGGTTTTAGATGAACATAAGATCAGTCTGAGGAGGAGATGTGAACGTGTGACTGAAGGAAGTGATGAAACAGGAAGTAGAACCCTCCTCAACACCATCTACACTGAGCTCTACATCACAGAGGGACAGAGTGAAGAGGTTCATACCCAACATGAGGTGAGGCAGCTGGAGACAGCTTCCAAGATGGACGCCCTCCATGACGCTCCAATCAGGTGCCAGGACATCTTTAAAGCCTTACCTGACCAACAGAGACCCATCAGAGTGGTTCTGACCAACGGCGTGGCTGGTGTTGGAAAAACCTTCTCATTGCAGAAGTTCACTCTGGACTGGGCAGAGGGCTTGGAGAACCAACATGTCAGTGTGGTGGTTCTGCTTTCATTCAGGGAGCTGAACCTGATCAGAGATGAGCAGTACAGTTTTCTGGAGCTGCTCCATGTTTTCCATCCAACATTACAGAAGGTCACAGCAGAGAAGCTGGCTGTCTCTCAGCTTTTGTTCATCTTTGACGGCTTGGATGAAAGCAGACTTTCATTGGATTTCACCAACAGGAAGCTGCTGTCTGATGTCACACAGAAGTCATCAGTCAGCCAGCTGCTGACAAACCTCATCCAGGGGAATCTGCTTCCCTCGGCTCTCGTCTGGATAACTTCCCGACCCGCAGCGGCCAATCAGATCCCTCCTACATGTGTTGACAGGCTAACAGAAGTACGAGGCTTCACTGATGCCCAGAAGGAGGAGTACTTCAGGAGGAGATTCAGTGATGAAGAGCTGTCCAGCAGAATCATCTCCCACATGAAGACATCCAGGAGCCTCCACATCATGTGTAGTATCCCAGTCTTCTGCTGGATCACTGCTACAGTTCTGGAGCACATGTTGACTACAGAGCAGAGAGGAGAGCTGCCCAAGACCCTGACTGACATGTACTCACACTTCCTGCTGGTTCAGACAAAGAGGAAGAAGAACAAGTACCATGAGGGACGTGAGACGAGTCCACAGGAGCTGACGGAGGCTGACAGGGAAGTTCTTCTGAAGCTGGGGAGGCTGGCGTTTGAACATCTGGAGAAAGGAAACATCATGTTCTACCAAGAAGACCTGGAGCAGTGTGGTCTGGATGTGACAGAGGCCTCGGTGTACTCAGGAGTTTGTACAGAGATCTTCAAAAGAGAGTGTGTGATCTTCCAGAAACCAGTCTACTGCTTTGTTCATCTGAGCATTCAGGAGTTTCTGGCTGCAGTCTACATGTTCCACTGTCACACCAACAGGAAGACAGAGGTGCTGAAGAACTTTTTGGGAAAAAAATACAACGAGTCCTCTCTGGATGATTTCCTTAAACGAGCCATGAAGAAATCCCTCCAGAGTAAAAATGGCCACCTGGACCTGTTTGTTCGCTTCCTTCATGGCCTCTGTCTGGAGTCCAACCAGAGACTCTTAGTAGGTCTGCTGGGTCAGACAGAGATCAGTCCAGGAACCATCCAGAGAGTCATCAACAACCTGAAGGAGATGAACAGATATAAAATCTCTCCTGACAGAAGCATCAACATCTTCCACTGTCTGATGGAGATGAACGACCTCTCATTATTTCAGGAGATCCAAGAGTTCCTGAAGTCAGAGAACAGATCAGAGAAGAAACTCTCTGAGATCCAGTGCTCAGCTCTGGCCTTCATGCTGCAGATGTCAGAGGAGGTTCTGGATGAGTTGGACCTGCTTAAGTACAACACATCAGAGCGGGGACGACAGAGACTGATTCCAGCTGTGAGGAACTGCAGAAAGGCTGGGTGAGTCCAGATGTGATCATTAACATCATTGATCAGTGTAGGTTAGTAGTTTAATTTTGAAAATAAAATCAGATTGTAAGCACAAAGTGTTTGTGTCCGTACGCTGCAACCTTCCACACCATTCCTTTATTGTACAGACTCAGCAGCAGCTCCATGGATCCCAAATCCAAGAGTGGAGAACAGATTTGAAGTGTGTCACATCCATGCAGTCACAGCTGTTTCCACCATGTTTCCACTGATATTAATCCTGTTCAATGACACGTTTCATATCAGTGAATATGTTCTTTAGGACGTCCACTGACATGTTTAAGTGTCCTGCTGGAAATCACTCAAATCATCCATGAAATCCATGAAAAATCCTTTTAGTGTTTCTAACTTCAGCCTCTGTCCTCTCTCTCTCTCCATCCTCCTCACTGCTTCTTTCACTGATAATCACACAAACATCGTATTCAGCTACAAAATAACACAATAACATCATCTGATGATCATTATTATAAGAGCAGGATCCATATTTGATATCAGAGTAACACACTGCTTGGTTATGTGCAGTCATCATCAGTGACTGTGGGTCAAACAGAAGCTCTCTGATTGGTTGCTGACCTTGGTCACCTGTCCACTCTCACCTGTTTGTGTTTGCTCTCTCTTTGCTGTCTCCATCCTCTCTCTCCTTTCTCTCCCTCTCTGTCTTTGTACGTCACTCAGGTCCAATGGAAACAGTGACATTTACAAACCAATCAAAGACAAACTGATCCATGTCAGGTTATAACAATATTCAAAGTGAATACAGGCTGCTGCTGGACACAGACAGGTAACATCATTTTGACTTGCTGTCACCTGGATCTGGACTCATAAACACTGAAGCCCTGAACAGGAATACAAATCATTTTCTGCCAACTAGCGACACAGCAGCAGATAATGGCTCAGAAAGCTCAAATGAGCCAATCATTTCTGTGTTTAGTTCCCCTGAAATCAGATCTGATATCAGCAGCTCTGAGTTCATTCATCATTATTGTCCAGTGATGAGATTTCTGCTCCGTTTGGTAACAGTCAGCAGGTTTTTCCTGCGTGTGGACGTGAACAGTCGTACCTGACAGCAGGTAGCAAACAGAGATCATCTTTCCAGCTGGAACTCTTCACTGAGCTGAACTCATTCAAAATGTTCTGGAGTCAAAACAGGAAACAGTCCAAATGTGTGTCTTCACTCTGACTCTGGATCAGATCTCAGTGACAGACTGTGGACATTATGGAAGCCTAAATGTGACACCATCTTCCTCCTTCATCTGCAGATTAAAGCCAAACAAAGATGCTCATTAAAAGTCTGCAGGTCTGAGAGAGACTCAATCGTTGTGTCATGTCAAACACAGTAAGAGGAGCTGAAGCACAGATGTGAAGAGCAGATTCATCAGATTATGACCTCACTCTGTTTTGTCTTCATATACATTCAGTCTGTGTTTATAATGCAGATTTTCTGCTTTTATAATAACACATTTTATATTTTCTATCATCACAGACTGACTCAGTGTCGACTCTCAGAGTCTCACTGTGAAGTTGTGGCCTCAGCTCTGAAGTCCAACCCCTCCCATCTGACACAGCTGGACATGAGTGGAAATGATGGCCTCCAGGATTCAGGTGTGAAGCTTCTGTGTGCTGGACTGGAGAGTCCAAACTGTCGACTGGAGACTCTGAGGTGAGTTCACTGACTGCGGCTGTTGTTGTTTTTCTATAGTTCAGGTCTTTGGTGTTTGAAACGTTCTTTAGTTCCTAAATGTTCAGGATGTGTCTGAAGACAAATGTGAAGAAGTTTGAGTGCTTTCAGAAATGTTGTCTTTCCAAACGACTGAACAACAGTTTTTCCTTTTGGCTCCAAACAGAAGTGACAGACTTGAGCAGGGTTCATTTAAAGGCTGACAGAAGTGGAGTGGTGACGGGGAGATGTTTGACAGGACAGTGTTTCAGCCTCCACAGGTTCATGTTGTTCTCCATCAGTCAGTGAAGATGAAGTCAGTGCTGATGAGGCTGTAGAGTGTGTGAGGGATGTGAATGAGGATGATGAAGATCTGATGATAGCAGATAAAAACAGGCTGCAGAGACTTTGAGCCATACAGGGCACACAGTGTGTGTACAGAACAGCTGAAATCATTATGGAGGCCTCACTGGGATATGGAAGCATCACAGTACAGCTTCAGTGAAGCATTAAAGTCTCTGATATGAGATGAGAAATGAAGCAGCCAGAGCTTTTTCATGAGTGGAAACCCACTGTGACTGTGAGCTGCTGCTACAGCCTCCAGATTAGCCAGCAGCTCATCCTGCTCAACATTTCCTCACCAACTTTAATGGAAGTGTGATGTTTTCAGCTGGAGTGATGGTCAGGGTGGCCTCCCTCTCCTCTTCTTCTCCTCTTCCTCTTTCATTTGTAAAGCCACTTCTGCTGCTTTCATTCATTTGGAAGTCCTGTAGCTGAGTTTGGGAGAGACTAACAGCCTCGGCAGCAGAGGGGAGAAAGGCTGTAACACCACCACTTTACTCTGTTCTACCTGTCACATCATTTTATCAGGAAACAAATGTGCTCATGTTTTTACTATGTTTGTCTTGAAGATGTAAGAAGATCACATGGTGCTTTTATTATTGTGTTGGTTTGTTTCCTGTCTCTTGGATGGAGCCCAGCTGTGCGTGGCCCCTGGGCCTGTGGTCAGAGTGTGTGCTGGATAATCCGGCCCAGGATGAGGCCAAACTGACATGGGATGAAATGTCTGTCACATAATTGAGCTTAGTGTAGTTTCATTTCTGCACAATTTAAAAACAACCAAAACTTTGTTCTGTCTTTTCTATGTTATACTGTAGACTTTCTTTGATACTGTGTCCAAAAGGAGCAGCTTTTACTTTGAAAGGGAGGCGTCTCTGTTTCCTCTTCAGGTTGGATGATGGAAGCAAATGAGTGTGTGATGTTCTTTCAGTGTTGCACTTTGTAGACGCTCCCTGAGCACTGGTCTCACAGCCAGCTGCACATAGAGACCAGTGTTGTTAGTCCAGGTCAGAAGATGACTTGTTGGAATGAAAATGAGCTTGTAGTTTGTCTGCTTTAATAATGTGACTGGAAAAAGGTGTTGGACTTCAAATATGTCCATTTCTTTCACACTTCACCTTTAAAAGTGAAGCCTTGTGGTTCCTGGAAGGAAAAACACGACTTTTTCAAGTCTTTGTCCTGTTTTTATGAGAAATGTACGACTTTAATGTGAAACATTCAGAGTTTTTTCTCTTGTTGTGTTTGTTTGAAGCTGCTTCCTGTTGGCTTCAGCTGTTTGGAGTTTCCATTTTCTAAACTTCTACATTCTGAACCTTCTTCAGCTCTGAACAGATGATGAAACACTGAATGATTTCAAGCTCACACTTTGTCTAATAAACTTACATCTTTCATTCTTTATACAGATTGTGGGGCTGTGGTTTGTCAGAGATCAGCTGTGATTATCTGGCAGCAGCACTGAAGTCCAACCCCTCCCATCTGAGACAGCTGGACCTGAGCTGCAACAACAAGCTGCAGGATTCAGGAGTGAAGCATCTGTGTGGTTTCCTGGAGAGTCCAGGATGTGGACTTGAAACTCTGAGGTCAGTCAGCATGTTTTAGTTGTGCTGAGATGAATATGATGTGAAAGTTGTGCTGACACTAAACTGCAGACATCAGGCTGATATTATACTGATCCACACTGAGGATCTTCATGGTAAAGTCTGTTTTCTTCTTCTCTGGTTTAGTCCATTGACAGCAGCAGAACAATGTTCACATTTCAAACCTTCAAAGAAGAAGAAAAATCCTCCACTGGATAATTCACTGTGAAACTCTCCAACTCTTCATTCCACCTTAAAGTCTGTCTGACACTGAAATCCAAAGCAAAATGTGCGTTTGCTTTACAGACAGCAGTCCAACACAAACATACACACATCATCCAAAACACAGTCCAACATCCAAATCTCCTCCACTGCCAGCATGAATGATGGGAAAGAGAAGGAGGAACACTCTGACATTCAGGGTTAGAATGAGTTTCATGAAGCAGACTGTGAAGATCAAAGCTGCATTAGAAAGCTTACATGAATGAATGAGTGGACAGAAGTGGACAGAGATCATCTGAAGCACTTCAAAGGCTTTAAATCAGCACATTTCTCTTTATTCTTTATCAACTCTGTTAGTTTCTCTCAGTTTTCTGTGGAATGAAGCTAACAGCAGGCTAATAAGATGCTGACCAATAGGTTTCTATTAAAGGTTGTAATTTGTATATGAAAAAGTGCTTTGGCTCAGCAGGGATCAGCTTACAGGTAGAATACAGCTGCTGGATGGGATTAGCATGTCATAGCTATCTACCAAACTGCTAACTGGGGGATTTCAGGCCATCTATGGATCATTTTTGCTAACTGTTTATTCAGCTTAGGCTCACAGGGCTGCAGCCTGTGCCCTAGCTGTCATAGGGCAAGAGGCGTGGTCCACCTGCACAGGTGAGCAGTCCATCACAGGGCCAACAGAGAGAGACAGAGAAGCACTCTCTCACATCCACACCTACAGCCAATTTAGAAGCACCAATGAACCTAAGCAGCATTTCATTGGACTGTGGGAGAACATCCAACCTCCACAGAAAGGCCAACAAGCTTCAACCTACAACCTTCTTGCTTTAAGGCACTAGTGCGAACCACTTTTCCCCATTTCAGCCCAAATCCTGCATCTTCCTGTTTCTGACTCCAGGCCAGCTCCACTAACACTTTCTCATCAGACACTGCCACCTAGTGGAGGAAGTCTTAGTCCCATTTGAAGCTTCAGATTACAGTTAGTTCCTTTACAAAGAGGTGGAGGTGGTGGGGCCACAGCACCATCATCACTGAGTGCCATAGGACACTTAACCTTTGTTTCCATATGCTGGGAACTTCCTGTTGTTCCAAGGAGGACTGGAAAATGTGTGAAAATCTCCCAGTCAGTTCCTCACAGCACACTTCAATCATTTCCCTCCCACAGCATCAGGACCAGGGCTTTTTCTCTCTGTGGTCCCACTAAGAGATTTCCACACAAACACCTCATCAGTGGGACTCTCAGAGCTACCAGCCCTTTGCTACAATCACAAAGCTCTTCATTGAAATCAATGATATCAAAGCTGGAATCAAATGAGTCCAAGTCTTCTGCTGATTCAGCATCACATTCATCTTTGCTCCTTGTTCTGCATCCCCACCATGGACTTCATTCCTTTCCAAGCCAGCCTTGAGTGTCCTTTATTCAGCTCATCCTCTGCTTTACTTTTACACCTGATTTTAGCTGCTTTATCTCTCTTTCAACAAGTTTCTGTGCCTCAATCTTTTTCTTCTCTCCCTCATAACAAGACAGCTTCTTCTGCCTGAGAACATGTTGGAGTGATTTACTAATCCAGGGCTGCTTATTGGGGAAAATACTTCCTGTTTCCAAAGTAATCCCCATTTTTCCCAGAAAGAAATGCAAGTAGAAATCGATGATCTAAGTGAGAACATGAGCCTTTAACAATAGCAGCAAAATATCTCTCCAATCTCAATACTCCCTCTCTCGACCTCTGGAACACCAGAGGTCACAATACATTGTGTTGGGTCACTCCTCGGCCCACTCAGCTGCTTCCATGTCCATCCATGGCATCATGGACATCGGGGTCACCACTCCCGCTCTGACCCTCTCTAGCCGTCCTCTGGCTCAGCAAATCAGACAACCTCATGTCATCTAAGTGGTCCAGTAATAAACACCAGCTCCCCCTCGAGAACACTCCATGCGTAAGATTAGGTTTTTTCTGCGTCCCTCTCTTGTGGTCCATCATGCCTCGGGCCTCCAGGATCCTCACCCCCCTGTGGTCGCCGAGATCTTCTATAAAGCAAACCAAACACCTTTTCCTGCACCTCCCTAACTTATCATCTTTTGGACTCTTTAATCAAAAGCCTGATCCTAATTATCTTCTTGACTTATTGACTTGTATTTATATATATTCTTCAACGTTACTCATCATTTTAAAACTCTTAAAACGCTGCTTTCACGTCCCTGCATGCGTTTCCTGTCGCTTGCCTTATCTAATCATCAACATCCTGTACACAGAACTCTCGCTGCTGCAAGGCCTCCACTCTGACCTAGAATCTCCTTTCACAAGAAAATCATTATAAGTGCCTATTCTACTAAAAGATCCAAAAAAAAAACAACCACTTTAATCAATTAAGTTTAAACATATAAGCAATTACTCCTGCATACATTTTATCACAGCTAAACGCTGCCTTGAAACAACTCCTGTGTGTTAACACTAACTTCATTTTAAAACTCACATTTCCTATGTTATAGCCTGTTTTTGGTACAGCCTTTTTATTTCATCTTGCTCCTTTGATGTAACAATACCTTCTCATTCTAGTTTATCAGACTTAACCAAAATATATGCTTTCCTTCCTTTGGTCCTTCTCTAAAGCAAGAAACTCCTATTCAGTTCCTCTTTTCTGTCACTTGTTACAGGGCCAGCTCAAGTTCAGTTAAACGCTAAATTAATTTGAGGCCTTTTGCCTGGAATCAATACTGTCATGTGTGTTTATGGACTCTATATGTCTGTAAGCGTGTGCAATCCTTCAATAACTCATATCATCCTCACAGTAGATTGGCTAATCATAGCGCTAGCCAAAGGCTCGTGACCCACAAGAGACGAATTGAGCCACAACTCCCTTAAAGGCACAAAATGCAATATGTATAAAAAGTCATTTCTACGTATAAGCTCTCCCCTTTATCCTAAAAATAAATCTATGTAATATCTGTATGTGTGTCTTCTATTCATTAATGTAATTGTCAGTTATTTTCTCTCTTTATTTTACCTTCTTTTTGTTTACCTCTTTGTTTGTGACGTGGACATCCCTAAACCATCCTGAGTTCCGGCTTCAATTTCAACCCAATTGTACCCTCTATTCTCGCAGTCGAACTCGTCTGGGCTTCACCTTCCCACTGGCCCCTGTGCCCTTCTCTTAGTGTCCTTTGTTGTCTTGTGATCCCCAGCAAACACAGTCTGTTTCTTCTCTGTTTCTTCTCCGTTGCTCTTTTCAGTATTTTCCTTTTAGATTAAATCCCAGCCTGGCAAAATATCCCATTCAGTGTCTTTAAACAGTTATGTCACACTGTTCTTACCAGCCTGCAGTTCACCGTGCATTTTCCATCACGTGCTTTTCTTCCATGCTGCTGCTGGTATCGTCAGTGTAGTTTCAGTTGCACTGTCTTTTGCCTGCTGTTAATTCTTGAAGTCCACGATGTTCTGTCGGTCTTCATCAGGAGATTAACTGTCCTATGAGCTTCTTCTCAGGATCGGGACAAGTGGGAGGTCAAGCTGTAAAATTTTAAGCCAAAATCTGGCCTGTTTTCCTCCCAATTCTGTTAATCAATGGTTTTGTACTCAAGATTCTAGGTTGAAAGAAGTCCACCTGTATTGACACACTAAAGCATACAATTAATATCCTTTTCATTTCTTTTCTTAAAACCTCCATTTGCTTCATCTGCCTGGAGTTTAACTCGTATGTTTCTCTCTCTGTGTGCTCACTTGTCACAGTCAGTTCCTTTTATGGGCATGCAAAGTTCCTGTCACACACACCATTTCCTGTCAACCTTGCAGCTGCTCAGAACCATATTTTCTGTTTCTATCTCTCCTGTTTTGTTTTTTTTACAGGCTAATAAAACTCTTGTTTTACTAAGTCTTGATCTAAAACAATTCACCCTTATTTCACGCACACACTTCTAAATATACTAAATTCTTTGCGTTTGTCAGATCGTCTCACACACACACCGCCTTTTCTCTCACACTTCCACTTCTGCACTCACTCTACTATCAACTTTCATAGTGTTATTATTATTTATTATTTTGTACAAATCACACCCAATCACTCAAAGCCTGCTACTCACAGCATTCACACACTTAAACTGTGACAAGAGTTGAGGAATATACTCACAACACGCTTTCCTAAGAGTATTTCAGACATGCCTTTCATAATCAGAAAGAGCAAGTCAAAGAAAACAATTGAAACCTCTATTAATTCTCACAGCACACACATAGAATAGAAAAAATAAAACACACCAGCATTTATTGCTGATGAGAGGTTACTCCTAAAAGTAATATGTTAGTCTTAAATATATACAGTGCACTCACTATATTTATATATCAAAACTCAGTCAATTACTATACATCCACTACGGCAACTCAAAACTTTATTTATAGCCCTCTAATGAACATAAATGGCGTCTTAAACACACACTCAACAATGTTTGCAGCAGTATTTGTAAAACCAACTGTGGTTTAAACAGTTCACTGCTGACTAATTTGCATTTTCACACTCACACACACACAGTCTAAAAATAGCTCCAGCACTGCCTCAGACTCCTTTCACACAGAGATCTCTTATTTTATATTACAAAGACGTCTTATATTTACAACCACTGTCACATCTGGCAGCTTTAGCGCCTAAACAATTTCGACAAATTTAAGTTAACGGTCCAACCGATAAAGTCCAACTTTTTTGTGATCAATTAACCAGTATCTGTCCAACAGTTTCTGGCCTCATCTCTAAAATCCCTAACTCAATTTAAAAGCGTCAACCAACCCAAACTTTGCCTGAAGCTCTATTTTTGGCATTTCACAGCCAAGGCTTACCCCGAAGTTTTAAGTTAAAGTTACTCGCCCGAAGTCCAACTTCTGCTGGCCAAAAAAGCGCAGACTACCGTTCCAAACGGTAAGGAGACTCTAACTCCTAGTTATTCTGGAGTGCCCCAAGCTCCACAGTGACCAACTGACTATCCCTCTTCGAGGACAATGCCTAAGCGTCCTTGGCATTGGCAAGCGTTACCTCTGAGCACTGTGCTTCCTATCAGTCCAACTGACGTTCTTGAATAATTTATAATACTTTGGAACAACAGTAAAACAGCCAAAAAAGTGTAAGACTGAAGCAGGTCCAACCTTATAACCAATACGGGCTCCACCCCAAACAATAACCAAATTCCCTAATATACTAAAATCACTCAGCAGTCCAACTGCTTTCCACGGTCCAACCGTATTAAATCCTTTAGCGGTCCAACCGCATTCAATCATTTTTAGCAGTCCAACTGCATTAAATCCTCAGTACTGTCATGAGATTCTCATCAAAATCAAAGCAGACATTCCCCAGTAATTTCAGTGAGTAGACTTTAATTTGTAATGTCCAATTTGGCACACTTTGGAAATAATTCAACAGGTAGTGCCTTACCTTTGGATAAGCGGCTTAGAACAACAATGAGAAAAAGAGAGCTGATTATTAGCTCATCAAAACACAAAACAAAATCACAATGAATTATCGGTTAATTTCATTTAAAATAATTCATTATGTATTTATGTACAATTCAAATTAGTTAATTACATATTTTGTTGGTTTGTTTTCTATTTTAATTATTTTACTGACACATTTAATGAATTATTTAATGATGTATTTATTTAATTCACGTTGCTACTCCTGGCCCTGCATCGCTGTTCATAAATACATTTTATTTGTCAGCTTCACCCATCAAAGTCAGGGGGCGGGGTTAATGCTGATCAAGTCAACACCATTGCTTTGGTCTGGTGGGCGTTCTTTTAGTGGGCTTTTCTCAATACTAAGTAGGCCTACACACCAGGGTTTGGACATGTGTGGACCCAAACTATACTTTTACCCTTTTTTGTGTGTCACCAAATACACTTTAATATTTTCTAGACAAGAATGTAGTGGCATAATCTTTAACCTCTTTTGGCTCCAAACAGAAGTGACAGACTTGAGCAGGGTTCATTTAAAGGCTGACAGAAGTGGAGTGGTGACGGGGAGATGTTTGACAGGACAGTGTTTCAGCCTCCACAGGTTCATGTTGTGCTCCATCAGTCAGTGAAGATGAAGTCAGTGCTGATGAGGCTGTAGAGTGTGTGAGGGATGTGAATGAGGATGATGAAGATCTGATGATAGCAGATAAAAACAGGCTGCAGAGACTTTGAGCCATACAGGGCACACAGTGTGTGTACAGAACAGCTGAAATCATTATGGAGGCCTCACTGGAATATGGAAGCATCACAGTACAGCTTCAGTGAAGCATTAAAGTCTCTGATATGAGATGAGAAATGAAGCAGCCAGAGCTTTTTCATGAGTGGAAATCCACTGTGACTGTGAGCTGCTGCTACAGCCTCCAGATTAGCCAGCAGCTCATCCTGCTCAACATGGACCTGTGGTCAGAGTGTGTGCTGGATAATCCGGCCCAGGATGAGGCCAAACTGACATGGGATGAAATGTCTGTCACGTAATTGAGCTTAGTGTAGTTTCATTTCTGCACAATTTAAAAACAACCAAAACTTTGTTCTGTCTTTTCTATGTTATACTGTAGACTTTCTTTGATACTGTGTCCAAAAGGAGCAGCTTTTACTTTGAAGGGGAGGCGTCTCTGTTTCCTCTTCAGGTTGGATGATGGAAGCAAATTAGTAGCTGTGTCCCAAAACGTCGGCTGCATCCTCCAGAGGCTGCATTTGAAGGCCGATTACGTCACAGCCAGGCGATGAAGGCTGTCCGTATTTGTCGACTCCTTCAAATGTGCCCGACAAATGCGTCCTTCATTTCCCCGAATTTGAAGGATTCGTCGGGTGTGTCCTTCGTGGCCCACCATATCCCAGAATTCATATCCCAGCCAAATTTCAGCTGCCAACAATGGCGGCAGCTACTAAGTTTTCAAATTACTCTTATTAATCTTTCTGGGTCACAAAATAAACTTTTAACATATTTTCAGGCGAGAAAGTAGCTGTGTAAACTTCAAATATCTGCTTGGTTTATCAAGACATCACATATTTGCAAAAGTGTGCCGACGTTTTCGGAGACGTCTGTTACCCACCCGCTCGCTAGCAAGCCGGGGGGTTCAATGGTCACTCCAGCCGGCGAGAGCAGCGGACGCCCGGCTTCATCGTTTTCAGACCCCGCTCTTTCGCTACTCAGGTGAAACACGATATATAAGTCACTCGGATAACTTAAAAATGTAATTGTTTGCCTTTTTTCTGTGTTTTATTTGTTCCGGAGTAAATCGGTTTGGCTGAGATCAAAGTTCCTCCGGGATTTTCACACAGCTGAATAAACGTTAAACAGGAAACTGATTAAACAGAAGTGTGAGACGGTCGAGAGTTTACGCCAGTGTCCTGTTATATTTTAGATAGCAAGGAGCAGACGGTCGAGTTTATTAAACTCCACCGACACAGCGGTGACGCAAATCTGAAGGCTAGACCGTCCCATTTCACAGCCTCGCACTTCCAGCCTTTTCGGTCTTTGAAGGACCCGGCCCACGTAGACCGCGAATACCGGGTCCTCCGAAGGATGCAGCCGACGTTTTGGGACAAAGCTAGTGTGTGATGTTCTTTCAGTGTTGCACTTTGTAGACGCTCCCTGAGCACTGGTCTCACAGCCAGCTGCACATAGAGACCAGTGTTGTTAGTCCAGGTCAGAAGATGACTTGTTGGAATGAAAATGAGCTTGTAGTTTGTCTGCTTTAATAATGTGACTGGAAAAAGGTGTTGGACATCAAATATGTCCATTTCTTTCACACTTCACCTTTAAAAGTGAAGCCTTGTGGTTCCTGGAAGGAAAAACACGACTTTTTCAAGTCTTTGTCCTGTTTTTATGATAAATGTACAACTTTAATGTGAAACATTCAGAGTTTTTTCTCTTGTTGTGTTTGTTTGAAGCTGCTTCCTGTTGGCTTCAGCTGTTTGGAGTTTCCATTTTCTAAACTTCTACATTCTGAACCTTCTTCAGCTCTGAACAGATGATGAAACACTGAATGATTTCAAGCTCACACTTTGTCTAATAAACTTACATCTTTCATTCTTTATACAGATTGAGGGGCTGTGGTTTGTCAGAGATCAGCTGTGATTATCTGGCAGCAGCACTGAAGTCCAACCCCTCCCATCTGAGAGAGCTGGACCTGAGCTGCAACTACGAGCTGCAGGATTCAGGAGTGAAGCATCTGTGTGGTTTCCTGGAGAGTCCAGGATGTGGACTTGAAACTCTGAGGTCAGTCAGCATGTTTTAGTTGCGCTGAGATGAATATGATGTGAAAGTTGTGCTGACACTAAACTGCAGACATCAGGCTGATATTATACTGATCCACACTGAGGATCTTCATGGTAAAGTCTGTTTTCTTCTGCTCTGGTTTAGTCCATTGACTGCAGCAGAACAATGTTCACATTTCAAACCTTCAAAGAAGAAGAAAAATCCTCCACTGGATAATTCACTGTGAAACTCTCCAACTCTTCATTCCACCTTAAAGTCTGTCTGACACTGAAATCCAAAGCAAAATGTGCGTTTGCTTTACAGACAGCAGTCCAACACAAACATACACACATCATCCAAAACACAGTCCAACATCCAAATCTCCTCCACTGCCAGCATGAATGATGGGAAAGAGAAGGAGGAACACTCTGACATTCAGGGTTAGAATGAGTTTCATGAAGCAGACTGTGAAGATCAAAGCTGCATTAGAAAGCTTACATGAATGAATGAGTGGACAGAAGTGGACAGAGATCATCTGAAGCACTTCAAAGGCTTTAAATCAGCACATTTCTCTTTATTCTTTATCAACTCTGTTAGTTTCTCTCAGTTTTCTGTGGAATGAAGCTAACAGCAGGCTAATAAGATGCTGACCAATAGGTTTCTATTAAAGGTTGTAATTTGTATATGAAAAAGTGCTTTGGCTCAGCAGGGATCAGCTTACAGGTAGAATACAGCTGCTGGATGGGATTAGCATGTCATAGCTATCTACCAAACTGCTAACTGGGGGATTTCAGGCCATCTATGGATCATTTTTGCTAACTGTTTATTCAGCTTAGGCTCACAGGGCTGCAGCCTGTGCCCTAGCTGTCATAGGGCAAGAGGCGTGGTCCACCTGCACAGGTGAGCAGTCCATCACAGGGCCAACAGAGAGAGACAGAGAAGCACTCTCTCACATCCACACCTACAGCCAATTTAGAAGCACCAATGAACCTAAGCAGCATTTCATTGGACTGTGGGAGAACATCCAACCTCCACAGAAAGGCCAACAAGCTTCAACCTACAACCTTCTTGCTTTAAGGCACTAGTGCGAACCACTTTTCCCCATTTCAGCCCAAATCCTGCATCTTCCTGTTTCTGACTCCAGGCCAGCTCCACTAACACTTTCTCATCAGACACTGCCACCTAGTGGAGGAAGTCTTAGTTCCATTTGAAGCTTCAGATTACAGTTAGTTCCTTTACAAAGAGGTGGAGGTGGTGGGGCCACAGCACCATCATCACTGAGTGCCATAGGACACTTAACCTTTGTTTCCATATGCTGGGAACTTCCTGTTGTTCCAAGGAGGACTGGAAAATGTGTGAAAATCTCCCAGTCAGTTCCTCACAGCACACTTCAATCATTTCCCTCCCACAGCATCAGGACCAGGGCTTTTTCTCTCTTTGGTCCCACTAAGAGATTTCCACACAAACACCTCATCAGTGGGACTCTCAGAGCTACCAGCCCTTTGCTACAATCACAAAGCTCTTCATTGAAATCAATGATATCAAAGCTGGAATCAAATGAGTCCAAGTCTTCTGCTGATTCAGCATCACATTCATCTTTGCTCCTTGTTCTGCATCCCCACCATGGACTTCATTCCTTTCCAAGCCAGCCTTGAGTGTCCTTTATTCAGCTCATCCTCTGCTTTACTTTTACACCTGATTTTAGCTGCTTTATCTCTCTTTCAACAAGTTTCTGTGCCTCAATCTTTTTCTTCTCTCCCTCATAACAAGACAGCTTCTTCTGCCTGAGAACATGTTGGAGTGATTTACTAATCCAGGGCTGCTTATTGGGGAAAATACTTCCTGTTTCCAAAGTAATCCCCATTTTTCCCAGAAAGAAATGTAAGTAGAAATCGATGATCTCAGTGAGAACATGAGCCTTTAAAAAGTCCCAGTGGGTGCAGTCAGAGCAGTCCCTCAGTCCCAGTATAGAGTCTTTGGTCCAGACTGGAACAACTGTGTGCCCAGTTTGAGCTCTCTTCAGTCCTGTGACCTGACAGACCCAGAGGGGCCATCACATCACATTTAGAAGCTCCCCTAATGGAGCCACAACACATGTCCAACACTTAGTCTGTCTTGTTGGACCAACTGGAAGAAATGATTCAAGGACTTAGTCACAGAACAGAGATTCAAATCTCCAAAATCCAACTGGCTGCATCAGGACATATAGTCTGAAACTCTGCACAGTTTCCTGTTTGAAGCTGCTTCCTGTTGGCTTCAGCTGTTTGGAGTTTCCATTTTCTAAACTTCTACATTCTGAACCTTCTTCAGCTCTGAACAGATGATGAAACACTGAATGATTTCAAGCTCACACTTTGTCTAATAAACTTACATCTTTCATTCTTTATACAGATTGAGGTGGTGTGGTTTGTCAAAGATCAGCTGTGATTATCTGGCAGCAGCACTGAAGTCCAACCCCTCCCATCTGAGAGAGCTGGACCTGAGATACAACGACAACCTGCAGGATTCAGGAGTGAAGCAGCTGTCTGATCTTCAGCAGAGTCCAGACTACAGACTGGAGACTCTGTGGTCAGTAGAGTGATGGAGTGAGTGGGTGGTGCTGTCAGCAGTATTGTACTAAACACAGTCAGTATGAAACAAAGATCCAGTGTTTCCTGTAAAGCTGCAGCTTCTCAGTGAAGCTGTGAGAGGAGAATGGTGACAGGCTTCAGGATTGGACACAAACACTTCCTGTTTCTGACCTTTATGGTCACCATGGTAACGGCTGACACGCTCTGATCAAACACTGTCAACAGCCAATCAGCTCTCTGAACAAAGCAGCACGCAGACCAATGACTGCATTCGTTTCCAAGTTTAAAGCAGTGAAGAACACAGTCTGTAGGTGAGGAAGAATTTAGTGAGAGCAGATGTTTGGATGGAATTCCTCCAGTTAACAGCTGGAACCGTCCATCTGGATTGTTGGGCTTGTTGTTGGGGTTCCTACAGAGCTCAGAGTGGACACACCAAGGTTCTTCTAATGAATGAAAGTCCAAACTCAAACTAGGAGGGAAAAACATTTTCATCAACTTCAATAAAAATCCAAAGATTAGAAAAAGTGAAGCAACAATGAGTCCTAGTACAGTCCCAGCACTGAAGTCCCTGCTGCTCTTTATACTGGATGTGCTGCATCACTGACTGACAGCTGATGAAGAGTCTCTGGAAACACTCGTTTATCTCCTCTGCTCTTCCTTCTTCTCTCTGCAGGTGGAGCTGATGATGGTAAACAGGACGGTGTGTGTGCTGAGAGAGGAGGAGCTGTGTCCTGATGATCCAGAGAGGTTGAAGCAGCAGCAGCTTGTGTGTAGAGACGCTCTGACTGGGCCATGTTACTGGGAGGTGGAGAGGAGAGCTTCATCCAGCAGTGACTGACAGAGGAATGAGAAGAAGTGCAGATGACTGTCAGTGCTGCAGAGTGAACTGCTCTGAGAACAGCTCCACTGTCAGACACAATGTAGAGTCCAGCATCATCCCTGTGTGTCCCTCTGGATCTGACAGAGGATCATCAGTGTATCTGGACTGCTCTGCTGCTGCTCTGTCCTTCTACAGTCTCTGCACAGTCTCTGTCTGACTCTGGCTTCAGACCCTCCTGGATCAAACTCACCTGGAAAGACTTTCAAACATCACTCAATAGATTTGAATACAGAATATATTTGATATATACTGTAGATGTACTGTAGAGTTGCAGTTTGTCACTTGTAAATACAGTCTGTGAGCAGCTGTGAGCTGAAAGATCTTTCTAGAAACAGGAAATGTTTTCACTCTTCTGTTGCTTTTTCATATATTTCCACAACATTAATATTGATCCCACCTGTCTCACCTGTTTCATGCTTTTATACATAATAACAGGACACGTGTGATCTGAGCGCTGCTGTGGTTGCTGTGCTGCACGTCTTCATTTAGATAACAGAGACATCTAGTGGTTCAGAGGGAGAACTGCAGGAGGTGGAGCTGTGTTTTAGCATGGAAAACTTTTTATCTTTTAGGCGCAGATACAAATATGACAAGTATCAGTGTGAGATACAAAAGGTCACATCAGTCAGCAGAGGGAACAGTGATCACACAGCAATGTAAGAATAGAAACATAACAGTGAATCTGGACATGTATACAGATGGAAGCAAACAAACAGGATGTAACACTACATTAAAGCCACAAATGTGAAGAAAACAAACACAAAGGAAAATATATTTGATCTCAGGAATCCAAATCAGATGCTTTAGAGCAGGGGTCGGCAACCCTGGGCACGCGTGTCACAGCTGCCACGTGAAGGGTTAACTGATGGCACGACCATAGCTGGACTGGCCATCGGGCATACTGATGGTGATTTTTCATTTTTATGGGCTGATGATGTTTTTTTATTTTTTTGTAACGGTATAAACAATGAAAGATGGCGGATTGGCCGGATGCTGGTCGATGTGTAAAAGTAAGTCATTTGTTTGGTGGTGGCTATGGCGGAGCTTCCACAGAGGCAGCAGGTGGATGAGGGAAAGGGGAGGCAGGAGGAGCAGAGACCCGAGGCGGCCGCCGGTCCGAGTGTCAGGTGAACTGAACTTCAGGTAAGAAGTTATGACCTGCAGTCTGTCTGGGTCAGATATAAACCAAGTTTAGGTGCAGTTTATTTTCCTTGTGCTGACTTTTTACAGTCAGTTATAATAACTCCCACTCAGAGGAGACCAGAGATTACATTAACATGTGTGTCTCTGTATTAAGAAACATGACATATTGGCCCAGTTTATTTTTCTTATCATTGTTGTGAGGAGACCATAAATAGCATTTGTATTTTCTGTTGTACAGTTCATTTGCTGTTATGGATAAAAAGTCTTTTTTGTTTCAAAATAGCTGATAAATATTCGCTGATAGCTGCAAACATCTGCGCACAAATATAATCCTATGAAGTGGTTCTATATAGTGTGTAATTTATTGCTAATGCAATCATATGGCACATTGACTTCTGAGGAAATGTTAGATGCACTCATCATCAGAAAGGTGTCCGACCTAAACCAGGAGGTTTAGAGTATCATAGAGTTTTTGTGGTTTGTTTTCTTTAAGTCATTTCACAGATTTTCTCCATAATTTCAATTCCTTGAATAAAACAACAAATTTAGGGGATGATTTTGTAATCCGACTTTATGTATGAAAGATTTGACTAAACGTAAAACAATCTTCCAACTCAGTCGTCATTCTTATCTTGTGAAATCAAACCAAATGTTCTGTTGTCTCTAAATCAGGGATTGATGAAATCTTTGGTTGCATCCATTTATGAACATGTTCTCATTCATATTAAATCGTAGTCTAAGTCCTTCTTTAGAGGGATAAATGTCATTCATTATCTTCAAATGTGTTTCTGTTGTTTTGGGGGGAAGTTTGAAGTCCATTGTTCAAAGTCTGTTAATGAAACTTTATGAAGTTTATGTAGGATGTTTTTCCTATTTTGTATTTGTTTGAATTATGATGTATTTCTGACTCTTGCTGCCACGATGCCAGGTCTCTCTTGAAAACCACATTTTTAATCTCAATTAAATTTTCACCTGGAGAAATAAAGATGATAATAATAATTTTGTCTTCAGGGAATCATTTCTCTGTAAAACAGCTTCTTCTGAAACTCTTGTTACATTTCTTGTTTATTGTTTGCTGGTTTTAGAAAAATGTCATCGTCTCTGTGTGAACTTAAACTCTACATGTGGTGTCAGCTATAAACGAGCTCTAGAGTCTAATAACGATGCTTTTATTATTGTCTGGTATCCAACCTAACCCTGGGCCTCTGGCTGAATGTGAAACACCAGCAGATGTTAAAAACTGTCTGGGTTACACGTGCATCACGTCGTGTGCTTCCTAACATGGATATGATTGGAATCTGGGCCTGTTCAAGCGGTGCTGGTATCGTTGTTGTTTCTGAGACTTTCCAAATCTTTACTGGATAAAAACGTAGCAACTGATGGATTTAACATTTAGCTCTCAGACTGTCCCAGAAAAGGCGGAGGTCTGGAAGTTTATGTGAAGCTCTGTCTTGCTGCTCAAGTCTTGTTCTCTCCATCTGCACCTCAGCCATTTGAAATCTTGGCCTTAACTATTGATCTGTTTGGAAATCAGACTGTTGTTGGCTGCTATCAGCCTCCACCTGCTTCCCCCAGCACATCACCGTCTCTGGTTCAACTTTTATCTGAGCTGCATTTTAATGACGTCTTTCAGATGGATGATTTTCATTGGGACTGGCTTTCTTCTGTGTCTGATGATTTTAAGGCACGCTGCTTGTTTTTAAAACTGACTCAAATTATTTAAAGCCTCACACGCCTTGATCCTAAACACCCAGATAAATCTGCTCTTATTGACCTTTTTTAACTAATATGCTGCGTAAGTTTTCCACATCTGCAGTTTTTGCCAACGACCTGAGTGATCACTGCGTAGTTGGTGCTGTGAGAAACACTAAAATCTCAAGCTCCGAGCCCGCATCAGTTTGAACTGGGGTCGTATTAAACAGGCTGACAATGTCAGTTTGGGAACATTTACAGGAGAGTTGTGTCTACTTTGTGGACAGACACGCCCCTTTTTGCCAGGTCAGGGTGAAAGGTCGGGACAGGCCAGGTTTGGTTCAGTACCGGCCGATCTCCTACATGAGAGAAACCAGGCCTGGGCAGGAAGTCTGGCTCTGATGCTGATTGGCTACGTTTTCATTAGCTGTGTAATCGGATTACTGCCTCCATCATCAAGATGTAACTATTTTTTACTTTAACGACTGACAGTCCAAACGACCGTAGGAGGTTTTGGCAAACTATAAAGTGTCTCTGCCAGCTGTGACTCCTCAGAGCTTCCTCCTCACTTAAATATCGACTCCACTCCTGTGTCAGACAAAACTGAAATGTTGCTTTAACAAACACTTTGTTGCTTCTTGCTCTTTGTTCAGCACAGTATCTGATGGTAAACCTCTTGCACACAACTCTGCTCGTAGTTCCTGCTTACTGATACCTTTTCCTTCACACCTGTCACAGTAGAAGAGGTTTGTAAGGCTTTGAATAGCCCCAACACCAGAAACTCGTCCTCACAATCGTTCTCCTTCCTTCTTGCACTTGGCTGCAAATATCATAGCTGAGCCAGTGTCTTATATTTTTAATCTTTCTCTACAACAGAAGAACACCACTATACTCTGTGTTCTCTGGTTAACTGGTCCTCATTGGTCTTACACAGGATGGTCCATTAGTATCATTTTATCTATCAATCTGTTTCTGGGTTACTGCCTCCTATTCATCAGAGTACATGTTAGGCAAACAGTTTAGTCACAGCCTGCAGTCTCAGGACATCATTACATTCACTGTTCCATCAGTTCATGCAGAGCTTGGGAAGAAGGCGTTCTCCTTTTCTGCTCCGTCTTCATGGAAAACATAACCGAAGGATTTAAGGCTCTCCGTTGATTTCACTTGCAGACTTCAAAAGACGTACACATGTTTTTGTGAAACCATCTCTGGGAACTTGTTCTCGTTTTTAATGTGACTGAGTACATTACACAAACTTTTCTCTTATTGTTGTAATTTTAATATGTGTGTCTGGAACAGGTCTCTCTTGTAAATGAGACATTGAGTCTCAATGAGCCGACCTGTATAAATAAAGCTTCAATTACAAAGTCCTTTGTATAAAAGCTCCTTCAGCTGCCAGTGGGACGTGCTGTGGCACTATCGGTTGCAGAGCCTTTATATTGTTAGTTAGAAACTACAAATATAATGGCTCACTGTATTTCAGAATCAGAGAAACTTTATTAATCCAGGAGGGAAACTGAGCTGTCATAGCAGCAAATATACAAGAAACAACAAGCACTCATATAAAGTGAGTGTAGAAACAGAGTTATGATAAATAAATATTCAGATAAATAATATCAATATATAATATAAATAATCTATAATCCAGTTTTGAGTTCCCTCCCCAGACGCCTTAACGCCCACTCACATCCTGGGCCATCTGACCTCAGGAAATCACATGATAGGGTGGGGCCAGGTTTCACAATGAGCTCACCCGAAACCCTGGCTGATTAGGACCCCCACCCGCTTTCACACCTTGGCTCATGTGATTACGTAGAGGATCATCAGGGGGTCCTTTGTCCCTCTTTGGGGGGAAACTCCCACTGGGTTTAAATCTGGGACTCCCCACCAACTGACCCTTAGAACTGAAGAAGCTTCTCAGATGAGAGGTGAAACGTCTTCAAGCAACTCAAAGAAGTCCAGACGCTTTTCTTTGCAAGCTCCTTAGTCTACAATGACCTGGATGACTGAGAACCGTCACAGACAACTCAGTCCCATATTTTAGGTTATTCTGAATAAATCGTTCATGCCCTCTCTTTGGAAAGAAGCTGTCGTGGTTCCTGGTCCTAAATCTAGTCGTCCAAAAGTTCTAAACGACTTCAGGCCTGCTGCCCTCACCTCAGTCTTTGAAAAAATCATCAGAAATGTGATTATGGAAGACACTGAACTTCAGCTTGATTCAATGCAGATTGCACATAAGCCCAATAGAGGAGTGGAGGACGTGCTTTTGATTCTACTTCACCTGATTGTCAAACATGTAGAGAGTAAAGGACTTCAGTTCATCGATTTCTCTGCTTCTTTCAATAACACAGCCCCAGATTTGAATCAAAAGACTTTTAGAACAGTTTGAAATCCGGACAAACCTGAGCAAGTGCAGTCATATAAATATCTTGATGACAAATGCTATTATTTTTCTGTAAAGCAAATTGACCTAAAAGTAAAGTAACCTTGATATGTCAGGATGTAGATGTCCCACCCAACAACGTCACCCAGCCCTGAAACATCGGTACTGTTCAAGGCAGCATTGCTGTCCACACGTCCATCAGAGTGTTTCTTTGGACTTCATGGTGTTGCTGCTCCCAGTATTCTCTGAGACAACCTCTGAGGCCGTCACAGAGCAGCTGTATTTGTACTGACATTACATTACACACAGGTGCACTCTATTTAGTCATTAGCACTCATCAGGCAATGTCTATGGGCAACTGACTGCACTCAGACCAAAGGGGGCTGAATAATAATGCACATAACAATTCTCTTCACTCTGCTGACAAGAGATTCAACCCCCACTATGAGCACCTTCTAAAGAGCACCATTGAAAGTATCCTCACCAACTGCATCACTGTGTGGTATGACTCCTGCACTGGGTCCTGCAGGAAAAATATGACAACGGGTAGTGAGAGCAGTGGAGAGGATTGCAGGGTCCTCTCTTGCCTCCCTCCCCAGGAGATCTACTGTGCCTGCCTCATTCGAAAGGTCCTCTTCATTACAGGTGACTCCACTCATCTCTTCAACAGCGTCTTCAGTTTGCTGCCATCAGGAAGGATACTGAAGAGACCTTTTGACCTTTACATTTTCGTTAATATCTTTAAAACAGAAGCAGCAGAAACGAGAATTTTAGCAGCACAAACCAGCACAAGCGTAGCACAGTTGATTGACACCAGTTTTGTTTGATTTAATTAATGTGGGGGGGCTGGTTGACCTCTGGGGACCTCTAGAAATTTTCTTGAATATCTTTAAAATGATAGCAGCACAAACAAAAATTTTTACAGCACAAACGTAGCATAAACGTTTGATACCACTTTTGTTGGATTTGAAGAAGGTGGGGGGTCGCGGGAAAAACCAGCAAAAGAACTCGAGCAGCCGGGCTATGTAAAAGGTGTAGGGGGGCATGTTTGCGGTCACGTCCAGCGGGTGTGTGGGCTGTTTGAGTCATCTGTTACCAGGCAAACTCCAATGCAGCAGGCTGCTGAACACACACAGGCCTCCTGCATCCTCCTCTTCAGCTCTGCTTGCCCGATATCGTGACCTAAGCAGGGTCGGGCCTGGTCAGTACTTGGATGGGAGACCTCCTGGGAATACCAGGTGCTGTAAGCTTTTGCACTTCCACACACAAACTGCAGAGGGCACTTCTGCTCCTGCTTGTGCTTAGGGGCATGAGAAGTTAACATTTATGGGTGATAAAATCCTTTTTCTATATTTTTAACATGAGAATATCAGTTTTCCATCTTGTGTTCCAGAGTAATCGGACAAAAGACAAACGTAGAACAAGGAAAAAAGAGGCCAAGTGTCTCACCTATAAAACAAAATGACTGTTTTCTGAATAGTCTCACACAGATAAACATTTGCAGGGAATACCTTTTCCTTCAAAACAAACGTCACAGACTGTGTTTTTCTTTACTGATTGTATTTGAGTAGAAACTCAGATTAAAATGGCATCAGTGCTCATAAAATGATTTAACTGTAAAAGTAGGTGTAGTGGATCACTTTGCATAGATCTAGATAAAAGTGCTGTAAGCAAAGACTACAGTGGTCATTGAGCAGCTGTTCCTATAATGTGAATCTGGGATAAAGGCACAGATTATTTGTTTGCCTTTGTTTCCTGGTTCTTTCTTTCTTATCCAAATGGAAAAAGAGAGCATAAAAGTACTGTTTACAAGCAGCTTATCTATCTCATTGTGCCCACTATCATAAAATCTTGGTTGACTGAGCACTGAGCCATCTACCACTCGAAATTGAACCTGTGTGGGACAACAACAAAGTCCAGTATACTAAGTTTCAGTAATGTGCAGTTTTTTCTGTGGAAGATGTAAATCTAAATAGATGTCCTATTGTATGCATAATATACCACTGAACTTTATAAAACAACTTCTAAAAGCAAATTTCGATTTATTTTAGATTTTCTCAAATCCAAACAGTGCTAAAAGCATGCACACAGTCAAATATTTTTCATACGAGGTGCTGAAGGTTCTGCAATGTTCTGTCAGTGCGCCCCAGGGCAGCTGTGGCTACAATGTAGCTGCCATCACCAGTGTGTGAATGTGTGAATGATGTATCTGTGGCTTTTTGTCACACTTGGAAACCACGGTGTTGTGCAGCTATTTGCCTTGTTGCAGGGTTTTTAAAAAACTGCAGTTTTGATTTTAGTGAAAGACACCGTCTCATGACTCATTGAGTGCCGCGACTGACGAGCCAATCCGTGGCCTGCAGTCTGACGATGTCACATTTCCTGACTGCTTGGAACCCCGACTAAGTCGTCCTGTAGCCCACATCATAATGTTTCCATCTCTCTGCTTGACTGCGGGGATGCTATTTTTTGCATCACACTCCTATTTCAAAAGGTCAGTTAAAGCCACATAATTGGAATTTGGTTTCATCTCCCCACAGCACTTTCTCCAAAGTCTTCCCTGAATCATTTAGATGTTCACTGGCACTTGAGATGGGCCTATACATGTTTCTCCTTGAACAGGTAGCTACCCTATGTTAGCCTAGCTTTCTATCACTGATGCTCTGTGTGTATTGTTATGGTTCAAAATATGGGGATGGAGACAAGAGACAAGAGAAAAAAACCACAATAACAACACTGGTCCGGCCGGGTTGAGTCAAACGATGATTTTAATGATCACACGCGTGGGAGATGGACACCGTATGCAGACAGCCTCAGATCTCAAAATGGTGGAGCATTGCTCAAACTCTTATAGCCTCTAGTGGCCCCCACCTTATCATAAAAGCCTAAACATTCACATGCTTTTCTCTCACACGGCGCCTAAGCTACGACCTTGGCTCCCCGTTTATCTGCTCCTGCTGAGATGGGGCAGAAAACTCCAGCATGCTCTGTTCTCTTCTAATCAGACAAATAAGGCGATGACTTTCTGCAGCAGTATTATGCATCATAAAACAATATCATTCATCCACAATAAATCAGCAGTCTAATGTAATGCAAATCAGTTTAACTAATGCAGTAGTTGTCAGCTTCTTCTAATTCAGGAGAATAATGCAAACTAAAACTACATAATAATTCACAATCTTTAGTTAGGGGTATAACATGGCATAAAATAATATTATAATCTAACAGTATGCTGCTGCCTCTCTCTCATGTTACTTAAAAAATTAACCCCACAGCTTCAATAACCGTATCTAAAAATCTCTCAGTGAAAGTTACGGTTGTAGGTTTGGAAACATTTTGGGGTAGCCAGTGTTAAATAGAGACAGGGCCACATTCTTTATCTAGTCATTGTAATGAAAGAAGCACATTAAAAACTATATGAGAGTTTGCTTTTAACAAGCATGTAATGACTCTACTTAGTTTAGGTAGTCTTAGGGAGTCAAACTGAAAGTAGCATTTTGTGGATGTTTTCCCTGCTGCCCGATCCCATCAGTCTCTTAAAGCATCATTTCTTATGCGCCCTGGTGTGACAGTGGTTTCATGGCGCTACAGGTTACCTGAGCACATCAGGTATATTACGGTTGAAAACCAGTGCCCGGCCTTCCAGTGGGTGTTCGACCCCTCGTGCACAGCTCAGGAGTCTAAACGACCCAGCAGTTATGGACATGTGTGTTTTTGGTGTGCTGTCCCTCGTTCTCCCTGCTTGCAGGTATATCTGTGTGTGTGTGTGGATGCCGGAGTTTCTGAGAGCACCCGTTTACAGGCACCTTCAGGCCTGGTGGGTGTGGCCCTGCCAGGTGGTTGGCCACACTTGAAGACCATCACACAGCTGATCAAGCCTTGTCGGAGGAGCTACTTAAGAATGCGGTGGCGCTCTCTCTGACGCTGGATCATTGCGTGACTTCACGTTAGTCTCTCGGCCAGTCAGTACGGATAGTCTGCCGCATTGTATGTGTCTTACGGCTGCCTGTTTGTTATCTCCCCAGGAGAAGCGTGGAGACGAGAGGGCAGCGAGCACGGGGTGCTCAGACACTGAGGAGCGGAGACAAGGAACACTAGCACTGGGAAGAGGACATTTCACGGGAGTCGGGAACGCACTGCGGATTTATTGTTATTTTCCATTCACTGTAAATAAACGCACTGCTTGCATTCAGAGCTCCGTGCCTGGCTCCTCCTTCCTCACATCCCCACGGTTGACGCTGGCCAACCGTGACAAATAGCTTTTCTTAGATTCATTATTAGTTCAACATTGACAAATAGTAGTTGACTAATATCAGGAGCCAAAAAGAAAACAAAAAACAAACTAAATAAATATTTCAGATGCTGAAAATAAATTATTACGGTTGTTTAAATTTGCTGTCAGCAAGTTAGGTCTAATGCATGTAGTCAATCTAATGAATCAATATTACATGTAAAAAGTACAGAACTGAAAATGAAACTAAAATATAACGGTAAATGAACTGGTTCTTGTATAAAACCTTTCTACTCTCTACAACTTGCCTCATTCATGCACTCACTTTTTTCTATGCTTTTTCTCTGTAAGTGCTTTCTATCTAACATTAATACGCATTCATCCTCCCGATGGATGCATCGGAGAGCAACTTGGGGTTAGCGTCTTGCCCAAGGATATTTGGCATGCAGGCTGGAGCAGGCGGCGATTGAACCAGCAACTTTCTGATTAGTAGGTTTCCTGCTCTACCTGAGCTACAGACACCCCAATTTGTGGTGCTCTGGAAACAACACGTTCTCATCCCAACAGGTAACGATGCTATGTGACAAATCATCGGTATGTGTAAATGTGTTTTTTGTTCTAATCATGAATCGCTTTGTAAAACAAGACCTGATAGGGTTAAGGTTAAAGTTATGGTTAGAGTTAATGTTAGGGATAGGGCTGGAATGGACGGCTGGAGCCTCTCCTCCAAGTGTGTGTTACTGCCGCCATCAGCATTCTGTTGTATTCTGTTGTCTGCTTTTCTCTGTAAGCGCTTCGAGCCTGTACTTTTTTGCTTTAGCTGAGTAATGAAGTTGAATCAGTACTTTAACTTTCACTGGAACAATAGTATTTTTACTTCTACTTAAGTGGAGAATGTCTGATCTTTTGCCAACTCTGGCTGTCTCTCAGTCTTGGAATACCCACTTGTTGTCCAGCGGTGTCCTGGGAATATGGGAACTAGACAGACTGGGGAAACAATGGGAGGAGACACAAAGATGGAATCACTTTTACCATCTTTTATGTATTTGCTGGTCGTCTTATTTCTTCTATTTTGCAAGCACAGTGTTGCAATCATTGTCTTTGTGGTACAATGACACAGGTAGAATGCAGGTGTTTTCATGTAACACGATGCCAGAAAGATGAGTAATGTGTTTTGAAGAGAAGATAAAACATCATGTTTGAACAACGATAAGCAGCAGACACGTCTGTGTGTGAGTTGTTCAGGTTCAGTAAGAAGGTAATATGTCTGCAGAATTTGTAATTCTTATGAAGATATTGCTTGTACAATAAATAAAATCCCTTTAACTTCTTCTGGAGAGTGTCTTTATATATTTAGTCATTTTGGGGCGATCCTTTATTTAGTAGTAACTCTAGTCGGGGATATATATCAGAGTTTACTTTCAGATATGAGCATTGTGTTTCCTGTGGATGAATGAATGAATTATTTATTTATGTAATTTTTGAAAGACTGGCTCATGTAAAATCTCTGAAAGTATGACAAAGCTCTCCTGTTACACTTTATGGACACCATGAGGGCCTGTCTTTATTCACTTTATTCACTGAAATCCACTTTTATAATGAATTCACAGTAATCACTGACACCTTCAGAGCATTACATTCATTAAAGACGTCTTCTACACCTACTCTTCCAGACGACCGACACATGCTTCAACCACTGCAGGTTAACCAGCCACTCATCAGTAAAGCAAAAACTAAATGTAAATGTCCTCATGTGGAAAAGACTGAAACACAACTCCCATATATCACTAATGTAACAGATCCATTTAGGGAGAGTGAGAACACTAGGCTGGATGTGTTTTAATGCAGGAACATTCATCATGTCTTCAGTTCAACAAATCATTTACATTGAATATGTGAGCTGGATGGTTACACGACACAATGTGATTGTCAACAATAACTGCACTGAACGCTGGTTTGAGGGCGGAGTCAAGGAGGCCATTTACGTGAAAAGGGAAAGACCCTCTCTGAATCAAGGAGGGGGCCTAAGGGTACATCTGTCACCATCTTACAATGCTGTGATTGCAGCCGTTCTCCAACTCTCTGTGAATGGTACTCAAGACCATTGATCAGTGGTTGTTGATCAATGGTCATGAGAATTTGCATAATCATGATTAAGGAACTGACCTCCCAGCCCATTGTTCCTTCAGTCGGCTGGTTTCTCTGACTGAAAACGCTACGTCCAGAAGAACAGAATCAACTTTTGGAGATTTACTTCCCTGATGATTGAGCACGCATCAAGACCTTTTAATCAGGCCAACAAATATCTTGTACTCAATTTTAGCAGCAGCCATTGTGACACTGATGATAAAACTTGTGTAAAAGTGCGAAGCTGCTTGATGCTTAAGTTTGATGCTTGAGTCGTTGCAGACTTGTTGAAACTCCCTCACCCGTCAAAGCAGCGTCTTTGTTATTCGAGTCCAGCAGATGGCAGTGTTTCACTGTCTGACGGCTGTCTGAAGCTTCAGCTGGATTATCCGTTTTCATGTTTGATTAGAGGTTTGTGTGTGTGTGTGTGTGTGTGGGTTTTTAGCCACGAGTTGTCCACGATAAAGCATATTGAATGGCCTGTCTAATATTGTTAGAATTCTCCTTTGGGTTAGTTTCATTACTCAATCGGGACATTTATTTGGAAAAAGAAAAAAAGAGGGAAAAAAAAGAAAAAAAAAGAAAAGAATTAAAAATAAATAAATCCTCATAGTTTACATTTACAAATATCAATACTGAATGTTACGTCCCTCTGCAGCTTCTAATCGTCTCAGTGTTTTCAGCTGGTGCTAATTGGCCACACCTAGTCAGGTGTGGATAAAAGCATACCTGAGGCAAGCTTCCCGGCAGTGCACTAGTCTTTGCCTTGGTGGCACCAGCCATTTTAGCCAACCTGGTTTTCCATTTTAGGATGAAACCTCTTCTCACCCACACTCTGCTATTCATCTCTGTTTTTATGTTGCGGCTTTTGAGCCGGGTCGTAACATGAGTATAATCACACTGGAAGTACCAGCATCAGGAATGTGGTTTCTTCTTTTTGGATCTATAATATTTAGTCTGGTTAGTTATTGTTACTGTAACCAGTGCAAAATCTGCTCTGATGACTCAACGTTAATGTTTGAGCCCCTGAGCGCTAAAAGAAGTGTTTTGTAAAGTATTAAAACTACCTTTAATGGAAGGAAAAACGGATCACTGCTTCCTATAAGAGTTGGTTTTCTCTGTGTGTGTAGCCACTCTGTGCCTGGTGGACTTGGCTGGCAGTGAGCGAATGGTGAAGAGCCAGTCTCAGGGTGACCGTTTCAAAGAGATGACCGCCATCAACAGCTCACTGTCCAACCTGGGCGTCGTTATCGCCGCTCTGGCCAAAAAGGTCTGCAGCTGCAGTTTCTGTAGTCTTAGATGTCACACCTGCTTTCTTTACATTTACAGTATTAATGATTTTTTTGGCCTTTGTGTTCCAGGAGACTTGCGTAGCTTACAGGAACTCGAAGCTCACGTACCTCCTTCAGGGATGTTTGGGGGGGAAACGGCAAAACGTGAGTTTGTTGACATCACAAATCTTTATAATGACGACACATAAAACTGAAGGAATTTATCCCCAAAAAATATTTAACAGCGTTTGATCTCATCACTTCAGATTGTGACTGTTTATTCTTTGGCACTAATTTTGGATGTCTTTATTTGCAGCTTGATGTTTGTTAACATTGCTCCGGAGCCCGACAGCTTTGGGGAAACTCTGAACTCATTGAGGTTTGCCAGCAAGGTCAGTGCAGTCTTGTTTCCAGTGTTCATTGGACAGAGTACATTAATGATGTCCTTACATCAGCTGTTTATGGTAAACCAAAGCCATACTCCATATCCATTTTAATACCTTGGTGTGTAATTCATACTCACATTTTGTCTGAAGAGTAGGGATGTTCCTGGCGTCTTATTTACTAGTCGACTAATCGAGGGGGAAATAATTAGACTAACCAACTAATGTAAAACTAAGGAACATTCAGATATTGAGTTGATTTTCAGAACTGATTAATAGAAACTGTCAAACTAGACGCAGAGGTATCTTAAACCATTTATCACATTCTGTTAAATACAAATGAAAATGCATTACTACAAAAGATGTTCTATTAAAATATGACAATCATTTGAGAATCTAAAAGTACGTCTAAGTGTGGCGAGAATGATTCAGGTAATACATTATACAGCTGTTTTCTAGTCAGGTTGTGGGGGCAGCAGGAAGGACTACTCCTGACCACAGCTGATAGATGTAAACTGGCTAGCATGACCAAGGATGCTGGGGCCTCCTACTGGTAGGACGTGCCCAGCTGGAACAGCCTCCTGGCCAAGGTGGCTGTCACCTTTTGATGTGAAGGAGTAGTGACTCTACTCTGAGCCCCTCCCCCATTGACTTAACTGCTCTCCTAAAGGAGAGGTTTTCCACCTCTCAGGAAACTAATTTCCTCTGCGTGTATCTGCGATCTCAGTGTTAACAAGAAGATCAGGGTAGATTAATAGATTTATGGTGTTTCTCAACAACAGTGCACCATCTGGTGGTAGATCGCTGCCTAACATTTAGAACACAATGTACCAGCATTGGGCATCAATTAAAATGTTAACAATTAGATTGAACGACTGGTAAGTCTGATACAGACTAGTGACAATTAGTCGACTAGTCACATAAATCCCTGATAGAGCCCACAGAAGTGGCCTGCACCATGTGCGTGGCTTGCTTTGCAGTTTAACCACCAAAACACTCGTCTGCAGTGGAATTTCTTTGAGCTAATCGATTCATTTATTTCATTTCTTCTTCTAATTAATGTGGAAAATGGTGGCAAAGGTGGCTGAAATGAGTGATTCCTAGAGTTACATGTCAGTTTACAGCATAGGGATTAAGTTTACAGTATAAATACCACTGAATTGTACAAGGATTTGAAGTTTCACTGTAACTTTAACATTTTTGACAATTTTGTTTTGTTTTCTCCCCCACAGGTGAACGACTGTGTCATCAGGACAGCGACTGCCAACAAAAAGTAGAATTATTAAAAAAAAAAAACCCCTGAGTTTTCTACTTTTCAGGTTCATCTCAGGTTTCCACGCTGAGTTGGTCATGACAGTTGCCATGTGTGATGGCATGCCACACATGGTAAGCTCCACACCTCACCACCCGTTGATTCACTTTAGTTTAATTTACAGTCACTACTTTAAAATATTCCATTTATTGTTCAATATCGTTTCTTTATTAAATGTATTCATTTTTCCATCACACCTTCCAATGTTTATATGGCGTGCACACATATTAACCTTGCAAGGTCAAAGCTCTGTTTTATGTTATATTAATACATCTTTGTTTGAGTTACCTGGGGGTTGGTGTCTCCTCCTGTCTGGCAAAGGGCTGGGAGACCTGAAGTACTACTGACAGCCTAATTGGATTGCACCACATGCAGGTGAACGACTGCGTCATCAGGACAACAAAGTAGAAATTATTAAAAGAGTAACTTTTATATATGTGCGTTTAAAGCAGGGTGTCAGTTTTTTTTGTTTTTTTTCCACATATGTTGGATTATGTTTCTATATATATACTTTGTAAAGGGTATTTTAAATTAATGAAAATGAATAAATATGATTGTTTCTTTTACCTGTTTCGATGTCTGCCATATCATTAGTATGTTTCGTGGGAATTAAATGTTTATTTAACATGTACGCTATTACATTTACTCTACAAATAAAACCAAATTTAAAGGCTGTTGCATTTTATTGCCTTTTTTCTTTCCTTTTCTTAAAGTTATGAAGGAATCTTGGATGCCATTTCAGTGAGTGGGGGTTAATGCCCCACACTCTTTTCTGTCACTGCTTTGAATGCACAGACTGGTCTTAATGTTGATCTTTGTAATCTTCAGTGTTACGACCCGGCTCAAAAGCCGCAACATAAAAACAGAGATGAATAGCAGAGTGTGGGTGAGAAGAGGTTTCATCCTAAAATGGAAAACCAGGTTGGCTAAAATGGCTGGTGCCACCAAGGCAAAGACTAGTGCACTGCCGGGAAGCTTGCCTCAGGTATGCTTTTATCCACACCTGACTAGGTGTGGCCAATTAGCACCAGCTGAAAACACTGAGACGATTAGAAGCTGCAGAGGGACGTAACACCTCCTCCCTTAAAAGGGTTCCTCTAGGACCCCTAAACAAATTAAAAGTTCCTCTGAAGCAAGTTGGCATCTTTAAGCATGGATGCCCCTACATGAGGATCTGAAGTTGCCACACTGAACACACAAAAAGTAACATGTGACCAACACAAAAGAGCACAACAGTCAAACCCAAAATGATTACCTGACCTGCTACAACACAAAACCAAAAGTACACTAAAAACAACAAATCCCTTACTTTCCCTACCCTAGTCTTCAGTGGTGTACCAGGCTCGAGGCAACTTTAAACGCGAACTCGAGAGCAGGCAGCAGACCAGAGATATAGTCTCCTACCAAACTCTGAAGCGTACCCCCACCCAGGATAGCCACCAAACACAAACTAAAACAATAAAGCAAAACAACAAACAAGTGCTTCGATGGAAGGGCAGCACAGTCACCCAGCTGAAACACACTAAAGGGAGTTTGCTCAATTACACTGAACACCATCACTCACCCACTTAAAAGCAAAACAAACTGACATTCAGTCTCCACTAAAATGTCCAAAGATCCCGGACGAGCCACCACTTATGTTATGTATAGTGTGATTTGGCCATCTGAACATGCTACCTATATAAATCCCAGCAGGAAGCATGTTTTAATAGTGTGATTGGGTCATCTGAACATGCTACCTATATAAATCCCAGCAGGAAGCATGTTTTAATAGTGTGATTGGGTCATCTGAACACCCTACCTATATAAATCCCAGCAGGAAGCATGTTTTAATAGTGTGATTGGGCCATCTGAACATGCTACCTATATAAATCCAAGCAGGAAGCATGTTTTAATAGTGTGATTGGGTCATCTGAACACCCTACCTATATAAATCCCAGCAGGAAGCATGTTTTAATAGTGTGATTTGGCCATCTGAACATGCTACCTATATAAATCCCAGCAGGAAGCATGTTTTAATAGTGTGATTGGGTCATCTGAACATGCTACCTATATAAATCCAAGCAGGAAGCATGTTTTAATAGTGTGATTGGGCCATCTGAACACGCTACCTATATAAATCCCAGCAGGAAGCATGTTTTAATAGTGTGATTGGGCCATCTGAACATGCTACCTATATAAATCCCAGCAGGAAGCATGTTTTAATAGTGTGATTGGGCCATCTGAACACCCTACCTATATAAATCCCAGCAGGAAGCATGTTTTAATAGTGTGATTGGGCCATCTGAACACCCTACCTATATAAATCCCAGCAGGAAGCATGTTTTAATAGTGTGATTGGGTCATCTGAACACCCTACCTATATAAATCCCAGCAGGAAGCATGTTTTAATAGTGTGATTGGGTCATCTGAACACCCTACCTATATAAATCCCAGCAGGAAGCATGTTTTAATAGTGTGATTGGGTCATCTGAACACGCTACCTATATGAATCGCAGCAGGAAGCATGTTTTAATAGTGTGATTGGGCCATCTGAACACGCTACCTATATAAATCCCAGCAGGAAGCATGTTTTAATAGTGTGATTTGGCCATCTGAACACCCTACCTATATAAATCCCAGCAGGAAGCATGTTTTAATAGTGTGATTGGGCCATCTGAACATGCTACCTATATAAATCCCAGCAGGAAGCATGTTTTAATAGTGTGATTGGGCCATCTGAACACGCTACCTATATAAATCCCAGCAGGAAGCATGTTTTAATAGTGTGATTGGGTCATCTGAACATGCTACCTATATAAATCCCAGCAGGAAGCATGTTTTAATAGTGTGATTGGGTCATCTGAACACCCTACCTATATAAATCCCAGCAGGAAGCATGTTTTAATAGTGTGATTGGGTCATCTGAACACGCTACCTATATAAATCCCAGCAGGAAGCATGTTTTAATAGTGTGATTGGGTCATCTGAACATGCTACCTATATAAATCCCAGCAGGAAGCATGTTTTAATAGTGTGATTGGGTCATCTGAACACGCTACCTATACAACGGAGCCATTAACCACGTAAGGTAGCATATTCTGATAAGTTAGCACGGATTGATAGACAAGACTATAAATTTACGCTACGGTAGGATGTTTTGACAGAACACCTTTTCTCGTCGCCAACATTTTTCTTTTGTTAAGCTTACTGTTATCAAGGCATGGTAAATGAACAGTAAACCTTGCCTGATGACTAATCTTCCCGTTTCCCTCTCATTGATTTATTTGGGTTGTCATGGCAGAAGTATTAAACGATGCCTTTTATTAGAACATAAGCATTTAAATGCAGTAATTGTATTTGAATTAGTTAAATATGAGTGGGCAACTCTGACCATGACAAGACTGCATTTGCTCTAAAAACTTAATAAAAAATTTAGACATATTGTTGTCATTATTTTTACTCTTCAATTTTATGTGTTTTTTCTTTAAGATGGTATCAGAAGTTGCTCCTCCACCATGAAAAAAACCATCTGCATATATTCTTTCACTACATCCACGATTCTCCTCTGTGGTCTTCCTCATTCATCCTGTTTGGAGCTTAATGTTCAACATCCTTTATCTGTTAAAATTACAGAAGGAGAAGAAAGTAATCATCAGAGCAGGAATCATGATAAATGATAAATAGATTACCAGTACATACAAACATAACACTTGCATAATTTCTCTGATAACGCTGCATTGGATGGGTTTATTAACGGTGGGCTGAAATTGTACTACAGTCTGCTGGTGAGGAACTTTTTTGAGTGTTGAATAAAATGTCCTCCACAATCTGTATATGAATTGTCATTAAAACCACAGAGATTCTTACTTATAAAGGAAAGAAAAGTGGGACAAAGCCCATCAACATATAGTGTATATTTTCTGAAACATTACAAAGATGCAGGTAATTCTGGGTTCACCTGAATTACAGATTAGACTGGTGGACAAACAGAGATGTTGTGTACAACTGGTGACAGCATCAGTGACAACAAATTAATCAGCGAGGCTGGAAGCAGAATTAGGAGGCGTCAGAGTCAGCGAGGGTCAGAGATCGACGAACAAATTGCCCACCTTCATGGATAATGCATCCCCCTCAGAAGGATTCAAAATTAGGCCACGAAGAACAGTTCAGGAAACCTATTTTGTTTCGTCTGTGAAACTGTATAAATAAAATGTAAATTATGTTAAAGGCAAACACATTTGTAAGCCATAAGAAACAAACATGCTTTGCAATATACCTTCAAACATCTGTATAGATTTGATACATTATTTATTAACTGAATTTGCTAACATGTCTTACATAGTGAGTGTGTCACGGCTGCCGAGGCGAGCCGTGCGGAATAAATGAGGATCCAATCGCAGGCAGTCGTGGAGAAGTGAAGGTGATTTATTGAACACAAAAAGAATGTGGACAAACAGCAAACGGGGCTCGAACTAAACTAAACTGGGAAACAACTAAACTACAGAGCACAATCCTGATTGAAAACAAGCAGAGGAGAATGACGATGAAAAGCAAGGAGACGGCACGGTGGATACACTGAGTAACACAGACGAACCGGCAACATGCAGGAGAACACACAGGGCTTAAATACACACACACCAGTAATCAGGGGATGAGAGACAGGAGGGCAACACAGCTGGGAGAAATCAGAGCTGATGGGACAGGGGAAATGTAAACTGAACATACTCACATCAGACAGAGACCTTCACAATAAAACAGGAAACTCAGACACGGGGAACCAAACAAGACACAGATCTAAACAGACAGCTTCACAAACAGATGGGGTGACACCATAGACAGACAGAGACACAGACTCAAAGGCAGACCGAATATCACACATAGAACTCAAACAATAATAATAATCATCATCATCATAATAAACTAGAAAATGATAACTAAAAGCACTGGGTCACTGACCCAGGACCATGACAGAGTGTTTCTTTTACTGATGATATTTCAGTGATATGTATTTTTTATGACTAAATAATGCTCTATCGAACACCTGGCAATAACAGCAGGTGTGGCAATTTTGTAATTTGTTGTTTAAATTTGATATTATTGTAGGCAGTATATTTTCTTAGCCTTTGTCATACTCATGCTTAACCCTCTCAGGCTCAAATTAAGTTTTTGTTGCTAATGCACAAAAGAATACCTGCAGTGGTACTTCTGAGTAAAAAACTCATGAAATATGTATGTGGGGTCATCAGGTTGTTAGCTTTTAACTGTTGCATATCTGCAACGCCTGCCTTGAGAGGGTTAACAAAGCAATCTCAGAAACCGTACAGTAATCTTGGGTGTGTGGGGGTCACCCAGAGTCAGAATCTAGTGAGATATCAGTGTCACCTCTTACAGTTTTCCTATAATCTGAGCTCAAATATGAGAAAATATAGAGTACAGTACAGTAAATTGGGTAAATTTTACTGTTAATTTTCTCTGAATCGTACAGTAATTTGGGCTGTGGATCACAGGGTGGAGTGGAAAAAGTGGAAAAGTGGAGATGAACCAAAACTGGGAGTGGATTGTGAAGTACAATAGTGTCAGGACCAGAGTTGGTCAAGTTACTTGAAAAAAGTAATCAGTAACTAATTACTGATTACTTCCCCCCAAAAGTAATCCTGTTACTTTACTGATTACTTATTTTCAAAAGTAATTAATTACTTAGTTACATTTTAAAAACACGATTTACAACCTGAATAGGTGATAAAGCGATAGATCTTTCAGCCCAATTCTACTTTTTCTGCATAATTCATCATATAAAATGTAATCAAATGGAAAAGTCTCTCTTTTTAAAACTTGTTTAATTAGTTTTAATCTTTTAACTTTATGCATCAAGCAAAAATTGAATTATATGCAACATTCTCTGACTGGAAGAAATTTGTTTAATATTTAAACTTATTTTCTGCCCATTCCAGCACATAAAATAAAATATTTTTTGTGTTTACACTCACTCTTTCAAATAGATGCAAGTAAAACACAGCAGAAAATAAATAAAATCAAAGACTAGCGGTCCTTTGGCTCTATTTTCACCTGTAAAGCAGGAGTAGGGTAGGCGGAGGTTTACCCTGGTGCAGGTGTGCCGCGGTCAGTTGAAGAATCCGCGAGTTTCTCTGTGACTTTCCCATTACGTCGTAGCGCACTCGGTGCTTGCTTGGAAGTTTAGGGGGTTTTTTCGCCGTAAAAAGAAGTTTTCTTCCCACGCACAACGGACACTAATGTTTTTGTCACTTTTTATGGAATCAAACTCAAAGTAAGGTCAGTACTTCCACGCTTTAAACGCTGCACGCTCATATTCTCTCCCGCACTCGATATATTATCCATTGTTGATCTGCACACAGCTGTTGTCACGGACGTTGCACTTGCTTACGTCACTGTCATGAGACATTCTCGCAAAAAAATCACTGTTTTAGTAACGCAGCGTTCCTACGAGAAAGTAACGGTAATCTAATTATCGTTTTTGCAATAGTAATCCCTTACTTTACTTGTTACTTGAAAAAAGTAATCGGATTACAAGTAACGCGTTACTGCCCATCTCTGGTCAGGACACAAAAGACTGCATTTCTAAGCCAGTCGGCACCCATACCGTAATATGCATAAGAATAGTGCAACAACATTTTAGGTGCGGCTGGCTTGACTGTGTGGTCGTAAGTGAGGGCTCACTTGACCGCGGTCAAATATGGTGCTGGAGAAACAAACTACAGAGAACTTCGTAAAGAGAGTATTGAGTGTTTTGGCGATGTAAATGGACTGGTTCTTATATAGTACTCAAAGCACTTTAAAGAACTTGCCTCATTCAGGTGTACGCAAGCACTTTTCTCTGTAAGCACTTTCTGTGTAATGTTCACACACATTCGGAGAGCAACTCTGGGTTGGTATCTTGCCCAGGGATATTTGGCATGCAGATGGGGATTGAAGCACCTTCCTCTACTACCTGAGCAAAGCCACCCCATGTTCGTCTGTGCACAGATTTCTTTCAATACAGTATTATCACAATTGTGCAAAAATACAGGCATGAAAGCTTAAAGTGCGCGATCACAATAAAGGTGACGCTCAGAGACTGACTGAGTGATCTGAGAACTCATCAGCGCTCCTCACTGCCTTCACTTACTTGCTGCTATGGGTGCAGGAATAACATAGTTATGCAGTTATCTGGGACTCTCCACCATTTGACCTTAGAACTGAAGAAGCTTCTCGGATGAGAGGTGAAACGTCTTCAAGTAACTTAAAGAAGTCCAGACGCTTTTCTTTACAAGCTCCTTTGACCAGTTATGCAGTTACTTTCTCAGTCTGCTAGAGCCTCCACTTGAACGCAAGAACCTTCATTTATCTTCTCAAACGGAATTCAAAATGTTTTTTACAAATTGAAGGATTAAGATATAAATCGCAGAAGCATTGATCCACACATTCAAAGAAGAACAACCCAACAAACTCTTCATAAAACTCCAAGAGATATGAAAATCTTTATTTCTGTCTATTCTGTGTTGTTAATAACATCACATCTTCACATAGTAGCAAAAACATATTAAACAAACATTAATCTCAACATGCATACTGTACTTCAAGTTTCTCTCATGGAAAGGCCAGTGTTACTTTTATAGTATCCTTTCCATAAATATCATAAATATCTTTACCCATGTAGTGGAATTATTTTATTTTTTCATTTTAGTTAACAAGTATAATGTGACCACATTCACTTTTTATCAGGACAAGCTACACCACCACGGTGGTTAGCATACAATAACACCGCCTTGTTCTCAAAGCTTCTTGCTAACTGTACTTTTTTCTGAGATGTTCTCTTTAAGTAAGGATACTGAAAGTGTAAGCAGTGTATACGGTCACATCACGTGCTTAAGGTTGTGTTAGCACTGATAATTCCTTCACAGTTCTTTAAAGATGCTGAAGTCATCATATCAGCTGTAAATGCAGTGCTGCTGCTGTCCTTACGCTATACTTTCAAGCATCACACTTTCTTACTGACCAGTTTATTTCCACTTTTTATGCTCTAGTATGGTGTGACTGAATGAAGTCAGCAAACCAAATTCTGTCCATCTGAGGATGAGAAGAAACTTGCATGAAATGGGAAGAATGAGATGAAGATGGCTCCTATGCTTTAGATGTGGCACTGTTTCTGCCATTGTAAGTACGCTAATGCTTGAAAGATCCATTAAAAGTCTGACACTTCACTCTTCAGCTGGAGCGTCCATCAAGTTTTACATTCCAGGTTTCCTCGTTGGGATTACGACTCAGACGATGATGTGAAAAATTAGTTATTACATTAAACCCATAAAATCAACACTGGCAAAAAAGCCGTGCACTTCACAGAGCAGCTTTCTATGGCCGAGCAGCTCCTGCAGGTGTAAGGTGTAGGTGTCACAGCACTCTGGTCCAAAGAGGTTATGTGCAGCATGCAGACAGAAAATGGCTTTACAGAATATGACTGAATGTTGAGGCACCAAAACACACTCAGTCTGCCCCTCAGTCTGATCAAGAAGAAAACCTGACTGAGCGCTTCATAACATCAGTACGATGATGTCCCAGAGGCCATGTTCAGGTTATTCTCCCGTCCACACTGAGCGGGCGGATCAGTGGAGTCTGCATTAGCTTTAACAGAAAGGTCTGATTTAAGCAGGTAAGCTGAATAGACAAGAAAAGCTAGAAAGCTTTATCAACTATAACCCCAGCGAGGACCTTGACAGGTGTCTTGTGTACAGGTGAAGGCTGGACAGTCAGCAGGATACCTTCCTAACATTTGTCATTCCCAGCATTGAACCGTTTCCTGGCACAGCCTCAGTGAAACAGAGCATCGTTTCCACCCCACAGTTACAGACAGGCTGTGCTTTTCTTTGGTAACACCGTCGAATGAGCCCCGTGTCCTCTCTCAGTAGCTGCTTTCGTATCCTGTCAGGATGTACAGGCTGCTCAGTGCTGACGGGTCATCAGTCGGTGTGCTCTGAAGGATGATGTCTCTGCACATTGTCAGCAAATGAGAAGGAGATGAGTTGTAAAGGAGAACCAGAGAAAGGCAGTACTAACCTAAAGCCAGTGCCTCCACCTGCTTCTACTCCTCCCACCTCTAGTACTAACACTACTCTACTGATACTACAACCACTGTAGTTTGACTTTAATGCTACACACTGGTACAGTACTGGTACACTTACTGGAGTTTTACTCCTGTTCCTGCTCATCACCACGCCTACTACTTTTTTAAACTTTATGATAAGTGTGAACATTTACACAACAGCATACAAACAAGTTTAAAGTAGAAAAAAGGAAGCAAAGAGCTGAGAAATACATAAAACATAACACAGAAGAAAAAGAAACCTTTGCAGGGATTCCTTCTACACCCAGTTTGAGTAAAAACTAACTGAAACACAAGGAAAGAAGATAAGATCA